>NC_141151.1:123661440-124381716 GCF_053477565.2 Lygodium microphyllum | reverse complement strand
CAACCATAGTGTGCCATGAAAACTCAGAATGTCAGACATACAAAGAAGCTTGCAAGACCACATCTCCGACATACCAAGCCAGATCTTCATCATCTGGACTCAGTAAATCACCCCTCAAATACATATAGGACAGAAGCATCGTATCTGGAGTAATAGAGTCTTCAAAAACCATCCTCACTACTTCTATCAGCAAATCAGATGACCAGGCCCCACTCCATCCATCCTTTGGAATAAGTAAATCCATCGTGGAAAGCTTTATATAGAAGGCCAACTTCTGTTGTTGATAATGGACAAAAAAGGAATGATCTGGTGGAACATATTCTTGATACTACTCAAAAGAAGACCATAACAAATCCATGCGAGATTGCAATCTTTCCACCTTGGCCTAAAATAAGGGATATAATGTAGCCTATCTCGGAAGAGCTGCCAAGTCTGCAGGGGATAAAAGAGAAACTGATTGCATAGGACTCTGGGTATTAGACCAAGACTGAGCCAATTGATCTTTGAGTTGCTGGATTTGAGCATTGCTCTGGTCTAAGATAACTGTGGTGGATTTAAACTTCTCTGCTTGGGCAACTATCACCTCCTTCATCTCTTGACTCTCCTTCTATAACTTATCCCTCTCCTCTATTACAACAACCACTTGAGACCTAGCTTCTGCCAACTCAGCTTTCAACTTAGAGATTTCAGCTTTCTGAGTATCCACGAGCTTTGTCTGTTGCTCCATTTGTGTACAAAGATCAGAGAATTTCTCCTGAGCAGAGGCTAACTCAATAGTGGTCTTATTCAATTCCTCCTTAGACTGCTGAACTTCATCATAAAATGAAGAATATAATTGCTGGATACAAGCAGTCATCGAAAGTTCAATAGAACTCTGGATATCCTTGCACAGGAATAGCATCTCCTATTATCAGGCCGTGAACAAAAGGAATAGTAAGTTCTAGCATCCGGTCTCTATGGGCTCTGAAAAGATTTGGCATCTGAAGGAATGCAGGCAAGGTGCTGCAAGACTGGACATGAACTGTCACTGGAACTGGAGTAGGAATAATGGGCACTGACTCAACCACCCTCTTGAGGCGTTTTCTCTGAATGACAAGGGGAGGAGGAGAATCATCATCCTCAATTATCACATCATCATCTTCATTATGAGGCAGAGGAGGAACTTCTAGAGGATCAATTGGAGGTAAAGGAACTTCCTTTGCAAGGGTAGCATGTAGCAAGAAGACATAGAGGAAGGACCCAAATGTAACATTAGTCACATTTCCTCGAGTAGCTCGGATAAAGTGGTGATCCATCTTGGAGAGGAGGTAGGTACTCCAATCAATAGTTATGCCTTTCAAAATCATTCACAAAGCTGTAAACAACTCCTTGGAAAGATAATGAGATGGGGATTTTGCAGGCATGAACTTGTCCTGAAGGAATTGGCATAGCTGTTTCCATAGGGGATTGGAAATCATGGAGACACCGACTCCTGACGTGGTAATAACCTTCTTCGGATCAAGAACATCTTGAGTCTGCTTCTGCAACAGCTTCAAAATATCGTCATTGGCGAACAACTGTCTGGCAGCAGGGACAGACCCCACGATATGGCAGACCAAGAGCCTTGCCTAGACTCTTCGGTGTCAGAAGAACAGTAGTGCCACGGACTGGACTAGACCTCTTACTGTAAGAGGTTAAAAACTCGTCACAAATGGTAGGATCATCTGGAACCAGTGGGAAAGAAAGGCTCACGAACTTGGACAAGCCCGCTTTAGCAACAACGTCCGAATCCAGTAACAAAGAATAATCATGTAAAGCCAAAGGAACATACTAGATCTGGGGAGGGGTACGAGAGGGTGCCATTCAGATGGTTACACACACACACCACAAACACAAACAAACAAAAAGAATGCCTGAAAAGCAACAGACAAAAACCAAGGATAAGATATCAACCAAGGTGGTAAAACATGACTCGACCAACTATCCCCAAGCAAACCACAGCCTAGAAAAAATTCGACATAACCTCTACACATATGCGACCGAAAGCTTCATGCTATGCAACATACAAGCACCCAAATCCCCGTATCAAGCAATAAAGAAAAAAAACTACACACCGTACCCTTAACCGTAACAAAGAAACTGAACCAAAACATAACAACAACCCACACCTATCATGACCACAACTTTGATAATCAGGTTTTACCATGGAGACAATTCCGAAGACTTTGCATACCCATCCCACGAAACGAGTTCATTGAAAAGGGGAAATAAGTGCAGTGAGGGGGAATTAATTTAATGAAAGGTTCCTTTTATGAATAAATTATTAACAATGGGTGAATTTTTAATTAAGTGATAAACTCTAACAAGAAAACAACGGTTCCTTCTTAAAATTTTAATTACAAATTATTAGGTTGGAGCAGTGCATTAATCCGAATCCCGCACTTCCATACCAGACTAAGGTCTCTAAATGCAAATTCATTTATTAAAAATTATGGTGATGTGGAGCGCTTTTTTGCCAGCGCGTGCTCTTGTGACGGCCGGTTCATTGTTATTAAAAATATTAAAGTGCCTCTGAAGTGCACATAGCGCGTGCTAAGTGAACGACAAGTTGATTTTAATTAGAAAAATGTGTGTTTGGCACGAGCGCACATGCCATGGTGGTGTTCAGGATTCATGTTAAAAATTAAGCATGAATTTTGGGGTAGCGGAAAAAATAAAAAATATAAAAGGAAAAATACCTAGAACTGGGTATATGTGTATGCAATGAATGCGCACTTCTCAATCTCCAAAACTTAGGTCTGCAATCCAAAAAGAACCAAGGTATCTGGATTTTTCCAGATTTTTCAGCTTGTGTTTGGAATTAAGGAGGATTTTTCATGAATTTAGGCATTTAATGAAGCATTTTTACCATAAAATAATAATGGAATAAAATGGCACATCATTTTGAACTTAAGAAATATTCCAAAAATAAGAAAAAAAGTTAATGAATTTTTCAAGAATTTTTCTGCAATTAAATTTGTATTTTTACCAATTTTAATGAATTTTTTGCTCATTTTGTGTGTATTTTTAAAAGAATTGTTACTTTTAAAATTTACTATTTTTTTTAGATTTCTAGTTTGGAAAAATATTTCAATTTACTGGAGAAATATTGGATTTTTTAAAAAGATTTTTCTGTAAATTTTTTGGATTTTAATTGATTTTTAATGAATTTTGTAATTTGCAAATGTATTGTTAAGGTTTCTCGAATTTTGGAAATAAAAAATCTGGGAATATACCCAAGAATGGACTGCATGTCAGCTGCGTGTGAACAGCCGACGGGTGCACACCATCGCACGGACCAGCTAACGCGCGTCCCCCCGCATGAACAGCTGCTAACGGACTCCCGCACCCGCACACGAACAACCACATGCGCACACACACCGCGTGTGGGACAGGGGGCTGAGAAGAGGGTCTGCAGGGTGCTGCGTGTTTCTGCGGTTTTCGTCTTGGAGGTTGCGACGGGGGGTACGGAGTGTAAGAGGGTGAGAAGGGGGGGAACGGGGGCCTGTGGGGGGGTAGGGAGGTGGGAATGTGTGTGGGGCTGAATGGGTGGGACTGGGGGCTTGGGTGGGGGGGTGGTGGGTGTTTGTGTGCCTAGGGGGGGGAATGGGGGCTTGGAGGGGGGTGGGGCTGGGTGATGGGACTGGGGGCCTGGGAGGGGGGTGCAGGGCTAGGAGGCGAGGCATGCGGCAGCGGCGAGAGGTGGCGGGCCCTGTAGGACGACGGGCGGCAAGGGTAGGAGGTGGCAGCAACGATGCAGGCGGTCGCACCAAGGGGGGCGGCGACACAGCATGAATGGCGGGGGGCGTGTCACGGGGAAGCCCACGCAAGGCTGGTGGGCGACGTGGCGAGGTAAGGCCAACGGCAGGGGGCAACGGGCACAGGAGCGGCGGGGGTGTCTGCAACCAGGGGCGAGGAGCAGTGTCCTCAGGAGCGGGCGGGAGAGGAGGGAGGGAGGAGAAGAGGAGGAGGAGGGAGGAAGACGGAGATGGAGAAGAGGAGGGAACACATGGGGGAGAGGGAGAGGGAGGTGGTTGGGGGGGAAAGGGTGTCAGGGAGAGAGAAAGGGGGGGTGAAGGGTGATAAGGGAGGGTGCCCGGGGGGGTGGGGTTCCAATGGGAGGACGGTGCCCATGGGGGGTGGGGGGGGAAGGGTGCCCATGGGGAGGGGTAGGGAGAGAAAAGTGAATTAAATAATGAAAAAAATGAATAAGTAAAATAATTAAATTAAAATAAAAGAAAGGCATGCCCCTGTCCCGCATGCGTGTGCGGAGCGGGGTAAAAAATTTACCATGACTGGAGCGAAATAGCGCTGGGATGTCAGTATAGGGCACGCGGACGCGACCAAAGCGTGTCGAGACGCGTGAAATCGATAACGGGCGCGTTCACGCGCGGGATGAGTCGCGCAAAACACGTAAAAATAAAGAAAAATTAATATCTCCCAATCCGGGCATCGAAATGAAATGTCGTAAAAACAAAAATTGTGCAGGACGGCAAGGGAAAGACAAAGGAAACGTGCAAAAGGGGTTCCGGGGGGGTAAAGGGCGGTCACATGCAAAAAACACAAAAAAAGTCCCCGAAAATGCAAACAAAAATTAATATCGGAAGATCCGTGCATCGGAACGAAATGCAAAAAAAAGGAAAAATGTGCAAAAGAACATGCCTGACAATCCTATCGTGTCAAAACATGGTTCTGACGGAGATAAGATGTGTTCACATGGGAAAAATCCAAAAAAAGACCAAAAAATGGAATCGGAATTAAACCACTGGCCGGAATGACATGCAGTAAAAAGGAAAAATGTCCGCAAGAAGGGGTGGCACAGGGTTGTCATGGTAAAACGTAGTTCCGACGGAAGTAGGAGGGGTTCGAATGCGAAAAACACCAAAAATACACTCGATAACACATTGAAAAATTAATAATTAAAAATCCAGAAGTTGAAAGAGGGTGGAGGAAAAATGAAAAATGTGGGGGAAGGCACGGTGGACACAGTTGTCAAATCAAATTGTAATTCTGATGCAAACAAGGCAGGTTCACATGGAAAAATGTCAAAAAGACGCACAAAAAAGTCTCGAGAAACTTCAAAAATTAATATTGGACAGACCGTGCATCGAAATGACACGGAGTAAAATGGAAAAATGTCAGGGAGAAAGTGTTGTTAGGGCTATGATGTCAGATCACGGGTCCGAAGCAAGCAAAATGCGTTCACATGGAAAACCGGCTAATGTGTGCAAAATGCTTCAAAAATTAATAACTCGAGAACCGTGCACCAGAACAGGGATGGGTAAAAAGGAAAAATGGTCAGTTCAAAGGGATGAACAGGGCTATAAAGGTAAATGGGGATGCCACTAAACGTAGGGTACGTTCACATGAAAACACAGCAAAATAAGGGAAAAAGAGAAATGAAGGAGAGACAGCCCCAAGGGAGGGGTTACAGGAGACGGGTGGGTGGGGAAGGGACCCTAGGAGTGTAACAAAAAGTCATGGCATACATGCATGATCCAAGTGAGGCATATGCAGGGCGATATGCAAGGTAGACACGCAGGGACGCGTCCCCACACTTAATACCTTAACGGGTAGGGTTGACCAAGCAACAGGGACCTAATACCACACAACAGACCAACCGCTAACGTTCCCACACTTAAAACATGACCGTCACTGACAAACAAGGTGTAGGGTTAGAAAAACTTGTCCCATGTTGTCGAGAATCAAGGTTAACTGTCGATGGCACGTCCACTATCGTTGTCAGCTGCAGGAGGTACAAGGTATCTTCACAGCACACGTCCTTCATGGCAGGGACCACGTGGCAGCACCCAGGGAGGTAGCTGGTGGATGAATCGCGTCGAGTCAGTGTCGCTAACGAAGGAGAGTCACTCAGCTTACTACGCTCAGATGGGATAAGAGAACAGTCACTCGCCCCATTACTAATATCACTCGATGAATAATGATTGAAACCCATATCTCATACCTAGTTTAGAAATCGACAAGGGGGATGGTGCAGAGGGAGTACGCCAAGGTGCACAGTTGATGGTGTAGTAGTGCGTCCAACCCATCTCGCATAGGTGCAAGGAGGAAGGCAAGGGAGCCTTACAGTGCAGTGTACAGAACAGGATGACGTGTCCTGTGATGACGGTAGAGACCCACCCCGTGGGTGCATAGGGAAACGTGAACATACTTGACTCCAAGTGTCGTAACGTCCCTCAAATCTCGCCTCTTGAGAATTGATTGAAGAAACTCCAGTCACACTCAGCCCACCCTCTGTCTCACGCTCTGTTGAAAGATACAGAGGGCAACCATGTCCGAAAACCCATTGTTGTAATCCTCACGATCACTTGTGCAGAGGTTGTATGCCTTGTGTGCATTTATGGTGCAACTGTGCATCTCGCCCTGTGCCGGCATACGATGCGAGAAGGAAGGCTACGGAGCCTTATGGTGCAGTGCACAGAAATAGATCGTGCTTTGTGCATTGAGAGGCCCGTCCTGTGCGTGCAACACTGCATTCACACTTCTCACCTCTCATTTGACTTAAAGGGAAAAGACTGGTCTCTTGCCCCACCCTTTGTCTCACTCTCTGTTGATAGTTACAGAGGGCAACCATACTCACTTCCCCATCCGGTTAGGATGAAAGCTCACATCACGCAAGGGGTTGTTGATGAAGATCACGTCGTCAGTTGTTGAAGAGGCGTACCCACGGAGGCAGCCATCAAATCTGGTACTTCAATTGGTTGTAGAAAAGATCATCTGCGAAAGGGGGCAAACAAACTGATGAAGTTGCAAAAACAGCGCACCAATGGAGGTGGCTTCAAATTTCTTCTGGACAATGTGCTGCTAGTGAGTTAGTTATCCTGAACTGCGGGGTGTTACCACCTTTTCCACAGCCAACTTCCCGCCCAAGGGTGTTTGCCACCTTTTCTTGGAGCGAGGCCTGCTATGACAGGGAATTTCTTCCTTTTCTCCCATAACAGTTTTTGTTTTTTCTTGTTTGTTTTTTTTTCTTTTCTTTTTCTCCTACTCCCGAGGGTGTCTCCACCTTTTCTTGAAGAATAGGTCGGCATGACAGGGACTTAAGTCCTTTTTTCCCATGACCAATATATCTTTTTTTTTTCAAGTAACAAGGAGAATGGTAGAAATACCATGTGTCAGAACCATCCTCGCCACTGTCGCTGGTGGAAAATAGAGGATAAGAGATCAGGGGCGGGAGGTGGGGTTGAGAGGATAGAGGGTTGTGTCCACCTCATCAGGAGTGGCTGAAGAACGGCTATCAGAAGTAGCATCATAAGAGTTACAGTGCCACGCCAACGGGGGAAAGGATCACGTGACCGTCATTGTCAAGATCCCCAAGGAGGGAAGTACTTCTTCAGGTGATATCCATTGATTAGGAAGGGATCATCAGAGGCATCAATGGTCTACACTTGGACAGAGCCATTAGGGTTGACAACAAGTACCTTATATGGGCCCATCCACCCCTGTTGGAGCTTGCCAGGAAACTTGCCAAATCGTGAATCATAGGCTAGGACCAAATCACCTTCCTTGAACTCCTTGTGCTTGATGAAGCTGTCATGTTAAGCCTTACGTCGAGCTTGCGTGGCTTCCATGCACTGAAGAGCCATCCTGCAAGTTTCATCCAAACATTCCAAGTGCAGGAGACGGCGTTGCAATGAATCATTGTCCCCCAAATGCTCTTTGATAGCCACTCGCAAAGAGGGCAATTCCAGTTCAGCAGGGAAAACAGCTTCTGTACCATACACCAGCTGAAAAGGGGTCTGTCCTGTTGCTGCTTTATGGGAGGTTCTGTATGCCCAGAGGGCCTCTGTAAGTCGATCATCCCAATCACGACGATGTGCGGCAATTGTTCTTTTCAAAATCGAGCAGAGGATGCGATTCCTGACTTCAACTTGGCCATTGGCTCTGGGGTAATAAGGAGTGGACTTGCGATGGTGGATCTTATACAGCTCTGTCAACTCTTCCATGACTTTATTAATGAAATGAGTGCCTCTGTCACTTATCAACTCTAGCGGACTGCCAAAACGGGTGATGACATTCTCGTACATGAATAGGGCCATGTTGTTACCATCTTCCCGCTTTAGGGCTTTAGCTGTCACTTACCAGCTCTAGCGGACTGCCAAAACGGGTGATGACATTCTCGTACATGAATAGGGCCACGTTGTTACCATCGTCCCGCTTTAGGGCTTTAGCTTCACACCACTTTGTGACATAATCCATACATACCAAGATGTATCTGTTCTGCTTCCTTCTAGTAGGAGGATCGATTGGGCCTACGAAGTCGATGCCCCACTCCTCAAATGGCTTCAAAGGAAGGATAGGTTGCAGTGGCATGGCACTTGTTTTGGTGGGTTTTCCCATTCTCTAGCAGGCATCACATCGCTTGTAGTAGTCATAGGCATCCTTATGAATGGTCGGCCACCAGTATCCTGCTAGCAGAGCCTTCTTGGCTGTGGCTTCTCCTACAAAGTGGCCTCCACATGGCTCGTCATGGCAAGCCTTCAGAACAATCCCAATCTCATCTCCTGCAACACATCTCCTGAGCACTTCATCTTTGCCTTTCTTGTACAGTGCTCCACCTAACAGGGTGTAGGGGGCTGATTCTAACATAAGCTTCTTCATGTCCCAACTAGAAATTCCAGGAGGGTACTGTTGGGTTGCCAGCAGATTGTTAATGTCTGCATACCAAGGAGTTACAGTATCGACCAGAAATAGGGAAGCATCTGGGAGGTCCGGATCATCCTGCTCCTCGTCTGCAGTCTGTGGGATACGCGACAGATGATCAACCAGAACATGGGAACGACCAGGTTTGGTAATTACCTCAAAGTAAAACTCCTGGAATAATAGGAGCCATCTCATCATTCGTCCTTTCATGTTTGCATTGTTCATCAGGAAAGACAAGGCCTCATGGTCCACATAAAATTTAAAGTGAGTGGACAGCAGATAGTGGCGAAACTTCTCTAGGGCAAACACCATTGCCAAGCACTCAAGCTCTGTCACTGTATAGTTCCGTTTCCTATCAGTGACTTTTCAGCTTGCATAATAGATCGGTTGATCTAATTTGGAGGGTCCCTTTTGACAAAGGACAGCACCTAGCCCTTCAATTGATGCATCAGTGTGTACATGAAACTCCTTCATCCAATCAGGAGGTTGCAGAATGGGTGCCTCAATCAAACACTACTTCAGAATGTTGAAGGCTTTGTCACATTCTTCCGTCCAAATAAACTCTGCATCTTTCCTCAGAAGCTTGTGCAAGGAGGTTGCCTTTGTTGCAAAATGGGCTATGAACCTTCTGTAGTAAACCAGATGGCCTAGGAATCCCCTCCACTATTTGAGGTTGGTGGGTGCTATTAGAGCTGCAATCTTTTTTATCTTTGCAGGGTCTATTGATATCATTGTGCAGAGACAATGTGGCCCAACAGAACTCCAGAAGAGACCCCAAAGATGCATTTGTCGGGGTTGAGGGAGATCCCATACTCTTGGCATCGGTCAAAGCATTGTTCAAAATGTCCCCAGTGTTCATGGATCAAACTATAGACACAAAACTCATCCAAATATATCTCAATAAAGTCATGCAGATGATTTTGGAATGCGGCTATCATGACTCGTTGGAAAGTAGCAGGGGCATTGCAGAGTCCAAACGGCATCACTCGGTAAGCGTAGGTCCCCCATTCTGTGGTGAAGGTTGTTTTGGATTGGTCTTCTTCTATTATCTGCACTTGGTTATATCCACTGAATCCATCCAGAAGGAAATAAAGCTCATGTCTTGCCACTGTGTCCAACAGTTGGTCTGTGAAAGGGATAGGAAAGTGATCCTTCTTCGTCTTGGAATTCAACTTGCGAAAATCCACACATATACGAAGCTTGCCATTCTTCTTGGGTACAACCACGATGGGTGAGACCCATTCACTATTTGCCACTGGATAGATGAGCTCGGCTTCCAGAAGCTTCAGCAGCTCTGCTTTCACCATTGTGGAATAATTCGGGTTCATTCGCCTCTATCAAAGCCGTACTGGCTTGGCATCAGGCTCCAAGTCAATATGATGCTGACATATTGTGGGATCAATCCCCTTTAGTTCTTTGTAGGACCATGCAAACACGTCCAAATTCTCTTTCAATAAGTTGTACAAAGTTGAAAACTCCTCTTCTGATAGGCTGCTACCCACCTTCAAATGGCGTTCAGTGCCATCTGTATCCACAAAAGCTAACTACCTTTCACCTTCTACTTCACGGATGAAGGTCCCATGGACTGCTTCTGGATACAGATCCGACTCCTTAAAGGGGGTGGTGTCCTCTTCTGATGTCCCACTAGACCCTATTTATTCTTTTGGTGGAGACTTAGATTGCTCCTTGAGATGTTGAAATGGGATTATAGTCGTTTCGGGTTTGGTTTCAAGATTAGTTACCTCTTGGCTTGAAGACTCATCTTCTGATGACACGCCCAGGAACATCACATAACAGGGACCCTCTGATGCCTGTTGGAATCATGAGACTGGTGCTTGTTGGCACGGTGCATCATCATCATCTTTTCTTGGCAAAGGTGGTTGAGGGCGGCATGAGCCACTGCTAAAAGATGGCTTGTTCTTCTTTAACCATTTCTTATAAAGATTTTGCATATGAGAAAATCCATTTACCAGACCAAATGGTACCATCGCCATTATGTCCCACAGCATGAGCTCATTTGCTTCTGATGCTCCTGGAACTTCTTATTCATATGTATCCTCTTCAGGTGGGATAGAATCTTCCATCTCGCTTTCATAACCTTCTTCTTCCATATCATCTCCGTCCTCTTTAGACTCTGTCTCTGTATTTGTCTCTATCTGTGCTCTGTAGGAGCTCTGTAAGAGAAGAACAGGTTCTCTATTTCATCTTCTGCCTCTGTCTCTAGCTCTGCTGTGGCCATGTAGCAGGGAGAGTAGTACATCCAAGCCTCTATCTCACTGTCAGAAGTGATTTCAAAAATCGTTCCCGGTTCAGGCAAGAAGTATTCACCCATTGATAATGGCTTTGCATCTTTTGGGAGTTGGCTTACCATATCCAATGTTAAGGCACGTGCCACTGTTTTCTTGGGAAGGATTTGTTTGACAGCATCTTTGTCTACTGATGTTCCATCTGTAGCCTCATTAGGGGAGTCAAAAGATTATTCCAAGGAGGTGGATCCATGTCCTTTTTGAGCACCATATAGTTTCAACACCACTTTATTGGGTCCTCTACCCAAGGTCAAGGTTCCTTTGAACCAATCCGTCCTTGCTCTGGCTTTAAAAAGTCATGGTCTGCCTAGTAACAGAGGGTAGGATGTACCATAAGAGTTTGGATTCACCACTAGATAGGTTAGCCAATAATCTTTTCCAGCCACTGTAGTCTTCACATACAGGAGAATGCCCAAAGGCTTGATTCTGCTCTGATCCACCAGTCTAATGAGCCATTGGGTTGGTTGCACACCTTGTAGGCCTAGATCCTTCATTGTCACAAACGTCATAATGTTCACTGATGAACCACCATCAATCAGTGCATTTGCAATAAAGCAACCTTCTATCCACACACTAGTCTCTGGGGTACCCGGATCTTGGAAGGCGTTAGCCACATCCACTTCTTTTACAAGCTCTAGAGCTTTGTTGACTTTGTTGTTGTTGAGGGAGCAATCCTTAAGCCACATCTTCTTGTCAGTATACTTTTGAACCTTTTTCAGCAAACTGGGAGACAACATCAATAATTGTCGGAATGTGAGGTTTGGTTTAAAGGTATCTAGATCTCTAACCAGATCGTATTCCTTAATAGGATCCACTAGCTTCTCTAACTGATTAGGGAATGGGGCAACACCCATTTTTATTTTCCTTTTTTCTTCCAACTGGGGCATCATGGGGACTTCTTCTGCCACTTGTGGCACCTTCTCCTCTTCTATCTCTTGGACCTCTGGTCCTGTCTCTGGAATTGTCTCTGTGACTCTCTGTGGCACTATAGTGCTCTGTACGACACTGTAAGGCTCTGTTCTATTCTGTTCTTCTGTTGGAAGATTGAACTTTACTGTTCTAGCAGGAGGATTATTTTCTTTCTGGATAGATGGTTCCTTCTTCTTTGCACGCATGATGGCAGCAACTTCCAATTCCACTAAATTGGAGGTAGGCTCTTGTGCCTTGGCCAGACTATCAGTAGCACTGTTTTTCATTGGAGCTGGGCTTGGACAGTCTTTTGCAGTGTGGCCTTCTCCTTTGCATCCACTGCATAAGGGCTTGTAATCCACTAACCTTCTGGGATTTGGACAATTTGGTGAAATGTGTCTATTTTCTCCGCATCTGTAACACTCCACTTCTGATCTCTGACCACTGCCAGATTGTCTTCCTCTGTAACTTTGGGATAAAAATCTTCTGGGTCCGAAATTAGGACCAAACTCCCTAGGATTTGATCCAATATCCTGTGTTGTCATTTTGGATTCCAGCAAGTTGAATCTTGCGTCTTCTTCATTCCTTCTCCTACCATGCATCTCCTTCAGAGAGCAAATATCCTCTGTATGGTTCTTTCGCAAACAGTAGGAACAGAAAGATCCAGGTACTGTTGGCTTTCGTGTACGAATAGTGGCTAAATGGCCTGCTTGATGACACTTACCACACCAAGTATTTGACCGCATCACATCTCTTCCTGCTCCTGCCACATTGGATATGCTAGCGGTATTCACTTTCAGTGTGTCTGTAACTATTCTGTAATCACATCCATCAACTCCTTTTTTTATATTTGCAACTGAGTTGGATAAATAATCCTTCAAGCTTTCTCCTCTTGAGGTACGGGCGGTAGGGTTTTGAGGAGTCTCTGTAATTACTGCATAAACAGGTTGGGCTGGTGCAGAGGAGTCTCTGTTTTGATTCTGATTCAGAGCTCCTGTTTGAACTGTTGGCTGTTGGCTCCAGTTGGTAGGGTTCCACTGTTGCTGATTTGGCATTGGGGAAATTGGTTGGGACCATTGTTGTTGTGGTTGAACCATCACTTGAGGCATTGATTGTGACCACTTTGGATTTGGTGCACTGTACTGTGATACTGGGGGCATCTACTGGTAGGGATAGGGGACTGTCCCTGGGACTGCATTTGGTGGGTACATCATTCCTAGCATTAGAGGAGGTAGGACTCCTCTTTGTGGATTCATCGCCAATCTAGCTTCCACTTCATTGTACAGTCTTGCAATTTCTGTTGCAGCTTGCAGTGTGGCTAGTCTTTGCAGCTCCACAAACTTACGGACTTCCGGTTGTAATCCTCTGAGAAACACCCCCTTCTGAATGCCATAATCTAGATTATGGTTAGTCCATCTCTTCAGGATGGATTCCATTCGTGAGACATAAGCTTCTACTCTTTCTCCAGAGGATTGACTAAAATTCATAAATTTCTCTCGCATCCGCTCCTCAAAACCTTCACACTTGAATTTAGTGAGGAAGGCCAACTTTAGGTCGTCCCATGTGCCAAAAGTTCCTACTGCTTGTCTCTCATACCACTGAAACGCCGCGCCCTTGAAAGTGGCGGAGAATATTGCTAACCAATGCTCAGGGGTTCTAGCATTGTTAGCCACACATGCTACCATAAACTCTGCTACATGAAGATCAGGGTCTTCATTGTACTCTCCCTTAAAAACTGGCAATGGAACTACATTCGCTGGCCTGTCATCAATATTTCCAGGACGGATCTGGTTTGGAAGTGGACCTCCAGCAGGAGGAGGAAGGGCTTGATGTGCCATTGGGACTTCTGTAAAGAGTTCCACAAGGGCGTCAAAGGCGGCTTCTCCTGTGAGCTCGTTCTCGACTTTGATTTTTGCTTTCTCTCTTCTCATGTACCTCTAGACTCATTCTAATGCTTGCCTCTTTATTGCGTCATTCATTAGGGGGTTGGCTCCACTATGTTGTTAGTGCTCCACAGAGGGATAACAGAAGGCTTCAGTATCTGGAGGACTCTCTTGCCAAAATTTCTTCTACTTCTTCCTTTTCAACGTCTCTGAATTCTGCTTTCATGCCACTACACAAAGGAAGGTATTAGGTTCTGAAGGTGTCAAAATGCATACGTCTAAGCATTGTGGTGGTGCCATCATCATAGTAATGCCAGCTTCTGATGGTTTCAACAGTGTATGTTTTGAAAAAAACTCTATCTACCAACTTCTAGTGGGTTGCCAATTGAATACACAGAAGATTATCAGTACACCAAGCATCCCATGTATCTTGCTTGTTGAGCATCTACGAACAAATTCCAACTCTTTTCCTTCTTGTCTTCGTGAACCTCTACAGACCAAGACTCTTGAAGCTTCTTCACAATCTCCCACTTGATGATGTCTGGAAACTTCTCAATGAATGCCAAATCTTCCATGGATGGTCATTCTCTCTGTTTCTTCTCTTCAGTTTGTTCCCAAACAGTTTGCCACCAAGATGCAAATTTCTGCTGCTTCAACAGGAAGAGGAAACTGTCCAACACATAGAGCATGCATCATGATGGTGATATGTTTTCGCCATTGTGGGATGAACTTTTTGTGGAAAGTAGCTTTGATTATGAGAAATTCCAACTCTTCAGTGGAAGAAGGAACTTTACAAACATCCATTGAATTCTTCTCTTCTTGGCAATGCCATTTCCTTCGTTTTCAGCCTCTTCTAGTGCTTGTTGATGGCAAGTTTCCCCAAATGCACACCAAAAATATGGAGCCCCAAGAGGAACACCAAGGAAAAGGGAATTATCTTGCAAGAAAATCTATCTTGTAACATCAACAAGCTTTTATTTCATTCTTCTGATCATCAAAACAAAGAAAACAACAATTCTTCACACAGTATCATAGTAGATTTCTCCCACGGATTTGATAGAATCAACCATAATCTTAAACATCTTCACAAAATCCATAAATAGAACAAAGAAAGCAAAGGAATACACCATCTTGGAATGGAAATCAATCACATATTATTCATCTTCAATATCTTCATAGTCTTCTCTCTCAATCTCTCACATACACTTACACTGTTTTGATAGAATTGACTATCTCTGACTCTCTCTCTCTCTCTCTCCATCAATAATACATCATATCCTCACTAAAATACTCTCATAATTACCCTCAATAATCCTTCTTAGGTCGTGGATGCACCTCCGAAGAGGTATGTCTGATATGAAGAGGCACCAGAGACACTACAGTGACTCTTCATAGCTCACCACTGTCACTTCACTCCAGTCTTTACTTGAGTCTTCGGCAGCTACTTCTTTGACTTCTTTTAGCTCTTTTGCACTTGTATTTACATCTTTCCAAGGCTAGAAAACTTTCCAAAGCTACACTTTTATCCAACAGAACACATACAGAAGCATACAGAAGGTCTACAGAGGCTCACAGAAGCTCAACAGAGCGTTACAGAAGGTCAACAGAAAGCATCAGAACCACATAACTCATACCAAAACCATTCCAAAACATCAAAAATCACTCAATAAGCTTTCAAAAAATCTCAAACCCTATCAATCAATACTCCATCCTTCCATACAAAGAGAAAAGAGAACAGAACAGAAGCTCAACAGAAACTATCAGGACCAAATAGAACATATCAAAACATCAACAGAACTTCACATCTCTACTAATAAACATCATGACCTTAATAAAACCATTCCAACCTATCCAAAACACTCTTAAACTACTTCCAAACCAATCAATCATCTCATAAAATCAACCATTCAGCTCTCAAAAACAACAAAAAACAGCCAAAAAATAGGTCATTTCAACACTCAACAATATATCATATCTGTTTTATGAGAATTGAGAGGTGAAGATAAGGAATTTTAAATTAATCAAGAAATTTTGTTTGCATTTTGCATAATGCACGATCACATCTAGATAGGCTACGCACGATTCTTCAATGCATACATTATTTTTGTGTGTAGCATCAATTGATTGGTTGCATATCATGGATCCAACATTGCATATTTTTCCAAATCATGAATGATTGGGCACAGAGTTTATTTTAAAAAACCATATTCCTGCTAGGGCACACAGCATTAAAAAAAAATAGGTTCATATTCAGAGAATGTTTATTTTGAAGACTCGAGGATCAAAGGAAAAGATCGTACATTTTACATCGTCAGTGAGTATTTCTTGAAGAAAAAGAGGACATGTGTGCTGAAAGTATGTGCAATTACAAGAAGAATAGGCCAAGGAAGGACATAAGTCTTCCAAGTTGAAAGATGGAGAAAAATGATGCGATTTACAAAAATCAATATTTTTGCCCAGTTTTGATAGATTTTTGTAGTTCTGCCCTTGTAGACTTTGTCAACTAGATGTGTTCTGATCATTTTAAGTATCCAAAAACTATATTCGAAGTTCAAATGATGAAGTTATGATCCAAACAAGTTGCAAACATGCATAGAGCAGAAAAAACGAAAATACTGAAAAGTAGTAGAAAAGAAAAAGCCAAAAGCTGAAAGCAAAAAGCCTAATGTGTGTGAGTGTGGATAGAAAACTATATAAGGAGATGAGAATGGAGAGTTAAGGGCCTTCCCCCTTGATTACAATTATATTTTGTTAGAGAGGAGAGTGGACGGTCGCATGCTAGAGTGAGCTCTTGTCATACCAATTTGGAAGTTGGAGCTTTTGGGTGTCAAAGTGCCGAGCATCGGCTCAAGGTTGTTAAGGTATGAAAATATATCTCACTTGGTTTGTTTTCGAATTGTTGGTGTTTTCGTTGTGTTGTGGTTGTGTGATGCTCTACCCACATTGGAGTTGTAGTTGTTTTGAGCTTCAAGAGGCATTGTGTTTTGTCTTGTTTTGATATGTGGCTTGTGGTGTATTATTGAATATTTGAATTTTTCAAGTTGTGTTGTGCATTAGACAAAGTCAATTACCCAAACTGGCACTCCTTGACATCTCGTTATCGGGTTGTGAGTGAGGCTTACTCTCGATCACCGCTCGCGTAACAGCGCGAGGTAGCGAGGGCACGACTAGAGGCCGGATTGGTCCATCATCTTGGGAGTGGCAGCCATAGGACATATCTGGAGGACTTTGTAAGTTTTTCTTTTATTTTGCTTGCTTTTTTTTTGCAATATCCTTTATACTAACAATCATGTTTCTAACAGTTGTATTTTGTTTTCCTTGCAGCACTCCATTACAAATCGTGATCCCACCGACCTTGAGACTCAATATGCAGAGAGGCACGGTCTCACTGCATTGATTGACCGATTGTATGGACGTGGCGGCCCTGTAAGTCACTTATCTTTCTTGTCTGTAGTTATTATATTTAATTAGAATGCATTATTGTATGGTTGACTAATGTGTAGTTGTTTCTTTTTTTACAAAGTTCATTCGATGCTCCTTTGTGGCAGGATGAGGTTTCAGATGGTGAGGATCTATAGCTCGCCCTTGGATCCCTAGAGCTCACATACCCTTTTTTTTTTGTCACGTGATTTGTGTAGGCATTTTCTATGTTGTAGTAGTATCTTGCCATGATTGTACCGGCCGCTTTCATTATGTGATCTTTCTATGTTGTAGTAGTATCTTGCCATGATTGTACCGGTCGCTTTCATTATGTGATCATGTATTTATTTCATGTATCAGTGTTATGATTTAAGTACACTTTGCCTTTATTTACACGAGCATTGTACACATTACTGAAACTATTTTGTACGGCCCAAATAAAGCACATAATGATATACTGCCCTGCCACAAATTTTTTTTCCCCTGTTATTATTGCTATTAGTGTCACAAATTTATTGCACGCGTCGCTATTAGTATCACAAAATCCGTCACAAAGCATCGTTATTTGCGTTGGTATCAGTGACACTGATAACGATGTGATACTGACTGCTCTATGGCATCGCCAATAACGACGCTTTTTGCGACGACAGGGGCAAATTTCTTTATGAACATTTTCGTCACTTTTAACATCGGTATAAGGCCTATATCTTGTAGTGATGGTGGCCTATGCACTAGGACATAATAGATTATCAAGAAAATTATCCTTCTTATTTTACAAAAGTGCTGGTGTTATTTATAATGGTTTGTATGGCGATCCCAAAGAAACATTGAAGCAACAAGTACATTATAGATTTTCCTTAGAAAAACTATAAAAACTTTTCCTCATGATTTGAATTGTGGTGACCATATCTATTCCATGATGAAATAGAGTATGTTAAGAGGTATGATGAATGTCGAAGAGATAGATCACCATAGTTTGTAAAAAGTTTACATCTATGGGGTCCAATTATATGTATGCAAGCTTTTGTGGAATGGGGGATAAACTTAATGGGACCAATCAAACTTCTAGGAAAATGTATACATATCAAGCGCATTATTTTAGATGTTAGTTACTTTAAAATATGGGTCAGCAAATGAAATAATAAAAGATGTTATAGAAACAATGATGAAAATAAGATGATGTATTTTGTATTGTGGATTCTTAGATTTTGTCTATTTGCTAGATGATCAATGACTTGTCATAAGTATGCATACATTTGACATTGGTTTCATTATGGTTGGTAGATAGATGGCAGAAAAACTAATGTGGTATGTGTTGTGGTGGAGTAGATTATTACACATACATAAGCATATAAATATTCTTGACTAGAGTGCAATATAGAGGCCAATGATTATTTCTTTCGTAGGTGCTTTATTAGTGTGAGTTTGATATATTTTGTGTGCTAAGGAACACACACAAAATATAATAAAATTTCACTAAATATAATGCTGTATTTAAAATATTTTTGTGATTATCTCTACCTAATAATCTACTCCACCACAATACAAAGAACAATACTTCTCTACATCCATCTACTAGCCATAATTAGACTAGTGTCACACATGTGTACTCGTACAACAAGTTAGGATCATGAATTACATTAACAAAAAAAAAATCCCATAATATGAAATGAATAAATATAAACATCATCTTATTTTTATAGAAGTTTCTATTTAAAAAATGATGCAATAACCACAATGAAGCTTCTCTATGAGAGCATTTTGGTCAAATATATCTAACCCTAAGAGTTGCTAAATTGCCAAATAGATTACTCTATGTGGTAGACCACTTCTTGAAAAAATTCCTAGTGAGACATTAAATGTGCAACACCTATCACCTAAAAACCAATGAATAAGTTGCAAAAGTAGTTTTGAGCATCAAATGCACAAACGGGAAATCCAAAGTCAAAACTACATAAGGATCTAGTGGACACAAAGTTAATGCAATAGACGTATAAGTGAAACATAGTAAGGATTTGTAGAATCTTGGAAAATGCCTCGAGAATGTTAAAAATTAAAAATGTTAATGTGTCAAGGAACCCCTACTAGAATGAATCCAGGTGACTTGGTAGAACCATAAGGGATTTGTGAAAATGAAGCACAAATATGCACTCAAGATGCCCTAATTCCACTAGAGAACACTTCAAATTTCAATTTGGACTCCTTGTGCAAAAACCATCTTGACTATTCTAGAGCTAAAACATTTCCCCTTATGATTTGAGAAAATGGTAAGGATTTAGAGAAAATTATTTACACACATGGGCTCAACAGATAATCTTTATGTAGGGTATGATGTCCAATTAGCTCCGACATATATAATCTAGAAAAGAATCTCAATGAAGAACAATGTTAAAAGAGGTCTAAAACATCAATCCACATCATCGTACCCTCATTTGGAGATTTCAACAATGAGGAGAGAGGTCCATTGAGACTTTGCACACATTTCTTCAACTCCCTTGCATGCACACATGCACTTTAATTGCTATTCCATTATTAAACATTGTATTTTGTTTAGAAAGAGACTACGGTGTGTGAGATTTAGATTCATGAGCTCATGCATATAACTCATAGTTATTGATCTCCATTTTTTCTTATCAAGGCTCCATAATTGCATTCGCTATGCTCCTTCACCTTCCACTTTAAGTACGGGCATAGGGGAGAGAGAATGAATACATTCACTTGATTTCATAAGATAAACTTCCCTCCCACCCACCATAGGAGATGTAAGAAAAAAGCTCCATGGAAGTGTTCAAAAGCACTACAAGAGATGGGGACTAAGTTGATGACTATTTTCAATGCCTTTCTTAAGAAAAATCATGGCATCAGTATAGACCTCCAAAAAAAACATGGGTATATGCAATAACACAAGCATTAAAAACAAGTATCGAAAACATCCAGATGGGCTTACCAATGAAACTTTTGATCCACTCCTACACAAATCTAAAAAAGTACTTACATGCTCTTCATGATGCATGTTCTATGCAATTAAAAGAACCTTTTGGCATACATACTAATGCATATAGTGGTGTGCTAAAGATATAAGCCCAAATTTTTCTTTCTTCCTCCTCATTATGGTGCCATCGAGCTTACAACTATGCCTATAAAACACTACTTCATCCTTTTTTCTTCCTTATTGTTGTTATTATTCTATTATAGGATGAATATAAAGAGCAATGGATGTTCTACATAGTTCAAATTCTTCATTTTTATTTATTTATGTATAGTCTAAAGAAAGAGAGTGTGTGCACATGTATATGTGGGGGTTTTAAAATATAATTATATTTTATAATTTTTATTTATTTATAATGTTCCACTATTTATTGGTATTTTTTTATTTTTCTCTTACTTTTTGACTATTTATTTAATGGAAATGTTTTAAAAAACAAATATGAAGTATGAAAAAGTAAGTATTCATATTCCTTTTCCTCCCTCTGAATTAGTTTTTTCAAACCCATTCTATTTTCTATGAAAATTTGTAACGTGTCCACTAGTATCATCCAGGACACGTCTTAGCAGTCCATCAAATAGGATGTCTAGAAAGCGCCGCCCGGCACTCCCATGGAATGTTACGGGATTTGCGATCTAGGGCTTTCCGCATCTACCACATAGTGGAAGTATTCCAGTCGTTCCCACTTAGGATCAACCTGAATTAGGCTTTTCTTGATTGGTCATTTCCTAACAGCAACTAGCGTCGAACCCAAGCGAACTACTTTACACAGAAACGCCAGGTCCGAAGCGGATTCACGCTGCACTTGGTTCAAGGAGAATGGGAAACGAGAGGGATGCAAAGCTCAACCTCTCTGCCATAAGGCATAGTCCCATTTCGTTCCCCTAAAACAGCGTAAATCGGGATAAGACATAACTCTAGGTCAACGCTTTTGTTGTTCGTGTCCTTTGACGATCATCCAGCTATTCTTCGTGATTTGAGAAAAGTTCCCAGCCAACCGGGACCACCCAACTGTAGGACGGACCCATGGCCCATCCTCTGCACTTTCCTCAGGTTGTTTTAGTTATGTAATTATCTAACACAATACTTGGATATATAACAACCAGCTTCTTTAATTAACCCGTTAAGCACTGGTTCTTTCACGTAATCTTATCAGTCGACATAGAAAAATAATATCAGACAAGTTCTTTATTAATAGGTCATCATATTTAACTTTGAAATATAAGAGTTCCGCCCATAGGCTTATTCACAATCCGCCCGAAGGCTATCCAGCAATGCACAGGGATCACTATTCCAAGTTTCCGCCCGACAACTAGTATGCGAGCCTCGCGATCCAATCTCGAGTCACGTTAGCCTCTTGTGCAGGACCCGGAAGGTGAGGGATTTACGGCCAGAGCCCCCCCCCCCCCCCCCCCGGCACCCAAGCGTCCTCCTGCTCCAAGTAGTGCTCAACAGAGAGACCTCTCACAGCGGGTTCAGTCCACATTCCTGGCACGCTCAACAACCCCCTTGGTTAGGGTCAGACAGGCACTCGGGGGTAACTGAAGCTGCCTCTCACGTTCAGGCCTTCAACTTGAAGTATAGATACTTATTTATTTTGTAATTCATTGGTCAAACAAGTCAAACAGTGCTCTAAAATCTCTAGCAAGCACAAACATTTCCATTGATCAAATTTCTTGTTGGCAAACTGCTAAGGAAGGAATCCTTCCTTTCGAATGCATCCAGCACTTGATCCGGGGTGTCTTGCAACTTGGCAAGATCCCTTATATTCTGGGTTAAGGCGTACCTTATTAGCCCAACTTGGTCAAACTCTAAAGTCTATTGGGTACTTCAGTTTCTGGTTTAATCTCCAATTAATCTTCCTTACCCAAGGAGAATATCAAAATGCACATCCTCTTGCAAGATAACTTTGCATAAGGATCCGCCATCCTCGTTGCGAGAATTTGGCCTTCCTTCTTGTGATCTAAATCACGAATCAATCTGTTTCGGGTTCTTTAAGCTGACGTTGTTAGACCTAGGGTTTCCCAGCTTCATTCTTGTAAGAATCTCAGGGACAAACCCTCGTTCCTTTTTCGGCTACAATTTACTGACCCTACATTCAGGGAATGTGGACAAGTATTTAAGGTATAGACGTTTCTTGGAATTTTAACTCATTCCCAACGAATATTTCGCAACATTTTAATTTGGTTAACTCTAGAAGGTAATTTCGAGATTACTTCCGTATGATTTGTTATCTACGTGTCAATTGACTTTTCAATCTTATACTTCATCGATTTGAGGTTAGGTTAAATCCAACTAATCTTCCCTTTTCTTTGCAAACAAACTCATGCGAAATAAGCAACCTTTTCCTTGCTAAGTTATGCAGTTAACAATGATAATTTCATAGAGTTTATGCATCGTAAGAGTCCTTTCATGATTTTCATTTCCCATGCATAAAGCTATTTGAAAAAAAAAAATACGCGTATGCTTTATCTATTTTGCATGTTCCATTAAACTAAATTCCTTCGTCGTGAACAACTAGGACAAAATATATCCTATCCCTAACAATTCATCTTGCATGATTGAATTACAACGATATAAAATTAAGAAGAAAAAACCTGGGTTTGGGGTGAGATATCCAAATGGATACTAGGAGATGACCCTCCCGCAGCTATTCCTTGGACTTTCTTAGGAAGCATCATAATTGTAGTCCTTCAAATGTGGAAGCAGCTTTACACTCTTTTTTGGAATTCCACCGTCGCTCCCTTGTGTGTCAATACTCTTCTTCTCTTTTTTGAGTAGGGAAAAAAAAACCAAGTCCCAAGGGTATTTTGGAAAGGCAAGGAACAGTTAAGGGTTTAACCATGAGGAGGGGGTAATAAGACCTTTAAGGTCTTAGTTCTTTTGGGAGGGAAAGGCTTACAAAGCCTAAGGAAAAGGCCCAATAGGTTTTTACACATGGGGGGGGGGGGGGGGGGGGGGGGGAGGAAGTAACAAGCCCAAAAGAAAGGGGCTTAAGGGTTAAATACAGGGGAGGAAAGGTTTAAATTACAGGTTTCCAACACCCATGGGATGAGGGGGCTTAAAACACGGGGGGGGGGGGGGGGGTGTGGACACGGGGGGTGAAAATGCCTTAGGGGTTTTAAAACCCAGGGGGGAAAGATGAAGGGCAACACAAGGGGGTGAAAGGCCCTTAAGAAGATAAAACCGGGGGGGGGGGGATAAATGGGGCTTAAGGGTCTTAAAAACCCAGGGGGGGATAAAAGGGGACATGAGGGGGGTGAAAGGGGGCTTAATTAGCCCCCTTAAGAAGCTTCTCTATGTTTCAACTTGGGAGGGGGGCATTTCAACGCCACGTTGGCAACGGGCAGGTGGCGCTGCGAACCGGGGTCGAGGGCTATAGGCGACGGCGCTCTCAGCGATATTCCCCCTCGTCCGCCTCTTCTTCCTCACTTGAGCTCCTTCATACGACGAGTCTGGGCAGCGTCGTCTTCTCCACCCCTTTATGGAGGCAGCAACCCCTTTCTTAAATAGGGGAGGGAGGGGAATCCTCCCCCTCCTTATGTGTCAATGTGCATGGCGATGGAAGGTGCCGAGCTCCACCAAGGAGCTTAGTCCTCCATTCTATTTCCCTCCCCTTACAGCACGACAGTTAGTTTTGGGGAGGGAAATTTTTTTAAAAAAATTCATTATTCCATTTGATATATTACATTCTCTCCCCCTTAGAGGAATCGAGATGTCTTCATCTCAAGATAAATCGGGGATATTGATGGTTGAGTGTGCCTACATCTACCCAAGTGGCATCCTCTTCGGGATAGTCTTTCCACTAAATGAGGCATTCTCTCAAGGTTCTGGATCTTAATTGTCTCTCCCTAACATCTAAGATCCTATCAGGCCTTAGTTCAAGGACCCCTTGACTAGGCATTACAATTTGTTGATCGTCAAGTACATGGTTAGGATTAGGTACATACTTTTTCAATAGGCTGATATGGAATACATTATGAACTTTTAGGTTCTCAGGGAGTTGTAGTTTATAAGCTTTAGGTCCTAGGAATTTGAGGATCTTGTATGGCCCACAATACCTTGGACTTAGCTTTCTGCAATCTTCTAAGGATAGGGAACTCTTTTTAGGACATACGCGAAGGAAGACCATGTCTCCTTCTTCGAAGACCCTTTCTTGACGCTTCAAATCCACGTATGCTTTCTGTCTATCCTTGGCCACTTGTATGTCCTGTCTTATTGACTTTATTTGGTCATCCATCTCTTCCAATATTAGCCTTGAAGCTTCAATCCTTAGGGTTGGATCAAAAAAGTTTAGGGGACTTCGATAATCATGACCATACAATGCTTGGAAAGGGGTCATGTGAATACTTTGCTAGTAAGAAGCATTGTATCAAATTCTACCAAAGGCAAGTATTGAATCCACCTCTTCGGCTCTCGACAGCAGTATGCCCTAAGCATATCCTTGATGACTTGATTTACTCACTCCGTTTGGCCATTCGTTTGGGGATGGTAGGCCGTACTAAAACAGAGTTGAGTCCCAATAGCTTCAAATATAGCTCTGGAGCCCCGAGAGGAACACCAAGGAAAAGGGAATTCTCTTGCAAGAAAATCTATCTTGTAACATCAACAAGCTTGTTTTTCATATTTCATATGATCACAATGAAGAAAAGAACACCAGGCACAACAAATCTTCATGCAGCATCATGTAAATCTCCCACGGTTTTAATAGAATCAACCATATTCTTCAACATCTTCACAAAATCCATCAATAGAACAAAGAAAACAAAGGAATACACCATCTTTGAATGGAAATACATCACATAGTATTCATCTTCAATATCTTCATAGTCTTCTCTCTCAATCTCTCATATACAATCACTCTGTTTGAGTAGAATTGGCTATCTCTGACTCTCTCTATCTCACTCCATCAATAATACATCATCTCCTCACTACAATCTCTCAAAAATTACTCTCAATAATCACTCTTAGGTCGTGGATACCCCTCCCAAGAGGTATGTCTGATATGAAGGGTCACCAGAGCCACTACAGTGTCTCTTCACAGCTCACTACTGTCACTTCACTCTAGTCTTCACTTGAGTCTTCAGCAACTACTTATTCCACTTCTTTCAGCTCTTTTGCACTTGTATTCACCTCTTTCTAAGGCTAGAAAACTTTCCCCAAAGTCACACATACATTCCACAGAACACTTACAGAACAGTCTACAGAACAATACCAGAACAGAGACAGTACAGAACAGAACAGAAACAGAACAGAAGTAGAAGCTCTACAGAAGGTTACAGAAGGTTACAGAAGGTCATCAAAACCTCATAACTCACTCTCAAACCATTACAAACTCTCACAAACCATTCAATAAACTTTCACAATATCTCATTCTTCATCAATCAATACTTCATCCCTCCTTACAGAAGATAATCAGAACAAAACAGACCAAAACAGAACAAAACAGAAGGTATACAGAACCTATCAGAACCTATCAGAACATCACAGAATCACCAACAAACATCATGATCTTCCAAAACACAATCATTATCATCCAAAACACTCTCAAACCACTTCCTAATCAATCAATCATCCCACAAAATCAATCATTCAGCTCTCAAAAACAACAAAAATCAGCCAAAAAACAAGTCATTTCAACACTCAACATATCCCCACACTTAATAAGGAAGCGTCCTCGCGACCCAGGAAAAAGGGAATACAAGTTCATTGAAAAGCTCAACTTTGATCTTCAATATCTTCTTACAAAGAATCCATCCACCACGACCCCATCTTATAACCTGTTTCTCATATATAATACAAAGAAAGGAAAACTCGTTTGAAATTAACACCTCTTATCAAACTAAAAATCACCACAAATTTGTAAAGGATATAAGAGTTTGCTTCTTCTTCATCAGCATCATCTTCAATTCTCCAACCACGACCCCATCTCGACAAATCTCCAAAATATAGCTCGGACACAAAATCCAATAGGAAACCACCACGTTCGTTTGACATAAATGAACTCACAGCACAAACACACAACACAACCATCTGAATGACTTCTTCAAAAAGAAGAGTTTTGGCATTAAAAAGCTTGCACCATACATTGGAAAGGTATCAATGAAGATGATCCCTCTTAAAAGATTGATGTTGTCGGAATCGATCCATAGATAAGGATTCATCTACAAAGTGTTTTTAGGAGGATTTTGGAAAAATTGGAGACAACACATCCTTTCCAACAGGACCAAGTATCTGCTAGGCAAACAGAGGGCATGAAAATACAGTATCTCCAGCTGCTGGGAATCAATGCTAACATTGACATTCATGCACAACTTTGGAATAGGCTTTGAATCAGTATGAGAGTGCCTATGCATATACGCCAGGTACCAAGCAAAGTGAGCAGTTAATCTCACTGAGGGATCTGCAGACTGTGAATATTGTTGGGCAAAATGAACATAGTTTTGATAAGCTTGACTGGAAGCTGTCCATTCCCCTGGAATTACTGGCCAATTAATATGCGGTCCTGTAAGGCAATCATCCAAACTCCATCCCCTTCGTCTGGAAATCTGAGTATCAAAACCGTCACAGTCACTAACCAACTGAGGTGGTTGAGATATGGAAGTGTTAGGAGAGGGTAATGGAATAAGGGAAAGTGGATGTAGGGAAGGATAGGAAAAATCATAAAAGGAAGAAAAGGTTAAAGAAGGAGTGGCAGAAATTTGTAAGGAATCACTAAGGAAAGGTGTTAACTGATAAATAGGAAATGTAGAGGGTACATTAATGAGAGGTGAAGGACATGGTGGAGAAGGGGAAAATACCCTATCCTCAATAAAGGAACAGTAAGTAAAAATAGGAATTTGAGGAAAATTTGAAGGTTGGAAAAGAAGTGGTAAAATTACTGGGGAACTAGATTGACAAAGGGAAAAATATATAGCATAGCGGTGAGCCAATTGTTGGTAATAAAGGAGGGTAGGAACAGAAGGTCCCAAAAGAGATCGTCTATGATAGGCATCAAAGAAGATAGTATCAAATGGATTATGTTTGGAAAGATAGGTTAAGAGATCCATCCTCAGTTGGTTAGTACTCTGTACAAAGGTAGGAGCTGTGTTTTGTCTTTGATTGAGGACCACCGAATCAATCATGGGATGCCACGAATTATCCTGACAATCAGCTACTTTGGAGGAATAACTCTGGAACAGATCGGCTATGCGCAACTCCAAATGATTGACATAGAGAACAGCCTGTAAGACCACATCCCCCACATACCATGCCATATCTACCTCATCTGGAATTAACAAATCTCCTCGGAGATACATGTATGACATCAGCATGGTGTCTGGCGTGACAGAATCTTCAAAGAGCATTCTGACTACCTCTGTCAACAACTCAGCAGACCAAGCTCCACTCCAGCCATCCTCTGGAAAAGGTAAATCCATCGTGGAAAGCTTCATATAGAAGACCAGCTTCTGCAAGTGGTAGTGGACAAAGAAAGAATGGTCTGGTAAGACATATTCCTGAAACTGTTCAAAGGTAGACCATAACAAGTCCATTCTGGACTGCAATCTTTCCACTTTGTCTTGGAATAGAGGGCACAAAGTAGCCTGTCTCTGTAAGGCAGCCAAGTCCTGCTGTGAAAGAGAAGGAATTAATGGAACAGGAGGGCTGGGAGGAACAGAGCGGGACTTTGCAAGCTGATCTTGCAACTGCTGGATTTGGGAGGCTTGGTCGGCCACTGTGTCATTAGCAGTCTGTAAAGCTGAAAGCTTGTCATCTAAAAGAACTTGGAATTCTTTCGCTTCACTGGACATCCTCTCCTTCTCTGCTGAAAGGCTAGTAACCTGTGACTGAGCCTCGAATAACTGGGTCTTCAATGAAGAAATCTCATCACTTTGAATGGCAACCAGTTGGGTTTGCTGTTCCATTTGCTTAAATAGATCTGCTAGGGTATCCTTAGCAGAAGCTAACTCAGATGTTGCCTTATGCAATTGGTCTTTGGACTGCATGAGCTCCTCATAGAAAGATGCGTACAGCTGTTGAACACAGGCTGTCACTGACAACTCAATGGAACTTTGAATATCCTTGCAGAGGAAAGGAATGGCATCTCCTGAGACGAGACTGTTTAGGGAGGGAACTGAGATCTCCAAGGATCCTTCTCTATGTGCTCGGAACAGGTTATTGCAAGTGAGATACCCAGGGAGTTCACTGCCAGAAGTAGCAGGAATAGACACTGAGGGAAGTACAGCAGGGGCTTTGTCCGCTACCCGCTGCAAGCGTTTACGCTGTATGACCAGGGGAGGCGGAGAATCATCATCCTCAATGTCAATAGGTGCTGACTCTTCTGAAGGTGGAGGAGGAGGTACTGGATCTGATGGAGGAGGTAGAGGCACAGTCTTCTGTAAACCTGAATAGGTCAAGAAGGCAGACAAATAGGATCCATAGGTAACATTGGTAACATTACCCCTCGTGACTTTAACGAAATGCTGATCCATCTTAGTAAGGAGGTATGTGCTCCAATCAATGGCAACTCCTTTTAGCACCATCCTGGAAGCTGTGAAAAGCTCTTTGGACAAATAGTGGGATGGCGTTTTGGCAGGCATGAACCTGTCCTGAAGGAACTGGCACATGGTCTTCTAGACGGGATCAGTAATCATAGAAAACGAAACTCCTGAAGAGTTTATCACTTTTTTAACATCAAGGACTTCCCTTGTCTGCTTCTGCAACAGTTTGAGAATCTCTTCATTAGAGAAGAGCTGACGAGTGGTCACAAAAGGTTCTCCTTTGAAGGGTAAGGACAGAGCCTTCCCTAAGCCTCGAGACGTCAATGTCATAGACATGCCTTGGACTACTCCTGTCTTCTTGCTGTAAGAGGCCAGGAACTCATCACATACGGACGGATCCTCTGGAAGTAATGGAAAAGGAGTGGCCACAAAAGCAGCAAGTCCTGCCTTTGTGAGGGGCTCAAAAGTAAGTAGGGACGAGTAATCCCTACTAACTAGTGGGACGTACTGGATAGGGGGAGGAGCATGAGAAGGCGCCATTCAGATGGTTACACACACACCACAACCACAGACAATAAAAGAGAATGCCTGCAAAGCAACATACAAAAAACCAAGGATAAGAGAATTACCAATCAAACGTGACTCGACCTACTAACCCCAAGCAAACCACATCCTAGAAAAAATTTGACATGACCTTGAGACAAATGCGACCGAAAGCTTCATGCGATGCATCAAACAAACACCCTGAACCCCGTATCAGGCAATAAAAGAAAAAAAACTGCATACCGTACCCGTAACCGTAACAAAGATAAGAAACCAAAACCATACCATATCCGATACATATCAATACGACATCTGTGATAGAACCAAGACTGGACCATGGAAAATAACATTAAGAACTGTGTATACCCATTCCACGAAACGGTTTATTAAAAAGGGGAATGAAGTGCAGTGAGGGGGGATTTAATTTAATGAAGGGTTGATTTTAATCAATTATTAAAAATGGGTGAATTTTTATTAGGTGATAAACCTTAATAAGAAAACGGCGGTTCCTTATTATAAATTTATTTACCAATTATTAGGTTAAACGATGCAGTTATGCGATTCCCGGACTTCGATTCCCGACTGGGTCTCTAAATGCAATTCATTGATTACAAATTAAGGTGATGTGGAGCGCTTTTTTGCCAGCGCGTGCTCATGTGACGGCTGGTTGATTTTAATTAAAAAATTTAAAGTGCCTCTTTAGCGCACGTAGCGCGTGCTAAGTGAACGGCTGGTTTATTTTTAATTTAAAAAAAATGTGTGTTTAGCGCGAATGCGCGTGGAAACGGTGGGTGAATTAAAGGGTTTATTTTAACAATTAATTGTGATTAAGGGGGAAAATAAATAAATAAATAACATAAAATAAATACCTAGAAGGGTGTGTATGTAATGCAGGAATGCGCACAGAAGAATTCCAGTAAAGGAGAAGCAAAAAGCACTGATGAAACAACAATGAGAACACCTTAGCAGATGTGTTAATTTGGTTTATGTTGGTGTTTTTTTATTTATTTATTTTATTTTAGTTTTAGTTGTGATTTTTTTTATGGGGGAATAAATGGAAAATGAGCAAGGGAGGTGAGGGAAATTTTTTAGAAGGTTTTTAGAAATTTTTAGAATTTTTTACATTTTTAAAATGAATTTTCTATATGTTTTTGGCAATTTAGAGGTAATTTTAGAAAATATGGAATTTTCTGAAATTATAGGAAAGGCAATACTTAGCAGACAAAGGTCCAAAAATTGGCAACTGGCAGAAGGGATTTTTAGAAATTTTTTTGAAAATTTTTTATGGAAAAATTAATGTAGTGATTAATTAAGTCACATTAAGCACATTAGTCACATTAGACATAAGTCAGGTTAGTCAGGTTAGTAGGAGTAAGTCAGGTTAGTCTTCCTAAGTCTAGTCAGGTTGGTTAACCTAAGTCTAGTCTGGTTAGTCAGGTAAGTCTACCTAGGTCAGTCTGGGAAGTCTACCTAGGTTAGTTAAGTTAGGTCTACCTAGGTTAGTTAAGTAAGTCTAACTAAGGTCTAACTAGCTCGAGTTAGTTAGGGTAAGTTAGGTCTGTTAAGTTAAGTGGGATTAGGTTAGTGTTAATGAGTTAACTAAGGTTAGTAGCTAACCTTAGGAGGTGGGGGTGGTGGAGGAAAAGGGAGGTGGTGCAGGCGGCGACCAGGCCAGGCAGGCGAGGAGGCGCGACGTGGCGCGGCGTCCAGGCGAGGAGGCGGCGGTTTTAAGGCGGCGAACGCGGCGACGGCGGGGCTGGCGAGGAGGCGCGATGTGGCTCGGCGTCCAGGCGATCCGGGCAGCGACCAGGCAGAGGCTGGCGAGGAGGCGCGACAGCCAGGCGAGGAGGCGCGAGGTGGCGCGGGCGGAGGGCAAGGAGGGGAAGGAGAAGGGGAGGAAGAGGAGGAGAGGGTCGGCAGGAGAGAAGGGAGAGGAGAGAAGGAAGAAGGAGTGAGAAGAGGGAGGAGGGAGAAGGAAGGGAGGAGGAGGTCGTGGAGGGGGGAGGAGAAGGAAGAGAAGGAGAGGATGAGGAGGAGTGGGAGGAGAAGGAAGAGAGAAGGAGAGAAGGTGGAGTTGGAGGAGAAGGAAGAGAGAAGGTGGAGTTGGAGGAGAAGAGGGAGAAGGGAGAGGAAGGAGATGGAGGAGGCGCAGAGACGCACAGAGAGAGAGAGAGAGAGAGAGAGAGAGAGAAGAGAGAAAGAAAGAGAAAGAGAGAGAAGAGAGAGAGAGAAGGGACGGTTGGCGGGAGGGGGTATCCGTTTGTTGGTTTATTTTTTTATTTTTATTTTTTTTGTTTTTTGTTTAAATAAAAGGTGGGCGGGCAGGGGTAAGGGAGGATGGGCGGGGTCAAGAGGGGGCGGATCCCCGTCCCGCGCACGTGCGCGGGGCGGGGTAAAAAAATTTGCCGTGACGGGATTGAAACGACTCGAGGAAGACGGTACGGGTTTCGCGGACACGACCGGGGCGCGTGGAGACGCGTTAAATCGAAAACGGGCGCGTTCACGCGCAAAACGAGCTCGAGAAAAAACGGAAAAATAAAGAAAAATTAATAACTCCCAATCCGGATGTCAAAACGAAATATCGTAAAAACGAAAAGTGGGCAGGACGACAGGGGGGAAACAAGAAAAATATGGGACGAGGATTCCGGGAGGGGTAAAGGGCGGTCACTTGCAAAAAACACAAAAAACGAACCAAAAACGCAATTTAAAAATTAATATCGAAAGATCCGTGCATCGGAATGAAGTGCAGAAAAAAGGAAAACTATGCAAAAAGATGTGCCCGACAATCCTATCATGTCAAAACATAATTCCGACTGAGATAAGACACGTTCACATGGGAAAAACCCAAAAAACAAACCCGAAAATGGGATCGAAAATTAATATCGGACAAACCGTTCACCGGAATGACATGCAGTAAGAAGGAAAAATGTCCGTAGGAAGGAGTGGCACAGGGTTATCACGTTAAACCGCAGTTCCGACGGGAATAGGAGGGGCCCACATGTGAAAAACTCCAAAAATACTCCCGAAAACGCATTTAAAAATTAATAAGTAAAAATCCAGAAGTTGAAAAAGGGTGGAGGAAAAAGGAAAAAGGTAGGGGAAGGCATAGTGGACACGGCTGTCAAATCAAATTGGAATGCTGATGCAAATAGGGCAGGTTCACATGGAAAGATGTCAAAAATACGCACGAAAAAGTCGTGAAAAACCCGGAAAATTAATAACGGACAAACCATGTATCGGAATGATGCGGAATAAAAAGGAAAAATGTCAGGAAAAAAGCGTTGGTCAGGGCTATGATGTCAGATCACGGTTTCGAAGCAAGAAAAGCGCGTTCACATGGAAAACCGTCTAAATTGCGTAAAATGCTTCAAAAATTAATAACTCAAAAACCGTGCACCGGAATAGGGGTAGGTAAAAAGGAAAAATAGACCGTTCAATGGGACGAACAGGGCTATAAGGTTGGATTTGGATTTTGGTGAACGTAAGAGGCATTCACATAGCAGGACCTCAAAATCAGGGAATGAAGGAAAACTGCAAGGAAACAACCCCAAGGGTGGGTGGGAAGGGATCCCGTTAGGATAAAAGCAAGTCATGGCATACATGCATGAGCAAAATAAGGCATATGCAGATGAGTATGCAATGTAGACGCGCAGGGACGCGTCCCCACACTTAAGACCTTAACGGATCGGGTTAACCGAGCAACAGGGACCTAGGACCATGCCACAGACCATCCACTAACTTCCCCACACTTAAAACATGACCAGCACGAAGAAACCAAAGTGTAGGGTTAGAAAAACTTGGCCCGTTTCGTCAAGAATCAAGGTTGAGTATCGATGGCACGTCCAATGTAGTTGTTGGGGCTGGAGGAACCAAGGCATCTCTACAGCACACGTTCGTCATGGCAGGGACCACGCGGCCGTACCCAGGGAGGTAGCTGATGGAAGGAATCGCAGGAAATTCGTCGATGATGAGGGATATTGCACTCAACTCACAGTCACTCAAATGAAATGAAAGAACAGTCATTCGCCCCATGACTAATATCACTCGCGGAAGAATGATTAAAACCCATATCTCATACCTGGTTGAGGAATCATCAAAGGGGGAATGGTGCAGAAGGAGTATGCCAGGGTGCAAATTTGATGGTGCATTAGTGCGTCCAACCCGTCTGGCATAAGTGCAAGGAGGAAGGCAAGGGAGCCTTACAGTGCCGTGTACAGAACAGGGTGACGTGTCTTGTGTTGACGGTAAAGACCCATCCCGTGGGTGCATAGGGAAAGTGGAACATACCTGACTCCAAGTGTCGTAACGTCCCTCAATCTCACCTCTCGGTAATTGATTGAAGAAACTCCAGTCACACTCAGCCCACCCTCTGTCTCACTCTCTGTTGATAGATACAGGAGGGCAGCCTTTTCCTGAAACCCATTGATGTAATCCTCACAATCACTTGTGCAAAGGGTGTATGCCTTGTGCGCAGTTGATGGTGCAACAGTGCATCCCGCCCTGTGCCGGCATACGGTGCGAGAAGGAAGGCTAGGGAGCCTTATGGTGCAGTGCACAGAACAAATCGTGCTTTGTGCTTTGAGAGGCCCATCCCGTGCGTGCAACGCTTCATTCACACTTCTCACCTCTTATTCGATTTGAAGGAAAAAGACTGGTCTCTCGCCCCATCCTCTGTCTCACTCGTTGTTGATAGATACAGGGGGCAACCATACTCACTTCCCCATCCGGTTAGGATGAAAGCTCACATCACTCAAGGGATTGTCGATGAAGATCGCGTCATCAGTTGTTGAGGAGGCGTACCCAGGGAGGTAGCCATCAAATTCGAACATTGTGTTGGATAGGAACATGTCATCTGCTAGAGGACAGTTAGTCACTTTGCAAAGAGACCCATGACACAGCGTACCAAGGGAGGCAACGTCGGAATTGGATCCTAGGGATATCAATTAATGAATCCATTTTCTGGACTGCTGGGTGTTACCACCTTTTCCACAGCCAGCTTCCCGCCCAAGGGTGTTTACCACCTTTTCTTGGAACGAGGCCTGCTATGACAGGGAATTGCTTCCTTTTCTCTCATAACAGATTTGTTTTGTTTTGTTTTTTTTTTAATTTCTTTTCTTTTTTTTTTCTATTCCCGAGGGTGTTTCCACCTTTTCTCGAAGAATAGGTCGGCATGACAGGGACCTGAGTCCTTTTCTCCCATGACCGATATGTTTTGTTTTTTTTTTGTTTTTTTCTTCTTCTTTTTTTTATATTGAACAAGGGAATGGTAGAAAGACCATTTGTCAGAACCCACCTCGCCACTGATGCTGGTGGAAAATAGAGGATAAGAGATCAAGGCTAGAAGGGGGGTTTGAGGGGACAGAGGGTTGCGTCCACTTCATCAGGAGTGATTGAAGAACGGCTATCAGAAGTAGCATCATAACAATTACAGTGCCGCGCCAATGAGGGAAAGGATCAAGTGTCCGTAATTGTCAAGATCCCCAAGGAGGGAAATACTTCTTGAGGCGATATCCATTGATCAGAAAGGGATCATCAGAGGCATCCAAGGTCTGTACTTGGACAGAGCCATTAGGGTTGACTTCAAGTACCTTATAGGGGCCCATCCACCACTGTTGGAGCTTGCCAGGAAACTTGCCAAATCGTGAATCATAGACTAGGACGAAATCACCTTCTTTGAACTCCTTGTGCTTGATGAAACTGTCATGGTAAGCCTTGCGTCGAGCTTGCGTGGCTTCCATGCACTGTAGAGCCATCCTACGAATTTCGTCCAAACATTCCAAGTGCAGGAGACGGCGTTGCAGTGAATCATCATCCCCCAAACGCTCTTTGATCGCCACTCTCAAAGAGGGTAATTCTAGTTCAACAGGAAAAACAGCTTCTATACCATACACTAACTAGAAAGGTGTCTGTCCCGTTGCTGCTTTATGGGAGGTTCTGTACGCCTAGAGGGCCTCTGTAAGTCGACCATCCCAATCACGACGATGTGCAGCGATCGTTCTTGTCAGAATCGAGCAAAGGATGCGATTGGTGACTTCGACTTGGCCGTTGGCTCTGGGGTAATAGGGAGTGGACTTGCGATGGCGGATCTTATACAACTCTGTCAACTCGTCCATGACTTTGTTAAGGAAATGAGTGCCTCTGTCACTTACCAGCTCTAAGGGACTGCCAAAACGGGTGATGATATTCTCGTACATGAACAGGGCCACGCTGTTACCATCGTCTCGCTTGAGGGCTTTAGCTTCACACTTCTTTGTGACATAATCCGTACATACGAGGATGTATCTGTTCTGTTTCCTTCTAGTGGGAGGATCGATCGGACCTACGAAGTCAATGCCCCACTTCTCAAACGGCTTTAAGGGAAGGATAGGTTGCAGTGGCATGGCAATTGTCTTCGTGGGTTTCCCCATTCTTTGACAAGCATCACATCTTTTACAGTAATCATAGGCATCCTTATGAATGGTAGGCCACCAATATCCTGCTAGCAGAGCCTTCCTGGATATAGCTTCTCCTGCAAAGTGACCTCCACATGGCTCGTCGTGGCAAGCCTTCAGAACAATCCCAACCTCATCTCCTGCAACACATCGTCTGAGCACTTCATCTTTGCCTTTCTTGTACAGTGCACCGCCTAGCAGGGTGTATGGGGCTGATTCTAACATGAGCTTCTTCCTTTCCCGACTAGAGATACCAGGAGGGTACTGTTGGGTTGCCAACAGATTAGCAATGTCTGCATACCAGGGAGTTACAGTTTCTACCAAGAATAGGGAAGCATCAGGGAGGTCTGGATCATCCTGCTCCTCGTCTGCTGTTTGTGGGATACGCGACAAATGATCAGCCAGAACATGGGAACGACCGGGCTTAGTAATCACCTCAAAGTCGAACTCCTGGAATAAAAGGAGCCATCTCATCAATCGTCCTTTCACATCTGCTTTGTTCATCAAGAAGGACAGGGCCTCATGATCCACATAAAATTTAAAGTGGGTGGATAGGAGGTAGTGGCGGAACTTCTCCAGGGCAAACACCATTGCCAAGCACTCCAGCTCTGTCACTGTATAGTTCCGTTCCCTATCAGTGACTTTTCGGCTTGCATAATAGATCGGTTGATCCAACTTCGAGGAGCCCTTTTGGCAGAGGACAGCACCTAAGCCTTCAATTGACGCATCAGTGTGTACGTGGAACTCTTTCGTCCAATCAGGAGGTTGCAGGATGGGTGCCTCTATCAGACACTGCTTCAGAGTGTGGAAGGCTTTATCACATTCTACCGTCCAAGTAAACTCTGCATCTTTCCTCAAAATCTTGTGCAAGGAAGTTGCCTTTGTCGCAAAATGGGCTATGAACCTTCTGTAGTAACCCACATGGCCTAGGAATCCCCTCAACTGTTTGAGGTTGGTGGGTGCTGTCAGAGCTGCAATCTTTTCGATCTTTGCAGGGTCTGTTGATATCCCTTGTGCAGAGACAATGTGGCCCAACAGAACTCCAGAAGAGACCCCAAAGATGCATTTGTCGGGGTTGAGGGAAATCCCATACTCCCGGCATCGGTCAAAGCATTGTTCCAAATGTCCCCAGTGTTCACTGATCAAACTATAGACACAAAAGTCATCCAAATATACCTCAATAAAGTCGTGCAGATGATTTTGAAATGCAGCCATCATGACTCGTTGGAAAGTAGTAGGGGCATTGCAGAGCCCAAATGGCATCACTCGGTAAGCGTAGGTCCCCCATTCTGTGGTGAAGGTTGTTTTGGATTGGTCTTCTTCTGCGATCTGGACTTGGTTGTATCCGCTGAATCCATCCAGAAGAGAATAAAGTTTATGTCCTGCCACTGTATCCAACAGTTGGTCTGTGAAAGGGATAGGAAAATGATCCTTCTTTGTCTTGGAATTAAGCTTTCGAAAATCCACACATATTCGCAATTTGCCATTCTTCTTGGGTACAACCACAATGGGTGAAACCCATTCACTGTTTGCCACTGGATAGATGAACTCGGCTTCTAGAAGCTTCAACAGCTCCGCTTTCACCAATGTGGAATAATTCGGGTTCATTCGCCTCTGTCGTTGCCGTACTGGCTTGGCATCAGGCTCCAAGTCAATATGATGTTGACATATTGTGGGATCAATCCCCTTTAGGTCTTTGTAAGACCACGCAAACACGTCCAAATTTTCTTTCAACAAGTTGTACAAGGTTAACAACTCCTCTTCTGGGAGACTGCTACCCACCTTCAAGTGGCGTTCAGTGCCTTCTGCATCCACAAAGGTTAACTGCCTTTCACCTTCTACTTCACGGATGAAGGTCCCGCGGACTGCTTCTGGGTAGAGATCCGACTCCTTCAAGGGAGTGGTATCCTCTTCGGATGTCCCACTAGAACTCACTTCTTCTTTTGGTGTAGACTTAGGTTGCTCCTTAAGATGTTGAAATGGAATTAGAGCCGTTCCGGGTTTGGTTTCAAAGTTAATTACCTCTTGGCTTGAAGACTCATCTTCTGAAGATACATCCAGGAACGTCACATAACAGGGACCCTCTGATGCCTGTTGGGTTGGTGGGACTCGTGCTTGTTGGCACGGTGCATCATCATCATCTTTCTTTGACAAAAATAGGTTAGGACGGCAGGAGCCACACTTGAAAGACAGCTTGTTCTTCTTAATCCATTTCTTATAAAGGTTTTGCATATGAGATGATCCATTTACTAGACCAAATGGTACCATTGCCATTCTGTCCCATAGCATGAGCTCATCGGCTTCTGATGCTTCTGGAACTTCTTCCTCAAATGTATCCTCTTCAAGTGGGATAGACTCTTCTGGCTCACTTTCATAATCTTCTTCGTCCATATCATATCCATCCTCTCCTGTCTCTGTCTCTGTCTCTGCGTCTGCTTCTGTCTCTGCTTCTGCTTCTGCTTCTGTCTCTGTAGGAGCTCTGTAACAGAAGAACAGATTCTCTGGTTCCTCTCCTGCCCCTGTCTCTGCTTCTGCTTCTGTCTCTGCTTCTACTTCTGCTTCTGCTTCTACTTCTGCTTCTGCTTCTGCTTCTGTCTCTGTAGGAGCTCTGTAACAGAAGAACAGATTCTCTGGTTCCTCTCCTGCCTCTGTCTCTGGCTCTGCTTCTGTCTCTGTTTCTACTTCTGCTTCTGCTTCTGCTTCTGCTTCTGCTTCTGCTTCTGTCTCTGTAGGAGCTCTGTAACAGAAGAACAGATTCTCTGGTTCCTCTCCTGCCTCTGTCTCTGGCTCTGCTGTGGCCATGTAACAGGGAGAGCAATACATCCATGCCTCTATCTCACTATCAGAAGTGACTTCAGAAGTCATTCCCGGTTCAGGCAGGAAGTATTCACCCATTGATAATGGCTTTGCATCCTTTGGAAGTCGGCTTACTGTATCCACTATTAAGGAATGTGCCACTGTTTTCTTAGGAAGGATTTGTTTGACAGCATCTTCGTCTGCTGATGTTCCATCCGTAGCCTCGTTAGGGGAATCAGAAGATAATTCCAAGGAGGTGGATCCATGTCCTTTTTGAGAACCATACAGTTTCAGCACCACTTTGTTGGGTCCTCTGCCCAAGATCAAGGTTCCTTTGAACCAATCCGTCCTTGCTCTGGCTTCAAAAAGCCAAGGTCTGCCCAGTAACAGAGGATAGGATGTACCATAAGAGTTTGGCTTCACCACCAAATAGGTCAGCCAATAATCTTTTCCAGCCACTGTAGTCTTCACATATGGAAGAATGCCCAAAGGCTTGATTCTACTCTGATCCGCCAGTCTGATGAGCCATTGGGTTGGTTGCACACCTTGTAGGCCTAGATCCTTCATCGTCACATTCGTCATAATGTTCACTGATGAACCACCATCAATCAGTGCATTTGCAATGAAGCAGCCTTCTATCCACACGCCAGTCTCTGGGGTACCCGGATCTAAAAAAGCATTAGCCACATCCACTTCTTTTACAGGATCTGGAGCCTTGTTGGACTTTGTCACTGTTGAGGGAGCAATCCTTAAACCACGTCTTTTCGTCAGTATACTTTTGAATTTTTTTCGGCAACTGGGAGACAACAACAATAATTGTCGGAATGTGAGGTTTGGTTTAAAGGTATCTAGATCTCTAACTAGATCGTATTCCTTAATAGGATCCACTGGCTTTTCTAATCGATTAGGGAATGGGGCAACACCCATTTTTATTTTCCCTCTTTCTTCCAACAGAGGAATTACAGGAACTTCTTCTGCCACTTCTGGCACTTCCTCCTCTTCTGTATCCTGGACCTCTGGTCCTGTCTCTGTAACTGTCTCTGTAACTCTCTGTGGCACTGTAGTGCTCTGTACGGCACTGTTAGGCTCTGTTCTGTTCTGTTCTTCTGGTGGAAGATTGAACTTCACTGTTCTGGCAGGAGGGTTATTTTCTTTCTGGATAGGTGGTTCCTTCTGCTTTGCACGCGTGATGGCAGCAACTTCCAATTCCACCAAATTGGAGGTAGGCTCTTGAGCCTTGGACGGACTATCAGTAGCACTGTTTTTCACTGGGGCTGGGCTTGGACAGTCTTTTGCAGTGTGGCCTTCTCCTTTGCATCGACTGCATAAGGGCTTGTAATCCACTGACCTTCGAGGATTTGGACAATTTGGTGAAATGTGTCCCTTTTCTCCGCATCTGTAACACTCCACTTCTGATCTCTGACCACCGCCAGACTGTCTTCCTCTGTAACTTTGAGAGGGAAATCTTCTGGGTCCGAAATTAGGACCAAACTCTCTAGGCTTGGGTCCAATATCTTGTGTTGTCATTTTGGATTCCAGCAAGTTGAATCTTGCGTCTTCTTCCCTTCTTCTCCTATCATGCATCTCCTTCAGAGAGCAAATGTCTTCTGTATGATTCTTCCGCAAACAGTAGGAACAGAAGGCTCCAGGGATGGTTGGTTTCCGTGTACATTCAGTGGCTAAATGGCCTGCTTGATGACACTTACCACACCAAGTATTTGACTGCATCACATCTCTTCCTACTCCTGCAACATTGGATATGCTTGCTGTGTTCACTTTCAACGTCTGTAGTTGTTCCGTAATCACATCCATCAACTCCTTTTTGATGTTTGCAACTGAGTTGGATAAATAATCCTTCAAGCTTTCTCCTCCAGACGTACTGGCAGGAGGGTTTTGAGGAGTCTCTCTAATCACTGCATAAACGGGTTGAGCTGGTACAGAGGGATCTCTGTTCTGGTTCTGATTCAGAGCTCCTGTTTGAACTGTTGGCTATTGACTCCAGTTGGTAGGGTTCCACTGTTGCTGTTGATTTGGCATTGAGGAAATTGGTTGAGACCATTGTTGTGGTGGTTGGGCCATCATTTGAGGCATGGATTGTGGCCACTGAGGATTTGGTGCACTATACTGTGATACTGAGGGCATCTGTTGGTAGGAGTAGGGAACAGTCCCTGGGACTGCATTTGGTGGGTACATCATTCCTGGCACCAGAGGAGGTAGGACTCCTCTTCCTGTATTCATTGCTAATCGAGCTTCCACTTCATCGTACAGTCTGGCACCTTCTGTTGCAGCTTGCAGGGTGGCTGGTCTTTGCAGCTCCACAAACTTACGGACTTCTGGTTGTAATCCTCTGAGAAACACTCCCTTCTGAATGCCATCATCTAGATTATGGTTAGTCCATCTCTTCAGGATGGATTCCATTCGTGAGACATAGGCTTCCACTCTTTCTCCAGAGGACTGACTTAGGTTCATAAATTCCTCTCTCATCCGCTCTTCAAAACCTTCACGCCTGAATTTAGTGAGGAAGGCCAACTTCAGGTCGTCCCATGTGCCAAAAGTTCCTGCTGCTTGTCTCTCATACCACTGAAACGCCGCGCCCTTGAAAGTGGCGGGGAATATCGCTAACCAATGCTCAGGGGTTCTGGCATTGTTAGCCACACATGCTACCATAAACTCTGCTACATGAAGATCGGGGTCTTCATTGTACTCTCCCTTAAAAACTGGCAATGGGACTACGTTTGCTGGTCTATCATCAATATTTCCAGGACGGATCTGGCTTGGAAGTGGACCTCCAGCAGGAGGAGGAAGGGCTTGATGTGCCATTGGGACTTCTGTAAAGAGTTCCGCAAGGGCGTCAAAGGCGGCTTCTGCTGCGAGCTCGCTCTCGGCTCTGATTCTTGCTTTCTCTCTTCTCACGTACCTCTGGACTCGTTCTAACGCTTGCCTTTTTATTGCGTCATTCATCAGGGGGTTGGCTCCACTATGTTGTTAGTGCTCCACAGAGGGTTAACAGAAGGCTTCAGTCTCTGGAGGACTCTCTTGCCAACATTTCTTCTACTTCTTTCTTTTCAACGTCCCTGAATTCTGCTTTCATGCCACTGCACAGAGGAAGGTATTCGGTTCTGAAGGTGTCAAAATGCATACGTCTGAGCATTGTGGTGGTTCCATCATCATAGTAATGCCAGCTTCTGATGGTTTCAACAGTGTATGTTGTGAAAAACACTCTGTCTACCAACTTCCAGTGGGTTGCTAATTGAACAAACAGAAGATTATCAGTACACCAAGCATCCCATGTATCTTGCTGTTGAGCGTCCACGAACAAATTCCAACTCTTTCCCTTCTTGTCCCTGTGAACCTCTACAGACCAAGACTCCTGAAGCTTCTTCACAATCTCCCACTTGATGTTGTCTGGAAACTTCTCAATGAATGCCAAATCTTCCATGGATGTTCATTCTCTCTGTTTCTGCTCTTCAGTTTGTTCCCAAACAGTTTGCCACCAAGATGCAAGTTTCTGCTGCTTCAATAGGAAGAGGAAACTGTCCATCACATAGAGCATGCATCATGATGGTGATGTGTTTCCGCCATTGTGGGATGAACTTCTTATGGAAAGTGGCTTTGATTATGAGAAATTCCAACTCTTTAGTGGAAGAAGGAACTTTACAATCATCCATTGAATTCTTCTCTTCTTGGCAATGCCAATTCCTTCATTTTCAGCCTCTTTTGGTGCTTGTTGATGGCAAGTTTCCCCGGCTGCGCACCAAAAACATGGAGCCCCGAGAGGAACACCAAGGAAAAGGGAATTCTCTTGCAAGAAAATCTATCTTGTAACATCAACAAGCTTGTTTTTCATATTTCATATGATCACAATGAAGAAAAGAACACCAGGCACAACAAATCTTCATGCAGCATCATGTAAATCTCCCACGGTTTTAATAGAATCAACCATATTCTTCAACATCTTCACAAAATCCATCAATAGAACAAAGAAAACAAAGGAATACACTATCTTTGAATGGAAATACATCACATAGTATTCATCTTCAATATCTTCATAGTCTTCTCTCTCAATCTCTCATATACAATCACTCTGTTTGAGTAGAATTGGCTATCTCTGACTCTCTCTATCTCACTCCATCAATAATACATCATCTCCTCACTACAATCTCTCAAAAATTACTCTCAATAATCACTCTTAGGTCGTGGATACCCCTCCCAAGAGGTATGTCTGATATGAAGGGTCACCAGAGCCACTACAGTGTCTCTTCACAGCTCACTACTGTCACTTCACTCTAGTCTTCACTTGAGTCTTCAGCAACTACTTCTTCCACTTCTTTCAGCTCTTTTGCACTTGTATTCACCTCTTTCTAAGGCTAGAAAACTTTCCCCAAAGTCACACATACATTCCACAGAACACTTACAGAACAGTCTACAGAACAATACCAGAACAGAGACAGTACAGAACAGAACAGAAACAGAACAGAAGTAGAAGCTCTACAGAAGGTTACAGAAGGTCATCAAAACCTCATAACTCACTCTCAAACCATTCCAAACTCTCACAAACCATTCAATAAACTTTCACAATATCTCATTCTTCATCAATCAATACTTCATCCCTCCTTACAGAAGATAATCAGAACAAAACAGACCAAAACAGAACAAAACAGAAGGTATACAGAACCTATCAGAACCTATCAGAACATCACAGAATCACCAACAAACATCATGATCTTCCAAAACACAATCATTATCATCCAAAACACTCTCAAACCACTTCCTAATCAATCAATCATCCCACAAAATCAATCATTCAGCTCTCAAAAACAACAAAAATCAGCCAAAAAACAAGTCATTTCAACACTCAACAAGCTCTCCAGAAGTGTGATGTGAAAAGAGAATCACGATCACTAATGATTCTTCTGGGTAAACCATGTAGCTTGAATATCTCCTTGATAAACAATCTTGCAATTTCTGAGGCTTTATAGTTTGTCTTTACTAGAATAAGGTGTGCAACCTTAGTAAGCATGTCAACCACAACCATGATGGAGTTGTATCCTCCTTGGACTTGGGGTAGGCCTACAACAAAATCCATACTGATGAATTCCCATTTCATTTGGGGAAAGTCAAGCGGTTGCAGTTTCCCTGGCATCATGACATGTTCGGCTTTGATACGTTGGCAAGACAAACACTTAGTGACATATTTGAGAATGTCACCTTTGAGCCTCTCCCAATGGTAGCTCTTCCTAACTGCATTAAGAGTCTTAGCATAGCCAAGATGTCCTACGAAGTAGACAAGTCCACTATTAATGGAAATTTCCTGATACTTAGCTTGCAACTTTTGGTTCTGCTCCTTGATAGAGATCTCCTTTAGCATTGTTTGGTAGGCCAAATCATGGCATGCTTCCTCTCTAGCTAACTCAAGTATAGGGTTGTTTGGCATAGATACTTTTGTAGCTAGAGATCTGGCCGTTGATGGATTCTGAAAGATTAGCAAATTTAGGAATGCCTTGCGACTAAGTGCATCGGAAACTACATTCTCTTTCCCTGGTCGGTACTTGATTTCAAAGTCATATTCCTCCAACACTTCAATCCATCGACGTTGCCTCATGTTGAGCTCGTTCTGGATAAAGATCCGTTTGAGACTCTTATGGTCAATTACTAGAGTAAACTTGTTACCCAAGAGGTAGTGTCTCCAAATCTTTAGAGCACGGATGACAGCTAGTAATTCCAGATCATGCGTAGCATAGTTCTTTTCATGACTCTTCAATTTCCTTGAAGAGTATGCTACTGGATGACCTTCCTGCATAAGTACACACACCCAAGGTAAGAATGCTAGCATTAGTTACTACCTCGAACTCCTTGTTGAGGTTTGGAAGTTTTAGAATAGGTGCTGATACCAAACTTTGCTTCAATCTGTCGAAGCTATTTTGTTCGTGCCTTGACCATGTAATGGAAGTTTGCTTCTTCAGTAAGTCCGTCAGAGGTGTTGCAATTAAAGCATAGTTTTTTATGAAGACCCTATACCATCTTGTCAATCCAAGAAAGCTACGTATCTCTTTGACGGATACTCGTATTGGCCACTCAAACACATCTCTGACCTTGGCTGGGTCCACTGATATTCCTTCTACTGATACTATGAATCCCAGGTATTCAATCTCACGCTTGAAGAATGCACACTTCTTCATTTTAGCATACAGCTTATGTGACCTCATTGTCTCAAGGACAATCCGAAGTTGGGGTTCATGATCTTCTTCCTTTTTAGAATAGACTAAAGTGTCATCGAAGAAGACGAGCATGAAATCATCAAGATATGGCCTAAAGATATCCTGCATTAACCTATTGAAGGTGGCAGGTGCATTCGTAAGCCCGAATGACATAACTAGGAACTCAAAGTGCCCATATCTTGTATTGAAGGCCGTCTTTGGGATATCTTCTTCCTTGATCCTTATTTGATAGTAACGTGACCTGAGATCAATCTTGGAGAAGATCTTCGCACCCTGGAGACGATCAAGAAGCTCATCTATTCTAGGAATAGGATACTTGTTCTTGACTGTCGATTGATTCAACCCTCGGTAATGAACACATAGTCGAAGTGTCCCATCCTTCTTTTTCTGGAATAGTACTGGATCTCCCCACGGTGAATTGCTAGGCCGAATGTAGCCCTGATCTAGTAGCTGCTTGAGTTGTTCCTTCAGATCAATTGCTTCTGGTATGGACATTCTATAAGGTCTCTTTGCAATTGGCGCAGCTTCTGGTACTAACCTAATTTTATGATCCACTTCTCTTTGAGGCGAAAGTTCAGTCAACTCTTCAAGGAATACGTCCGCGTATTCCTTTAGCCAAGAAGGTCCTTCATGAGACTCTTACTTCTGATCTAATTTGTTGAGTTTGATCAAGTAAACAGGTAATCCTTTTCTGACTCCTTTTATGATCCGAGATACTTTGGCCAATTGGATTCTCGACACTCTAGCCTCACCTTGAGTTGTGACTAATTCCCTTTCAGAGTTTTGAAAGGAAACTTCACCCTTTCCACAGTCAATGTGGGCGTCGTTAGCTTAAGCCAATCCATTCCGAGTAGACACTCATGGATACCTACATTCATGACTCTGAATTTGACCGAAGTCTTCTTTCCTCCCAGAAAGAATTCCACCTTAGCAGTTTGCCTGGTACAAGTAACCTCACAACCATTTGCCAATTCCACAAGCAGGGTAGGTGCTTCTACCGTGGTTATTCCTAATCTTTTTGCACATGCTGGTTAGATAAAGGAATGTGTACTGCCACAATCAATCAAGGTCTTGAAACCTTTACCTTGATAGTCCGACGGTGTTTGAATCACCGAGAACTGGCGATTCGGCCCTTTCTTGTGTAAAGCGGCATGGACTGTCGCTCTTTCGAATTCTGCTTCCATGGTCGGATCTTCCTCTTCTTCTTCTTCGCACATTTTCCTATTGGCAATGCAGGCGGTTCTTCCTCTTCCTCGGGTACCGGCTCCTTGACCACGACCTGTTCCTTGGAAAGGCGCTTGGCGATGTCCTCCACCAAGCTTGGGACATTGCCTCTTGAAGTGACCGAGTTCGTTGTAGTGGAGACAACAGAGGTTTCGGCAATTAGTAGGAACAAAGTTGTTGACATTATTTGACCTTGCTTTCTTTCTTTGTCCCTAATTATGACCTTGAACTCTCTTAATTTGAGGTTTGAATGCTCCTCTGTTCGGGTCATTGTAAGACCAAGCTTTGTTACCCCTTGGTCTAGACTGTACCTCCTGAATTATAGGCACCACTTGAATGAGTGCATCCTAAAGATCTCATGGACTCATAGATTGGAGATGGGTATATATTGGTGGATTTAAACTTGCACAAAATTTGGACAGTTGCTGTGTCATGTCCATCTGTGGAGCATACTTTAAAAGTGAGACGAATTTAGAGTAGTATGCGTTAAGAGTGAGTCCTAGCTATTTTAGCTCATAGAACTCATTCATCTTCTGAGTGCGATATGTTGGTGGCAAGTATCTTCCCTGCACGGCTTTCTTCAACTTCTCCCAGGTAATGGATCCCTCTGTGATCCCTTGATCCCTGCACCATTGCTTCCACCAAAGTCTGGCTTCGTTGGTGAGCTTTAACTTGGTGAGCATAGCCTGATTGGCGGGTGCAGTACTGGCTGCTTCGAAGTAATCCTTCATGGATTCAATCCAAATTTTAGCATCAACTTGGACGAATTTGCCTCTCCCGTCAAACTCGGGTGGCTTAATCTGCTTGACAAGGAACTTCTTCTCCTGGATTACAGCAGTACTTGATGTAGGAGGTGAATTAGGAACATGTACCTGGGGTTGTGCTTGATTAAAGGTTTTCTTAACGTTATTATACGATAATCGTCGTTAACTTATATTACATCTTCAATTCCGCTATCATGTAACCAATGTAGCTACTTAAATTTTTATCAACTCTTATGCACAATCAGACATAAAAAGAAGTCTTTATTTGTATTTATTGTTGGAAACTGCGAGGAAGACGAGAGACGAAAGGAAGAGAGAGAAGAAGAGAGACATGAGACATCGAAAGTGAAACCCCAGAAGTGTGTCAACTGAGCACACATGATAGGAATATATATAGGGGACCTAGGGTGCTATATATAGAGGGCATTATATATAGACAGACTATATATAGCTAACACTATATATAGATAGACTATATATAGATAATACCCCCGCTCAAATAAAGGTCCCTTACTATGGATGAAAAAGCCCTTGGGGGCTCAAGGGAAAAACCCACAGCTCTATATAGGCCTACCGTTATATTAATATTCAAAATATAAAATTACAAAGTTGAACTTACAAGAGCCTATTCTTAGGCATCAAAGGAGCTACATCACTCGTGAATTACAACATCAAGGGAGAAGGAGCTACATCACTCCTGAATTACAACAGCCTATTCAGAGGCATCAAAAGAGCTTTATCACTCCTAAACATGTAAAATAAGGATAAGCAACATCACTGCAAAAGATAAAATCTCCAAGAAATTCCTTCAACTGAACTTGGGATGTAAGCAGTATATCTGTCACATCAAAACTTAAAGAAAAATGTTATAGTGACATTAGAACAACACAAGGTCTATAGAGACAGTTCGCGACGCCGCTCTATAGACAACATAACACATGTGGGGCCCCATAACATAATATAAATAAAAAAATTTGTCATCAGCTAGAATATAGACGCTCATCAGCTGGAAAGAATATAAACGAAACAATGTATCATCAACTAGAATATAGACGCTCATCAATGGAATATAAATAAAATAATTTGTCATTAGCTGGAATATAGACACTCATCAGCTGGAAATAATATAAACGAAACAATGTATCATCAACTAGAATATAGATGCTCATCAATGGAATAACGAACGAGGACGATCATCATGAAGCATGGCAATATCAACAAGGCATTGCAGGACACTATTGAGGTAGCAAGTGTTTCCAAGATTCTTGAGCCCCAATGTCCACCTTTCCTTTTCTTCAGAGGTAACCAACTCATTTGCAAGCTTGTTGCCCCAGCCATGTGGGTTTGGACGCCAACCTAATCATTAGACTCAATGCACAAATCCATACGCATTAAACCACAATCCAGACCAGTGAGCCATCTGTTCCTGATAGCAATATCACTTAATTTCATGATCCATAATAAAAGCATTTTTATCGAGAAAGATAGCAGGAACTGCTGCTTTTGTGATGGGAAAAGGAAGCTAGCAGAAACATGTACATCATAAACAGAAGCTACGCTATCCATCCAAACGGAGTAACATCTTGCTCAACGCCATGCTCATGCATCTAAAAACAAAGCGGATGCATTTTACCTCTTGGAATGAATTGTTCATCCATTTGACACAGGCTTTGAATATTTACTGAAAGCTGCTGCCAAATCAGCTGAATGAAGTCCTATAACTTTAGGACACTGCAAATTCCAAATCACTATGATTACTTAAAATCACTATGATTACTTAAACAATACAATCGATGCAGAGCACTCTTCGGGCTGTGACCCCATGCTCATGCACCAAAAAAACAAAGCAGATGCATCTTTACCTCTATCCATTTCACATCGGCTTAGAAAATCTACTCAAAGCTGCTGCAAATCAATTGAATGAGCTTCTACAAATTTTGGACACTACAAATTCTGGTGCATGACAATTGGTACAGCTCCAAATTGCTATGATTGCTTAAATGATACAATTGATACAGAGCACTCTTCAGGCTGTACCCCATGCTCATGCGTCAAAAAACAAAGCGGATGCATTTTACCCGTTGGAGCGAATTGTTCATCTATTTCACACAGGCTTCTAAAATCTACTGAAAGCTACTGCCAAATCAATTGAATCAGCCCCTACAGCTTTCGAACACTGCAAATACGGGTGCTTGATAATTGGTCCAGCTTCAAATCGCTATGATTACTTGAGTGATAGAACCGATGCAGAGCAATAGTCAGGCTATACGACTCAACTCTAACATACATGAAAACTTGCAGGGGAGGTCGACAACTTTGTAACAAAAGATACTCAAATGAGAACATCATTCTTCAAGTAAGAGAAAGGCATTATGCAAGGCCAGCCACACCTTTAAGCTTCATGTGATCTACAGTCAAGTTCCTAATTCCTTTCATACCCCTTCGAGTGCTGAAATTTTTGCTGCAACCGATTGATAAAGGGACAAGTGATAGGGGCTCTAGCTTGCAGCGTATTTGGGGGCGGGGGGGAGAAGGTCCTCCCTCCTCCTTACTATATATAGCTAACACTATATATAGATAGACTATATATAGCTAATATTTATATGGGCATAGCCCTTTTGAATACAACGTTTCATGCAATGATAAGCCAATTGTTACATTTAGTTTGGGGAGAACAACGTTGTATTACATTTATCTACAGGGACTGTATAATAATAAGGTTTCGGGTCATGGATCTTCAAGAATTGGTAAGTCATTGGAAGTTCAGGATATCCTTCCCATTGGAATCCATACTTCTCATGGCGGCCCAACACTTTAATTCTGTCGGCGAGGATTACACGGGTTACTTCCTCATATACATATGAGTTCATCTCAACCCTCCGACCTCGAATATGTAAAGTCAAATTTACGTGAGCTTCCACAAAAACGAACAGCTTCATGACTTTCAGGTCTTCCGACCACTTGATCCTCTTTAGGTTGGTTTGTAGATAAGCAAACCGGTGGATGGCTATATAGTAGATTCCTGAAGCACCCCTCCATCTTCATTCCATGTACAAAGGTGATGGATTATAGATCTGCTCCAGGATGTTCATCATCCCAATCCTTTGTCTATAAAGCAGAGAATGCATTGCAGTCATAAACATGACTCGAAATACCAAGAACTTGTTCCACACTTCATAATTCTGCAAGACAGCATTGAGGGTAAGGAAATGTTTGGACAGCAACATTTTCTTTACTTCATCTTATTATAATTTCATAAAAACAATTTCATTGTTGGTCAGCTCTGATACCAACTGTAACGTGTCCACTAGCATCATCCAGGACACGTCTTAGCAGTCCATCGGAAAGGATGTCTAGAAAGCTCCGCCCGACACTCCCATGGAATGTTACGGGATTTGCGATCTAGGGCTTTCTGCGTTTTCCACGTACCGGAAGTATTCCTGCCATTCCCACTTAGGATTGACCTGGATTAGGATTTTCCTTATTGGTCATTTCCTAACAGCAACTAGCGTCGGACCCAAGTGAACTACTTTACATAGAAATGCTAGGTCCGAAGCGGATTCACGCTGCACTTGGTTCAAGGAGAATGGGAAACGTGAGGGATGCAAAGCTCAACCTCTTTGCCATAAGGCATAGTCCCATTCCGTTCCCCAAAAACATCGTAAATCGGGATAAGACATAACTCTAGGTCAACGCTTTTGTTATTCGTGTCCTTTGACGATCATCCCGCTGTTTCTTCGTGATTTGAGAAAAGTTCCCGGCCAACCGGGACCACCCAACTGTAGGACAGACCCATGGCCCATGCTCCACACTTTCCTCAGGTTGTTTTAGTTATGTAATTATCTAACACAATACTTGGACATGTAACAACCAGCTTCTTTAATTAACCTGTTAAGCACTGGTTCTTTCACATAATCTTATCACTTGACATAGAAAAACAATATCATACAAGTTCTTTATTAATAGGTCATCATATTTAACTTTGAAATACAAGAGTTCCGCTTGTAGGCTTATCCACAATCCGCCCGAAGGCTATCCAACAATCCACAGGGATCACTATTCCAAGTTTCCGCCCGACAACTAGTATGCGGGCCTCGCGATCCAATCTCGAGTCATGTTAGCCTCTTGTGCAGGACTTGAAAGGCAAGGGATTTACAGCCAGAGCCCCCCCCCCCCCCCCCCCCCGCACCCAAGCATTCTCCTGCTCCAAGTAGCGCTCAACGGAGAGACCTCTCACGGCGGGTTCAGTCCACGTTCCCGGCGCGCTCAACAACCCCCTTGGTTAGGGTCAGGCAGGCAGTTGGGGGTAACTGAAGCTGCCTCTCACCTTCAGGCCTTCAACCTGAAGTAAAGATACTTATTTATTTTGTAATTCATTGGTCAAACAAGTCAAACAATGCTCTAAAATCTCTAGCAAGCACAAACATTTCCATTGATCGATTTTGTTGTTGGCAAACTATTAAGGAAGGAATCCTTCCTTTCGAATGCATCTAACACTCGATCCGGGGTGAATTGCGACTTATCAAGATCCCTTATATTCTGGGTTAAGGCGTACCTTATTAGCCCAACTTGGTCAAATTCTAAAGTTCATTGGGTACTTCAGTTTCTGGTTTAATCTCCAATTAATCTTCCTTACCCAAGGAGGATATCAAAGTACACATCCTCTTGCAAGATAACTTTGCATAAGGATCCACCATCCTCGTTGCGAGAATTTGGCCTTCCTTCTTGTGATCCAATCACAAGACCATATGACTTTGTACTTGTTGTGCAAGTGCCACATCGTACTATGCGATAATGGAATCAGGAATCAATCTGTTTCGGGTTCTTTAAGCTGACGTTGTTAGACCTAGGGTCTCCTAGCTTCATTCTTGTAAGAATCTCAGGGACAAACCCTAGTTCCTTTTTCGGTTACAATATACTGACCCTACATTTAGGGAATGTGGACAAGTATTTAAGGTATAGACGTTTCTTGGAATTTTAACTCATTCCCAACGAATATTTCGTAGCATTTTAATTTGGTTAACTCTAGAAGGTAATTTCGAGATTACTTCCGTATGATTTGTTATCTACGTGTCAATTGACTTTTCAATCTTATACTTCATCGATTTGAGATTAGGTTAAATCCAACTAATCTTCCCTTTTCTTTGCGAACAAACTCATGCTAAATAAGCAACCTTTGCCTTGCAAAGTTATGCAGTTAACAATGATAATTTCATAGAGTTTATGCATCGTAAGAGTCCTTTCATGATTTGCATTTTCCATGCATAAAGCTATTTGAAAAAAAAATTTACGCTTATGCTTTATCTATTTTGTATGTTCCATTAAACTAAATTCCTTCGTCATGAACAACTAGGACAAAATATATCCTATCCCTAACAATTCATCTTGCATGATTGAATTACAACGATATAAAATTAAGAAGAAAAAACCTAGGTTTGGGGTGAGATATCCACATGGATACCGGGAGATGACCCTCCCACAACTACTCCTTGGACTTTCTTAGGAGGCATCGCAATTGTAGTCCTTCGAACGTGGAAGTAGCTTTACACTCTTTTTCGGAATTCCACCATCGCTCCCTTGCATGTCAATACTCTTCTTCTATTTTTCAAGTAGGGAAAAAAAAAACAAGTCCCAAGGGTATTTTGGAAAGGCAAGGAACATTTAAGGGTTTAACCACGAGGAGGGGGTAATAAGACCTTTAAGGTCTTAGTTCTTTTGGGAGGGAAAGGCTTACAAAGCCCAAGGAAAAGGCTCTATAGGGTTTTACATACGGGGGGGGGGAAAGTAACAAGCCCAAAAGAAAGGGGATTAAGGGTTAAATACGGGGGAGGAAAGGTTTAAATTACGAGGTTTCAACACCCATGGGATGAGGGGGCTCAAAACACGGGGGGAGGGTGTGTGGACACAGGGGGTGAAAAGGCCTTAGGGGTTTTAAAACCCAGGGGGGAAAGATGAAGGGAAACACAAGGGGGTGAAAGGCCCTTAAGAAGATAAAATCGGGGGGGGGGGGGGGGGGAGGGGGGAAATAAATGGGGCTGAAGTGTCTTAAAAACCCAGAGGTGGGGGGAATAAAAGGGGACACGAGGGGGGTGAAAGGGGGCTTAATTAGCCCCCTTAAGAAGCTTCTTTTAAGAAGCTTCTATGCTTCAACATGGAAGGGGGGGCATTTCAACACAGCGTTGGCAATGGGCAGGCGGCGCTGCAAACCGGGGTCGAGGGCTATAGGCAGTGGCACTCTTAGCGATATTCCTCCTCGTCCGCCTCTTCCTCCTCACTTCAGCTCCTCCGTAGAGGAATCCTCCTCCTCCTCCTCCTTATGTGTCAATGTGCATGGCGGTGGAAGGTGCCGAGCTCCACCAACGAGCTTAGTCCTCCATTCTATTTCCCTCCCCTTACAGCACGACAATCGATCTTGGGGAGGGAAAATTTAAATAAAAATAGCATTATTCCATTTGATATATTACAAAATTATGATAGGACTCTATAATGCTTCAACACTATCTCATGATCATCCTTCATCACATGACTTCCATCTCTCATGCTCACACTTCCTTTCCCCTTTTCTCATAAAAATTGTCATTATGTGTGTGGGAAGGGAGAAAAGAGAAAGACTAACATTTGCAAGGAGAGAGAAAGCCTTAATTTCTATATTTGTCATTTCTTTAGCAACATCCACATAAACGTATCACTGTGAAGAGGAAGGAGAGTAGGCTTCGAATTTATGATCAAAAGTGCCAAATAATGAAGATTCAAAAGGAGGAGAACATCACAAGGAGTTCACAAATGAATTTTTTTAATTTTTTGTACATTTTTTCCCTCTCTTCTGATCTTCATAATGAGAAGACACATTTTAAAAAAACAGCCCTTTTGAATCCTACCACAAGTGTCCTTTCAAACTAGGTATGCCCTTATGATTTTGGGACGTTTTTTGACCAAAAACTTGAATTAGTGCTTTGTTATGCCTCTGACTTTAAATGTTCCATGTCTTGTGCCTTGAACACTTTGCATGAATGGCCACTTTGAAGCTTTAAGTCTTCAATTTTCATAAAAAACATATTATGTATAAGTCCAAAGTGCTCTAAAATCCCATGGAGTGTGCCTCTAAGTCAATCTTTAAAACACAAAAACATGAAAGTACAACTAAGTGGTGAAGAGACACTTCTCATGTGTGTCCCCATGTGACACCATACAATCTCCCTCCACTTTACATGTGTGCACCAATGTGGCACATTTCTCTTCACACCTTACATCCATATCCTCACACCATACAATCTCTAGCATGTAAAATAATTTTATAGATACACACACATCCACAAACATCGCAGCTTACATTCTCAACACCCTCTCTTAAGAGAGGTGTTACCTTTAGTTGTTTCACCCATCCATTCTAGCATTCCACAACCATAATTGCTACATCTCAATATCTCAACACTCCCCCTCAATGCTATACTAGAGTGTTTACATGACTAGACACATCTAATCCACCATATGCATGTCTCTTGTGCATGTACAATTTTCATTCAAGCATCACCACTTGCTTGGGAAAATCCACCCCTTCCTTTTTGAACTACCACAATGTGCATGAAAAACCAATATGTGCATCAACCATGTGCAGAACTCACATACCACACACTTGCAAAGTCCTTTTGAGATCTCAATCTCAAGAAGAGAACCCTGGACAAGCCAATGCTTGTGAAACAAATCTCAAACACATGTCAAGATTTACATGCATATACAAAACCCCTTTTGAGCTATACGAGGCTCAGGTAGAGGTACCCTCATGTGGTGGTGGGTGAGTTATGATTTTTGCTTTGAGCTTTCAAGCTCAAATACCTATACTCACAACACAAGTGTTTTCTTTAAACAAACCAACACTTACAATGTTATCACTGTTTTTTTGTTTTTTTGGTTTGTGATACACACACACAAAATCATTATCCGATAACAAAGAGACATATTGCATTCTCTTTCTATTCTTCTACACGTTTCTTCTTTGTTCTTCTACTACATTTTTGTATTGCATGCAACCTTCTCTTCTTCAACTTCTTTCCCTCTTGATTGGCAAGAAGCTAGAAACGTCCCTTTCCACTTATTCTCTTTGGCTATTGTAGCTATAACAACATCTTTTTGCTCTTGCACACAATTGAGGAGGCCTTCTCCCTACTATACTGGTTAGAATGATCCACCAACTTGCCATTGTGGCAGAGTCCCACACAATTGTCAATTTTGCTACTGCTCCAATAACTTTATCCACAAAAAAATAGAATTAATCATTGCTAATCATATTAATGTCACAAAAAACTATGCAATCGTCAGAGCGTGTGTTGTCTTCTTCTCACATAATTGTAGGTAGCTACATCCCATGTTGTAGCAGAAGAAGACTAGGTCTCTTGGTTTGACTCCTAATATTTCCCCTAGTAGGCTACATGTAGCTATTGTCCATGTCAATCAAGACAATAATATCCTACTAACAAATCTCTTGACCAACCTCCCCTACCTCACTATGCACTCTCTTAAAATCCAATAAGAGTAACATTCTTTAACTGACATTTGGCTACTTGCATGCCACTTCTATTGGCATGTTCCAACTTGGAGCTTCATCTTGCACACTACTTATGTGTCATCTATTATAAATGATGTTGATTATCTTCTCCTTATATATTTTTCTTGATTTGACTAAAAATTTCATATTTTCCTCTCATCACCCATAGTGCGAGCAACTACTGTTGCATCCACTATGGTAACTTTAGGCTATGCCCATTGGGATGCTTTATTCTATCAATGGATGTGTACAAAATTTTCCATAGTTGCTCATGCCTTTTGTTACTAACTTCTGACATTTTGATGAGAATTACATCATTATCATGCCATATGCCACTACTCACATATTAATTCTCACATTCTACTATTGATATAGATAACTCAATTTAGCAATACACACGGAGTACATTGCTTGTAGGAAACCCTTTGTTGTTTCATTTCCCACTCAAATAGAAGAAACCTTTAATGATCTATCTTTTTCTCTTGAGTCTTTGAAAGTAACGTGCTCTCTTAACAATGCATCTTCATGGGCTTTCTCTCTGAAACACCATGTTTGTAAGAAGCTTCTACCACTATACTAGTACTAGTATCAATGAGCTTCTTTGAAGAGCCCATTAAAGAGCTAATATCTCTACTCCCTTGACCAACAATAGTAGTTGGGTTCTCCTCCTTTTCACTTTCTACCCCTCTATTGGGAGCATTAATTTGAGAAAAGCATTTTTTGACACCCTTTTTACTTACTCTTACAAGAGACACAAAATTTATAATCCCATACACATCATCCTTTTACTAATTGAAAAATTTGAACTTGAGCCTTGAGCCAACAATTATCATGATACCTTCTTTGACTTCATGACAACTTCATTGAAGGTGATGGTTCCACTCATCTACTATAACAAATATCTATTTCCAACTTCGATCATATAAGGCTCCTCACATGATACAATCTCTTGTACATGGCCTTTTCACACACACACACACCCACAAACACTATAGCTTACATTCTCAACACTTCCTCTTAAGAAATGTGTTCTCTTTAATCTTTTCCCTCATCAAATGTAGCATTACAGAACTGCAATTGCTACCTACTCTTAATATATCGGAGTTATAAATATGCTAGCTATAAGTAGATGCAACAAACTAAATATAATAAGTGATAAGTTAGTGGTCATGGGAGTATCATAATGACCATTGGTATGCTAAGTGTAGATGTGTGGACCCATCTAACTAGGTGGTCCATCATCAAAGTCTACATAGGTTGAGCTTTCCATCTCAACACCCCCTCTTAAGCAAGGTGTTCCCTTTAATCTTTTGTCCCATCCAATGTAGCATTTCACAATCACAATTGGTACCTCTTGATATCTCAACATCTTATTGACCATCAAGAAGACCAACTTGCCACTTAGGACCCTACCGAGGGGCTTTGTTTGAGCCAAAAATAGTAATCGAGGCATCATGCACAAGTGATCACTATCCATTTCTCTCAACACATAAAGGGATAATCATTAAAAAATAAGGTGACAAAGGCACCTGGAAGCGAAGAAGAATCCATGTTGAAATTCTTGAAACCTCCCTTGATTATAAATGAACTAACTTAATTAGTATAGCTTAATCAATACTACACATGTCAAAGCACCTGCATCAAAGGAAGAAAATGAACTTGCTCTCTTGCCCTAATGAGATATGTTAAGACAATCCCAAACTCAACAAAACAATGTTGATCTAAATCCTTGATCCCTATAGAAACTCTCATAAAGCACAAAACCTAGACCAGGGGATGGGCCACTTAAGCCCTACACTAGATGTATAAAATTATTGGGTAACCTCCTAGCATAACTACCAAGGGGCATTCTATGAGTATGGTGTTGTCTAATAGCCCTTTCGAATACAACATTTTTTTTTGCGATGATAAGCCAACTGTTACATTTAGTTTGGGGAGAACAACATTGTATTACATTTATCTACAGGAACTGTATAATAGTAAGGTTTCGGGTCAAGGATCTTCAAGAATCGGTAAGTCATTGGAAGTTCAGTATATCCTTTCCATTGGAATCCATACTTCTCATGGCGGCCCAACACTTTAATCCTGTCGGCGGGGATTACACGGGTTACTTCCTCATATACATATGAGTTCATCTCAACCCTCCGACCTCGAATATGTAAAGTTGAGTTTACATGAGCTTCTACAAAAATGAACAGCTTCACGACTTTCAGGTCTTCCAACCACTTGATCCTCTTTAGGTTGGTTTGTAGATTATCAAACCGGTGGGCAGCTATATAGTAGATTCTTGAAACACCCGTCCATCTTCGTTCCATGTACAAAGGTGATGGATTATTCTCAACCCTTTGTCGATAATGCGGAGAATGCATTACAGTCATAAACATGATTTGAAATACTAAGAACTTGTTCCACGCTTCCTTATTCTGCAAGACAGCATTGAAGGTAAGGAAATTTTTTTAGGAACATCAACATTTTCTTTACTTCTTCTTATCAAGATTTCATAAAACAATTCCATTGTTGGTTGCCTCTGATACCAACTGTAACGTGTTCGCTAGTATCATCTAGGACACGTCTTAGCAGTCCATCGGAAAGGATGTCTAGAAAGCTCCACCTGGTACTCCCATGGAATGTTACGGGGTTTGCGATCTAGGGCTTTCTGCATCTGCCACGTAGCAGAAGTATTCCGGCTGTTCCCACTTAGGATCGACCTAAATTAGGAATTTTCTTATTGGTCATTTCCTAACAGCAACTAGCATCGGACCCAAGCGAACTACTTTACGTAGAAATGCCAGGTCCAAAGCGGATTCACGCTGCACTTGGTTCAAGGAGAATGGGAAACGAGAGGGATGCAAAGCTCAACCTCTCTGCCATAAGGCATAGTCCCATTCCATTCCCCTAAAACAATGTAAATCAGGTTCACTTTTAACTCTAGCTCAACGCATTAGTTGTTCGATGTTCCTGCTGTCCATCATGAATTTGAGAAAAGTTCCCGGCCAATCGGGACCACCCATCCGTAGGACGGACCTATGACCCATCCTCTGCACTTTCCTCGGGTTGTTTTAGTTATTTAATTACCTAACACAATAGTTGGACGTGTAACAACCAGCTTCTTTAATTAACCCTTTAGGTACTGATTCCTTCACATAATCTGATTACTTGACATTAAAAAAAATATCAGACAAGTTCCTTATTAACAGGTTACCATATTTATCTTTGAAATACAAAGAGTCTAGCCCGTAGGCTTATCAACAATCCACCTGAAGGCTATCCAGCAATCCATAGGGATTACTATTCCAAGTTTCTACCCGTAGACTAGTATGCGGGCCTCGAGATCCAATCCCGAGTCACATAAGCCTCTTGTGCAGGACTCAGAAGGTGTGGGATTTACGGCCAGAGCCCCCTTCGCACCCAAGCGTCCTCCTGCTCCAAGTAGCACTCAACGAAGAGACCTCTCGCAGTGGTGTCGTCGCGTTAAGAGTTGAAGGTCTACCACCGGGGCTTTTAGTGCAGAAGAAGAGTTTAGGATTCAAGATTCAGAAATGAAAAATGGATTGGGTTTTAATAAGATTCGGGGTTTAGAAATGATTTAGGTACGGAAGGGGAATACAAGACTTCTCACTTTGACCTTAGCATACTTGAACATAAGGATTAAGACTAACTTGAATACATCAAATGCTTCAGGATACATACATCATTTCATAAAGGAAATTTTCAGATTTCCAATTCATTTATGAATGTCAAATGCAAGCTCTAATGGTATTTATTTAATGTACAAAGATGGATTTCAATCCTTTGGGTCAAGTATATTGATGCTAGAATCAAATGCATCCAAGATTTGGGCCAAAGATGCATGAAATGGATTGAAAAAGAATAATTTTAGCTTCAGCCCTATTTTAAAACAGAAAATTCCATCCCATAATCAAGTTCAAATTGAGTGCATAAACTCAAGAAGAAGCACTCTTGATCATCTATGAACAATGTCTTGAAGAAAAGAGGTCATTTTCCTCTATTATAACCATAAAAAACCCATGTTTGCTCATAAAAATAAATCATAACAATGGGCTATCTTGTTTATGACTGGTTATTATAGCCCATAATAGTCCATAAGTCTTCAATATCCTCACCCTTTGCTTGCCCCAAAGTCACTCCAGTACTTGGGCACAAGTCGGGCTTCATTGGACCAAGAATAAGGTAGAGAAGATGAGAGAAGTCGTGCATAAGAGCAAGCTGAATACTCTTCTCTTAGATTTTCCCTCTTTTATAGACAATTTCAGCATGCATTTTCGTCAGACCAAAGAGGCAGAGAAGTAGAGCTCTCACCATGTTTACATCTTCAGTAGTTGGGCCTGTTAATCTTCAGTTTGCATGCTCCATTTCATGCATCTCAGCTCTAGCTTTCTTCCAGTTTTCCTCAGTTAGTGCAGCCCGCATTTTGCACCAAAAAATGTGGGCTACTCTCTGCTCTATCCGTGGTCACTTTTTGACCAGCCTAGGTCAGTTGCTGGTCGCCTAAGTTAGTTACTTTTGGTCCCATGTGGACCTAGTGGACTTTTGACAGTTTTTGGCAACATTTTTGGGTTTTTTCCATATTTTTGTACCTGAATTAATTTGATTTATCGAGCAGACTGTCAATTACTTCCAGATGTCCAAGTTATAGGTTCTCATAGACTTATTTTTCATAAATGTACATGGTATAACTGCAAATTATATGCTAAATACAAAAGAACTTGTATAACTAAGGTAGATATTGGATAACAATGCCTGAATTTTGTATGCAAATATCTCATATAATTCCCAGTGAAACTCTTCTGAGTTCCTAAGAATCCCATGATTTGTATCATGAATAGTAAACTCTTTGACATTCACCCCCTCCTAACCTGCACATCCTCCAGCATGTGCCATTTCATAAGATTACAGGTCAAGGAGGGTCTTCTTCTTCATCTTCATTCCCTAAGACTTTTTCTTCCCGCATGTCTTCAAGTAAAGGGCTTGTATCAAAGTCATCAAGTTCATAAGTTGAAGATTCTCTTCATTTGAAGAGTTTGATTCGTTTCCCAGCTATTGGAGTCTTTATCATGGTCCCATCCATTTCAGCCAAAGAGTAAGTAGCATTATGATGTACTACTTTTACAACATATGGTCCAAACTATCACTTGGCTAACTTCTTCAAGGAAAAATTCTTCTCCAAGAGCCTTTTTGAACACAGTCCATCCATCATTTTTTTGGGAAAGACCATGAATTCGGTCCTGGAGGCCATGCACACCCAGGAGGGCAAAGTAACGGCTCCAGGCATGTTGAGGAACTCCAAAGAAGACCATCTTGTCAGTGTAGAGACGGATAAAAGAGGACACATTTTGCCCATTAAATTGCTTGAGCTCATGCCCAACTGCTTCTAAGGCCTTAATGGTAGCAGCATCAATCCGTTCTTCTTCTTGTCTCCGTTGTTGTTGCAATTGCAACTGCTGCTGAAATTGCAGCTGTTGTTGTTGGCTTTCTTCCATTAGACGAACCAACTGTTGCAAAGCATCTCCTCCCGAGCTTGATGATTCTCCCATTGGACTTCTTCTTCCGCAGCCAACCTTCATGTCGGGTTCACCACTGTCGCCGCGTTACGAGTTGAAGGTCTACCACCGGGGCTTTTAGTGCAGAAGAAGAGTTTAGGATTCAAGATTCAGAAAGGAAAAATGGATTGGGTTTTAATAAGATTCGGGGTTTAGAAATGATTTAGGTACGGAAGGGGAATACAAGCCTTCTCACTTTGACCTTAGCATACTTGAATAGAAGGATTAAGACTAACTTGAATACATCAAATGCTTCAGGATACATACATCATTTCATAAAGGAAATTTTCAGATCTCCAATTCATTTATGAATGTCAAATGCAAGCTCTAATGGTATTTATTTCATGTACAAAGATGGATTTCAATCCTTTTGGTCAAGTATATTGATGCTAGAATCAAATGCATCCAAGATTTGGGCCAAAGATGCATGAAATGGATTGAAAAAGAATAATTCTAGCTTCAGCCTTGTTTTAAAATAGAAAATTCCAGCCCATAATCAAGTTCAAATTCAGTACATAAACTCAATAAGAAGCACTCTTGATCATCTATGAACAATGTCCTGAAGAAAAGAGGTCATTTTCCTCTATTACAACCATAAAAAATCCATGTTTGCTCATAAAAATAAATCATAACAGTGGGCTTCCTTGTTTATAACTGGTTATTACAACCCATAACAGTCCATAAGTCTTCAATATCCTCACCCTTTGCTTGCCCCAAAGTCACTCCAGTACTTGGGCACAAGTCGGGCTTCATTGGACCAAGAATAAGGTAGAGAAGATGAGAGAAGTCGTGCATAAGAGCAGGCTCAATACTCTTCTCTCAAATTTCCCCTCTTTTATAGACAGTTTCAACATGCATTTTCGTTAGACCAAAGAGGCAGAGAAGTAGAGCTCTCACCATGTTTACATCTTCAGTAGTTGGGCCTGTTAATCTTCAGTTTGCATGCTCCATTTCATGCATCTCAGCTCTAGCTTTCTTCCAGTTTTCCTCAGTTAGTGCAGCCCGCATTTTGCACCAAAAAATGTGGGCTACTCTCTGCTCTATCCGTGGTCACTTTTTGACCAGCCTAGGTCAGTTGCTGGTCGCCTAAGTTAGTTACTTTTGGTCCCATGTGGACCTAGTGGACTTTTGACAGTTTTTGGCAACATTTTTGGGTTTTGTCCATATTTTTGTACCTGAATTAATGTGATTTATCCAGCAGACTGTCAATTACTTCCAGATGTCCAAGTTATAAGTTCTCATAGACTTATTTTTCATAAATGTACATGGTATAACTGCAAATTATATGCTAAATACAAAAGAACTTGTATAACTAAGGTAGATATTGGAAAAAATGCCTGAATTTTGTATGCAAATATCTCATATAATTCCCAGTGAAACTCTTCTGAGTTCCTAAGAATCCCATGATTTATATCATGAACAGTAAACTCTTTGACAGCGGGTTCGACCCACGTTCCTAGTGCGGTCAACAACCCCCTTGGTTAGGGTCAAGCAGGCAGTCGGGGGTAACTGAAGCTGCCTCTCCCTTTAGGCCTTCAACTTGAAGTATAGATATTCATTTATCTTTTAACTCATTGGTCAAACAAAGCCAAACAATGCTCTAAAATCTGTAGCAAGCACAAGCATTTCCATTGATCGTTTTTGTTGGCAAACTGCTAAGGAATGAATCCTTCCTTTCGAATGCATCCAGCACTTGATCCGGGATGACTTGCAACTTGGCAAGATCCCCTATATCCTAGGTTAGGGCGTACCCTACTAACCCAACTTGGTCAAACCTTAAAGTTCATTGGGTACTTCAGTTTCTAGCCTTTAATCTCCAACTAATCTTCCTTACTCAAGAAGGATATCAAAGTATTCATCCTCTTGCAAGATAACTTGCGTAAGGATCCGCCATCCTCATTGCGAGAATTGGGCCTTTCTTCTTGTGATCCAATCACAATACCATATGACTTCGTACTTGCTGCGCAAGTGCCGCATCGTACTATGCGATAATGGAGTCACAAAACAATCTGTTTCAGGTTCTTTAGACTAACGTCGTTAGACCTAGGGTTTCCAAGTTTCATCTTTGTAAGATTCCCATGGACAAACCCTAGTTCACTTTACGATTACAATTCACTGTCCCTACATTCACTGAATGTGGCAAGTATTTAAGGTATAGATGTTTTCTAGAATTTAACTCATTTCCAACGAGTATTTCGCAGCATAGGTATTTTAAGTTTATGTCAATTTGGTTAACTCTAGAATATAATTTCGAGATTACTTCCATATGATAATTCGTTGTCTATGCGTAAATTGATATTTCAATCCTTAACTTTATTGATTTGAGGTTAGGTTAATTCCAAATAATCTTCCTACACTTTGTGAATAAATTTCATGCTAAACAAGCAACCTTTTACTTAATAATTTATGCTGTTGACAAACAATATTTTCCTAGAGTTTATGCATCATAAGAATCATTTCATGCTTGCACTTTCCACGATGATTCATTGCAAAGAGGATATGGATTAATAGTACAAGATGCAGTTTATAATTCTAAGCTTAATCAAAGTATACTATTTCATTGGATAATAATCTAATCTTATAATTCATTTCAATGCATAAGCTATTTGCTAGAAATGCTTTTATGCTTTCTTAATTCGAGTGTTTCATTTAAACATATTGATGACTAAGTTCCTTTGTCGTGAACAACTAGGATGAGAATATATCATATTTTTAACAATTAACCTTGCATGATTGAATTACAACAATATCAAATAAAAATTAGGAAGGAAAACTTGGGTTTGGGGTGAGATATCCACATGGATACCGGGAGATGACCCTCCAACAGCTGTGCCTTGGACTTTCTTAGGAGGCATCCCTATTGTAGTCGTTCAGACATGGAAGTAGCTTTACAACTGTTCTTTGGAATTCCACCGTCACTCCCTTGCACTGTCTGTCGGAAGTAGTTTTTTTTTAAAGGCTCCCTCCTTAAAGTAGGGATTTCGAATGAAGGATGTTTCAAATTTTTTTGCCGATAAGACCTTCACACACTTCTTCTCTTTTACAAGTGGGGAAAAACCAAAGTCCCAAGGGTATTTTGAAAAGGGCAAGGAACGGCTAAGGGGTTTAACCAAAGAAGGGGGGTAATAAGACCCTTTGAGACCTTAGTTCTTCCAAGGGGAAAAAGGGACTTATAAAGGTTTAAAAAAAACGGGGTTAATAAGCCCAAAAGAAGGGGGCTTAAGGGTTTATAAAAACACGGAGGGGGGTGATCCCGAATCCACAGAAAAGGGGGCTAAGTAAGCATTAAAGCACAGGGGGTAATTAAAAAAAGGTTTCAAGCCCATAAGGAAGGGGCTTAAGGGAACTCTAAAACCCGGGGGTAATAATAATAAGGTTTTTGAAAGACACAACAAGGGGATGAAAGGCCCTTAAGGGAATTAAAACCAAGGGGGGGGGGGTTTAATAAAAGGTTTAAAGGCCAAGGGGAATGGGGGCTAAGATGGCCCCCCCTTTGGAAGCTTCTATGCTTCCAGAAGATTACGGGGGGGGGGGGGGTGTGTGAGGGGGATACTCTGACGGCGACAACGGCTTGCGGCTACAGGCGGCAGCATCTCTAGACTGAGGCAACGATTCCTAGCCCACGGCAGCACCACAGTTCAATGTCCTTCACTCCCTCCTTTTCTCACGACCACAACGGTAGGATAGGGCCCACACTACACTCCCTCATCAGCTCTCACGGCAACACCTCCTTTCCCCTCTCCTTTTTTTTTCCCCCTGGCAGCAGCCCCCTCTGTTAAATAGGGGAGGGAGGGGGATCCTCCCTCTCCCTTCGTGCCACGAGGCATGGCCTTTGAGGCTAAGCAAGCTCCAGCGAGGAGCTTGCTGGCCTTTCTAAATCCCTCTCCCCCTCTAGCACGAACCGCTGTCGCTGACGGAGAAAAAAATTTCCCATGAAATATTTGATATATTACATTCTCTCCCCCTTAGAGGAATCGAGATATCGTCATCTCGAGATAAACTAGGGATATTGATGGTTGAGTGTGCCTTCATCTACCCAAGTGGCATCCTCTTCTGGATAGTCTTTCCACTAGACGAGGCATTCTCTTGAGATTCTGGATCGTAATTGTCTCTCCCTAACATCTAAGATCCTATCAGGCCTTAGTTCAAGGACTCCTTGACTAGGCATTACAACTTGTTGGTCATCGAGTACATGGTTAGGATTAGGTACATATTTCTTCAATAAGCTGATATGGAATACATTATGAACCTTTAGGTTCTCTGGGAGTTGTAGTTTATAAGCATTAGGTCCTATGCATTTAAGGATCTTATATGGTCCACAATACCTTGGACTTAGCTTTTTGCAATCTCCTAAGGATAGGGAACTCTTTTTAGGGCGTACGCGAAAAAGACCATGTCTCCTTCTTTGAAGATTTCTATCTTGACACTTCAAATCTGCATATGCCTTCTGTCTATCCTTGGCTGCTTGGATGTCTTGTCTTATTGACTTTATTTGGTCATCCATCTCTTCCAACATCTGCCTTGAAGCTTCAACCCTTAAAGTTGGATCTGAAAAGTTTAGGGGACTTTGACAGTCATGACCATATAATGCTTGAAAAGGGGTCATCTGAATGCTTTGTTGGTAAGAAGCATTGTAGATAAATTCAGCCAAAGGCAAATATTGAATCCACCTCTTCCGCTCATGACAGCAGTATGCCCTTAGCATATCCTCCATGACTTGATTTACTCGCTTTGTTTGGCCATCCGTTTGGGGATGGTAAGCGGTGCTAAAACAGAGTTGAGTCCCAATAGCTTCAAAGATAGCTCTCCAGAAGTGTGACGTGAAGAGAGAATCACGATCACTAATGATTCTTTTGGATAAACCATGTAGCTTGAATATTTCCTTGATAAACAATCTTGCAATGTCTGAGGCTTTATAGTTTGTCTTTACTGGGGAATCTTTGTCAAAATACAAAGTATAGATCAAGGTCTCATTTATGTGCCATAATATATCGATCAACCTATTTGTACTTATGACAATGAAAGTCTATCTGAGAGAGAGGATACATGACAAGTACTATCCCTCCTTCCATAGTAAACTCAATGGGGATGCTAAAAAAAATCCTATGATAGTGGTGGCAATAGATTTTAATATCTCATGTGAAAGATTCATCCAACCACTTGATAATATGATAATGGATGCTCAAGATAAGGAGTGAAATTACCCATCAAATTGCCTAGATACACTTTGCAAGTTTAAGATGCAAAGACATCATGTCCTATGTCACTACCTACACATAATAGGGCTTCAGCTTATTAAAGTTTACTTTAGTTTTAAACTTTACCTCTTGCAAGTCCTATGTCACTACCTGTACATAATAGACATGAAGTCCTATATCACTATCTACACATAATAGGGCTTCAACTTATTAAAGTTTAGTTTTAAACTCTAGTGCCCTTGCAAGTCTGCTAAAACAGTCATAGAGCTGTTCATCCTTATGCAAACAATCTCATCAAGGCCATCCCACTTTTGTTCTAACTTTCCTAAAAAAGACTCCCAACATGCATCATAATATAAGAACAACTTACCCTTTAAAAATTTTAATGTTTGGCCTTGAAGGTCGTGAAGTGCTTTCATCCTCTTCTTCCCTATCTCTTGATGCAACAAGGTTTGTAATCAAACCTCATCATGCTAAGGAATCAAACCTTGATGCAACAAGGTTTGTAATCAAACCTCATCATGCTAAGGAATTCAACTATTCTTACAATCTTTCTCTTCACCCAAAGAATGATTTAAAGTAAATCTCATGGTAGGTAATTCAATCTACAAGGCCAAGACACACTCTTCCCCATATACTAACTTAAATGGAGTGTGATATGTTGCTCTTTTTACTATTGTGTTGTAAGCCCAAATAGCCACATATAGTCTCTTATCCCAATCACACTCACCCTCCATAAAGTCTTGGATAGAATCCCCACAAGTTGTCTATTTTTCCTCAGTACCTACCCATTCTATTGAGGATTATAAGAGGTGGTTTTGTTGTGCTTAATTTTCAGAGCTTCAGCTAAGGCTTCTATAACGTTGTTTAGAAAGTGTGTCCCATAGTCAGATGCCAATTTTTTAGGTGGAATAAAATTGTTAACAATTTGCTCCATGATGTGTACTAATCACATGAAATTAATGCCGCACTTTTTACAAGGAAATGTCACTAAAAGGAGATTAAGTTGTGGTTTATGATTTTTCCTCACATCATGTCTCTGACAAATATCACAATGCTTGACATAGTCTAAAGCATCTGGGAAAACTATCGATCACCAATATTCAGAATGTAAAGTTTTCTAGGCATTAAGCCATCTCATAACCACAAATTCAAGATTTTGAAAATCTTCATAAACTTTGGGAATTCCTAATGTGATTAATATTTGGACACATGGTCAAATCTTATCCCCTTACTTAAAGTGGAATTTTCCCTCGATACTATATAAGAAATCCCCCAAGTCCCACTCTCAAATATGGGGATAAGATTTAGCCACTTGGTCAAATCTTTACTCCTTATTTAAAAGTGGAACTTGGAAGATTCCCAAACTCTCTAATATGGTATTTCATCCATGCCTTCTCTATACAAGGCATGTGCTATTATTGAAAAGTGAAGTGCTAGCTTCTTAATATTTCTCTTTTTTGATTTGGAAAGATTTTCCATTAGGTTTTTCTATGTACAAAATGTGTAATAGATGCATACCATGAAAGAATTTAGGTTGCATTAATCTTACATAGATCCTCAAATTAGTGATATTTGCCTACTCTTCCTTAGGCTCACCAAAATCTACTAAACATTCCATAATACCTTGTAACTTTGGTGGCTTTCTTTGAATCTCATGATCAAACTCTTGCAAGGATATTAACCACTTGGACAAACGATTAGGAGGTTGAATCTTGTTCAACAATAGGCACAACCCATCAACCTTGGTAAACAAACGACCTTCTCATAAAGAATGTAGTGCCTCAACTTCTTGATGGCAATTACCATAGCTAAGCAAACTCTAAATAACTAGAATGAAACTTTGAAACTCCCAACGTTTGGCTTGCGAATACAATAAGATGATATAGTTATGCCTCCCAAATCTAGAAAAGATGGTAAAAATTGATATTATGCATTGTTGCAACCATAAATATATAGAAAAATTCTCCCCTTTGAAAAGTTTTTCGACGCTAGCATTTTGGATAGTTTCAACTTAATATCCTCAAATGCTACCTTACATGGTTCAGTCCACTTGAAAATATGGATGTGCAATAAGAGGTTTGCCAAGGATATTGAACACTTAGCGAACATATCAATGAACCTTATGATAACAGCCCACGAATGAAACAAAGCTATACACCTCCCTAGGGCTAGTGAGTCGACTCATGGCAACAATGAAAACTACCATTTCAAGGTCATTAGTAGTGATTCCAACCGTATCATGTTAAAAAATAAGAAACACCCATGATTTTTAGCTTGTAGATAGGTGGAAAAATGTTTAGTTGATTAATCATGAAGATTTTAGAAAATTGGGCAAATACCAATTGAAAGCCCTATTTTTGAGCTGCTTTTGGATTATATGTATATTTTTGTATATGTTTTGAGTTTTGAATCCAAAAACTTTAGCCTGATGTCCATGAAAATCTCCCAAAAATAGCCTTTGGACTCATATTCACCCATAATTTTTATCCTTAATCGTATTCACCACATGAACCAAAAATAAACCATAAGGAGTCCCAAATATACATTTTTGAGGGTTTGATGCTATGCAATACTGATGGCAATGCTCAAAATACTTACATGGAATGATGAGCTATCTATTGTGGATCATCAAAGCTGCCAAACTTGTTTATAAAAAACTTAAGCTCTTTAGGGGAGATATTAGCAAACATCTTGTTAGGTGTCATTTGCCAAGACTTAGGAGTATTACACATAAACCAAAATCCATGACATGGTATACAAAAGCACCAAATATTATATAAGTGTAATATTTAGCTTATTCTCTTTGGCTATGGCCATTTGGTTATAACCCACAAAATAGTCCATGAAGGAATACATCACTTGCCTTTCCAATTGATCTAGAATTCGATTGATAAAGGGAGAGGGTAGTAGTCCTTCACCATCTACTTGTTTAGCTCCTTGAGATCCACACAAAGTTGGATTTGATTATTCTTCTTTTTTTAAAATCACAGCCAACTAGCACCATTCAATGTGTTTAATAAGAAAGATCAATCTCACATTTCTTAGTAGGTGCATCAACTCCTCAAAAAGAGGCTCTCTCAACTCAAAAGGCATTTGTCTGACCTTTTTCCTTATAGACTTGATGCTCTCTTTCAATAGATTTATGCACAATAACAATAAGGGGAACCTCCTTAAATTTATCATAGCTCCATGTAAATAAAACCCTAAACTCCTGTAGGAGTTCCACAGAGTCCTTACCCTCATCATTGGATAGTATAGTACCTAGTTTAATTGGGTGGGGATCATTAAGAGTCCCAAGAGCTAACTCTATAACGTTAGTGTCACAAATTTGATCTTTCACCCCTATTGGTTCATTCAAACACACTTGATAGACTTCCTCCATGATGGGACCCTCATTAGATTCACTTGAGCTTGAGATTCCAATTGTAGAGGTTCTCTCAAGCACTTCCCATTTAGTAGAGGAAGTTAATGTCATTTCATTCAATGAGCATTCTCAATATGCATCCAAAATTGTCCTTTTTATCCCATGCTCAAAGATTAATTGATTGGCTAGGTATCCACCAGATAATCAGACTGTAAGATCTAGGCCATCCAAGAAAGAATTGATAGCTTGGCCTCCTAGCAAACTGAATGACGTGGAAGTCAAGAATACACTCTTTGTGAGCTACTATCACATGAATTTGAGATACCATTCCTTTTTTTATCTTACACTATCATCATCCATTTTTTAAATAGTCATAACATCCTTTTGATTAGATATTCCTAGCCTGTCCAATAGATCCATGGACATAATGTTTATAGATGAGCTCGTGTCTACTACTACACTTTCAATCAAAATATTGTCCACATAAGCCTACACCCTAGGGTAGTATTTCTCTATATGCTCCCACCATTCATTGTCCATATGATTAAAACCAAGATTCTATATAAAATAATCCATTCATAGAACTTTCTTGAACTCCTTAAGAACATTTGGTTATAATCGAATAAATTGTATAGCAAATTCACATCCAACTTGACTTCACATAGAGAATTTGCTAGATCAAACTCTCAGAAGTTTGCTAGTAATTTCTTTTCTTTCCATACCATCCTCTCTTTTGGTTCCCTAATAGTCTTATCTAACTCATTGCTTTTTTATTCATGTTTGCTCTGAACCACGGGATCCTCAAACACACCATCGTGTTTAAGAGGACCTACCTAGGTATGGGCATCTGTGAACTTCTTGTAAACAATACTAGGCTTATGATTAGCTTTGCTTGTACTGGGATCATCCTTCTAATTTTATTTCATTTTTTACCTCTACTAATCACTCTAATATTGTTAGACACTTCATTCTCAATAATTGGAAGCATATCTACCAAGCTGACCCCACTAGGTATCTCCTCTAGGGTGGCTTTTTTCCTTAGAAAAATCTACTTAGGGCTCTCCCCCCAAGTGTTCCCATCATTTGCATGATGATTCACTAGTCTAAGTTGATGAGTACCTTGTTGGATTAAATTGATTCTACTCCAGCATGTATTGGCCATGTGTCCTAACTTTCCATATATATCACAGCTCACATGAGGAAACTTCCATGGGAGTTGTTGCTTGCCACACTACTTCCAACTAAACCTTGATGGACTTGCATCATCAAACGTCCTAGTGCCTTCCAAATTTTGCTATCGCTTTAAGAAATTAACATCCACTATGATCTCATAGTATTGCTCCATGATCATGTGAGTATAATGTCTCATCATGTCTTTTACTTCTTCTGAAAAATTAGACATAGAAGACTCATATCCAATGGCCTTAGGAGCTATCCCCACATTGGGTTTCCAAATTTGCAAAAGAAGGTGCTAAATTTTGTACTAGCCCTCCTGGTTCATGACAGGGGCTTGCAAACTACTCATTGATGTCGTAGGCATTGGCTAGGCAACATTTGATCCCTCATGAATAGGTAATTGAGGTAATCCTTAATATAGGGTCCTTGAAACTAACTCATCACATTACTAGGTAAGCATAAAATGGACTGTATCCTATAAGCACCACATTTGGCACTATCTGAGAGTGGAGTTTTGAGCCCGGGATGTGCCTAAAATTTGCCAAAAAATCCAGGATTTAGGGGAAAAATATTTAACATCGAAGGCGGCGGCTCTAGCTACTAGGATGATTTTAAGCACCAAGTGAAAGATGGCTTTTAAAAGGCGCCGGAGCAACACTTGTGGATTTTTGATAATTTTTCCCATTGCCGTGCGGGATGTCAGGAGTTTCCAGTCAATGTGGGATGCCAAGCTAGATGCCCAGGATTTTTCATAGCTCGAATCGGAGCCAGGATGGGGAAATGGCCAAGAATCGATCAAGATACGAAGAGGTGGACATTTGAGAGGCCAAAAGAAGATGTGCCCTTTGGAGCTTGGACCCCCCAAAAATTTTATGCCACATGAAGGGAAAAAACATTGAGAGAGAAGATGAAGAAAAACGTGGGAAGATGGAGCCATCAAGCAGCCGAAAAATGCGCCTCATCTCCATGGATGTTGATTTTCTGGCTGTGAAGACCCTATCCAATTGACAATGGGGGGCAACTTCTCCCTCTTTTCTGGTCATATCACCACCCTTCACTCATGGAATGATGCACTGAATGAAGAGAACCAGATCTAGTCTTTCTCTCTCCTCCCTCTCTCTCTTCTCTATGGGTTGTTCATGTGTGGAATCTTGATGAAGGAATAATGAAGGAAAAATGAAGAAAATGGTGAAGAAGATTGATGGAGATGCTGAAGATTGAAGTACTGCATTGGATTGAGAGAAATGGAGGCTCCATTTCCTGATTATGCATTCATTCAAGGCGTCTCGGGTTACGTAAAAACACGATATGACCATTTTTCTGAAGAAAATGAAGGATTTTTGATAGCTTATGATGATAATTATGTTCTTATTGGATGAAAATTTGTTTGTGGGATGTTTGCATGATGAGAAATTGGTTTTTATCAAAAAATCTTGTTTTTGCAATGATTTACATGCTTTATTTGATTCCCGTGATCCTGAAATGCCGGTTTTAAGTGGCAAAATGGTGGTTTTTCCGTTTTGGGTGGGGTAAAAGGTGTCCCCATATGGAAGATAAATTGAATGTGAGTATGCTGAAGTGATTAGAACAAGAAAAACCAGAAAATAGCCTATTTTATTGCTAAATAAATTAAGAAAATGGAAAAAATAAGGAAAAAAATAGAAATACGGCTTGGAAAAATAAGGAAAAAGATGAGAATTGCTTGTGAATGTGTGGTAGTGGTAGAGCATGAGTTTTAGCCTTAGTTTGACCTATCTCTTTGTTAAAGTTTGTGATTTACTACTTTTTCTACATCAAAATATGCTAAAATGAACCTCTACACCTGTGCAACAAAAGCAATACCTAAACGTAGGGGGTTGGGAGGTTTGAATGGTGTGATTTGCATGCTGATTGTTGCTGATTTTCTGATGCACATCATGTCATAGAGTTTCGTGGTATGTTCATTAAGAGGATAGTAGCACGAGTGTGATCTCGGTGCTATCCTTTCATCGCCGCAATGCATTGGAGAATAAGCATATTAAAAGCTTGATTGTGCACAAGCATGTTGCTGATTTGAAAATGATGTTTGAGCACTTTAGAATCATTCACCTTTGCATGTGCATGATGATCATGGTGCCAGAATAAGAAATCCTGGATGCATAGCACATGTTTTCCATGACAATGACTACGTTGGAGTCTGGAGAGGCATCCTAAGCCGTAGGATAGACGTTCGTCTCTTGGAGGATTATTTGGTGAGGAAACATGGTATCTCCTCGATTCGAAATGAAGAGTGGAGTTTGTTCGTCAATTTTATATGTTGAGCACTGCATCAAGGGGCTAATCCCTACGATGTAGGAGAGCTGCAATGGGGCCGTGGTGTTTCTACCCAGAGGTTGCCTCCATGTATGCGATTATCATGGTATTTATTGCCAATGTGTATGGGTTCTCCCTCTGTGGAGTTTATAGAAAGGGAAACATTGGAGTACAAAACTATAAAACTATAAATGCATAGATTAGGCTTTAGGACAGGATGTCCTTTAGCAGTAGATAGACGCTCCTGGTGCGCGAGGCTGTGAGGGTCTGTTTGTCTGTTATGAGTATGAGGTCCGCCGGCTAGTGCCATAGCCAGTGCTGGCCCATTTCAGGTCTCATCACTATCATAATAATCAAGAGGGATTACCCTCTTGTTGCATAGGTAGCCTGAAATCTTGATGCAACTCCCTCTACTTCTATTATAGCCACATCAAGATCATTTAGTACAGTGTTACTCAAGTGCAGTTAGATTGTAAAATTCAACCCTCTTTAGAAGAATTGTAGCTAAATAGTAGGGGGTAATTGAATGGTGTTATCCAAACAATAAAAATCTTTATGTAGGTGTATGCTCTTACACTTTCACTGAATTTTTGGTGAGTCTCATTCATGACATGTAACCAATATTGGCTCCCCTTTTTAGGAGATAAATCCCCATCCCTACTACGTTTTGCAAATCCCTTAGGTTGCTCAACGTAAATTCTCATCATGCAAGTCCCCATGAAGAAAAGCCATCTTGACATCCATCTGATAAAGATCAATGTCAAGCTGGGTAACCCTCAATCCCAATAACTAGCAAAGCTCTTATCATAGCTTCTAAAGATCATACATAACAATAAATGACAGCCAATATTAAGAAAAAAATTTCCAATCTCAGCTTACATGTATGTAAAGAGCATAACCAAGCATGTAAGATCAATGGTACACCTCATTGTAGCATCCAAACTACTTAGGAAGCATCCAATGGCATTAGACATACAAAATCCTTGATAAAATAGTATGTAGCCCTAAAACCTCTACAAATTTGAGAAAATGAGTGCTTAAATTAGTCCAATAGCATCTCACATCAATACCATATCATTCTGCAAGTATAATATGACATCAATATATAAGCATACGGGCATCCAAAAAAGCATAGACAAGCTCAAATGTCTGAGAAAACGCTATTCAAACCTGTATAATAGTAGGTTTGCTATGTATGAAAACAAGGAATGGAGGTTGAGAGCTCCAAAAATCAAATGACCAATTCTAGGAAGTGTGCAAGATGAGATCCCAAGTGCCAATGACCATAAAAGAGCTCAAGGAGTGATCCGATTCAGACCAACAAACTAACACAAATCACATTGATTTGATGGTCTTGTTGGTTGCCATTGCTACCCATAGTAGGGCCCAAAACAATATTGAATATGTCCAGGAGAAGGTTTGGAGCAACAAGCTTGTGCTCATAAAAAAGGATAAGTGTACCAACTCATATCTCTCCAAGCTAAGCCATGACTGCCAAAAAACTCGTGAATTGGAGGTATTCTCCACAAGCTAAAGAAATGTTAGGTTAAGCTTGGGCTCTCAGGGAAGATGACATTGATACTAGTTGAAGGAAGTGAGCCCTGAAGTGGAATCATGGAAAAGAAGTAAGAGCTATGGTGAAAGGAGAAAGAGCAAGAGAGAGAGAGAGAGACAAGATGTGGGAACTCTAGCTATCACATTGTGTAACTAACCTTCCCTTTATCCAAATACCATTGAAAGAATAAATAATGAAGTGAGAGTGATGGGTGCATGCCATCTACAATGTATAGGTGTGTGGGTGACTAGTACATGGTGCAAGTATTGTGAGTGTAACTAATACACATGTGGTGCATAGGTGCCTTTACCCACAATAGATAATGAGAAGACACATTTTAAAAAAACACCCCTTTGAGCCCTACCACGTGGGCCTTCAAATTGGGCATGGCCTCATGATTTTGGACTCCTTTTGGCCAAAAACATATCCCACTTTTGTGTTTCCACACAAGTTAAGGTCTTTAAGCATGAAATGGCACCTCAAACATGCAAAAATAATTAGTAATTGATGCTTCGACTCTTTTACACTCCTTGTAGACTTAGTGCTCTACTACATTGTCAAAGGGGTTTTAGTCGAAAGGTCATATCCACTAGGGATTATAGAGAGAAGGAAGCATGGAATAGGAGATAGAAGAGGAGAAAAAGAATACGTTGGAGATCTAAATGAATCTTAGAATGTTGGAAATCAAGTTCTATTGAAGATATGTCCATACATCATGAAGCAATCATAAAATCTTCAGCAAGTCTGCCAAAGCCCTTACACAAGAAAAAGACAAAGCTCAATGATCTATGTATGGCATGTAAAATCTATTGTACATCCAAGATATAGTGTCTAACAATCTAAATGTGAATAGGATTAGATGATTTCTTCATAGGAGAAGCCCAAGTACTTCTCCCAAGTGCACTATATAATAATAGAGCGTGAGAAGGTAAACAAAATCCTTGTATGTGATTCCAAATACACTTTAGCTTTGTGTATTTCTAGTTATTACAATATTCATAAACTAATCATTTGATGGCTGAACTCCACAACAAATGATTCTTGGACTATCTAGACAATTTCTACTGCTACTTGCAATCTATCTCCGAGCATTATATCTCTAGGAGCACTTGGTAGAAGCCTTGATTCACTTACGGTAGTTTGCTACCATGGTTTAGATAGTTAATAATAGCTTAGATTAGTCCTTAACAAGAGGTTTCCTGTAATAAAACTTCTCTTTCATGGTAGAAGATGTATTCCCTAAGGTATGGGACAATGGTGTTCTTTCAATGCTAAGTTACGAAGACATGGGGCGTAGACACCATGCTTAATGCAACATAAAGAAAGACTTGTATCTATGTGTGCCAATAAATCCTCAAAAACCAACACAAAGTGCAATGCAAAAGACTTGTATCTATGTCTCCCTTCATTGCTAAGCCATGAGCACATGGAACCCAAACATCATGCTTAGTGCAGGAAAATGAAAAAGGAAAGCATTGTATCTTTGTGTGCCAAGTAAGCTTGAGACACAACACAAAATGAAAAGTACAAGATATAAAGCACTTAAGTTAGACTATACTAATCATAGTGTCCCTTCAAATGGAAAACTCAAAGGACTAAGGAAACTTAGACTCCATGCTTAGTGTAGCCATAAGGAATTCCTTGTATCTTTGTATGCCCAGCAAGCCTCAGATATCAATGCAAAGAAGAAATTATAAGCTATAAACTACTTAAGCTAAATGCACAACTATAATAATCCATGGTGTCCCTTCATACTAAGTTATGAGAATATAGAACCCATGCAACGTGCTTAGTGGAGTATAAGGAAATCCTTATATATTTGTGCCAAGTGAGCCTAGGACATCAACACAAAAGGAATTCCTTGTATCTTTGTATGCCTAGCAAGCCTCAAATATTAATACAAAGAAGAAATTATAAGCTATAAACTACTTAAGCTAAATGCATGACTATAATAATCCATGGTGTCCCTTCAATACTAAGCTATGAGGACATGGAACCTAGGCAACGTGCTTAGTACAATATAAGGAAATCATTATATATTTGTGCCAAGTGAGCCTAAGACATCAACACAAAGCTGAAATCACAAGTTATAAATCACTTAAGTTAGACACATTACTACACTAATTATGGTGCCCCTTTAGTGCCAAGAAACAAGGATGTGGGACCTAGACACCATACTTAGTGGAGCATAGAGAAAGCCTTATATCTTTATATGACAAGTGAGCTTGGGATACCAATACAAAGTAGAAAGCACAATACATAAACCACTTAAGTCAAATGCATGACTACACTAATCGTGGTGTCCCTTTAGTACCAATCCATGAGGAAATGGGGTAAAAACCATGGTTAGTACAACACAAAGAAATCCTATTATCTTTATGTACCAAGTGAGCCTCAGAAATCAACACAAAGTGAAAAGCACAAGCTATAAACCACTCAAGTAAGATGCATGGCTATACTAATCATGGTGTCCCCTAATAGTGCCAAGTAATTAGAAATTCCAACCTAGACACCATGCTTACTACAAGCATAAAGAAATCCTTGTATCTTTGTGTACCCAACAAACATAGGACATTGATACAAATCACAAAGCACAAGCTATAAACTGCTTAAGTTAGATGCATGACTATACTAATCTATGGTGTCCCTTCAGTAAGCCATGTGGACATGAAACCTAGACACTATGATTAAGGAAGCATAAGAAACACCTTGTATCTTTGTGTACCAAGAAAACATAAGACATTGATACAAAGCAAAAAAGCACAAGCTACAAACAGCTTAAGTTAGATGCATGATTATACTAATCCATGGTGTCCCTTTAGTACCAAGCCATGAGGACATGGAACCTGGACACCATGCTTAGTACAACATAAGGAAAACCTTATATCTTTGTGTGCCAAGCCAGCCTGGGACACCAACACAAAGTGGAAAGCACAAGCCATAAATCACTTAAGTTAGATGCATGACTATACTAATCATGATGTCCCTTCAATGTCAAGCCACTGGGAGCTAGACGTCATGCTTACTGCAAGCATAAGTAAAACCTTGTATCTTTGTGTGCCAAGAAAGCTCGGGATATTAATTTAAAGTGGAATGTATAAGCTACAAACCAGTTAAGTTAGACACATGACTACACTAATCCATGTGTCCTTTAGTGCCAACTCACAATGATGTGGGACCTAGATACCATGCTTAGTATTAAATACATTTTCATTGGTAAATTAAATTAGTTCTAATTAGTCATAAAAATAGCAAAAAAAAACCCTACATAATTAATTGGTAGAGTACACATAATTATATTTGGGATAATCAAAGTAAGTGCAATGTATCCTTAAACTCTAATGTGATTTGGGATCATGAAAGTAAGTGCAATAAACTTATATATGTGAGAAAATTAAAAAAGCCTAACCTTAACCAAGATGGAATGCCACATCAATCTTTGTTGTAAGTATTATATGTTCTTTAGGAGGCTAGTTATGTTGAAGTTTTTCATATAGGTAGACAAGTATGTTGATAGACAATATATATAAAGATAGACATCATAGATATTGTCTATCATAGACATAATAGGCTCTTATGTTCCTTACCAAACATGAGTGACTTGAGATAATGCCCTTGGCCACAAACACAAGTGATTGAAGAAAACAATATCAGTAGAAGCTAGCAATTTTCTCTACTCTATTCTAATGCTACCATATTTTGGATGGTGGTAGAGGCTCTACCTCTCAATTTAAAGAAAACTATAATTATCTATTGGTATATAAAATCTAAATAATAGAAGAAATTTTCTATAATTATTTATTGGTATATCAAATCCAAAGGATGTGTATATGATACCTTCTAGGATGTGAATTCAGTTAGTCATCTCGATGGATAATCATTCTAACTTGAATATACAAGTGGCCTATGCATCATTAAAAACATTTGTACTTTTGTATTTATAACATTTTAAACAAAGATTTTCCCCTTACTTTGGGAAAATAGATTGATGTCTTTGATACGCTCACTTTGATATTCTCACTGAAGGTTGCACTATGAATGAAGCTTCTTCGTTCATGTCTAGGAAATTTTTTGCATGAAATACAACCAAGAAAAATTGTTGCTTCAATTGCAGGGTGCTTGGAATATCAATTTTTATTGTGTGTGTGAGAGTTTGTCGAGAGAGGCTAAGTATTCTTTTTTGGCTAGTCATGATAAGGCTCTGTGATGTTTTGTTGGATCATGAGAAATTCAAAGTAGCTTTCTTGGGAAACATTGGTTCCCACCACACCAACATTCCCCTCACACTAAGAGGGAGCTTCTCATTTTAATGTATTTCTTTTTCTAATACTTAGTAAATCTGTATAAAACCAATACCTTTGTAAACCTTTGTTTTTTTTTTTCTGAATTGCAAACAAATGTAATGTTGGTTTAATATCAAACATTAAATATGCCCAAAACTAAACAAAAAGGATCCAAAACTATCCAATACTAAACTCTTGGCCATTTGTGATGCCCCAATACACGGTTGCCATCAATTTAATAAATTTTTAAAATATTTTATTTAACAAGTATCTTGCTTTATATTCATCTCGTGACATTAGTTATTTTAAATAAAAATATTTATCTTTTAAGTATTTTTTCTTTCAGATTTTCTTATCTATGGCAATTTGTTGATTATAAATAAAAGTGATTGTTCTATTTAGCCATTTCATTATTTTTTCTAGATCATGTATGTAATTATATATGCTTACACATCACTCAAGTATTTAGAACAAAGAGGAATATTTAGGAATATCTTGTTTTATATTCATCTCATGACATTAATTATTTTAAAGAAAAAATTTTACCTTTTAAGAATTTTTTAATTTTAGATTTCCTTATCTATGGCAATTTGTTGATTATAAAATAAAAGTGATTGTTCTATTTAGTCATTGTATTGTTTTTTAAAGATCATGTAATTATATATGCTTACACATCACTCGGGCATTTAGAAGAAAGAGAAATAGTCATTTTATTGTTTTTTCTAGATCATGTATGTAATTATATATGCTTACACATCACAAGGGCATTTAGAAGAAAGAGGAATATCTAGGAATATCTTATTATATTCATCTCATGACATTAATTATTTTAAGTATTTTTTTCTTTCAGATTTCCTTATCTATGGCAATTTGTTGATTATAAAAGAAAAGTGATTGTTCTATTTAGTCATTCTATTGTTTTTTCTAGATCATGTATGTAATTATTTATGCTTATACATCACTCGGGCATTTAGAAGAAAGAGGAATCTCTAGGGGTTTGACAAAACTTTAGTGTGAACTCACACTTCTGATGTCAAATGACTATTGCATCAGTATCTTAATATGTTGTTGGATGAGGTGCCTTTTTTTATAAAGGAAAACAAACTATGGTGTAGAGGCATAGAAGTCTCATATGTTGACTAAAAGGAAAACATCATGGAAAGCACAAAATCCACATAGCTCTTAAAAGAAGACTCCCAGATTAGAATAAAACCACTCTCCATGCATACATCAATGTTATCATGTTTGTCAGCTTAAAGGGAGGCTCTAAACTTACCCTCATGAATAACAAAGTATTAGCACATAAGGATACACTCACCTTTATTGCTAACCCAATGTGTTGTCCACCAAAGCCTGAATCTGAAAATGCTAGAGAACTTAGTGTATCTTGGTTTTCCCAAAGGTATGACATATCTACTATTAGCATTCTTTATTGGAAAAAAAGGGTTAGGACATTTTGTATCTCAATTATCCACATACTTATGAGGGCTTGTGGCATTCTTTTAAGGAAAAGGTGGTTATAATCCAAATAGTTTTTATGCTATCAATAGATATATGCGCCCCTTGTTTGTAAGGGGTCCAAATAAATATTGATTATTGTTTGTGCTCATGTTGATGTATGATTTAGAGCCATTTTAATCCGAATATTTTTTATGATGTCAATAGATAGGGACATTTTAAGCTTTAGAGCCATTGAATTCAATTGGAATTTGTACAATGTCTATGGGAATTGAAATTAATCCAAATGCTCATGAAGGAGGCATGAAGTGTATCTAGCTTTCATGTACATTTTGGACATATACGTGCATATCCATTATGAGCATATATCCATAGTGTCTTTTTTGAAATTGTTCTACATGGATTATGGTCAGGACTATCCATTGTGATGTGTGTTACTTAATTACATAAGCATGACTATGTTATATGTTATACACAAATTAATTCTCATTTGCTATGTACAATTATTTTTCTAGTTATAGCTTGATTTTTTAATCTATTAAACATGGTTATATTAGATGTTATATAGAAAATCTTTTCACTTTACCATATAGACATGGATTTCACTAGTTATAGCTTCTCTTTTATCTAGTAAAACTAAAAATCTAGTTTCAACTAAAAAATTCCTAAGTACTAACTAGGAAAATTTGTGAATTTACTAGATATGTGTGCATTTGCTATTTAGATTCATGTCCAAAGTTCCTTGTGCCTCACTCGCTTCATTCCCTCTCACACTTCCCTGCTCTCTCCATGAGGATCATTCCTGTCCCTCTCTCCCTGTTTCTCTCTCGCATTGCCAGCATGGGCCTGGCCCGTATCAAAATTGAGGTACCAAAAGGGAAAATATAACATGAGGTTCACTCAACTCACTCATAAGTGAACACTCCTTGAATAAATCAAGGAAAAATCTCAAGAAGTGAATCTAAAGAACTCGCCAATACGCCACCTTTTCTACATGAGCCACAAAAACATATTAGACACTCATCAGAAGAGGAGTCAACCTGCAGTTTACAAAGGGTGTAATGTTTAATTAAGCATGAAGATTTTCCAATAAAGAGTTCAACATGGGAGAGGGGATGCAACATGAAGGAATAGTTTTCACAAAAATGTTTTCCCCAATTGTTTTGGAGGAGAAATGTAGTTTTTAGGGAGGAGAAATGTGGCATTGTTTGGATTATGGATTTACACTAAAGAAGGTCCTAATAGACACTACTTGTGGGGTACACACCGTTATAGATAGGAACCCATTGAAATATTAGAATACTCTAAAGAAGGCACATGAAGTGCTAACATGTTAAAGCGGTTCCCAATTCATGTATATCTGGAAGGGAGGAGGAGGAGCATTCTATCATTTCTTGCTCTAGCTCTCAAACTTTCTCAAGAGAAGCTAAGGGGCTTGCAGAAAAGCTCTCTTATAGCTTTCTAAGATTCATAGAGCACCTAAGACTTTGAATTTTCAAGACCTTTATTAATATCATAATATATTTCTTGATGGCTAGAGCTCTCCTTATGAGATCATCTATGAGTCTATGAAATTTTAACACTCCATAGTTGTTTTTTATGATGAAGGTGTCATCATCTCTTAGGGACATGAAGAGTTTGTAAGCTTTGGTGATTTCAACTCACCATGCAAATGGTGCAAGAAACCCCTTGACTACCATCTTCTCCCATGTGACAATATTTCCCTCATCTTGCTATCGCATGTCAAAGATTTTTTTGTTGGCATGTGTGCAAGAGTTGGTTTTCGCTTGGGGTGTGTATATTTCTATATCAAGGAGGAAGTTATGGATTTGTCATCAAAAAATTGAAAAGCCATGGAATCTAATAGTGCTTTTGAATGCTTCCGTGGAGCTTTTGTCTTATGTTGCTCCTTTGAATGGGTGGGAGGGAAATTTATCTTGTGAAATGAAGTGAAGGTGTTTATCTACTCTCCCCTATGCCCTTGTGAAAGGATGAAAGGTGGAGCATAGTGAGTGCAACTATGGAGTGCCTTGATAATAAAAAATGAAGCTTAAGAGTTGTGAGTTATGTGTGAGCTCACGAATCTACATGTTGCACACCCCATTCTCCTTCTATACACAATACAATGTTGTGATAATGAAATAATGATCAAAGCACATTTGTGCATGTAAGGGAGTTGAGAAATGTGAACAAGGTCTCAATGGACCTCTCTCCTCATTCTTCAAGTCTCAAAATGAGGGTGAAATAAGGTGGATTGATGTTTTAGATGTCTTCTAACATTGTTTCCATTAGGATTCTCTTCTAGCTTATATATGTTGGAGCTATTTTAACATGATACCCTATATATAAATTATCAATGAGCCCATGTGTGTCACATGACCCATGATGTTGTCAAGCTTGTTGTACATGGGCACATGTATAACACTAGTCACATTGTGCCTTGTAGAATGGATGTAGAGAACTATTGTGATTTGTGTTGTGGTGGATCAAATTATTAGGTGGAGATAAGTGGATAAATATTTTTGAGTAGAGCATAATATTTATGTAGATTAATTGTATTGTGTGAGCACTCCTTAGCACACAAAATATATTAAATCTGCACAAACTAAGTGCCTAGAAAATAAATAATCCTTGCATATTATATACTACTCTACTCAACAATATATATCCACTTATCTCAGCTTAATGTTTTGCTCCAACACAACATAAAGCACAATAGTTCCCTATCGTATATCTGCCAACAACCATAATGCAACCAATGTCAAATGCATACACACCTATAACGACTGATTGATCATGCAAAAAATAGACAAAAACTAAAAATCCACAATAAAAAATAAATAAATATAAACATCATCTTATTCTCATAGGAATTTCTATAAATAATTTTTTTTTCTTTGACCCATTTCTTAAAGTAATGAATGTCCATAATAATGTACTTGGTATGTATACATTTTCTAAGAAGATTGGTTGGTTCCATAAAGTATATCTCCCATTTCACAAAAGCTTTCATACTTATCATTGGACACCAACGATGTATACTATCTACAAACTATGGAAGTCTATCTCTTTATCATTCATCATAGCTCTTATCATACGGTGTCACCTTGTGGAATAGAGAGGGTTATGACAATCTAAAATATGTTTGTTAAACATAAATAATTGTGGGAATCTTTGGATTAATTAAGCATTTTTGGCTAAAATGAGTTTTTAAATGGAGAATGTATCCAACCCTCTCCTTGAAGTAGTGAGGTTCCCTTTGCAGTATTTTGGAAATCCATCTTTAGGCTCATGTTTGGAAGAAAAACATGCATCCAAGCCCTGTAAAATATTATACGGCGCAACGAATAGAATCTGAGAAAGAGATAGAGAGTACACAACAGATAAGAGGAGAATCAATAAATTCTTTAACTTCAAACAACTGATACAAAGATGGCTCTGTCCACCCGTGCGCTTCCACTGTGTGAAGCTTAGATTGCGATCTAGACAAAAGATAGGTGAAGAGCTTAAGGCTAGCTGGAACAACAACTCTGACTCGATGAAAGATGAGTGAGAGATGGCTGCGAAGGGGTTTAGCTTTTATAGCCCGCGAAGGTCGTTAGGTTGGCTTGCTGACTGACCTACCATATGAACTCCACTAGTCGGCCAGGGAATATTGCAGGGAATATTCCCTTTACCATCCGGCCGGGGGCACTGCCCCTGGACCCCCGCCAAGGGGGCGGCTGGCCCCCCCTGGGACCCCCCAGCCAAGGGCCGCTTCCGCGGCCTCCGGACCCCACAATAGGGGCCCCTTTTAACTCCCTTACACTACAACTCGATGCAATGCGCCTCGAGTTGCTATCAGCTTAACCACTCTGTCTAACCCAAAGATTAGACCCACAATAGTCACCTTTTTGTCATCCGGTCACATAGACCTCATCTGATATACAAGTCAGGACTCAACCAATGTCCGCGCTCACATTTGGCTTCTCCTCATAATGGGGGCCTTACAACTTTGAGCACCATGGATCATTGGTAGCACCTAATGAGGGTCAGTTACTACCTCGAACTCTTTATTGAGGTCAGGAAGCTTTAGAATAGGCGTTGATACCAAACTTTGCTTCAATTTGTCGAAGCTATTTTGTTCGGAAGTTGACCATGTAATGGAAGTCTGCTTCTTTAGTAAGTTTGTAAGAGGTGCTGCAATCAAAGCATAGTTTTTGTTGAAGACCCTATACCATCCTGTCAATCCAAGAAAGCTGCGTATTTCTTTGACAGATACTGGTGTTGGCCATTCAAGCACATCCCTGACCTTGGCTGGGTCTACTGATATTCCTTTTAATGACACTATGAATCCCAGATATTCAATCTGACGCTTGAAGTATGCACACTTCTTCATTTTTGCATACAGCTTGTGTGACCTCATTGTCTCAAGGACAATCCGAAGTTGAGGTTCATGATCTTCTTCCTGTTTAGAATAGACTAAAGTGTCATCGAAAAAGACAAGCACGAAATCATCAAGATATGGTCTAAAAATATCCTGCCTTCATCTATGGAAGGTGGCAGGTGCATTTGTAAGCCCGAATGACATAACCAGGAACTCAAAGTGCCCATATCTTGTATTGAAGGCCGTCTTTGGAATATCATCTTCCTTGATCCTTATCTGATAGTAACGTGACCTGAGATCAATCTTGGAGAAGATCTTTGCACCTGAAGACGATCAAGAAGCTCATCTATTCTAGAAATAAGATACTTGTTCTTGACTATTGATTGATTCAACCCTCGATAATCAACACATAGTCGAAGTGTCCAATCTTTCTTTTTCTGGAATAGTACTGGAGCTCCCCACGGTGAATTGCTAGGCTGGATGTAACCCTGATCTAACAGCTGCTTGAGTTGTTCCTTCAAATCAATTGCTTTTGGTATGGACATTCTATAAGGTCTCTTTGCAATTGGTGCAGCTCCAAGCACTAGCCTAATCTCATGATCCACTTCTCTTTGAGGCAAAAGTTCAGTCAATTCCTCAGGGAATACGTCAGCGTATTCCTTTAGCCAAGAAGGTCCATCATGAGACTCTTGCTTTTGATCTAACTTGTTGAGTTTGATCAAGTAAACGGGTAATCCTTTTCTGACTCCTTTTATGATCCGAGATACTTTGGCCAATTGGATTCTTAGCACTCCTGCCTCACCTTGAGTTGTGACAAATTCCCTTTCAGAGTTTTGAAAGGAAACTTGACCCTTTCCACAGTGAATGTGGGCGTCGTGGGGCTTAAGCCAATCCATTCCGAGTAGACACTCATGGATACCTAAATTCATGACTCTGAAATTGACTGAAGTCTTCTTTCCTCCTAGAAAGAATTCCACCTTAGCAGTTTGCCTGGTACAAGTTACCTCACGACCGTTTGCCAATTCCACAAGCAGGGTAGGTGCTTCTATTGTGGCTATTCCTAATCTTTTTGCACATGCTGGTGAGATAAAGGAATGTGTACTGCCACAATCAATCAAGGTTTTGAAACCTTTACCTTGATAGTCCGACGGTGTCTGACCGACGGTGTCTGAATCATCGAGAACTGGCGATTCGGCCCTTTCTTGTGTAAAGTGGCATGGACTGTCGCTCTTTCGAATTCTGCTTCCATAGTCGGATCTTCCTCTTCTTCTTCTTCACATCTTTGCCTATTGGCAATGCAAGCAGTTCTTCCTCTTCCATGGGTGGCGGCTCCTTGACCACGACTTGCTCCTTGGAAAGGCATTTGGCGATGTCCTCCGCTGAGCTTGGGACATTGCCTCTTGAAGTGACCGGGTTCATTGCAGTGGAAACAACGGAGGTTTCGGCCATTACTTTGAGTAGGAACAAAGTTGTTGACGTTATTTATCCTTGCTTTCTTTCTTTGTCCCTGATTATGACCTTGAACTCTCTTCATTTGAGGTCTGAATGCTCCTCTGTTCGGGTCACTATAATACCAAGTTTTGTTACCCCTTGGTCTAGCTTGCACCTCTTGAATTATAGGCGCCACTTGAATGAGTGCATCCTAAAGATCTGATGGACGCATAGATTCGAGACGGGTATTTACTGGTGGATTTAAGCCTGCACAAAATTTGGACACCTGCTGCGTCATGTTCATCTATGGCACATACTTTAAAAGTGAGACGAATTTAGAGTAGTATGCGTCAAGAGTGACTCCTAGCTGTTTTAGCTCGTAGAACTCATTCATTTTCTGCGTACGATATGCAGGTGGTAAGTATCTTCCCTGCACGACTTTCTTCAGCTTCTCCCAGGTAACGGACCCCTCTAAAATCCCTTGATCCCTGCACCATTGCTTCCACCAAAGTCTAGCTTCGTCGATGAGCTTTAACTTGGCGAGCATGGCCTGATTGGTAGGTGCAATATCAGCTGCTTCAAAGTAATCCTCCATGGATTCAATCCAAATTTTAGCATCAGCCTGGATGAATCTGCCTCTCTCGTCAAACTCGGGTGGCTTTATCTGCTTGAGGAGGAACTTCTTCTCTTGGATCACAACAGTACTTGATGTAGGAGGCGAATTTGAAACCTGTTCCTGGTGTTGTGCCTGAATAAAGGTTTTCTTAACGTTATTATATGATAATCGATGTTAGCTTATCTTCCATTTTTAGTTCAGCCATTTCGTAAACAATGTAGCTACTTAACTTCTTAACAACTCTTATGCACAGCCAGATATTGATAAATAGAAGTCTTTATTTGTATTTACATGGGCATAGCCTTTTTGAATACAACGTTTCATGTAATGATAAGCCAATCGTTACATTCAGTTTGGGGAGAACAACGTTGTATTGCATTTGTCTACTGGAATTGTGTAATAGTAGGGTTTTGGGTCATGGATCTTTAGGAATCAATAATTCATTGGAAGTTCAGGATACCCTTTCCATTGGAATCCATACTTCTCATGGCGGCCCAACACTTTAATCCTGTCGGCTGGGATTACACGGGTTACTTCCTCATATACATATGAATTCATCTCAACCCTCCGACCTCGGATATGTAGAGTTGAATTTACGTGAGCTTCCACAAAAACGAACAGCTTCACAACCTTCAAGTCTTCCAACCACGTGATTCTCTTTAGGTTGGTCTGTAGATAAGCAAACCGGTGGGCGGCTACATAGTAGATTCCTGAAGACCCCGTCCATCTTCGTTATATGTATAAAGGTGATGGATTATAAATCTGCTCCAGGATGTTCATCATCCCAATTCTTTGTCTATAAAGGGGAGAATGCATTGCAGTCATAAACATGACCCAAAATACCAAAAACTTGTTCCACGCTTCATAATTCTGCAAGACAGCATTGAAGGTGAGAAAATGTTTGGACAACAACAATTTCTTTACTTCATTTTATGGAGATCTCATAAAAACAATTCCGTTGTTGGTTGGCTTTGATACCAACTGTAACGTGTCCTCTTAGTATCATCCAGGACACGTCTTAGCAGTCCATCGGAAAGGATGTCCAGAAAGCTCGGCCCGGCACTCCAATGGAATGTTATGGGATTTGCGATCTAGGTTTTCCCGCGTCTGCCACATAGCAGAAGTATCCTGGCCGTTCCCACTTAGGATCGATCGGAATTAGGGTTTTCCTGATTGGTCATTAACTAACAGCAACTAGCGTCGGACCCGAGCGAACTACTTTACGCAGAAACGCCAGGTCCAAAGCGGATTCATGCTGCACTTGGTTCAAGGAGAATGGGAAACGAGAGGAATGCAAAGCTCAACCTCTCTGCTATAAGGCATAGTTCCATTCCGTTCCCCTAAAATAGCATAAATCGGGTAAGACATAACTCTAGGTCATTGCTTCCGTTATTCGTTTTCTTTGATGATCATCCTACTCTTCTTTGAGAAAAGTTCCCGGCGAACCAGGACCACCCAACCGTAGGACGGACCCATGGCCCATCCTCCGCACTTTCCTCAGTTTGTTTTTAGTTATGTAATTATCTAACATATTGATTTGACATATAACAATCAGCTTCTTTAATTAAACCATTAAGCACTGGTTCCTTCACGTAATCTTATCACGTGACATAGAAAAACAATATCAAGCAAGTTTTTTATTAACATTTCATCATTTTTTTGTTTGAAATACAATGAGTTCCGCCCGTAGGCTTATCCATAATCCACCCGAAGGCTATCCAGTAATCCGCAGGGATCACTATTCCAAGCTTCCGCCCGTAAACTAGTATGCGGGCCTCGAGATCCAATCCCGAGTCACGTTAGCCTCTTGCGCAAGTCCCGGAAGGCGAGGGATTTACAGCCAGAGCCCCCCCTGGCACCCAAGCGTCCTCCTGCTCCAAGTAGAGCTCAACGGAGAGACCTCTCGATGCGGGTTCGGTCCACGTTCCCGGCGTGGTCAACAACCCCCTTGGTTAGGGTTAGGCAGGCAGTCGGGGGTAACTGAAACTGCCTCTCCCTTCAGGCCTTTAACCTGAAGTATAGGTATTCATTTACTTTGTAATTCATAATTCAAATAGTGTTCTAAAATCTATAGCAAACACAAACATTTCCAATAAAAAACCATGTTGTTTGGCAAACTGCTAAGGAATTATTCTTTCCTTTTGAGTGTATCAGTACTCGTTGGTGTCTTGTAACTTGGCAAGATCCTTTATAGTCCGGATTAGGGCATACCTTGTTAACCCAACTTGGTCAACCCTAAAGTTCATTAGATACTTTAGTTTCGGGTTTATAACTTTCCTTATTTAGAAGGATATTCACGAATACGTCCTTTTGCAAGATAACTTGCGTAAGGATCTGCCATCCTTGTTGAGGTTATTTACCCTTTCGTTTTGTGAACCAGTAACAAGACTACATGACTTCAAACTTGTTGTGCACGTCCTACGTTGAAATAATCCGTTTAGGTTTCTTTAAGCTAACGTATGTCAAACCTAGGGTTTCTTTTTAAGAACCTTAGAGACAAACCCTAGTTCTTTATCTTTACAAATTTATTGACCCTACAATAAGAAAAGTAGTCAAGTGCTTAAGGTATGAATGTTTCTTTGGTTTTTAAATTATTTTCAATGCATATTTTTGCGGCCATGGTATTCTAAGTTTAGATTGGTTTGGTTATCTTTTGGAAGGTAATATTGATCACCTCATCACGGTTTTCTTATCCTTGTGACAATTTATTTTTCAGTCAGTACAATTCAATTTAATCTTCCTTTTTTTTTTCTTGCAGACGAACTCATGCAATTAACAATCATTTCCCTTGCTAAGATGTGCAATTAGCAATGATGACTTTCTAGTAATTTGAGCAACGAAAAGAACCTTTCATGAATTTAATCATTTACAATGATTCGTTGCAAAAAGGAATAGGACTAATGGTGTAAGATACAATTACTATGCCTTTTGGATTTAATTGAAATATACTACTATAGTAACTAGATAGTCTTGCTCGTAATTTATAATGCATGATGCTATTCAAAGGAAACTATGTTCTATACATTATCATTCATTCAAATAAGCTAAACTCCTTCATTACAAATAACTCGGACAGATATATCCTATTTCTAACAATTTCTCTTTGCATGATTGACTTAAAACCGAATTAAAGCCAAGAAGAAAAACCTGGTTTTGGGGTGAGATATCCACATGGATACCGGGAGATGAACCTCCCGCAACTACTCCTTCGACTTTGTTAGGCGGCATCGTAGTTCGAATGTGAAGGTAGCTTTTACTCTTTCTTCTGGAATTCCACAGTCTCTCTTTCGAGGCAAGGTGTCGTTAAAATGGTTGATCACAAGAAGGAATGATAGGACCTTTAGATTCTTATATTCTTCGAAGAGGAAAAGATTTACAAAGCCTAAGAAAGTCCTATAGGGTCTAATCTTGGCAAAAGAAAAGTTTATGGGTGAGTGTGGTTTTGCAACCACAAGAACCCTTGGAGAACTTTGGCTTGAGGAAAAAGGTATAGAAGGAAATTATTCTCTTTCCTTGCACCTCCTCTACTTTTTCCTTCTCCTTCCCTACTCCTCCTCCTTCACTCCTCTCTACTTCCCTTCCTTATCTTTTACTTCCCTTCCTTATCCTCTACTTCCCTTCCTTATCTTTTATCTTTTCCCCACTCTTACTACTTCACTCCACTCCTTCTTTTCTTTATCTTTTCCCTACTCTATTCCTCTCTACTCCTCATGGGACAACATCCAAGGCCCATGATAATGGTTTGGATTTGGGGTCCAAGGGGGGGGGGGGGGGGGGAAAGAAAGAAGTAATGGGGACATAGGGGATTAAAAAAAAGGCTTAGGGGGTTGTGTAAAAAAAAAGTTTTGGGGGGGGGGGGGGTGTGATATGAAAGGGGGCTTCCTAAGGCTTTGGAAGCTCCTCAAGAAGCTTCCAAAGCTTCTAGGCTTCTTCGTGGAGATGCCACGTGGGGGGGATGTCTCTCTCAGAACACGGTCACCTGGCAGCGCAGCCTTAAGACTTAGGCGGCAGCGACGACTATCGTAGGAGAACGACGGCTGAACGGCAGCGTGAGATAGTGGCCTCTGCAGCAACTCGACATCCCAGGCGGATTGGCGGAGACCTCTTAGCTTCTCCCTTCCTCACGACTCCTGGTGGACGCCCCTAATGGCAGTAAGATAGCGCCTTCCTCTCTCCCTTTTTTTTTCCTCCCCCTACCTCTTATTGCCAAGGTTTTATAGGGGGAGGGAGGGAATTCCTCCCTCACTGTGTGTCGCCCTGCATGGACGATATGGATATGCAAGCTCCAACGAGGAGCTTGCTATCCTTACTAAATCCTTACTCCCCTCCAGCTCGACCCGCCGCCAAGAGAGGAAAAAGAATATTTGAAAAAAAATAGAGCCGCCGAGAGAGGAGAAGAATATTTGATATATATTACAAGAGAACAGTGGAGATTTTCTGTCTCTTTGAGAAGTACTTGCCCACCATCATGCTCATGATACAAACCCACCTCCTGGTGCATCTTTTGGACGAAGTGGAGATTGGGGTACCTATCCATACGCAATGGATATTCTTCTTGGAGCGCTTCATGAAAACCCTAAAAGGCTTTGTGTGGCAACGAGCTTGCCTAGAAGGTAGTATGGCTAAAGGTCACAAGGAACTTTTAATCATTCCCTATATAGAAAAAAAAAGGGCATTCCCTATCAATTCCTTAGTTAAAAATACACATAAGTAGGGAAAGTAAATGATGGGGAAAACGGAACATTCCCTAGTCAGAGAAACTAGGAAATTGCATAGGAAATTTCCTACATAAGAAAATTTCCCTACCTGAGAATTTCCCTAGTTAGAGAAACTAGGGAATCGCATAGGAAAATTCCTACATAGGAAATTTTCCTATCTATGAAAACTTCATATCTGATTCCCTAGTTTCTTTAACTAAGGTAGGGAAATTTCCGTACCTATAGAAATTTCCTATGCAATTCTCTAGTTTCTTTTACTAGGAAATATTCCACTTTCCCTATTATTTACTTTCTCTACTTATGTGTATTTCTAACTAGGAAAACGATAAGGAATGCCATGGATCAAGAGGGCAATCTATCTATAACTATTATAATCGACCTACTATAGTACTCTTAATACATCTAGACTTGCATTTTTTGACTAACAATGCAAATCTAAAGCTTCATTCACTAAATAAAATGATAATTTGTCACCTATCAAAGCATGATAAGCACAACGATACTCAAATATAAACCTAGTGAAAACCAATAAGGCCTACAATTATGAGATGTTGCAATCAAACAAAAGCTTTACACATTGGCATACATAAGAGTGTTAACCACTAGCAACATGAGACACCTAAGTCTTGTAACCAAAACCTTTTAAAATTGTTGACCTACAAGTAAGTATTGAATTATGTACAAATTCTAGTGAGCTCAAAGAAAGAGCATAAGATTTTGACTAGTAGTACTAATAAGCAAGACCAATATCACCATTTAAAGAATGTTATAACATGCATAAAAAGATTCATCTCTAGCAACATGAGACACCTACATGTAGCCAAGACTATTAAAATTATAGACCAACAAAGCAAGTACTAAATGATGTATTTGTTCTAGTGATATCAGATAAAGAGTATAAGAATTCGACTATTGGTATACTGACCGAGGGGTCCAATATCACCATCTAAAGAACATGATATACATAGCTCTAATTGAGAGAATTTGAGATGAATGATACCTATTAGACAAACTTCCAATTATTTTATTTATCCTTAGAATTATAGATTCAGATGCTAATACCTTGAGACAAATATGGAGCATCCTAATCATAATAAATATGCAATCTCCAATTCTAATTTGTAATTATTAAAAGCTAGGACCATTTAGAGTTTTAGTCATACTAATATGCATGGTACATCTTCCCCATGACATCATCAAATATCTAATTGTAACCATCAACTCTTAAGAAATGTAGTCCCTACAAGTCTATATACACTCTCACATGTATCTATTCAAATCTACTCATGTAGAAATATGTTTTCCTATACAATAACAATCTATAATAAATACTCAATGAGATAAGTGTGTATTAAAATTAAAAAAAAAGATCCCTTGACCTCCACATCTTAAGGATTGGGGGAATTGAGTTGATGTTGAGGTTGATGACTTTTGAAGCAGGTCTGAGAATGTGTTGTACCCAATATGGATCCTAAACAGAGTATCGTCCATCTATGATTTGAAAATGATGCCACCCAATTGTGTGGCTATTTATTTTTAAAAAAATATGATGGTTGGTTGTTAGCATGGCAAACTAAGAACACCATCGGAGATGTTAGTAGAATTACCAAGGTGAAAACACAACAGTTCAGGTCTTAGTGGGGATTTATAAAACCAATAGGAAATAGTAGCAATAAACATTGAGAAACATCATGTTTGATGCCAATCAACATGAGAAAATTTGCCACAAGTGCAGATGGTTGGCTGCTATTAATATAGGTTCAATTGGAAATGTAGTTGATGAGGAAGCAGTGATGAAAATGGGATAATGACCAAGATGATGGTAATGAAAAGGCTAGAATGTAGTAATGGAGAGGCCAACCCATGACATGTCCTTTTATAGGCCACTTTGATCCATTTTTCCTTTCATCAATCAATCTTTAACACAATTTTACAAGTGTACATTTTGGAAAGACCATAATGTCTAGGGATGCCATCTTTGCATGGTACATCTTTCATTATGGATATGTGTAAATGGTTTGAGTACTCAGATGATGTCATTATGCTACAAGTTGTCATACAACATTGTCCTCTCAACAACATTAAACATGAAACCCAAGGATAGAGCAAATGTGTAAGATAAGATAATGCTTGTGCACTAACATGGACTGGGCATTCTAAATCATAGTTTACTTTCTTTCTCTCTCTTCTCTATATGTTCATGTCTTCCTTTCAGCCTAGTCATACACTTCCACATTCGTTGCTGCGCTTGATAGTAACCTTTGACATAGGGACCCTTACCCTACACTCAATAAAATCATAGACCATTTTATACCTTTAGTTTTGCTACTTCACTTGAAGTCATTGTAACTCTAGAATAGTTTTCATGAATATGAATACATTTCATAAGATTGGCAATGCATGAGACAATAAGAACTAATCTTAATTTTAAAAGCATCACTTCAATTATCTTAAGATTCATCCAAGAAGTCACATGTTCAAACATGGAGCTAGAACACAAGAGGTATTTGATATGGTTGGTGAACATGCATGGATTTAGTGTTTAGGGAGAATTGCTTCTCAAGGTCAACATGAAAGAAAAAAGGAGAGAAAGAAGAAAGAAGCAAAAAAAGAGGTCTAGACCAAGAAAATAATTGCATGCATCTCACATAAAGCACAAACTTTAACAGTTTATCCATGCACTAATGACTTTAGATCATGCAAATAATAGGTGATGCGGAGTACAATGCATGATGCACTAGAAACTAGTCATTACTAAAAGCACTGCACACATAAAATATTTTTGTTGTAACCAATAGGACCTTATCTAGTTTTCATCTAGGCTAAAGATGTCCATAAGAATAAGGAAGTCAAAAGCAAGATAGAGAAAACTAACAATTGGCTCTAGAGACATCTTTGATACAAATAAATATGGGCACATACCTATTTAGCATATGTTGATATACATTCCTCCCCTTATTTGTGAGTATGTTACCCTTCAAGGCTCATTTGAATTTGGAAAGGCTACAAGAAAATGTGGTAGGTCAAATCTTGTTTAAATGAAAATCCGACAATAGGACTTCCAATCAAAGTCTACCATAACATGTATAATGAGATTAAGCTCTCTTTGTAGTCCCTGCTGGGAAAATTTCTTCAAATTCCCAACAAATGCAACATAAAATGGTATATAAGTAAGGGGAGTACAAAACACAAACAGTCCATTGATACATTGTTACTAGTACTCCTTAGTATATCCCAATCATTGACCTCTTATAATCTAGGTATACTTTCTTGAAAGGTCTTTTCTTGCAAGGCTTCACAAGCTACCCTTGCAAATGCTCCACTACCACCTCAACTATCAATGGTAGATGAGGTCTTTGTCACACCTCAACACCTATTCAAAAAAGGATTGATGAGATAAACCCACAAGGAAAAAAACTTTCTTACATTGAAAATAGAATAGTTCAAACCAAAAGAGATTTCATGTGTATATACTCATTCCATACCAAAAGTTTGTTGAACAAACCCCTTAAATTTCCCACAAAGTCTAAAAATTTCAACTTGGAGTAAGCTCTTACAATTTTGTATGCACTTGTGTCTGGCCTAATTAAGAAATACATACACATTTCTACCTTCCCCATAGCCGATTTCTGGACAAGAAGGAAACCAATTGTAAATATTTGGGCTTCTTATCTTGATCTCATGTGGATCTCAAAAACTATTACTTTAAGAGCAAAAGAAATTTCTGCAAACTACAATAAACAAACTCCTCTTTTTTTCAACATCAATTCACATGATAAAAAGGTATCATAAAAACAAATGCAAAACAATTCCATGACTACAAATGCATACCATAATCGAAAGCGTGCAGAACCCTTGCATATCATAACCTCAAGGTGCATGTTCCTACTATACATTTGTGCACTCGAGCTTATTTCAGCACCCACACAGACCTAGTCCAAAAAGATCTTTCAACCTGCCTTGTCCAAATGATTCTCTACAAGCTCCACCAAAAAAATCAAAATCTTGTGTGACCTGTTGTATGTTAAATCCTTTATTAATTCAATTTTGGTGTTGGTAGACTTGCCATTGGCTATGTACCTTTGCATTTTGCAAAGACCGCAGCCACATGGGGATGAGGATCTCCAAAAATGTTTCGAGATACTTGTAGTCAGTGGAGAAGAAATGGGTTAACACTAACATAGATGGCTTCTTGAATGTCAACGCGCTTGGCCACCACGATGGTGCCCTCAAGGCCTTCTTTGATGGGAGCTCTCGATGCCATTGTCATTGAACTTGGAAAGGCAGATGAAGATGCACAAGAGGATGTACCACTGTAGTAGGGCACATGCAATAGCTGCATCCCTGTGCTCGCGCATAGATGATGTACCATTGGAGTAGGGCCCATAGCTAGAGTAGGGCGTAGGCTATGAATGTGGCCTTGCTCCAATGGAGTAGGGCATAGGCTATGGCTATGCTAGAGTAGGGCAGAGGAGATGATTGCAACCACAGGGATGAAGATCTTGGTGAGTGTGCCTGAGAGGATTGGCTTTGTGGGAAGCAAGGTCTTGCCTACGTGCATAAGGGCCCAATAGACAGGGATGAGGATCTTGGTTAGGGTGCCCGAGAGGATTGGCATTGTGGGAGGTGAGGTCTTGCCCGCATCGTGCAAGGGCCAAATAGACATAGGTCACATATTTCTTATATCCAAAGATCTCTTTCCCTCATGTAAGCACCATAGCCAAATGCATCTATTACATTGAATATTATATCTAAAATAAAACTCTAGATCTAGCATGGTAGGTTAAAAAATTTTACAAGGAAAAAATAAAGGAAGTAGGGAAAATTTGCATGTGAGTGGAAAAGAAAAAGGAGGACTTGTAGATTCGATTCTCACCCACCATTTGCTTGTGTGGACTAGAGGGCTGGATGCCACTTTGATGACTAGATTTTTCCATTGCATAAGTTTCAAGAATGAGATCCATAGCCTCCTAACTAGGCAAGAATTACTAGTGCTAATGATCACTATAGCTACAAATAAAACTAAGCTTAGGATATTCTCATTTTGGTTCAATTAATGCTTTGCCAATATTACCTAGTGGATAGTAGGTACTAAACCAACATCAAATTCATCCTAACTTGTTCGATAACATTTGGTAAACAAATTACCACCATGTCATCTAGCTTCAGGCTTGCATGCACAAACTATAATGCCACCTTATCAATGGACTTCTACAACTGCAACAAGGTCAATATTGAACACCTAAAATGCACTCAAGACTTGCATGTTAGGAAATTGTACTATCCTAGTTTAAGAGTGCAAGCACAAAGATCATTGATCAAGATTTTTTGCAATAAACATTTCCACAGTGGAAAATATGAAATAAGGCATGATTTTCTTATTAATCTACTTATATTGCAAACCAACAACAATGCATGTCCGTCGTCTAGGAAAGTCCTCTATTTTGCATACATTGCCTATGTCTATTTGGCCGTATGCTAAATGAGGTGATCCAAATCAAGACAACCTACTTCCAATGATAGTATCATAATTCTAGGATGTCATATTGATATGCATCGATTTGAAACCACTACTTTAATTGTGTTGATCAAGCACAATTTACTCAATATCATTTTGAGAGGTGGGGTGGATCACATTAGGAAAGAAAAGAAAAATTACTATATGATTTATCCTAACATCATCTAGAGAGGTGGGGTGGGTCAAGAATAGAAAAACTAGTACATGATTTATCCTAACAAGTTTTACTTGGATATTATTTGGAAAAGAGAGTTCCACCACATCAAGCTTCGAGTATGTGACCTCATCAACAACCTTTTTGAATCTCAAGAAGGTTAAGCTCAAACCCATAAATGTGATCGAGACATTGACTGCAAGATTTTCTCCATTTTCGATGTACAACCATTTTTGAAGTAAGGTAATCAACATTACAATGGTGCAGCTACCTTCTCTACTACAATACATGTCAATTCATCTACTACAATAAGCACAAAAGCTAATTATTTTTAGGTACTCCTTCATGTCAAAGAAAGTGGGGTAAAACATATATGCCTTGAGAACCCAATCCATTTGACTTAGGGCTTTGATCTCCAAGTACACTTTGTCCATTACAATCCTTAGTATTTCTAATCTCAATTACACATTATTATAGGTGACATGGGCAATGTGTCCTTTAACTCAACCTTAAGTAGGCTTGAAATAATTGATCAACATAGTTACCTTTATAGGGCTAGTGCATTACGAATTAATCTTTGGAGAAATAAAAAAAAGAATTTTGTAATTTTCTTTAAAAAAGGATGAGAAGTGATGTTGTATTATTGAGTGACTACTGAATTTAGGCCTAATTTATTGGTACCCATTTCCCATAAAATATTTGTAATTTTACACGAAGTATATATATGTTCTTGATATGGCTATTTGTAATTGCCTAGTATGAAATGTGAGGAGTTGAGTTCCCTAGTTGTGTGGCCTAAAACGCCCTACTATGTTGTATGGGAAACATGATTCCCTAGTTATATGACCTACAAATCCTACTTTAAGATGTGAGGAATCAAACTCCCTAGTTATATGACCTACAAATCCCTACTTTAAGATGTGGGGAGTAAATTCCCCAGTTATATATAAGGAGTTCATACATGCATGCCTAGGATTCCCTAGCATGGGATGTGGGGAAAGTAATTTTCTTAGTTACAGATAGGGAATCTATATACACGTACCTAGGAAAAGTTAGAGAATTTCCTACATTCCAAGAGTTTTCCTATGTAGAAACTATTTAAAAGCTCTTCGTGGGTTGGTTGGTGTTTGAGACATTAGTGCATATTTCACAGTGGCTACCAACATTGGATTCAGACAATAGTATGCTATGGTTCGTTGAAGGACGATGATAGATTGACTGGAGATGTGGTGGTTCTAGGGGATGCTACGGAGACGTGGCAGCACTAAGCCCACGGTCAACTCGAGATACAGGTGCTACTCCTCGCTCTCATGCAGTTCGAGAGAGCGTGGCTCAAGTGCTTGTTGTGGAGGTATCGACGTAGTGTCTTTGTCTCATCGTTCTGCTAGAGTTGTGTCACCTATGGGATTTGTCACACTTGTTGGGACATCTACTCCAGTCACTCTAGCTTTTGCTTAGTCGTCCGTAGGTGGCACCCTTATGGGTGCTACTCTAAGAGATTCTACCCTCGTAAGTATACTAGATGTATAGGGGTCTCCTGGATATGCCCATGACCATGGTTGCAGGTGCGAGAGGGCACACCTTAGGTATACCCCCTAGAGGGGTATGAATACCTTGTAGATGATAGGACAAGAGTAGTCATCATGAATGATGAGGGGAGGAGGGTGATGGCTCGTATGAGAGAGTTGTGCCAACAAGCTTTTTGGCTCGTCTTGGATCATTCAAAGAACATACTGAAGGGGAGAAAGGACTATATAGTAGCATCCTTGCGTAAGGAGTTTCTTGTACTCGCTGCAGTACTACATAGGTTTTCCACATGCTGGATGATGAAGTGCATGTGTATATACATGTCACATAGACGATCGAACGCACGTAAGGCACTTAAGAGTGGGGCCTCAAAGCTCGAGTGACTAGATGCAGATGACTTGCACCGACTCAAAGAGGAGGCTACAGATTCTCCAAGACATTGGAGACAGCAGTGCGAGGCGGCGAGGGCACAGCTGGAGGCCGGAGTGGTCTATCATCTTGGGGGTGGCGGCCATAGGACTTATCTGGAGGCCTTTGTCAGTTTTTCTTTTGTTCTGGTTACTTATTTTTTGCAATATTTCTTGTACTGACAATCATGTTTCTAACAGTTGTATTTTGTTTTCTTTGTAGCATTCCATTACAAATCACGATCCCACCGGGCTAGAGACTCGATATCTAGAGAGACACAGTCTCACTACATTGATCGAGTAATTGTATGGACACAACGGCCCATTAAGTCACTCATCTTTCTTGTCCGTAGTTACTAATTTTAATTAAAATACATTATTGTATATTGGATTGATGTGTAGTTTTTTTTTTTGCAGAGTTCGTTCGATGCTCCTTTCCATCGCGGTGAGCTTTTGGATGGCGAGGATCTATATATAGCTCACCCTTGGATCCATGGAGCACACATCCTCTTCTGTTTTGGTCATGTGATTTATGTAGACATTTTCTATACACTATGTTATTATCATCCTTTGTATCTTGCAATGATTTTACTATCACTTTCATTATGTGATCTTGCATTTATTTTATGTATCAAGCTTATGGATTTAAGTAGACTTTATTGTCATTTTGATGAGCATTGTACACTTTACTGTAACTCTTTTGTATGGTCTAAATAAATCACATAGTGCTATTTGTAATCATCGCTATTAGCATCGCAAATTTACTGTGTTGCAAATCGTCGCTATATGCATCGCTATTTGCGTCACAATTAGCATCGCATTTGTGATGATAATAGGGATGCAAATAGCGACGATTATAGTGAGTATTCTATGGCATTGCTAATACCGATGTTTTTTGCGACAATGGGGGCAAATGTTTTTATGAACATTTTCTTCACTTTGAACATCAGTATGCGACCTGTATCTTGTAGTGAATTTTCATCAAATTAATATTTCCATGCATTAGAGTACAGAATATTGGATTTTTATCACTCTAAGTTGTGATTATACAATTTTCCAGAGATGAGTGTGTGGTTGATTTGAGTCTGTAATGTAAAAGCTCAATGAATGATTAATTAGCTCTCCGTATTTAGAAGTGATTATTTCCTTAGATCATTATATGATTGCAATGTACAATGAGTAGCTATGCTATGCATTCACCCCTCCTAGCATGCATTAATGATTCTAGTTAAGGATAGAGTTTGAGGAGGTTTTGTTGGATCTTATGTTTGGTATCCACATGAAATATTTCCTTTAACTAGCCAGAAAGCAAAGGTATTCCTCATTTTCATGAATGGGAAGAGGAGATAGCACAGAACTAGAGAGGAATGTGATTGCATTATTTATTTTCCTTCATTTATTTGGTGTCCCCACTAAAAATTTCTCTAATGTCAATTTTTTCAGGCACCTTGTGCCCCAAAGCTGGTGCGCAGATCGGTCGCAGATAGCTCACGTAGTGAATCCCTGAAGGTCCCCAAGAACAATGAACTCTACCTTTTTGCAAAAAAAAACAATGTAAAAGCATGCACGACAAGAGGCAAGAGACAAATTGGGTTCAATCTCCCCCATACCTTGTGTGAGCGCTTCACAAAGCATGTATTTTATGTATATTTCCAATCTTCATGCTCAATAATAGCCCAATTACAAAAATATGACAAGCTTTTAGCTTTTGAGTTTGCTTTCTACAAAAATAGGAAAATAAAGCTAATGGACGGTGCCCATAGATTCTGGCACGCCCAATCTCAATGTCCAAATAGAAATAACATATCCGGGCGCATAGGCGCATACAAAATAATAATCAATAATCAATGTCTCAATAGACATAACAAAATATAGGCGTGGCGCCTATCAAAATATAGTCCAAAGGTCGAATACTCGCTAGACTTCAATGCTTTCCTCCGCCACTGCTGCTATCTCTACACATCAACTGAAGCATTCACAATCGTTAGTAAAATAATACAATTAAACCGACAAAAGTGAAAACCTAGCAGTCTTCAGCTACATAAATAAATCAACTGGTTAGAAATAAATCCTAACCTTAATTTATTACGAGTGCGCACTCTTAACTCATAAACGTTTATTAATTTAATATGCATTTTGCGGAATCACCCGCTATGGAATCACCCACGTACACACTAAATTAATGAAACGCCCGAAAAGGACATGCGTCCCCATCAACTTCTCGCACAAAGAATCCTCTTTGTGTATGAGCCCCGGTCATCTAAGTTTACGGAATCCACCGTAAAACCTCACGGAATCCACTGTGGAACGGAATCCACCGTGGAATATGCCTCCTGGCATCAAAAGTTGTTGCCTAAGGAGGCCTCTGTGCATAGCAAAAGCTATCATTAGGCTTCAAGAAATACTATTGCCAATCCAATATTACCTTCCAATCAACTTGCTATAGTACTAAGTGGTGTTGGGAGGTCCAAACTAGAAAGGAAAGTAAAGGCTATCAATTGGTTCATTTTGGTTAGGCAATTCACTCAAGTCTATTTCATGGATAAACCACCATTGAATCATCCTAGAGAATGTCCCAAAAATGAAGTGTGCTAAGTTCATTGATCAAATTGTGAATATCACTTTCTCCAAGAGTGAAGGCAAGGTCAATGACCCTAATTTGATCACACTTATTGCCCATAGAAGCTAGTTGATGAAGCGAAGTTGGGCCTCAAAGATTAAGAGAGAACTTAATATTATGACACCCTATAATTATATCATTAATCAATTATGTGAGGTATTTTGATGTTTACATATCATTCTCCTATATAATTAGAGCTTGAATGAGAGGTACATCTCTTGATCCACCATTCACACATCAAGTCATCCACACACATGTTTTTCCTAAATTTAGATGTAAAGTATCCTAAAAAACCTTATTTGGATCCCAAAGTTTAGCAGTCATTAATGAATTTGTAAGCACATTTATCTTAGCTATTGTCTTCTATCATATCTCCTTTGATATACACATCTTCATCCTCCTTTAAGAGCATTTCTTGCCATATGGCTTTTCCAAATTTATATGGTATGAAGTGAGACAATGCTACCAAGTTTTTGGATAGAGCATTACTTGCCATATGGCTTTTCCAAATTTATATGGTACGAAGTGAGACAATGCTACCAAGTTTTTGGATAAAGTAGAGATAAATTTTATAACCATAGAAAGGAATAAAGAAGTGACTAAGTTGAAGGCCCTTTCCCTTCTTTTATAGGTAGAACCAAATATTTGTTTATGATGACAAAATCTTGCACAAGAGGTAGCATGGGATGATAAAAAGGAGGGCTTTGTATAAGAAAGTATGGAAGTTAAAGAAACCTTGAGGAAATTTAGTGCAAGCTTGCAACATTGGTCCATCCAACCACTAGAAGTCTATGAAATTAATTAATCAAAGTTTTCGAGGACTTGGAAATAATGGTAGACTAGCCTACTCGAAGGAGAAAGGGCCCTTGAGTCTCTACATAAGGAGAGAGTTTTTATTGGGGCTTCTCTTGATCCTACAAGAGAAAGTGAAGAGCAAGTGAGAGGTCCCTTGAATCTCTACACAAGGAGAGAGTCTTTCTTGGGGCTTCTCTTGATCTTACAAGAGAAAGTGAAGAGCAAGCTTCAAAAAGTATTTAAAGAAGATTTGTGTTAGGCTAGGTTCAAGGATTGTAAACTACAATTTTAGTCACAAATGGTAGAAGTACAATAGTTATAGCCACCTCGTAATCAACCTACCCAAAAGCATTTGGTGCCACTACAACTTGTTGCTTCTACCATCAATAATAAAGAATACATACACTTAGAATTGTTGGAGCTATATATAGCTCACCCTATCTAGAGTAGGTATCAACTATATATCTAGATTGTGATCAATATAATATAGACTTCGAGAGTGTATACAGTGTGTCTCTTCTCTCTCTCTCTATCATGTCTCTACATATCTTCTATCTTTACATTTCAACATGGTATTAGAGCTATCATGATCAACTACGACCAATTCCTTAAAGAAGACAATTAGGAAGTGTACCTACACAGTATCTCTTATATTCTTGATTCATGTTCTTTTATGCTTAATTTTTATGTATTGTGCATGTTAAGAGTATATTATATTCTCGAGTAAGCTACTCGTGAATATATGTGTGCATCACATGGGTTCATAAGGTATTTTTAAAATACTATTTTTATACATTTTTTACATATGTAAGGGTATAATATAAAGGGGTTATTTACATTTTGAATAGAAAAGGATTATGTTTTATTAAGAAAAACTTCATAGATAAGGATGTTTAAAAATAATCCTTGAATGCACGTGATGTAGAGGATATATATATAGTAGCTTCCTCGAGATTATATTATGATTTTTAAGCATAAAATAGGTTCACTCCATCATTGATCATTATTTAGATTGCACATATGTTGAATTATAGATATGCCTTGCTTGGAAACCCTAAAATTCTCTATTTGGAAAACTCTTAAAGAATTGACTTTCTCCAAAAAACCAACTTTTGTGATGTGCTAGGACTCACAATCTTTCTTCCTATCAAATCCATGCTCAATTTGGAGTTCTGTGTTAAAAGTTATGTTAGTTCAGGTAAACTAGAATTGAAATAAGAAAACAAACAAGATAATAGCTTTTTGTGCACACTTCTCCAACATATGCTTCATCACGATTTCTCACTCTAGTGTTTCTATATTTTTGCCAAAATTAGCTATATCATTGTCTATTCTTGTCCAAAAAGTAAAACAATTATGTTTTGAGCGTTGCTCATAGGTCTTCTCTATGTTGGGCTAATTTCTTCTCTCACACATTTTGCTTATCTTGGGTTGTTTTATTCTTGCCCACGTTTCATTTATCTTGGGACTCTTTCTTTTGGAGTATGCTATTTAAAACTAAAAATATTTTCTTATAGCAAACCTTTTGCATTGTCAAAGCATTTGGGGTCGAAAGTCTACCATAAGGCTAAGAAATAGTAGGGTGAAGGGAGATTTAGGTAGAGAAGTAGATGGAAGGGAAGGGGTTTGAAGAAATAGAAGACGCATAAGAATACTCATAGAGGTGAAGCCTAACAATTTATTTCTGCACCTTGAGAAGATAAATCTCTTGTAGACCAAAAACGTGGATAAAACAATAGCTTCCTGTCTGCTACTCAAATAACCAATGTGATACTTCCATTGGCTTCAAAAGGGAGTTAAAATACTAGGAAAAAGGAAGAAGGACATGTTAAGATATCGAGCTCCACTCGTGATATGCGAGGGTGACTGTTGTGCATTTATGTCACCGACTTGTTAGCTGCAGATGCGGTTGGTACACCGCCCATGAATAATAGCTAGATGATAGCTATCCTTATCTACTCTAGTTCATGGCTCAGTTAGTATGCCACCTTAGTTAGTTGAGTTTGGTTTGAGACCCATATATAGGGTTCTTCTATTTCTGTGTACTAGTGTTCTTTTTTGGCTTACACAACTAAGAAGAGGAAAACTGTTTTCAGCCCTCCACCTTTGTGTGTATTCCCCCATTGTGTAAGTGAGAAAGCTACAAGTGAGACTCCTTCCTTCTCTTCCACAATCTTGACATGGTATCAGAGCCTGGTTTGTGGTAAGGAGCTCAAGAAAGAAAACCAAGCCCGTGGTGTTCTGGTAAGAGGACTAGTGTTTCTTTCATTTTTCGAGTTTGGGGGCAAGTCTCTGCAGGTAGCACAACCGGAAAGTGCAAGAGTGCATTGTCTCGGATTGAGATGCCCTTTGCAGTGTAGCAAAAGGGCAATGTTTCCCTGTTTTTTTTTATTCGAGGCCATTTTGGGGCCTGTTTTGGAGGTGGAAGTTTTCCGTACGCACTCAGGAAAAGGCCCTGTTTTTTGCTGTGCGACCACTATTCTACAGTTTGGTGAAAAGTTACCGTAGAAACTACATCGTATTCCTGTGCGCAGAGACAATGGGAGTTACAGAATCATCCTTGTTGCCTGTTGATGCAAAATCGTCACTAGGAAGTGACTGTGTGGTCAAATACCACTTTCGTTAGTTTTGCAGATTTGCCCTTGTGAGGGTGAAGCTGTGGTTTTTGCAGTGACAGAATTTTTTGTAGTGTTCTGTAATGGCGTTTGATTCTCTTTCACAGATTGTCACTGAAAAGCTTGACAAGAACAACTTCCAAGCATGGAAGTTTAGAATGACGAATTTCCTTATGGGAAAAGGATATTGGGAATTTGTTGCAGGAAATGAAGAAGAACCACTTCTTCCTGATGTTCCCAATCAACAGCAAATGCAGGCATTTAAAGGATGGCATGAGAGAGCCAAAAAAGTTATGTACTATTTTTCTATCAGTATTTCAGACTCTATGCTTGTGCATATTCAGGATGCAAGTACGCCAAAGGAGGCATGGGATACTTTGTCAAAAATGTAAAGCACAAATACACAAGCAAGGAAAATGTAGCTCAAGCAAGAGTTGCACAATGTGCAAAGAGAAAGTATGAGCATCAATGACTACCATATGAAGGTGAAGAAGATTGCAGATGCACTTGCTTCCATTGGGTTGCCAGTGGAAGATGATGATTTAGTTTTTATGACCTTGAATGGTCTAGGAAAGGATTATGCACAGTTCCGAACATCCATTTCCATTCGTGAAAGATTTTTTGATTTTGAGGAGTTGATTGCTCTTCTAATTTCTGAGGAGCAAAGAAATGGTGGTGCATCTTCTTCAGGAGGAACTTCAAAAGAAGCTGTGTGGTATGTTGACTCAGGTGCATTAAACCACATGACAGGTCATGCAGAATGGATGCAGGATGAAAGGAAAATGAAAAAACCAGGATTTGTGGAGACTGGTGATGATACTGCACATCCTATTGTGCAGATTGGAAAAATTCATTTGTCTATGCAGGATGGGAAAAAGATATACCTGTCGGATGTATTTCATGTCCTGAATATCACCAAGAACTTGGTTTCTGTTGGTCAAATGGTTGAGCAAGGCTTGCAGGTCACATTTAATCCTCATGGATGCTTTGTTGAGGATATGAAAAATAAAGGTCACTTGATAGCAAAAGAAAAGAAGAAGGGCAGAATGTTTACGTTGGATGCAGACATGCCTGAATTGAGTGCAACAATGTTTGCACATGGGACTGGTGTAGTTGCAAATATTGATATCTGGCATAAACGCATTGGTCATGGTAATGTATAGCGACTTAAATCAATGCAAGCCAAAATATTGTTGCAAGATTGCCTAAATTCAAGGTTGCAGAAATGCACAAGGTATGTGAAGCCTGTCAATTTGGAAAACAAGCAAGGAAACCATTTCCTAGACATGTTCAAGAGAGTAAGAAGCCATTGGAATTAATCCACTCTGATGTGTGGACTACTAAAGCTGCATCTATTGGAGGCTGTCATTGTTTTGTCACTTTTATTGATGACTATAGCATAAAAGTTTGGGTGTATTTTATGAAAAAGAAAAGTGAAGTTTTTGGGCATTTCAAAAACTCTTAAAGCTATGGTTGAAAAATAAATAGGCCTACAAATAAAATGCCTAAGGTCAGATGGAGGAGGAGAGTACCTCTCAAATGAGTTTGCAAGGTTCTTGCAAGAGCATGGCATAAAGCAGTAATATTCATGTAGTGATACCCCACAGCAAAATGGAATTGTGGAAAGAAAAAACATGCATATTGGAGAGGTATCTCGTGCCATGCTCAATGAAAAAGACCTGCCTCATTTCTACTGGGCTGAGGCAGTTGCTACAGCAGTCTACATAATGAACAGGACTCTCATTGCAGCAATACATGGAATGACTCCAGAGGAGAGGTATATTGGTAGGAAACTAGATATTTCTCATTTAAAATTTGTTTGTTGCATTGCCTATGTTCATATGCTAGATGAGTTGAGATCCAAGTTGGATCCAAAAGCAGAGAAGTGCGTCTTTATTGGTTACTCTCTACAGCAGAAAGGGTATAGATGCTATAACCCTTCTACTCATAAGTTTACAGTGAGCAGAGATGTTATTTTTTATGAGATGAGTAGCTGGTATAAACTAGTAAATGTGATTGATAATGTAGAAGCACAAAATGGTAATGCTGCACAGAATTCACAGCAGTAGTCACAAGATATTAGTGGACCTGGAGTGTCCTCTAGCAATGGTTCACATTCTTCACCATGGACAGGTAGATTGAGATTAGGAGAATCTTCTCAAAGCAATGTAGATAGTGATATGCAGGTATTACGAAAAGGAAAAGAGAAGGTAGATCAACCCATGTTTGATGTGAATGCAGGTCACTCTTATGTGGATGGTGAATCCAGTGGCTCAGAACAGAGCATTGATGATGAGTTGGATATTCCTTCTGTTGTTACACCTGGAGTAAGGAAGACCAGGGATGTTTTGAGAGCACCTGGAAGTGAGCCTACTATGCGCAGATCTACCAGAGCTAGGTATCCTGTGGATAGGCTGAAATATGATGGATTTATAGCCATTTACTATGCCTATATAGTCAAAGTGATACAAGAACCAGAACCCACTTCTTTTGAGCAAGCCATGGGAAAAAAAAATGGAAGAAAGCCATGGATGAAGAAATGGATGCCTTAGAAGCAGACGCTACATGGGAATTGGTACCTTTGCCTAAAGATAAGAATGCAATTGGTTGTAAGTGGGTTTATAAGGTGAAGCACAATGCAGATGGTTCTGTGAACAAATACAAGGCAAGATTAGTAGTCAAGGGGTATGCACAAACATATGGCATTGATTATGAAGAAACATTCAGTTTGGTTGCAAGGATGGAAACTGTAAGAGCAGTCATTACTATGGCTACATCAAAGGGATGGTCTTTACATCAGATGGATGTAAAGAACGCCTTCTTGCATGGTGATTTGCAAGAAGAGGTCTATATGGAGTAGCCACCAGGTTATGTGCATGGTGTTCATCTTGAGTTTGTTTGCAGGTTGAAGAAAGCCTTGTATGGCTTCAAGCAAGCACCTAGAGCATGGTCTGACAAGATAGGACAATATCTTTTCACTATTGGCTTTCAGATTTCCAGGGCAAATTTCTCACTTTATGTGAGAAAAACAGAGAAAGGTATTATGCTGCTTGTCATTTATGTTGATGATTTGATTATCACAGGTGATAGTGATGAAGATATCCTTCATGTGAAAATGCTATTGAAGCAGAAGTTTGAGATGAAGGATTTGGGAGAGTTGCGTTATTTCTTGGGCATTGAGGTGATTAGATCACTAGGTGGGATACGGATCTTGCAGAGGTAGTATGGATTGGACATGCTGTCCAAATATGGAATGACAAGCTGTAAGCCTATTTCAGTTCCTTTGGAGCAGAATGTGAAGCTGAGCACAGATGCAGGTGAGCTTTTGGAAGACCCTACTATGTACAGACACATAGTAGGAAGTTTGATTTATATGACTATTATCAGGCTAGATTTGAGCTATGTTGTTGGATTGGTAAGTCAGTTTATGCAGGCTCCAAGGAAACCGCATTTGGATGCGGCTAGACGCATACTCAAGTATGTGAAGTCCACATTGTAGTATGGACTATTTTATGAGACTGGGGTTCAAATACAGTTGCATGGATACACTGATGCTGATTGGGCTGGTAGTATTTCTGATAGAGGATCTACCAGTGGACATGTGTTCTCTTTTGGGAGTGCTGTAGTCACTTGGAGCAGCAAGAAACAGCCTACAGTTGCCTTGTCGAGCACAAAGACTGAGTACAAGGGTGTAGCAATGGCTGCATGTGAGGTAGCTTGGTTGCATAAGCTACTTTATGATATGCATTAGCCTACAGATGGGCCAGTTGTCATTTATTGTGACAACATGAGTAGTATACACTTGGCAAATAACCCAGTCTATCATGCTAGAACAAATCACATTGAGGTGCATTATCACTATGTGCGGGAGAGGGTTTTACTAGGTCTTATTGATGTAGTTTATGTCAGTACAGAGGATCAGGTAGCTGACATATTTATGAAGGCATTGGGCACAAAGAAGCTGCGCAAGTTCAGAGACTTGCTTGGTGTGCAGGAACTGGGATTGAGCTCAATGGGGAGTGTTAAGATATCGAGCTCCACTCATGATATGCCAGGGTGACGGTTGTGCATTTATGTCATCGACTTGCTGCAGATGCGGTTGGTACACTGCCCATGAATAATAGCTAGATGATAGCTATCCTTATCTACTCTAGTTCGTGGCTCAGTTAGTATGCCACCTTAGTTAGTTGAGTTTGGTTTAAGACCCATATATAGGGTTCTTCTATTTCTCTGTACTAGTGTTCTTTTTTGGCTTACACAACCAAGAAGAGGAAAACTGTTTTCAGCCTCCACCTTTGTGTGTATTCCCAATTGTGTAAGTGAGAAAGCTACAAGTGAGACTCCTTCCTTCTCTCCCACAATCTTGAAAGGACATACATGTGAATATCTCCTATAGCTCCTTTTCGCTCATTCCTTGGCTCATCGTGCTCTCCAAATATAAAAAAAGGTCACCTGCACAGACAAAAGTCGATGTTAGCATAATCAATATAAAGATTCAAGCAAACCACGATAATATAACTCTGAAAAAATGATATTACTTAAAATGTATATTCTAGAGTATCCTTATAAGCGATTCATCAATGAATTGAGTAGGTGCATGCTACAAGTATGGCGTAGCCTATGGTCCCATGTCAATATCTTGGAATACAACCTTGATTTCTACCATTGGCTTATGCCAAAGTAGATAGCACCATACTGTGCTCAAATGCCCTTGCCTCTCCTATGTCCAATCCTAGGAAGGATTCTCATCATTTCCCAAGAGGAGAGAGTAAGGTGATTAAGAAAACATAGGCAAGAAGGAAACAAAAAGCCTTAATCAATGTTAAAAGCAGGAAAGAGTAAAACAGGGTTGGAAAGAAAGTGTCAAAAATGTTTTGGAATGAATAGGTTGATGTCCAAAAATTTCATGTCTTTAATTCAACTTGTTCATTCTCTTCATGGAGGCAAAATCAATTTCCTTCTTACCGAGAAACCATATGAGGAATACTAATATTGGACTATGGTAAATGATAGGTACCCACAATGGCAGGGCAAGACAAAGGTGGAAAACTCCCCTTCACGGAGGAAGAGCAAACTAGGTATGGCCTGAGTGTCGAGACAAGCATCTTTATCCATTTCATCTTCAAACACACACTGAACCTAAATGAGACCATCCTAGAGAAGCCGGCTATGAAGCAACTAGTGGAGAAATGTGACCTCATTATGATGTTTTTTGCTATGAGTTTCAAAAATTTATAATTTGAAAATTAGAAAATCATAAGTGATATGGCTGGAGTTAATGTTATAAAACCTGAAAAACACGCATTTAAGGGGTAAAAATGGGGTTTTTGCAAAATAAATGGGAAATATGAGACATAATGCCTACAAAACCTAAAATTTTGCTGTCAAGGAACCTTAGGGCTACAGCCCACAATCAATCTTAATTTTTAGTCAATTTTTTGAAGAAAATAGAGGGGAAAATACCAAAAAATGGTGAAAAATGGATTTTAAATGGGAGAAAATTAGGAAATGGTAAAAGGAAAATTCCAAAAGATTACATGTGTGTTTATGCAGCATATAATGAAAGTAAAGCACGAGGTTGGCCTCGGTTTACCCTCGTTTCTATGTTTTAGATGACCCTTCCACCTATCAACGAATGCAAAACATTAAATGGCAGGGTGAGAGGGGAAGTTGAACGTCAAAATATAAACTAAAATCTGGGTAATGTGTTGCATCATGCTTATAGGACGTTATTTTAAAACAAAGGAAAAGGCAACATGAGCATAAGGCTCGGTGTCTTTTCTCATTACATAAATGCTAGCATGGAAATGATGAAAAGATTGGTTTCACACGATGCACAATGCTGATTTTCTTCTGTTTGTACACTAAACCGTTCAGATTATGCACTATGCATAGTTCATTGTATCAATGGAAAAGCTCCTAGACTGCAGAGCACTTGTTTTCTTAGGAATTTGACCCACGATTGAGAGTGTAAGGTTATCCCTTGCCGTAGGATAGAGGGTCGATTTCCTAAGGGACTGTTAAGTAAGGACACATGGTACATCTCCTGGATTCGAAATGAAGAGTTGAGTGTGTTCGAATGTTTTATATGTTGAGGAGTGCATCAAGGGGCCAATCTCCCTGCGATGTAGGAGAGCTTTAGTGGGGTCGCGGTGTTTCTACTGATGAGAGGTTGCCTCCATGTATGTGATCGTGGTATTTATTGCCAATGTGTATGGGTTCTCTCTCTGTGGAGTTTATAGAAAGGGAAATATTGGACTACAAAACTACAAAACTATAAATGCATGAATTAGGCTTTAGGGCGGTTTGTCCTTTAGCAGTAGATAGACGCTCTTGGTCCGTGAGGCCGTGAGGGTGTGTTTGTCTGTTATGAGCATGAGGTCCGGCTAGGGCCATAGCCAGTTTCGGCCCATTTCAGGTTCCATGAGTGGTGCGTTTGCTGGGAGCTGCCAATAAGTGGTGGTTCTCGAATCTAGGGTTTTTAGGGACCAAAAGAAAGTTGGTTTATGTCCTCTGACAAGGACCGTAAAGCCAAAATACAAAAAGCAGAACGTGCTAAGAGGGCTAGATGGCGGTTGGAGATTGTAAGTCGTTATTCTCCTCAAAGGAGTAGCCGAAAATGCATAAAAGGCAGTGGTCTTAGTAGCCCAACTGTTGCACATAGTTTTTTAATTACAAGAGGAAGCGCAAGTTCTTCCTCTCTTCCACCAAGTCAACCCACTTCAAGTGGGGGCGTGATTCCATTAGTTCAAACTCCTATTGTCAATCCAATTGTCCTATGGCACAACCCATTGCAATTCCCGCAGGGACGCTGGATTTGCCAGCTTTAGGAGTTCCTTTGCCCATTTTTAATGGGTTAGTTGAAGAAGATGCGCAGTTTCACATTTGTGAATTCCAAAGACTAATGTTTAATTACCGCATCCAAGATGGGGGACATCTTATGATGTTCTTTAACATGACATTAAAAGGAAGGGCTGGGGTGTGGTATCATAGCATAGAGACTGGAACCATAACCACAATTGATCAATTTTATGCAGCTTTTCGAGGAGAGTATGCCCCTGAAAGAGGTGGCCAATACTGGTTGCGTGTTTTGAATGTAACACGCCAAGATCCCCATGAGAATGTGAAAGCCTATGCCAAGAATCTTAAGGAAGTGTTTTGTAAGTTACAAACTTACATCCCCATTCTGCCGGCTACCCAATTGCAGTACTTATTGCATGGATTGGATTTCAATACTTAGGTGCAATTGAGCAGTGTGGCTTTGGCTGATATAAACATCGCCATCACCTGGGCAGAAGGAGTAGAGTCATGATTACAAACGGCCTACTCCTCTTGAATAAATCTTAATGCGGGTTTAGAACTTGGAGGCAATCTACCATTGATGAATGGAAGTCAAGGGATGCCTACGAATAACCCTAATGGGAGAGAAAGCATGGTTCAAAATGTACCTTTATTGCCAACTCCTCCCAATGTGACTATGCCTATGGCTAGTCAGTTGGCTCCACCAAATATTGGAGGCCAAGTTTCAAACCCTAATGTTGTTCCTGTGAGTCAAAAACCAATGCCCAATCAAAATTTTAGGCCAATGGAATGATGGATAGACGATCAAGGCTATGAGTTGAGTGCATCTAATGTCCTTGGCGAAGTTAAGGATATGATGAAGCACTATACTGATATGATTTCTGAACAATATCGGCAAATAACTATTGACGTCAATTTCTTGAAGAAGCAGCAGAATCTGATAGGGAGTCGACGCCCTGAAGAGGGTGGTCCCTCAAGATTCAATTGTAAGTGGTGTGGCAGACAACATTTTCCTAGAAACTGTCCAAATGTTAAATGTGATATTTGTGGGTAGTCAGGCCATTTAGCCGCTACCTGTTGGAGTAAGATTAGTTCCCTCCAACAAGGGAGTAAACAGCCAGGTCCAGTTAATCATAGAGCGCAAAATGATGGACCAAGACAAATATTGCAAAGGGGAAAGACCACTATAAAAGAGTTGCCACAAGGCAATGGAGTCAGCCTTATTGAGACTGTACGCGTTAATGACGCCGAAACCTCTAACCTAAGAGCCGTGACAAGAGGCCAAAAGGCTAAAGAGGGTGATAAAGATAATGCAAAACCGGTTGAGGGAAACCCTAAGCAAGGGATAAGGGGACGCAAGTCCAGAATCCTGGTGTGGAAGGTGGACCTCTAAGGCCTGTTGACAAAAAATTCGATCCTAAGAAGGATGAGGAAGTGCCAAGAAAAAAGGCAAGAGCTAAAAAAGAAGCACCAAAGCCAGTCTCGAGACCAAAAGAAAGGATTGTTTGGCAAGAAAAGAGAGATTTGGCTACCTATCATGATTTTGATTTAGCAAGTTCTCTTTGCGAAGTCAAACCAGATGTAAACCTCTTACAGTTGATTAAATTATCTCCAAGAGTACGCAAGGAATTCAAAAAGATCCTGCGTATTGGGTATATTGTAGAACCTTTGGGCATAGCACGAGTAGGGGAAGATTGGTTTGATCATGATGAAAAGAATTGTCCTAGGGTTCCAGCATATGTGGATGGAATATTAGTGGAGCATGCTATCGTAGACATTGGATCCTCCGTCAATATCATGAGTTCAGAGTTGATGGAGAGGTTGGGTCTAGGTATCCAAAAAGATAACTCCACCCTTCTTAGAATGGCTGAGGATAGTCTAAGGCAACCAGAAGGTTGCATTACTAAAGTTCATGTTACAGTTGCAAGTGTAGAATGCTTCTTGGACTTTAGGGTGATAAGATTTGCAGGACGTCCTAGCTATCGAGTCTTTCTAGGTAGGCCTTGGATCTTACGAACAGACTGTCAAGTTGATATACTCGTCGGTCGAGTGGTTCTAGGAAGAGGTGCTAATCGAGTAATAGTCGATGCTTACCTGAGTCTCCTCAGAGTGAGAGAGCTCCTTTATCCTCTACTAAATTAGAAACAGTAGATGATCCATCTAGTAGTGAGACATCATCCAATGATGAATCTAAAGAGGGGTCCACTACAGAGGATATTTATCAGATAACTCAAAATGAGCTGATAGAGCTGCAAGATAGGATAAGAGATGCGGATGTGATTGAGTTAGACCTTGGTACATCGAATGATTTGCGGCCAATTAAATTAGGTTCCATGCTCAGTTCAGTAGAAAGGGAGGATTATGCCTCCTTGATTCAAGAATTCCGCGATATCTTTGCTTCGAGTTATGATGAGCTGAGAGGCATTCCTCCCAGCTTGGCTGTTCATACTATTCCTGTAAAAGAAGGCAGTCATCCTGTGCATTAGAAGGTAAGGCGTATGCCTTTTGAATTGAGGGACAGGCTGTTTGAGGAGTTATAGAAGTTACGGAAAGCTGGGCTAATCTTCCCTATACAGCACATCGAATGGTGTTCACCAATTGTTATCGGGAATAAGAAAAATAACCAAATTCGACTATGTGTAGATTTTAGAGAGCTGAATAAGTAGACGGTTAAGGATTACTACCCATTGCCATTCGTTGACCAAATTTTGGACCAATTAGTAGGTAAGGAAATATATTCGTTTATGGATTTCTTTGCATGTTACAATCAGATGGCAATTGCAGAAGAGGACAAGTTGAAAACAACTTTTATTACTATCTTTGGTACTTTTGCGTACCGTGTGACAGCCTTTGGTTTGTGCAATGCACCTAGATCATGGCAATGAACAACAGATAGGACCTATGGTGACATCTCCCTAGACGAGTTGAAAGTATTGATTGATGACCTGGGGGTAGCCACTGTAAGGGAAAGGATGCTGATTATTTTGAGAAAGTATTTTGAGCGCCGCAGACAATTTTGTATCACTCTTAATCCACGGAAGTGTGTCTTTGGAGTGCCTTATGGGCTATTGCTAGGCCATGTGGTTAGTTCAGTAGGGATCGCAAACTAACCCTGAGAAGATCAAGGTTATAGTCGCTAGGAGACCACCACGTACTCCAAAAGAGGTTCATAGCTTTCTGTCATCGATAGGATATTATCGGAGGTTTATAAATGCCTTGGCGGAAAGGACGTTACCATTAACAAATTTATTATCCTTTAGCTATCTATTTGAATGGAGCAACCTTGTAAGGTAGCTTTTGAGGATGTGAAACACGAGCTAGTAAAAGCACCAGTTTTAAAAGCACCTAAAAGAGGCAAAGTATTTTACATATTTTCAGCAACCACCATGCATAGTATTAACTACTGTTTAGCCCAAATCTGGTAGGAAAAGTGGTATCATCCGATAGCTTTTGCTAGTTGGAAATTGGGCATTTTAGAAATTAACTACACCTACATGGAGAAGTTCTGCCTTGCGATGGTCTTTGCGACTAAAAAATTTAGGCACTACATCCTCTATGAGAAGGTAGTATTCTATACGAAGGCCGAAGGGCTTAGATTGCTTATGAACAAGCTACAGCCGCCTGATCGTTTGGCAAAGTGGTTAATCACTTTGCAAGAGTTTGATTATGAGATTAAGAGTAAGCCACCGAGGTTGCAGGATATTGTGGAATGCCTTGTGGATTTCGGGGAGCCGAAAATGGCTGAAGGAAGTGATATTGAAGAAATGTTTAAAATTGATACAGCTTCTATCCCATCTTGGTATGCTGCTATCACGCATTATCTATTGACAGGAGAGACTGGAGCTAGTCTATCAAAATCTGAAAAGAGGAAAATCAGAAAACAGCTTTGAAGTTTTTTTTAATCTCATGAATACTATATCGGCAGGGTATTGATGATGTCTATCGCCAATGTGTGATGCTTGACGAGGTTCCTTTCATCCATTTAAATTAGTTTATGGGGAAGAGTGTGTGTTACCCCTCGAAATCGAGTTGCCAACCATACAGTTTGCAATTAACCACTCTTTGAGAGATGAGGATTCCCTCTTTGAACGTTTTTCACTATAGCCCATCTAGATGAACTGAAATTGCAGAGCTTATTACATGAGGAGGTAGCTAAACGTCGGATGAAGTAGTTGCATGACCTTAAAGCAAAGAAGTATACCTTTAAAAAAGGGCAATTAGTTCTATACTACCATGCGCATAGGGAGCTATTTCCAGGGAAGCTGAAACCTAGATGGGCTGGGCCCTACAAGATTGTTAGGATAGGGAAAAATAGGTCTATGGCTCTATTAGCTGATCTGCAGGGAGTAGAGTTTAAAAAATAAGTTAAATCTTAATAAGATTAAACCTTATTATTTTTAAGTATGCTAATACATAGAAAATGCATTGCAGGTTCATGCTAGGGTTGATTTGAGACTTGTAAAAGAGCTTAAAGCTAGTTGATGGGGTGGTTAATTCCTTATTTAGAGCACCCATATCTGGAGCAGAGATACCATAAGGGAAAACTTATCTGGTGGAGCAAAGGATATAAAGTGATTGAGCAAGAGGACGGAACCTTTTTCTAGGAGATCAAAGTCTTCTGCCATCACTGCTTACGACTATTGACAAGTATCCCTGTTGAGTTTAATGAAGAAGGTGGGATGGAGCCATCAGTTCATCCTCTAAATATGCTAAATTTTGACTATCATAGTTATGAATAGAGGAGTTCGTGATGGTAGGCTGTGTAAACCCATTGTGGACGTACACATTATATTTTGATGGAGCATCCAAGGGCCCTAATAAAAAAGGGAGTGTTGGAGTAGTAATCCGATATCCCCGACGTCGAGTTATGATGAAGTTAGCCGCTTATCTCGGGGTAGGATTTACTAACAATATGGCGGAGAATAAAGCCTTGATTATGGGACTGCATATTGCCAAGCAAGGTTGTATTTGGTGGTTGTTAGTGAAAGGGGATTCCCAGTTGATTTTGAATTAGCTAGATGGGACATACACAGTGCGGAATCCCATCCTTTGTATGTATCATCGAACTACTATGACCCTACTTGAGGAGTTTGAGAGAGTGTCTTTTCAGCTAATTCCACGATACTGGAATCACTTTGCGGATTCACTGGCAAATCTTGCTTATGAAGAAGACCTTTTCCTTAACTGTGGTCCTAGTTTGGATATTGTTATCAATAATGAGACAGGACCCCGTTGCATGTGGGGAATGTTAGCAGAGCATGCAATATATGGCAGACGATGGTTGATATGGGTGATGCAAAGAATAGCCAAGACCAATCTACCGTTGTTATCTTGGACCCATCGGCTAATTAGACAACATGTTATGTGTACACCTCTTGCTATATATTTAGCGAGGGATGGGTCATAATCTTATGCATTTAGTTTAGGGCTGTGAGTTCTATTTTTCCCCCTTGGGAAGGAGCATATTATTGTCTATTTGTAGGGGTGTGTAGGTGCTATTCTGTTTTATCTCATCAGGCCAAGAGGGCCAGTTTTGTGAGGTTTTAAATGCTTTATTTCATTAGGCCAAGAGGGCCAGTTGTCTGTTTCATACAGGTATGGTTAATAGTTTCTTATTTTAGTTTTGTGCTAGACAGGTTCAAAGAAGAGTTTGGAAGGAGCCTTTGTTGCGTGAAAGCTTCTCGTGGCCCTATCTAGGTGATATCTCTCCTTTTCGAGTACCGTGTTTTTATGCTATATGTGTCTGTGTACTTGTAGGGGATTTTCTTTTTTTGTTGGGGACCGGCGTCCAAGGCATGAAGTCCCAGGTTTAGGTTAGGTATGTCTGAGGGAGGTCTGAGTAGTCATTGCCTCCTGTGAAGACATTGCCAAGCATCAAAAGACCTGTTTTAGAAGGCAGTTCTAGTGACCCTATTCTGCTAGCCTGCTAGGCAGCCGTTCTAGGAGTTCTTGTTAGTTGTGAGGCAGTTAGAGAAGCCTGCCAGAGAAAACATGATAATGATAGAGAGGAAGTAAAAACCTTGAATATCTCAAAGAAAATAAATATGTACACAGGTGTGTAAAAAGGGGTTCTAACCTCTATCAAAATAGAAAATGAAAGAAAGGAAAATTTATAACCAGTTGATCATCGCCTTGCAAGGGCTTGGTAGGTTCCTGGGGACGAGTCCCGGGGCCGATGCCTTGTTTTCCTAGAGGTGGCTTCTTGCTGGAAAAGAAGACAGTAAAGAAGGTTGGAGCGAAAATAAAAGTGAGCGTCAGAAAAGGATTATGTGTCGCCTTGCAAGCACTCGGTAGGTTCTTGGGTACCGAGACAGGACCTAAGGCCGATGCCCTATTCTCCTTGGGTCACTATGCTCAACTCCCTCCTTTTTACATGCACGAGTATGGAAACATAAAAACCTAAAAAGAAGAAATGTGCTAAAAGGAAATACTTCTTGATCAGGCTATAGGAGTCCTCGCCTAGTAGGAGCTCCTGGTTGTGTTATCCTTAGTACGGCAAGTAGTTCAGACCACCACTTAGGGCAACCTTTTTTATAGTTATTTTTAGTTTGACCGTGTTAGAGCAGTCGGTTAGCGACTAGCTTTGGACCTTCTGTTAGATTATGCTAGGCCTACTCCTTGTGGATGTCATGCCTTGGTTTTGTCAGGGGGTGGGGTGAGCACTGTGCTGTGTTTTACTATGTATCTATTTTGTATCAGCTTGATGCTTCCTTTGGTTGTTTTGTGCAAATCTGTTGTGAGATTCGACGAGCTAAGTTGCCCTATCCCATGGTCACCAATGAGAGTGGAGTTTTGAGCCCGAGATGTACCTAAAATTTTCCAAAAAATCCAAAATTTAGGGAAAAAATATTTAACATCGAAGGCGGTAGCTCCAGCTAGGACGATTTTAAGCACCAAGTGAAAGACGGCTTTTAAAAGGCGCCCGAGTGACACTTGTGGATTTTTGATAATTATTCCAACTGCTATGCGGGTTTTTAGGACTTGCCAGTCAATGCGAGATGTCAAGCCGGATGCCCAGGATTTTTCGGAGCTCAAATTGGATGCCGGACGAGGGAGGAGCCAACAAATGGTCAAGATTTGAAAGGGTGGCCACAACATGGACCAAAGGGGGGGTGCCCTTTGGGACATTTTAACCCCCCCATCCAAAATGAATGAAAAAAAATCGTGAGGAGCATGGAAGAGCATGACGTTTGCACGCTAGTGCAAATTGTGCCCTCTCTCCTCTCTCATCAAGCATGGGGGTTGTGAAGAATACTTGGAACCGATGTTACCCTTGTTCTTCTCTCTATGGGCTGATCTTATCGCTTGTCTTTGCTCAAACAATGGTGGCCCGAATGAAGAGATGGAAATCTAGTCTTTCTCTCTCCTCCCTCTCTCTCCCTTAAAGGGTTGTTTCTGCATGCAAGAGGAAATGAAGAACGATGAAGGAAAGATTGTCCGGTTGGGACCGGATTGCTTTCGGATCATTGTAGACATGAAGATTGCTAATTGTCAAGATGCTAGACATTGAATGTGGGCTGATCCACAATCCCATAGCAAAACCAAGATATAGAAACACGAAACCTAAGCGTATTTCAATTTTTATGAAGAAAAAATGAGTTTTTATGCTATTTGATTGATGAAACATTGTTTCCATGGGATGAATATTCATTATGATGTTTTTTTCTATGAGTTTCAACAATTTATAATCAGAAAATCAGAAAATCATAAGTGATATGGCTGGAGTTAATGTTATAAAACCCAAAAAGCACGCGTTTAAGGGGTAAACATGGGGTTTTTTGCAAAATAAATGGGAAATATGAGACATAATGTCTACAAAACCTGAAATTTTTCTATCAAGGAACCTAAGGGCCATAGCCCACAATAAATATTAATTTTTAGTCATTTTTTATTGAAGAAAATAGAGGGAAAAATACCAAAAAATGGTGAAAATCAATTTTAAATGGGAGAAAATTAGGAAACGGTAAAATAAAAATTCCAAAAAAATTCCATGTGTATTTGTGCAGCGTATAATGAAGGTAAAGCACGAGGTTGGCCTCGTTTTACCCTTGTTTCTATGTTTTCGTTCATGTTTATCGCTTTCTTTGTAAGGAAACATACATAAAATGACCCTTTCACCTATCAACGAATGCAAAACATTAAACGACAGGGTGAGAGGGGAGGTTGAACGTCAAAATATAAACTAAAATCTGGTTTATGTGTTGCATCATGCTTATAGGACGTTGTTTTAAAACAAAGGAAAAGGCAGCATGAGCGTAAGGCTCAGTGTCTTTTCTCATTACATAAATGCTAGCATGGAAATCATGAAAAGATTCGTTTCGCACGATGCACAATGCTGATTTTATTTTGTTTATGCACTAAACCATTCACATTATGCACTATACATAGTTCATGGTATCAACGAAAAAGCTCCTAGACTGCATAACACTTGTTTTCTTAGGAATTTGACCCACGATTGAGAGTGTAAGGTTATCCCTTGCCGTAGGATAGAGGGTCGGTTTCCTAAGGGACTATTAAGTAAGGACACATGGTATATCTCTTGGATTCGAAATGAAGAGTGGAGTGTGTTGGAAAGTTTTATATGTTGAGCAGCGCATCAAGGGGCCAATCCTTGCGATGTAGGAGAGCTGCAGTGGGGCTGCGGTGTTTCTACCGAGAGGTTGCCTCCATGTATATGATCGTGGTATTTATTGCCAATGTGTATGGGTTCTCCCTCTGTGGAGTTTATAGAAAGGAAAACGTTGGACTACAAAACTACAAAACTATAAATGCATGAATTAGGATTTAGGGCAGTTTGTCCTTTAGCAGTAGATAGAGGCTCTTGGTCCGCGAGGCCGTGAGGGTGTGTTTGTCTATTATGACCATGAGGTCCGGCCAGTAGTGCCATAGCCAGTGCCAGCCCATTTCAGGTTCCATCACAATGTAAAGGATAGTATCAAGGAATGCCTGCAAAGCCGTACCTTTTTTATTAATTCTTTAATAGTGCCTCACGATGCATCATCCAAGGAAGATCGGGGTAGAGCCTAAGAACACCCCTTGCATCGAAATTCAAGCTATAATCATCTACTAAAAAAAAAGAGAAAAAAAGAAAAAAGAAAAAAAGAGAAAAAGAAAAAGACAAAGACAAAGAAAGAAAAACTGGAAACACTAGATCCTCCAAAAACATATTGAGTGCCACAATCATTGCACCTAGGGTTTTATACCTAGCCCCATCCCCCACAGTGCATGCTTAGGACACATCAAGGGTAGGAAAATTCCAAGATATATATCCCTATGCAACGCACCGCACTTACAACCATGTAGGAACTGGGTCCTTAAGTATGGAACACCATCGAGGGCAGGTTAGACCCATCTCCCAGTTCCACAAGCACATGCATCATGCACTTCACAGTAAGGCAGACATATCCCTTAAGAAGTGCGCAACTTTGTCTTGCAGATTAAGATTTTGTTGCATCAAGGAGAGGGCACAACAAAGGAAACCTGTCCAACAGCATCTTCAACCTCGAGGAGAGGTCCACCATCTTCAGCTTTTCCAAGGAGGATCCACCCAACTCAATTTTCAGTCAAGGGTAGGTCCACCCATGGCCGCCCTCATCATCAATTCAAAGGCAGACCTTCACCACAACCAGCTCCTTGGAGGGACTCACTCCAACACCATGTTTAATTCCAAGCATAAATCCCTCCAACACATCCTCAACCTAGGCTTGCATACAGATTAAAAAAGCTACCCGACTACCCCAGCACCCCCATCCAACTCACCACCTAGCTGTGCCATGGGACTGGCACTCGGCTAGGAGGGAGGTAATGTTTATTGCAAAGAAAAGAAAGTAGAAAAAGAGGCATCAAGAGCAAAAGCGCAAGGTGGAAAAAAGGAAAAGGTGCCTCACAAGGGAATGGACCCAGAACAAATGCAAAAGCATGGGAACAACTAGTAGGAGTCCAAGGTGCAAACATGGAAAATGGAAAAAATCCAAAAGCAAGAAGGTGCACCTTTAAATATAAAGGCACAGCCAAAATATTTGTAAAAGAGAGTTCCGCTCCCTCCTATGCAATTTGTAACCATGGACGGGCAGTAGGACTAAGCTAGGAAGTTAGGCAAAGTGAAAAAGGGCCTAGGCCATGGCCAGCCATGTAAAAAGGGGATAACCGCCCAAGGGAAAAAGGGCCTAGGCCATGGACGGGCAGTAGGACTAAGCTAGGAAGTTAGGCAAAGTTAAAAAGGGCCTAGGCCATGGCCGGCCATGTAAAAAGGGGATAACCGCCCAAGGGAAAAAGGGCATGTATATAAGCTAGAAAAGTTAATGGAAACTCTCATTCTTGGTGTGTGGCAAAAAGCTTCTTCTCTTCTTGCTTGTGCTTGAGTGAGAGTGTGAGGGAGTGTGAGAGAGTGAGGGAGTGAGTGTGTGAGAGTGAGGGATTGAGGAGAAGAAGCTCCCCATCTTCATAGCTCTCTCGCCCAACCCCCAAGACCTACGGACTGCTTATTGGTCAAGTGTTTCAAGTCAAGTAGCCATGGCTACCTCTCATATAGCCGATGCGCTCTCCCTACCTATCAAGTGTACTGAGCTTACCTTGATGTCCAATTGAGTACCCTTCTCTCCCATGCACATTAGAAGGTCCATAGTCCTCAATGCAAGCTCGAGCAACCTCAATCCCTCTCTGTCAAGCTCCATGTTGCATAGCCACGTGAGGCAAGAGAAGAGAAGAATATAAAGAGAGGAGATGGGGAGATTCTTCTCCTCGATCCCTCACTCTCACACGCTCACTCCCTCACTCTCTTACACTCTCTCACACTCTCACTCAAACACAAGCAAGAAGACAAGAAGAAGAGAAGAAGAAGAAGAAGCTTTTTGCCACACACTAAGAATGAAAATTTCCATTAATGTTTTTGGCTTATATACATGCCCTCTTTCCCTTGGGTGGTCATCCCCTTCTTACATGGCCGACTGTGGCCTAGGCACTCTTTACATGGTTGATCGCTACCCTAACTTCTTCGCTTAGTCCTACCCCCCCTCCATGTTTGCAAATTGCATAGGAGGGAGCCTCAGGCTCTTTTACAAATATTTTGGCTACGCCTTTATATTTAAAGGTGCACTTTCTTGCTTTTGGCTTCTTTTATAGCTTCCATGGTTGCCCCTTGGACTCCTACTGGTCATTCCCATGATTTTTGATTTTTTTCGAGTCTGTTTCCCTATGAGACACCTTTTCCTTTTTTCTTCTTTGTGTTTTTCCACTTGATGCCTCTTTTTCTACTTTCTCTGCTCTACAGTAAACAACATCTAGGTAGTAACTCAATTAGAAGCCATGTATCTTTAGAGAGAAGAGATTCATACTCCGCTTCCATGGCCTCCTGCCATTAATTCTTTTGTGGGGATGACATGGCATTACTATAAGAGATAGGGTCTTAAAAATTATTGAGAGTATTCTCAAGAATATCAACATCATAAATATGACAAGTACCATGCTCATTATCAATTGGAAGATCAACATAAAGATCAATGCCAAGGCCATCATCAGCAATAACAGGTGCAGGTTGTGAATCGTGATTTGAAGAGTCAATATTATTGTGTGAAGAAGATTCATCATCATATAGAAAAGGAAAATAAGTTAGTAATGACTTTGTATCATCAATATCCTCTAATGACCACGTTTGGCCAACCTCCTCCTAAGATCATGTGCTGCCCATTAGTTGGTGATTGAAATTAACCTCATGACTTATGATTACCTTCTTTGAATATGGATCATACAACTTGTATCTCTTAGAAAAGTTTGAATATACAATGAAAATAACTTTCAAATTGGGAGGATCAAGTTTTTTATGAGTCTCTTAGGGTACATGAACATAAGAAATACATTCAAAAGTTTGAAAATATGAAACAAAAGGAGTTTTACCTATCCAAGTAGTAATTGGTATTTTACTGTAATATTCCCATTTGAAAAATATTGCTAGTCTGACTTTCCACACCCCGCGTGAAACTCATGCAAAGGTTAATTCTGGCATTGGAGTTACCGGCAGTGCAATCTATAAACCGTACGCGAGGAATCATAACCTCTGCATTGGCAAATCGGGACCGAGGTTCAAAACCTGCATAACTGCAGGTGAACTCCCTCTTGGGAGGAGGTTAAGAGGATAATGTTGAGATAAAATTATTGCAAATTTCTTTATTTACCTTCCCCAGCCGATGCGTGGCTGAGGGAAGGGGATGGGCTATTAACGGAAATTTGAGGAGGTGGGGGGGAGGATGCCATGCAAGGGGGACACATGGGGGGGTGGTCCCCTCTCCCCCAAACTATAAATACACCCCTCTAAGCGGGTGAAAGGGGAGATGGCGCCAGATTGTGGGAGGCGAAGCTGCCATTGTAGACGTGTGAGGAGAAAGGAGGAGTGGAGTGGCGAATCGCCATGCTGCATCGTGGAGGAGAGGGAGACGCCAATTCAGAATGCCGCCACCTGCTGTCGTGGAGCTCACGGCTGCCATCAAGCTCCCAAGTCCTCTATCTCCACGACGCCACGTACCTGCCTGAAGCTTCTTAGAAGCTTCTCTAGGAAGCTTCTAAGGGGGCTTCTCTAAGCCCCCTTCCCGTGCATTCCCCATAAAGCCCATTTTTCCCCCGCGATTTAAATCCCCCTTCACATTGGATCTCCATAAGTTCATTTTACCCCCAAGATTTAAATCCCTCTTCACATTGGATCTCCATAAGTTCATTTTACCCTCGGGATTTAAAGCCCCTTTCCCATTGCATCCATCACAAGCCCATTTCCTTGCCGGGTTTAAAGGCCCCTTCCCACTGAACCCTCCAAAAGCCAATCCCCCTGCCCCCCCCTCTGAGCTTCGAAGAGGAAGCCTATAAGGCCTTCCTACAAAATCCCTCACAAGCCCTCAACACCTCGGGTCTTGTAGAGAAGAAGAGGGTTTCCTTAAACCCCCTTTTTCACAATATCTTTACCCCAGGATTTTGAAGAAATTAAGTATAAAGCCCTTTCCACCAATCACCCACAAGGCCCTAGGCTTGAGATTTAAAGTTCCCTTTTCCGCAAGGCCCACAAAACCATTCCTAGCTGGAATTTCAAGGAGAAGATTCTCTTAAGCCTCCGTTGCCGCAAGGCCTTCACAAGAACCCTAAGGCCTTCCAAAGCCAATTCCCGCAAGTCGGTACTTTGGTCAAGGAAGCCGTACCTCAAAAGGAATTGCACATACGAGGGAGACGGGCCAAGATCACAAGACTGCGAGCCAAGGCAAGAAGTTCAAAATCCATGAAGGCTAACTGGAGGTCGAATTCATGATGGCCCCTAAAAAGTCACAAGGCCCAACCGCAGGAGGATCACCTCCTAATATTCATGTGGATATCTCACCGAGCTCACAAGTCCAAGTTTTCTTCCTATTTTTGATTTATGTCGAAGTATTGAAATTATGCATGGTTAATTCGTGGAATTAGGATGCACTTATGCTTGTCAAAATTCACCTAGTTTGATGTGGTTGAAATTCATTGGCTATTTTAAATAGGTAACTCACGATTGAAGATTAGTCATTTGTATTTTTCAATGGAATGAACGAAAAAGAACATAAAATGTCTATGCATTGTTAGCAAGTTACCTTTGTGCATTGCAAAGTAACAAATCTAGAACAACTAATGACTACCATTACAAAGTCGAAATTATTGTAGTACACCATTGATTATGCATGGAAAGATTAAATCTCATGTCGTATATTCTAGACAAATCTTCTTCATAAGGATTCATTAAAAAGTCATTATCAACCATAGGAAACTACAAAGCATGGAAAGATTCTAAAGTTGAAGTAGGTTAAGTCTAGCTTCAATTGGCATAAATATCATCTAACTGCGTAGTATTTAGGAAAGGTTGCATAATGCCCCTTCATTGTACGAATAAATTCATTCAGAAATGTAGTTAGGGAAAGGCTGCATAGTTCGTTTTAACATAAAACCCTAAAAGCTTAGTGGCATGAATCGTGAATGCATGTCCTAGTAGGATCAATGGAAATTATGTCATAACTTAACATGCGCTTTGATCTTAATAAGAAAAGTTAGGGTTTGTAAATCTAATCATACGTAGAGGCAATGAATCGTGTGCTTAGGAGAATGGTATCATAATGCAACTAGTTTTTCCCCTTTTAGATCAAGACAACCTCTTTAGGAATGGCTCGTCTTTGTCATAAGACAAGTAAATTGGTTTAACCATAATACCTAAACCGCAAAGGATTCATTTAGGATGGTTAAATCGATACAATATACTCCAAGTGCTAACAAGGGTTTAGCACGTTAAGGATTTGAGCTAGTCGCACTTATTTCCAAGTCGAAACTCTCATACCCTAAAGTCCTGCCCACATTCATGGAATGTAGGGACAATTGGACATACTTGCAAGAAACGATCTAGGGTTTCTACCCTAAGGATCATTTGTTCAAAAGATGAAACTTGGATTGAGTTGGAACCCCTAGGACCGAATAATGTCGGCCTAGTGCAATCGGGAATGGATTGGATATGAAGTCACCCTAAAGATCACTTGTTCAAAAGATGAAACTCGAATTGAGTTGGAACCCCTGGGACTGAACGATGTCAGCCTAGTGCAATCTAGGGTTTCTACCCTAAAGATCACTTGTTCAAAAGATGAATGTCGGCCTAATGCAATCGGGAATGGATTGGATATGAAGACACCCTAAACCTTGTTTCTTATCTAATCATGATTCCGTGAATAGAAGACACCGTTTGATGGGTGAAATAGTCCCATGGATTAGTTGCGACACTTGTGAAACAAGTTGCAACGTCGCATGATCTTGTGGTTTGTTTACAAGAGAATGGCAAATTCATCAGAATGGAATTGGCAGATTCTTGCATAAGTTTAACTTGCAAGAGGATGAGTAGTCATCATGTTATAAAGTTGCCAAGATGAGGGAATTAGGTATTTGCTTGGAAGCAAAGGACCAAGTTAATAATTTGGAGTGACATGGTTACCATGATTTACTGTTAATAAAACCTAAGGTATTGGTTAAGTTGGGTTAATATGGTACGGCCCTAATCCAAGAACATAAGGGTTAATAAACAAACCCTTGGGGATCTTGCCAAGTTGCAATTGATCCTGGATCGAATGTTGGATGCATTCGAAGAGAAGGATTCACTCCTTAGCAGTTGGCCAAATAGACGACCACTGGATATGATTGTGCTTGTAAGAGTTTAGAAAGCACTGTTTGCTTTGTTTTCTCAAGGAACTAAAGGATGAAAATATATCTAATGCTTCAGGTTGAAGGCCTGAAGGGAGAGGCAGGCTCAGTTACCCTTGACTGTCTATCTGACTGTAACCAAGGGGGTTGTTAGCCGCGTCGAGAAGGTGGACCAAACCCACCGCATGAGGTCTCTTGGTTGAGTGCTACTTGGAGCAGGAGAATGCTTGGGTGCCAGGGGGGGCTCTTACTATAAATCCCTCACCTTCCCGGCCTTGCACAAGAGGCCAACATGACTCGGGATTGGATCTCGAGGCCCGCATAGTAGTCTATGGGCGGAATCTTGGATTAGTGATCCCTGTGGATTACTGGATAGCCTTCGGGCGGATTATGGATAAGCCTGCAGGCTGGACTTTATAAATGTATTCCGAAGATAAATATGATAACCTGTTGAAAAGAAACTTGTTTGATACTGCTTTTCTATGTCAAGTGCTAAGATTACGTAAAGGAACATGTGTCTAACGGGCTAATTAAGGAAGCTGCTTGATGCATGTCCAACTAAATGTGGTAGGTAATTAGACAACTAAAACAACCTGAGGAAAGTGCGGTGGATGCGGCCATGCGTGCGTCCTATGAATGGGTGGTCTCGGTTGGCCAGGAACTTTTCTCAAATATAGTGGATAGCAAAGGAAATGAATAGCAAGGACGCTGACCTAGATTCTAGGTTATAATAATCTCGGTTTATGCTGTTTTAGGGGAATGGAATGGGACTATGCCTTATGGCAGGGAGGTCGAGCCTTGCATCCCTCTCGTTTTCCATTCTCCTTGAACCAAGAGCAGCGTGAATCCGCTTCAGCCCTGGCGTTGCTGCGTAAAGTAGTTCGCTCGGGGTTTGACGCTAGTTTCCTTTTAGGAAATGACCATTAGGGGAAACCCTCATTCAAGTCGGTCCTAAGTGGTAACGGCCAAAATACTTCCACTATGTGGCAGACGCAGAAAGTCCTAGATCCCAAGCCCCGTGACATTCCATGGGAGTGCCAAGTGGAGCTTTCTAAACCTCCTTTCCGATGGACTGCTAAGACGTGTCCTGAAGGGAACAGGTGGACACGTTACAGTTGGTATCAGAGTGAACCAACAAAGGATTTGTTTTTAAGAAATCTTAATAAGAAGAAGTAAAGAAAATACTGTTGTTTAGAATATTTCCTTACTTTCGATGCTGTCTTGTAGAATTATGAAGCATGGAACAGGTTCTTAGTGTTCCGAGTCATGTTTATGACCGCGATGCATTCCCCGGATTATTGACAAAGGATCGATACAATGAACATCCTAGATCCTATTTATAATCCATCACCTTTGTACGTGGAACGGAGGTGGATGGGTGACTCAGGAATCTACTACATAGTTGCCCACCGGTTTGTGTACCTTCAAACCAACCTAAAGAGGATCAAGTGGTTGGAGGATTTGAAGATCGTGAAGTTGTTCATTTTTGTGGAGGCTCATGTAAACTCAACTTTACATATTGAAGGTCGGAGGGTTGAGCTAAACTTATATGTATACGCAGAAGTGACCTGCGTAATCCCTTCCGATAGAATCAAGGTGTTGGGACACTACGCGAAGAATGGGTACCAAAGGAAAAGATACCTAAATCTTCCGATGACTTATCGATTCCTGAAGATCCATGACCCGAAACCATACTATTATCCAGTTCCCGTAGCTAAATGTAACACGACATTATTCTCCCCGAACTAATGTAACAATTGCTCTATCATCACAAGAATTATTGTACTCTCAAAGGGCTAGGCCCATATAAATGGAATAAGACTTCTTTTTATCAATGTCTGTCTTGTCTATGAGAATTGATAAAAAGTTAAGTGGCTAGATTTATTGGCTGATAGCTGAATTGAGTATAAAATATAAAATCATAACGATTAGCAAGTTATAATGATAAGAATCCTTTATCCAGGCACAACCCCAGGTACAGATTTCTAGTTCACCCCCTACATCAAGCACTGTTGTGATCCAGGAGAAGAAGTTTATTCTCAAGCAGATCAAGCTGCCAAAATTTGATAGGAAAGGTAGGACTGTCCAAGTGGATGCTGAGATTTGGATAGAGTCTATGGAAGATTACTTTGAAGCAACCGGTACTACACCCGCCAACTAGGCTATGCTTACCACACTGAAGATCACCAATGAAGCCAGGCTCAGGTGGAAGCAATGGTGCAGAGATCAAGGGATCTCGGAAGGATCTGTTACTTGGGAAAAGCTAAAGAAAGCTGTGCAAGGAAGATACTTACCACCTGCATATCGCACATAGAAAATGAATGATTTCTATGAGCTGAAACAGCTGGGACTCACTCTTGATGCATGCTACTCAAAATTCGTCTCACTTCTTAAGTATGCGCCACAGATGGACATGACACAGCAGGTGTCAAATTTTTGTGTTGGTTTAAACCCACCAGTGAGTACCCGCCTCGAATCTATGCGCCCAACAGATCTATAGGACGCACTTATTTGCGTTGCGTCCATAATTCAAGAGGTGCAGGCTAGGCCAAGAAGTAACAAAACTTGGTTTTATAATGACCCGAACAGAGGAGCATATAGGCCTCAAATGAAGAGAGTTCAAGGTCAAAAACAAGGACAAAGAAAGAAAGCAAGGACTAATAATGTCAAGAACTTTGTCCCTACCCAAATCAATGGTCGAAATCTCTGTTGTTTCCACTACAACGAGCCCGGTCATTTCAAGAGGCAATGTCCCAAGCTTGGCGGAGGACATCGTCAAGCACCTTTCCAAGGAACTGGCCGTGGTCAGGAAGCCGCTGTCAAGCATTTTTCTGAAAACTGAAAACTCCTAGTCAAAATTGTAGTTAGGTTTGATGTTTACTAGCTTAGTTGTTTGCGTGACAGTTTATTTTGTTGTTTCATAATTGAATTTCTTGTGTTTGTCTAGCGTAGGATTTGTTTATATCATTTTTTTTAATTTGTTGAGTGTGAAACTTGGTAGCCTTGGTCGAGCTTGGTACTTTTTTGGACAGGATGAAGCTTGTGTTTGCTAATAGCTACTGAACATTAAGAAACAAGGTATGTTTTCTTATTGAGACTTTTGGACATCACGCAAATAATGGGTTCATGAGCACTTCACGACGCTGCACTTATTGATGCACTACACTCGGGGGTCGTCTCCTATTCTTATCAAATACTTCCATGCCATGGGTTGGGATTATGCACGTTTTGCACTATCATTGAGCACTAGCACGACATGAGGTCCACTGCAGCTATATGTAGTAAGTTTTAGATGCACGTGCACATGAGAGAGCACCTATCATTGAGCACACACATTTCTTGCACGCACCATTTGGGATGTTCATCACAAAGTTAGGAACCTCTGGTTGAGTGTGTAAGGAGGTTGGGTGAGTTTAGAGGGTCGTGAAGCCTGATGCCACCAATTGTGAGAAGGGTTGTTCATATTTGGTCAACATCTTGAGGACCATCATTTTCTTGAGAGATTGTGAGATTATGGATGGGTGGAGGGGAGTATATTATATCTTTTTGAAGAGAGTTGAGAGGTGAGGATAAGGAATTTTAAATAATCAAGGAACTATGTTTGCATTTTGCATGACGCACTAGCACATTTAGATAAGCTAGGCATAATTCTTCCAGTGCATCCATATTTTTTGTGTAAGCATTGTTTGAATGGTAGCATGTCATGGATTCGATCAATTGCATATTTTGTTAAATCATGTATGGTTGGGCACGGAGTTCATTTCAAAAAACCATATTTATGCTAGGGCACACTGTATTAAAAAAATAGGTTCATATCTAGAGAATATTTATTTTAAAGACTCAAGGATCAAAGGAAAAGATCGTACGTTTTACATCGTCAGCGAGTATTTCTTGAAGAAAAAGAGGACATATGTGCTGAAAGTGTGTGCAATTACAAGAACAATAGGCCAATGAAAGGAATAAGTCGTCCAAGATAAAAGATGGAGAAAAAATGATGTGATTTACAAAAATCAGTATTTTTGCCTGATTTTGATGGATTTTTGTAATTCAGCCCACGATGGCTTGTCGACCAGATGTGTTCCGCTCGTTTTGAGTATCCGAACAACTATATTCAAAGTTCAAATCACGAAGTTATGATCCAAACAAGTTGCAAACAGGCATAAAGCAGAACAAACGAAAATAGTGAAAAGCAGTAGAAAAGCAAAAGCCAAAAGCTGAAAGCAAAAAGCCTAATGTGTGTGAGTGTGGATAGAAAACTATATAAGGAGAGGAGATTTGAGAGTTAAGGGCCTTCCCCCTTGATTATAATCGTATTTTGTGAGAGAGGAGAGTGGAGGGTCGCATGCTAGAGTGAGCTCTTGTCATGCCAATTTGGAAGTTGGAGCTTTTGGGTTTCAAAGCGCCAAGCATGGGCTCAAGGTTGTTAAGGTACAAAAAAATATGTCACTTGTTTTATTTTTGAATTATTGGTATTTTCATTGTGTTGTGGTTGTGTGATGCTTTACCCACATTTGGGTTTTTAGTTGTTTGAGCTACAAGAGGCAGTTCTTTATTGTTTTGTGGCTTGTGGTGTATTATCGAATATTTAAATTTTTCAAGTTGTGTTGTGCATTCAACAAAGTCAATTACCCCAACCAGCGCTCCTTATTGTCTCGTTATCGGGTTGTGAGTGAGGCTTGCTCTCGATCGCTGCTCGCGTAACATCTCTTTTTTGGTGCCCCCACTGAGGAGTGCCGAAATTGACATCGTTGTTGTTTTGAATGTGAGTTTGTTTTGATTTATTGTGATTGTTGAAAATGGTTGATAATTTTCATGAGTTCCATTGTAATCATACTGAAGATCTGGAAAGATTTTTAGAAAAAATAGAGCTGTGTTGTTTGATAGAGAGAGTGACTAATCTTGAGGATAAACTCCAGATTTTTAGATATCAATTGCAGGGAGAAGCACAAAATTGGTTGCTTGAATTTGAGAGAAGCTTGAAATTTAAGAGACAGAAATTGGACTATGAGACTACTACAAATGCTTTTCTATCTAGGTTTAAAAAAAGAGAAAGTCAAAGTGAGATATGGGCAAAAATAGAAACTTGTGTTCAAAAAGATGATCAGTGTGTTGAGGATTTTGCTAGGGAGTTTGAAAGATTGTGGAATCGATGGAGTTTAACATTGTTAGAAGGTGAGAAAGCCGCAGTAATGTTGAAGATAATGTATTTTGTGAATGGGTTGAAATTAGAAGATTGGAGAGTGAAATTAGAGATAAAAAACCCTAAGACTTTTGAGGAAGCGGTGAAGATAGCTCAATATCAAGAGAGGAAGACCAAAAGAAAAAAAGAGTTAGGGTTTGATGAACCAAGGGAAAAGTACTTGTTTAACTGATTGGAGTGAAGAGTCTAGGAGTGTGAATTCATACCCATTGACGGATACTTCTAGTTCAGTGATTAGTGATTTAACTAAAGAAGAGGGACCGACTAATGATACTTTAGAGCTTGAGGACTATAGAGATGAGCCAGAGATGGATCTGAGTTCTAAGGAAGAAAAGGAGAGACCATATTGTTTTAAGGACCAAGAGTTCTCATGTTCCTTGGGAGAGGATGAGAGTCAAGAAAGTTTTGATATTTCTGATGAGGGAAGGTGTGATGAAAGTTCTGATAGTCATGGTAGTGTTGAAGAGAGTAAAGACAATTTAGAGAGTGAGCTTGTTTGCCTTAATGAAAGTATAGATGGATCTGATCGTTTGAAAGATGAAGATAGAATAGAGGATGAATTTTTGAGTTTCTTAGAAGACTATGAGGGGAAGGGCTTAGAAACTGTAAGTTTTCAAGATGAAGTTAAGGATTCGGATTTGTTGCCTAATGAGTTTGTGGAGATTTGTTGTGAGTTTGATGATCAAGAGAGTATTGAGCTTTTGGGTTCTGACTCTTGTTGTGATTTTGGTGTTGGTGTTGTTGACTCTGATAAGTCTTGTGAGTTGGTTGGTGATGTTTTGAGTAGCCCTGGAGAGGCTTTTGTTTGTGGTGTTGATAATGTGGTTTTTGAGTAGACCTAATCTCTTACTCCTTGATAGTTGTGATGATGATTGTTTGGTTGTTGGTTTTTGTGGTGTTATGAGTCCGGAGTTGACTCCTTTTGATGTTGTGTTTGATTTAGAGATTGAGTTGGGAGATCCTTACATAGTATCTTTAGGAGAAGTTGTAGATGAATCAGTGGATGAATTTGACATTGGCAACAAAGAAAGGGTCAAAATTTTATTTAGAGACTCTAAAAATAACATGGTTTTTCCTAGGGAGGATGGGTGGGATATGAAGATTTTGGATTATGGTTGGGATTTGAAGATTTTCGAGGATGATGTATTTTCCTTAGATGGAGAGGACTGTCTCAAGGATTTTGATGAGAATTTCATGGATGAGTTTTGTCTACCTGTAAAGGAGTTGTTTGAGAGAAATATGCCATTTGTGTTTGTTGAGAAGATTGTGGATAGGCAATTGGATTTCATTTTTTATTGGCTTATAAATGTTGCACCATGGAAGCAGAGTTTGAAAGGGCGACAGTCCATGCCGCTCTTCACAAGAAAGGCCCAAATCTCTAGTTTTCGGTGATTGAAACACCATCGGACTATCAAGGTAAAGGTTTCAGAACCTTGATTGATTGTGGCAATACACATTCCTTTATCTCACCATCTTGTGTAAGAAGATTAGAAATAGTCACAGTAGAAGCACCTACCTTGCTTGTGGAATTAGCAAATGGTCGTGAGGTCACTTGTACCAGGCAAACTACTAAGGTGGAATTCTTTCTGGGAGGAAAGACGACTTCAGTCAAATTCAGAGTCATGAATCTAGGTATCCATGAGTGTCTACTCGGAATGGATTGTCTTAAACTTGTCTTAAACCTAATGACACCCACATTCATTGTGGAAAGGGCCAAATTTCCTTTCGAAACTCTGAAGGGGAATTGGTTACAACTCAAGGTGAGGCTAGAAAGCCGAAAATTCAATTGGCCAAAGCATCTCAGATTATAAAGGGAGTTAGAAAGGGACTACCTGTCTACTTGATTAAGCTCAATAAGTTAGATTAGAAGCACAAGTCTAGTGAAGAACCTTCATGGCTAAAGGAGTACGCAGACGTATTTCCTAAAGAGCTATCAGAATTCCCGCCTCAAAGAGAAGTGGATCATGAGATCAAGCCAGTGCCAGGAGCTGCGCCAATTCCAAAGAGACCTTATAGGATGTCCATCCCGAAAGCAATTGAGCCGAAGGAGCAACTCAAGCAACTGCTAGATTAGGGCTACATTCGTCCTAGCATTTCACCATGGGGAGCTCCAGTACTGTTCCAGAAAAAGAAAGATGGAACACTTTGACTGTGTATTGATTACAGAGGTTTGAATCAATCAACTGTTAGGAACAATTACCCTATTCCTAGAATAGATGAGCTTCTTGATTGTCTTTAGGGTGCGAAGATCTTCTCCAAGATTGATCTCAGGTCTGGTTACTATCAGATAAGGATCAAGAAATAAGATATCCTAAAGACTGCCTTCAACACAAGATATGGACACTTTGAGTTCCTAGTTATGTCATTCAGGCTCGTGAATGTGCCTGCCACCTTCAACAGGTTAATGCAAGATATCTTTACGCCATACCTTGATGACTTCGTACTCGTCTTCTTTGACCATACCTTAGTCTATTCCAAATAGGAAGAAGATCATGAACCCCAACTTCGGATTGTCCTTGAGACAACGAGGGCACACAAGCTCTACGCTAAGATGAAGAAGTGTGCATTCTTCAAACATCAGATTGAATATCTGGGATTCGTCGTATCAACGAAAGCAATCTTAGTGGATTTGGCCAAAGTTAGAGATGTTCTAGAATGGCCAATACCAACATCTGTCAAAGAGATTAAAGCAAATATCCATTACATGGTCAGCTGCCGAACAATCTAGCTTTGATAGATTAAAGCAAAGTTTGGTATCAGCACATATACTGAAACTTCCGGACCTCAGTAAGGAGTTCAAAGTTTTAACTGATGCTAGCATGCTTGCCTTAGGATGTGTGCTCATGCAAGAAGGTCATCCTGTAGCATACTCTTCAAGGAAACTGAAGATCCATGAGAAGAATTATGCTACCCATGATCTAGAACTGTTAGCTGTCATGCATTCTCTAAAGCTTTGGAGACACTACTTGTTGGGTAACAAGTTTACTCTAGTGACTGATCATAAAAGTCTCAAGTGGATCTTTACCCAAAACGAGCTCAACATGAGACACGTTGGTGGATTGAAGTTCTAGAGGAGTATGATTTTGAAATCAAATACCGACTGGGAAAGGAGAATGTAGTTGCCAATGCTCTCAGTCGCAAGGCATTCCTTGATTCTCTAATCTTGAAAAATCCATCAACAACTAGATCTCTAGCCACAAAGGTATCCATGCCAAACAACCCAATACTTAAGCTAGCTAGATAAGAAGCATGCCATGATCCAGCCTATCAAAAGATGCTAAGGGAGATCCCTATCAAGGGACAGGACCAGAAGCTACAGGTTAAGTATCATGAATTCTCAATCAATAGTGGACTTGTCTACTATAGAACGAGATTATGCATACCAGCAAGCCAGTCACTTGAGCAGAAGATACTGTGGGAAGCTCATGATTCCCCTTTCTTAGGACATCTTGGCTATGCCAAGACTCTCAATGCAGTTAGGAAGAGCTACTATTGGGAGAGGCTTAAAGGTGACATTCTCAAATATGTCACTGAGTGTTTGTCTTGTCAGCGTATCAAGGCCAAACATGTCAAATTGCCAGGGAAGTTGCAACCACTTGACATTTCCCAAATGAAATGGGAATTCATCAGTATGGACTTTTTTGTTGGCCTACCCCAAGTTTAGGGAGGATAAACTCCATCATGGTTGTGGTTGACATGATTACTAAGGTTGCACACCTTATTCTAGTTAAGACAAACTATAAAGCCTCAGACATTGCAAGGTTTTTTATCAAGGAGATATTCAAGCTACATGGGCTACCCAGAAGAATCATTAGTGATTGTGATTCTCTCTTCACATCACACTTCTGGAGAGCTATCTTTGAAGCCATTAGGACTCAACTATGTTTTAGTATAGCTTATCATCCCCAAACTGATGGCCAAACGGAGCGAGTCAATCAAGTCATCGAGGATATGCTAAGGACACACTGCTGCCGTGAACCAAAAAAGTGGATTCAATACTTGCCTTTGGTTGAATTTTCCTACAATGCTTCTTACCAACAAACCATTCAAATGACCCCTTTCCAAGCATTGTATGGGCATGACTGTTGAAGTCCCCTAAACTTCTCAGATCCAACCTTGAGGGTTGAAGCTTCAAGGCAGATGCTGGAAGAGATGGATGACCAAGTAAAGTCAATAAGACTGGACATCCAAGCCGCCAAGGATAAACAAAAGGCATACACGGATTTGAAGGATCAAGGTAGAACCTTCGAGGAAGGAGACATGGTCTTCATTCACGTACGCCCAAAGACGAGTTTCCTATCCTTAGGAGATTGCAAGAAGCTAAGTCCAAGGTATTGTGGACCATAGAAGATCCTCAAGTGCCTAGGACCTAATGCTTATAGACTACAACTCCCTAAGAACCTAAAGGTTCATAATGTATTCCATATCAGCCTATTGAAGAAGTATGTACCTAATCCTAGCCATGTACTTGATGACCAACAAGTTGTAATACCTAGCCAAGGAGTCCTTGAGCTATGGCCTTACAGGATCTTAGATGTTAGGGAGAGACAACTGAGTTCCAGAACCTTGAGAGAATACCTCGTCCAGTGGAGAGATTATCCCAAGGAGGATGCCACTTGGATGGATGAGAGCACTCTCAACAACCAATATCCCCAGTTCAAGGACATCTCGATTCCTCCAAGGGAGAGAGAATGTAATATTACCCTTTGAAAAATATTGCCAGTCTGACTTTCCACACCCCACATGAAACTCATGAAAAGGTTAATTATGGCATTGGAGTTACTAGCAGTGCAATTTACAAAGGGGGCTTCTCTAAGCCCCCTTCCCGTGGATTCCCCATAAAGCCCATTTTACCCTCGAGATTTAAATCCCCCTTCACATTGGATCTCCATAAGTTCATTTTACCCCCGGGATTGAAAGACCCCTTCACATTGGATCTCTATAACTTCATTTTACCCGCGGGATTTAAAGCCCCTTTCCCATTACATCCATCACAAGCCCATTTCCTTGCCAGGTTTAAAGGCCCCTTTCCATTGAACCCTCCAAAAGCCAAATTCCCTCCCCCTCCCCACTCCCCCCTCCTCGAGCTTCGAAGAGGAAGCCTATAAGGCCTTCCTACAAAATCCCTCACAAGCCCTCAAAGCCTTGGGTCTTGTAGAGAAGAAGAGGGTTTCCTTAAACCCCCTTTTCCACAATAACTTTACCCCAGGATTTTGAAGAAATTAAGTATAAAGCCTTTTCTACCAATCACCCACAAGCCCCTAGGCTTGGGATTTAAAGTTCCCTTTTCCGCAAGGCCCACAAAACCATTCCTATCTGGAATTTCAAGGAGAAGATTCTCTCAAGCCTCCATTGCCGCAAGGCCTTCACAAGAACCCTAAGGCCTTCCAAATCCAATTTCCGCAAGTCGGTACTTTGGTCAAGGAAGCCATACCTCAAGGGCAATTGCGCATATGAGGGAGACGGGCCAAGATCATAAGATTGCGAGCCAAGGCAAGAAGTTCTAAATCCACGAAGGCTAACTAGAGGTCAAGTTCATGATGGCCCCTAAAAAGTCACAAGGCCCAACCACAGGAGGATCACCTCCTAATATTCATGTGGATATCTCACCAAACCCACAAGTCCAAGTTTTCTTCCTATTTTTGATTTACATCAAAGTATTGAAATCATGCATGGTTAATTTGTGGAATTAGGATACACTTATGCTTGTCAAAATTCACCTAGTTTGATGCGATTAAAATTCATTGGCTATTTTAAAGAGGTAACTCATGATTGAAGATTAGTCATTTGTATTTTTCAATGGAATGAATGAAAAAGAACATAAGATGTCTATGCATTGTTAGCAAGTTACCTTTGTGCATTGCAAAAAAACAAATCTAGAACAACTAATGACTACCATTACAAAGTCGAAATTATTGTAGTACACCATTGATTATGCATGGAAAGATTAAATCACATGTCATATATTTTAGACAAATCTTATTCGTAATGATTCATTAAAAAGTCATTATTAACCATAGGAAACTGCAAAGCATGAAAAGATTCTAAAGTTGCATGAAGTAGGTTAACTCTAACTTCAATTGGCATAAATATCATTTAACTGCATAGTAGTTAGGAAAGGTTGCATAATGCCCATTCGTCGTATAAATAAATTCACTCAGAAACGTAGTTAGGGAAAGGCTGCATAGTTCGTTTTAACATAAAACCCTAAAAGCTTAGTGGCATGAATCGTGAATGCATGTCCTAGTAGGATCAATGGAAATTATGCCGTAACTTAACATGCGCTTTGATCCTAACAAGAAAAGTTAGGGTTTGTAAATCTAATCATATGTAGAGGCAATGAATCGTGTGCTTACGAGAATGGTATCGTAATGCAACTAGTTTTTCCCCTTTTAGATCAAGACAACCTCTTTAGGAATGGCTCGTCCTTGTCGTTAGACAAGTAAATTGATTTACCCAAAACACCTAAACCGCAAAGGATTCATTTCGGATGGTAAAATTGATACAATATACTCCAAGTGCTAACTAGGGTTTAGCACGTTAAGGATTTGAGCTAGTCGCACTTATTTCCAAGTCGAAACTCTCATACCCTAAAGTCCTGCCCACATTCACGGAATGTAGGGACAATTAGACGTACTTGCAAGAAATGATCTAGGGTTTCTAACCTAAAGATCACTCGTTCAAAAGATGAAACTCGGATTGAGTTGGAACCCCTAGGACCCTAGTGCAATCAGGAATGGATTGGATATGAAGACACCCTAGTGCAATCGGGAGTTGGAACCCCTAGGATCAAATGATGTCAGCCTAGTGCAATTGGGAATGGATTGGATATGAAGACACCCTAAACCTTGTTTCTTATCTAATCATGATTCCGTGAATAGAAGACGTCGTTCGATGGGTAAAATAGTCCCATGGATTAGATGTGACACTTGTGCAACAAGTTGCAATGTCGCATGATCTTGTGGTTTGATCACAAGAGAATGGCAAATTCCTTGGAATGGGATTGGCAGATTCTTGCGCAAGTTTAACTTGCAAGAGGATGAGTAGCCTGTTATAAAGTTGCCAAGATAAGTGAATTAGGTATTTGCTTGGAAGTAAAGTACCAAGTTAATAATTTGGAGCGACATGGTTGTCATGATTTACTGTTAATAAAACCTAAGGTATTGGTTAAGTTGGGTTAATAGGGTAGGGCCCTAACCCAAGGACATAAGGGTTAAAAAACAAACCCTTAGGGATATTTCCAAGTTGCAATTGATCCTGGATCGAATGCTGGATGCATTCGGAGAGAAGGATTCACTCCTTAGCAATCGGCCAAATAGACGACCACTGGATATGATTGTGCTTGTAACAACATTGTTCGCTTTGTTTTCTCAAGGAACTAAAGGATGAAAAGATATCTAATGCTTCAGGTTGAAGGCCGAAAGGGAGAGGTAGCCTCAGTTATTCCCGTGCAATGCAAAAGATACAAACCACTTAAGTCAAATGCATGACTACACTAATCATGGTCTCCCTTCACTGCTAAGCCATGAGCACATGGAACCCAAACATCATGCTTAGTGCAAGAAAAAGGAAAGCATTGCATCTTTGTGTGCCAAGTAAGCCTGAGACACAACACAAAGTGAAAAGTACAAGATATAAAGCACTTAAGTTAGACTATACTAATCATAGTGTCCCTTCAAATGGCAAACTCAAAGGACTAAGGAAACTTAGACTCCATGCTTAGTGTAGCCATAAGGAATTCCTTGTATGTTTGTATGCCCAACAAGCCTTAGATATCAATACAAAGAAGAAATTATAAGCTATAAACTACTTAAGCTAAATGCACAACTATAATAATCCATGGTGTCCCTTCAATACTAAGTTATGAGGATATAGAACCCAGGCAACGTGCTTAGTGGAGTATAAGGAAATCCTTATATATTTGTGCCAAGTGAGCCTAGGACATCAACACAAAAGGAATTCCTTGTATCTTTGTATGCCCAGCAAGCCTCAAATATCAATACAAAGAAGAAATTATAAGCTCTAAACTACTTAAGATAATTGCATGACTATAATAATCCATGGTGTCCCTTCAATACTAAGCTATGAGGACATGGAACCCAAGCAACATGCTTAGTGCAATATAAGGAAATCCTTATATATTTGTCCTAGTGAGCCTAGGACATCAACACAAAGCTGAAAGCACAAGCTCTAAATCACTTAAGTTAGACACATGACTACACTAATCATGGTGCCCATTTAGTGCAAGAAACAAGGATGTGGGACCTAGAAACCATACTTAGTAGAGCATAGAGAAAGCCTTATATCTTTATATGATAAGTGAGCTTGGGATACCAATACAAAGTAGAAAGCACAATACATAAACCACGTAAGTCAAATGCATGACTACACTAATCATGGTTTCCCTTTAGTACCAATCCATGAGGTACACACCATGGTTAGTACAGCATAAAGAAAGCCTATTATCTTTGTGTATCAAGTGAGCCTCAGAAACCAACGCAATGTGAAAAACACAAGCTATAAACCACTCAAGCTAGATGCATGGCTACACTTATCATGGTGTCCCCTAATAGTGTCAAGTCATTAGAAATTCCAACCTAGACACCATGCTTACTACAAGCATAAAGAAAGCCTTGTATCTTTGTGTGCCCAACAAACATAGGACATTCATACAAATTTGAAAGCATAAGCTATAAACTGCTTAAGTTAGATGCATGACTATACGAATCTATGGTGTCCCTTCAGTAATCCATGTGGACATGAAACCTAGACACTATGCTTAAGGAAGCATAAGAAACACCTTGTATCTTTGTGTACCGAGAAAACGTAAGACATTGATACAAAGCAAAAAAGCACAAGCTACAAGAAACTTAAGTTAGATGCATGATTATACTAATCCATGGTGTCCCTTCAGTACCAAACCTTGAGGACATGGAGACTAGACACCATGCTTAGTATATACAACATAAGGAAAACCTTGTATCTTTGTGTGCCAAGTGAGCCTTGGACACCAACACAAAGTGGAAAGCACAAGCCGTAAATCACTTAAGTTAGATGCATGACTATACTAATCATGATGTCCCTTCAATGTCAAGCTATGAGGACGTAGGAGCTAGACGTCATGCTTACTGCAAGCATAAGGAAATCCTTGTATCTTTGCGTGCCAAGAAAGCTCGGGATATTAATTTAAAGTGGAATGTATAAGCTACAAACCACTTAAGTTAGACACATGACTACACTAATCCATGGTGTCCTTCAGTGCCAAGTCACAATGATGTGGGACCTGGATACCATGCTTAGCATTCAATAAATTTTCATTGGTAAATTAAAAAAATTAGTTCCTAATTAGTAATAAAAATAGCAAACAAAAAAATTAGCACGTATAACAAAAGCCTTGTATATTTGTGTGCCAAGAAAGATTTGGACAACGACAAGTCAGGTGTATCACTACTATTATCATGGTGTTTGTTTAGTGGAAATTGATGAGGATGTGGGACCTAGACATCATGCCCAGTATAATCATAAGATAATGCTTGTATATTTATGTGCCAAGTGAGCTTAGGAAACCAACACAAAGTGAAAAGTATAAGCTACAAATTATTCATGACTAATCTAAGACTATACAAAGATAAAACATTTAGAGGAAAACATACCATATCTTTTTCAAGTTATGCTTTTCAAATTATTTAGAAATGAATGGTTGAGTATGTCTTCGACACACACCATAACTAGGATGGCTTCATATGCTTAAACAATTTCTATATTTGAAGATATGCTAAAGAGTAATAGCTAGTAGGTTTGGCTCTTTTGAATACTCATAAAAACTTTCTCTTTATCATAGTTAGAAATTATTAGGACATGTAATGATTATACAAATTAATTCAAAGCACTAGTTATAAGAGTGGGTTGAAAAGATGGGTGGAGAGAGAGGGAGCTTGAGCTCTTGCAAGATACACAACACACAAAGAGAATGCACAGAAGATAGGAAGCTAAAAACCTTGAATTCATTCTTCTCTATGTGAGTTGACCAACACTAAGAGAGAGTACAACATATGTAATGTACAAGGGGTTCATAGTGTGAACATAGTAAGTAAAAAGATTGCTAGATAGATATCCTGTAACTCACGTAGGTGGACTAAGTGATGTAAATATGTAAAGTGTCATTGGAATGAGAGTGTAACTCCTATGAAATTCTGAAATCTTTTCATCAAGTTGACAAATTAAAAAACCTTATGATAAAGAATAAGAAGACTACCTAGCTAGCCACTTACTACTAAAATAATACTACAAGAAAGATCTAAAGAAAGATTTTATTGATGATGATTGTCGATACATCCTCAAGTGTAAAGAAGCTAATCTTAGATCATATTCACCCTTCCACAAACAATGTATTTTATGCATGTAAAGGTAACAACCTAGCAACTATAGACTGTGACACTTGATTGTCTATCATATCTTCCACCACTCAAAGTGGTATTTCTAGTACCACTTGCAAATTGTAACATTCTTCCATTACTACTAATCCCATGGTAATTATGGCCAAATAAAAATCCTCAGTGTAGTGCATATGTTCTTAATGTATTCAACCAAACATAACATTCCAAGTATATATTTGTCTCATCAAGACAAATTGAATAGAATTGAATAAAACAACTTTCCTCATTTAGTGCAAGCAGTGGTTATTTCAGGAGAAGTCAACAATTATTCAATCTTCCCTTGCTCCAACTAGCTAGATTCCTCAAGAATTTAATTAGCTATATTAATGGAATTGTGTTCCATCATTCAGAGCTCACAGATTTAATAAGTTACATTATTGGAACTCATTTTTACCATTCACATTTTGCTCAATAGATACTTTGTCCACTTTCTACCCATTATAGTAGAGCATTAACTACATTTCTTCTCATAGGGATGCTTGTGTTGTGCTTGAGGATATAGACCTTGATTTAGTATTCTTAATGAATAGAAATAGCCTAGAGATGCCTGCTAGCCATAGCAAAGGCATTAACTACATTTCTTCTCATAGGGATGCTTGTGTTGTGTTTGAGGATATAGACCTTGATTTAGTATTCTTAATGAATAGAAATAGCCTAGAGATTCTTGCTAGCCATAGCAAAAGCAAAAAGCTTGTGGAAATAATCATTACCATGTCTCTTGCTAGATAGAAGCAATCATCAAGTCATAATCTTCTCTATGATGGTCATTACCATGGCTCTAAATGCTTCAATAGGTCATGAACTTCTTCACAATGGACATTTTCATGGCTTTGAATGATTCAACAAGTTATAAACTACTTTCACGAGCTTCTTTGAAATGGTCATTACCATTTCTTTGAATTCTATACTATAGAGATCTCTATTGGTCAAAACACTTTTCCCTAACAATGGAGAATACTTTGTTTGTGTACCACTTTGCAAGAGTGAAAAACTATTATCATGAACTTCTTTGAAATATTCATCACCATTTATTTCAATGCTATATTGTTGAGCTCTCTATTGGTCAAAACACCTTTCTCTAACAATGGAGAACACTTTGTTTGCCTACCATGTTGCAAGAGTGAGAACAATGTTGTGTAATGAAGCTATTTTGGAACCTACAAGAGCTACCTTAAGCTCTCAAAACATGGCTCTTGCTAGATAGAAGAAATCATCAAGTCATAATCTTCTTCATATTGGTCATTACCGTGGCTCTAAATGCTTCAAGAAGTGGTGAACTTCCTCAAAATGGACATTACCATGGTTTTGAATGATTCAACAAGTCATGAAGTTCTTTGAAATGGTCATTATGATTTCTTTGAATGCTATATTGTTGAGCTCTCTATTGGTTAAAACACTTTTGCCTCACAATACAGAACACTTTGTTTGCCTACCACATTTTCAGAGTGAAAACAATATTGTGTAATGAAGCAAGTTTGAAACCTTCAAGAACTTCCTTAAGCTCTCAAAACACATTTGATTCCATGATTTATTGTGAGGATTGAATCTATATATCCAATATGCTATCAACACTAATAGGAGAAGCTCCACTGTCTCTAGATTTGTAGGAATTGAATTTGACTTTTCCTTTTGATAGCAAGTTGAATCTTGATTGTTAGAAACCATTTATTGTTAATAGCTCATGGTTTATTATTAATCTTTGCATTCTTAGGTTGCACGCTTCCAATTCTGTGTCTATGGGTTACTCTTAAATTTTCTTACACAGTAACTAGCAAATAGCCCTTGCACATCTTCAATAGTCTCCAAATGCACTACTCAATCTTCTTGTATTTTTTTTTAATGTGAGCAACTCTATTTTGAAGCCTCTAATCTATGTCGAATGCATAATAGGATTTTAGCGACTCATACGAGAATATATGTCACTATTGTAGGCAGTGTAGAGAATACACAATCCTATATTGGGCAACTCATAGAAAACCCAAACGCAATGACATAAAAAATGATAATACATACAACATCACTAATACTCAAATAATTAGAACATAAAACATAGCAAATATGCTAAAAATAGAAAAAACATAGTGACTCATGGAGGCAATTGTAAAATCTCATATACCATCATAGGAATCCATTATACAAAAGGCTGTGAATATCAAGAATAATCAAAACATGAATGACACGAAAAATACCTCTTTAGGCCATGCTAAAAACTACCTACACAACTATAACTTCATGAGGCATCTAAGGATTTACCTAGATATAGAAGTACTATGAATAAAGTACTAACCATGCTAAGGGCAAACATAATGCATGATGTGTGAAGCCATGGCCAACAACCTCCTTAAGAATTGATAATAAGTTTGTGCTCCATAAGAAATGTTGGTGGATGATGAAGATTACTGCCCATTTCACAAGCCATTTTTTTATTGATGTTATAGAAGGGATAGAAAGGATTGATTTACTTAATTAAAGGGAGCTCTATGAATATCAAAGCTTCTAGAAGAAGACCTTCTGTGTTGTCCTACTATTCTACCTTTTGAGATTGCAAGCTATCAAAACTGATTTCTCTAATAATTAAAACTACCATAAGAGTAATAAACTTCAAGATTTTAGTCCTCCATAGACTATCAACTTGCATAGTTTACACTAGATTCCTTAATGTCCTCAAGCAAAAAAAAAAAGTGGTTATCTTTGTTCATTTACATGGCTATCTGTGCTTCATTTGAGACCTATCTACCATTAGGGTTTTTGAAAAGAAAAGAATGCTTGAAAGAAAAGTGATGGAGGATTTATCATGTTAAGTAATATGCTATTTCATGATTCCAATGAGCAAACATGAAGTAATGGAGTAGAATCTTTCTTATAATGGAGTCTATATTCATAGATATATCAATTTATGGTTGAGTTTGTAAATGTGATCCAGTGGGTTAGGGCACCAAGATATTATCTTGTGTACGTAGGCATTTTTCTTTGGCCATTATGATGTGTTTTTTGGCAATTTTCAAACAATCAACTAGTATTTAATGCTAATCGAGCTATGATATCCTTGGCATTCATTTTTACCTATTTTAGGTTCTCCTTCTCTATAGTCATCACTATTCATCTATCATCTATAGGTTCCATTGGAGAGAGGAGATGGTGCTAGTACCTCATGTCTTGGTATATGGATTCCATTTTTCAAGAATTCTTCTAAATTTTCATCTTTTGCAATGTTCTTTTATGTCTATTTTGTGTCTAGCCATCTATTACAACACATGTATACGCTTCCATTGCTACATCCATGGTATCATATTGTAGGATCTATGTTCATGCTAATGTTTTTCTACTAATTAGAGGAACATTTTAATTCTTCTAACTAGACAACCTACTACTGCTGCTTATAATCTAGCCTATATTTTGTGTCCAATCTTTGGTCCGGTATTCGCTATTGTCCACCTTGCATTTTTTAATTAGTAGTCCATTTCTACATGCATTTTATATCCATCACCCTTTGTTTTCAACTTATAAAATTTTCCTAGCTTATAATTGTCAGTTTTCTATATTTACTGCTATTTAACATCCTTAGCATCCTTTTTTAGTTCCAAAAGATTTTTCTTAGGAAGACCATGAGGAAGTTGTGCTTAGATGGAATACAGAATATGCATGTATCTATTTCCACTACAAGGATATAGGGCCATAGCAATGGGCACTTGCGATGCATATTAGCGGTGTCACTATTTGCATTGAAAATGTGATGCAAATAACAATGGTACACAGAGAAAAAAAGTGGCTCAAACCCAAGCGTCGAATTTGGCCACAAAGAGCGAAAGAGAGCGAAAGACATTGTGCTTTTGCGAGGGAAAGGGAGAGAATGAGAGAATGAGAGAAAATGAGAGCTTCTCACTAGCACCGTCGGTGTTCACAAAGAAGAGGAGGAAGTGCATTAAGGAAGAATAGGGGCCATCCTAATGAGGAGACAAAGAATCAATCCTCGGGCATTTGCAATGAGTACATTGCTCCCTCTTGGTTTGTTCTTGTTCTTTCTTCTTCTTCTTCTTTTTTGTTTGTTGAGAATGAGGTGCATTGAGGGAGAAAGAGAGGAAATGCGAGAGGGAGAAGAAAAGAAAAGGAAGAGAGAACGAGAGAGAGAGGAAATACACATGAAACATAATAAAGAAATAGAGAAAGAGAGAGAGAGAGGAAGGGAGAGAGGAGAATGAATAAAAAAACACCAGGGGTTAGAGAGAAAAAAAAGAGAGGGTTTGTTCTTGTTCTTTCTTCTTCTTCTTCTTCTTCTTTCTTGAGAATGATGTGCATTGAGGGAGAAAGAGAGGAAATAAGGGAGGAAATGAGAGAGGAAGAAGAAGAAAGGAAACGCAAGAGAGAACGAGAGAGAGAGAGAGACAATAAACATGAAAGATAACAAATAAATGGGGAAAGAGAAAGAGAGATAGGAAGGGAGAGAGGAGGATGAGTGAAAAAACATAAGGGGGTGGAGAGAAACAAAGAAAGGGTTTTTCTTGAGAATGAGGTGCATTGAGGTAGAAAGATAGGAAATGAGAAAGGGAGAAGAAGAAAGGAAAAGGAAAAGAGAACAAGAGAGAGAAAGAGAGGGTTATTCTTGAGAATGAGATGCATTGAGATAGAAAGATAGGAAATGAGAGAGGGAGAAGAAGAAAGGAAAAGGAAGAGAGAACAAGAGAGAGAGGGAATAAACATGAAACATAATAAAGAAAGTGAGAAAGAGAGAGAGAGAGAGGGGGAGGGAGAGAGGAGAATGAATGAGAAAACGTGAGGGAGTGGAGAGAAACAAAGAGAGGGTTTGTTTTTTGTTTTTCCCTTTTTTTGTTTTTCTTTAAAATGATGTGCATTGAGGAAGAAAGAGAGGAAATGAGAGAGGGAGAAGAAGAAAGGAAAAGAATGAGAGAATGAGAGAGAGAGAATAAACATGAAAGATAGCAAAGAAATGGGGAAAGAGAGAGAGAGAGGGAGGGAGTGAGAGAGGAGAATGGTGGACATGTATGATGCTTCAGCAAGTTTCAATTAGAGTTCATTGATCAGGTGATCTCAAACATTGAGCAAAGGGTAAGAGAATTTTGTATCAATTATGCATTATATTTGCAAACTAATTGAATATCATATACAAAAACATTAAACATGGCTATAAAATTTATACAGGGAGGTGACATCTCATGCCAAGGAGGAATGCACCTATTGCATTCAGTTAGAAGAGTTTGTGGGTGTGTGATGGATGGAGTGCCTAAGCCAATCCACCACTTGGAAGGCACTACCCAGTCTATACCATCAATATCAAAGAAGACAGATAGCCTTTCACACTTTCCTATAATCTTGGAGCCTGAGATGGAGGCAGTGATCAATGCATTGATGCCCATGGATGCTGAGACATATGATCCACTCAGAGAGGAAGGATCCATACCATTATATGATGGATGCCGAGTATATTTCCTAAAGTCGCTACTTGCACTCCTAAGTTTGCAAGAAAAATAGGGATGGAGCAATGCAAGTGTGATTGAGTTGTTCTGGTATCTTCTACGTATGCTTCCTTGATTTCCTTTTGGCACCATTATAAAAAAAAATTGTACTTTTTCAAGGTGTTTTATGATTTCTTTTCAAGTTGCTGAAGTATCATATATTACCACTTGAAAATACCATGCCTAAGTCTCTTAATGATGTGTAACATGTTTTACAAAATCTTGGTATGGACTGCAACAACATCCATGCATGTGTCAATGATTGCGTGCTATTTCAAGGAGAATATGAGACTATGGAGACGTGCCCAAAGTGTGGTACTCACATGTATCGACAAGACTTGCAAGGGCAAACCATCACTCAAAACGTTCCTAGACACTTTCCACTTATCCCCTGTATACATCACATGTTTTGTATGTCGGGTATGGTGAGCTTGACAATGTGGCATGCACAGAATAAATCCATAGATGGAGTCCAACGAATATCAACAAATTCACTTGCATGGAGCCACATTGACTCTACCTTTCCAGGCTTTGCATGAGAGCTAAGGAATATTTGGATTGGTCTTGCTATGGATGGCGTGAACCTATTCGGTCTTCCACTCAACTTCTTACAGTGTGTGGCATGTAGTCCTTATTAACTACAACATCCCACCATGGATTTCTACGAAGAAAGGACACCTAATCCTTAGCTTACTTGTTCTTGGCAACTACAAAGTCAAGAATATGGACATCTATCTCCATACATTAGTTAATGAGCTTAATATTTTTTGGGAGGAGGGGGTCACCATGGAGGATATGAGAAATTGTGATGGTCGACGGTCTGCCAATATACAAGCCATTCTCATGTGGACCATGCATGACTTTCTGGGATTTGGGGAGTGCTTAGGCAAGTAGGTTTCCATTTTTATTGGTCATATCTAGCATAGCTCATTGAAATTTGTATTCACAGGATAAAGGTGTTGGGACAAGTCTTGTTACCTCAGGTTATCATGCATGTTCATTGTATGGGCCACACTTAAACTCATGAAGGTCATGAACCATGAAGAAGATAGTATATCAAGGACACGCCGCTTTCTTGTGGAGGGTTATGAACTAGGGGAAGGATTTCTTGGACAACCTCCAACACGAATGAATGCCCAAAGCTATTACAAGTTGAAAATGGTCCACATAGAGTCACATCCAAATGGAATGTGACGGTTCTCAATTTCCTACGAGTTGTTGTATTGGACCCACTTACAGATCAACCACTTGTTGGATTCCATGCATATTCTTGAGAATGTGGGCAGCTTAATATGGGACCACATCACAAGAAAGAGAGACACTATAGGGGCATGAATGGATTTGAAGGAGGTAGGTAATATGGAGGCTCTTTGGCCACAATAGACCACAGTCACACCACACTCAAGTGCTGATGGGGTCACTTGCAACTATATTGTGTTCCTTGGGTTTCTTCCACTAAACAAGAGTACATTGTGAAGCAAATTATCAGGTCTTTCCGCACTCCGGTGAGTATGATGCATTCTATTAGATCCATGTTTTCTAAAGATGACTAACTATCAAGGCTAAAATCCCATGATTGGCATAAGATATTGTAGGTTTATACTACGAATGGATTGTAAGTGGCTTGCATATTTTGCTATTTGGAGTCTACTCATTTTTCATAATGCTTCTTCATTTGTGGTAGGTTGTATTATCGATCGTGATCGCAGGATGCCTTATTCCAGAAATACGAGGGATGATTTACAAGTTGTGAAATTGAGTACAATGGATCTCAGAAAAGGATATTAGGACATCCTCTATTGCGTGTGTAGGGCGGGGAGTAGTGGAGATGGTCTGTCTCATTGAGAAGTACTTGCCCACCAGCATGCTCACGATACATACCCACCTCCTGGTGCATCTTGTAGATGAAGTGGAGATTGCTTGGACTTGTCCATACATGATGGATGTTCTTCTTGGAGGGCTTCATGAAAACCCTAAAAGGCTTTGTGTGACAACGAGCTCAAGGAGAAGGTAGTATGGCTAAAGGTTGGATGGTGTCTAAGGCGTTAGTGCATATTTTATAGTGGCTACCAATGGTGTATTCAAACAACAATATGCTATGGTCACTGAAGGACGATGATAGATCGGAGATGTGGTGGTTGGAAATGGGATAGAAAAAAGGATGGATGTTGCAATGGAGAATAAAGTGAATCATTTTTCTTTGTTGCACCATGCATCCATGGAGACGTGGTTTGCTAGGTATGAGTAAGCCAAGAAAGATCGAGAAGAAGTGCAATTCGAAATTCGACATCGTATAAACCATAGACCAATTTGATTTCCCAAGGGTATTGAGTAGATGTTGTGATTTATGTCTGTGCGATGGTTACATGGAGCTTTAATCGCAACCTCTCGCTGCGAAGGGATGGAGGTCCCTACTGAGGAGTGGGAATTCTTGAGGGGATGTAGTCCAAAGGTGACCACATGTTTTACAAGTTGTCCTGTCTAGATTTTATATGTAACAACTAATCTAACCATTTCAATGTACAGTACAAAATATATAGTGTGGCATGGTCTCGTGGGTGACATTTCCGTGTGGAGTGTATCGACAAAATGCGCTCCACAATGGATTGTGGTGTCATGGTGAAGTTCAAGCAAGAGAGCGGACGGCGAGCCACAGATCCAAACATTGTTATAGATGAGATGGAGTATTTTGGGAACTTGTAAAGTATTATCATGTGGATTACCGTAGCTTCTCCATGATCATATTCGATGTGCAGTGGTTTAAAGTGGTACTAGAAGGAGCCACGGCAACCTTTCAAGACCAGGTCCATTTGGATTTCTCGAAATAGATTTCAAAAAAAGATGGATGGATTTGTGCGATACACTTTTCTTACCAGCCCATTGTGAACAGGTGCATGAACTATTTTTTTAAAATTTATTACGACATGGTATATGTCACAAATGTTAAATCTCTCTTGTATGTGATTTTGAATAAGTAATTTTCTATCCAAATCCTCAACAAGCTTGATGGTGGTATATTGTTTCTTCAGCTCCCTGAAGTGCGAGAGTATATGATGAAAGCAATGTTCCCAGCATAGATGAGGATAGTATGTAGATAGAGGGGTCAATATTGCAAGGGGTGGAGGTCAAAAATGGCTTGGAGCATGTGGAGGAGGCAGAATTGAGAAATGATGATAGAAATATAGGAGGCCAAGAATTTTTTGAGAATGAGGTGGACTCATCCTTTTGTAGTGACCTTTCTATCGACCTTCTAGTGTATACAGACTTGTGTGGGCATGAGGATCGAGATCACGAGGGCTAACACATACTTGGATAATGTAAGTTAGGACACCGGTTAGAAAATCACGCGAGTTAATGTGGCTAGCCACATGTAGCTCCTCTTCTGTAAGGATGTGATCAATGTAAGGGTGGGCCAAGACGTGGTCGTCTAGGTGTTTGTTTTGGGTGATGGCCAAGACCATGAAACAGGTTGGTGCTATGTAAGTTGGGTCATACTTGATTGTTTTAATCGCATGTCTCTGCTCAGCAGTAGTCGTTACTTGGCAACCCCATTTCTCCCATTAGAGATGCAGGTTACACAATTTTGTGAGAAAAATGAGTTGGAGTCAACAAGCCAAGTGAGTTTCTCAAGTTCAATAGGTGATGCAAGCCTTTGGGGCTTGCAATATGATATTATTAGCCATCTGATGAGCATGTGCTATTTTGAGATTTCACCATTATCGATCAACTCCTTTGCGACCTTGGGGAATTTTACGATCATGAATTCGTAATGTTATCAAGTGCAAGATAAGGAACAAACATCAAAGGCAAGCATTTCATCAAGTAAACCGAGATTAAGTCTTTCGTAGCTCCTAGAGAATGTGGTAAAGGTGCTATCCAAGATCTTGATGCAAGTCACCAAGTCATCTCCCATATTCTCAGCAAGGTCTTTGGTGTGACTGATAGAAATGAACGTCACTCGTAGGAAGGCCTAAGACCTATTGCTTGTTGGGGTGGAATTGAGCTAGACAGTGATGGTTTGAGGGGTAGCAGACTAGATAGTAGTGTATCGAAGGATAACTTCGTAATCTGATCCATGTATCCTATACTGCTTCGGGGTATTGAGGGTGGATCGAATGGCATAGATGGTGCATTTCCTTCCTCTTGCGCAGCCACTAGGGTGCCAAGCTCTCTGGACTTAGATGATTCCAGGGTATCAAGTTGCTGCATTGGTCAATATATTGGTTGGGGTTTTAGGACCGCAACCATTGCAAATTCTATAGGCTTTGTAGCTCAGGTTTCTTGGGTGTTCACTGCCTTAGCAAGACTGGGGCTTCCTGGGGGTGGGGTGGCAAGTGATGGTCATGTTTGGGCTATGCTTCTAGGATTTCTCTTCTTGGGCACCCATATCCAGGTTTTGCATTTGTAGTATCCTTGGGCTTGTAAGAAATATTTGGGGATCCATCGCGGCTTGATTGTGTGATTAGGTTGATAGAGTCGACGTTGTCTCTGAGGTTTTGCATGGTGACTCCTAGTCTTACGTGGCCTTGGTTGTGGCCATGGTTGCTTGCTACGAGGAGATGGTCCTTGGTGCTTTGGTACCCATTTAAGTGCGGGTTCTATGGCTTTGGGAATGGCCTTAGTTGGTGGTGGTTTTGTAGTCTAGGTGGGTTGTGATGACTCACAACCCCCCTCCTGAGGCTTGGTCCTAGATAGCTCTATTGGCAGCATAACAGGCTTTGGTGAAGCCTTGCTACCCTTATTGAAAGTTTTCACAATTTGAACATGGCCAATGGAAAGGTGAATACACTACACATCATAGTCCATGTTGCAGTGTGCTTGCTTTTCTTGAAAGTGCATCCTAACAACAATTCTTGACTTGCATCCTTTGTATTTGGAAATACATAGAAGATGACCGGTAGGCTTTCAAACTTGATAGAGACTACAATCTTGCACTTTCCTAGGATTGTATATGTCAGGTCCACATGCTGTCTAGTGATTAGTAGCATCTTGCATAGATACCCCAGTGCTTAATTCATGCTCATATTCAGCCCGAATACCCAACAAACTTGATTCCTCTTCAAATTCCAACAATGCACAAGTGGTATCACGAATAAATTGATGCTTCCTCTTAATTATGTCAATGATCTCATCATGAAATTCTCGCTTGTTAGCGATGCCAAGCACCTCTCCCAAAGTGAATTCCATCAGTCGACTGTTAAAGATCCATTCTTCAAAAACTTTCTTAAGATGTGTGGATGTCTCAACATCCTTATACATACCCTTCCATCAATATCTTTCTGTGATCTTTGTAAAAGTTACCCCAAACACCTCTATGGCCAGCCCATAAGCTTTCATGAAATTCTTGCATTACATTCACTTGTGAAGCTCTGTCACTAGAAACTCGCAATGGCATACCCTATTTCTTTTTAGCATGTTTCCATAAGTATCCATCTTTTAAGAAAAACCTAAAGGCTTTCCTGTTGATCTTCTTAAACCCCTCATCTGACCATTTATCTCTCTTTGTTAATATACTAAGGTATTGACTTATTCTCAACCACTCTCCTGCATATTTATCTTCAAGAAACACTTCTACACAAGGTGCAGAACATCTAAAGTGTCTTCTCTTTGTTGTCCAAGCTTTTGGTAATGCTGTACCAACACCTTGCTTTGCTAAATTCACTCTTACAACATCATTTTCAGCCGCAAGAAAGTCATATTCTTCCTCCTCATCCATCATCCCATCTTCATTCTCATAGCATGCTCAAGATAACGTGTCTGCCAATGGGTTATCTCTTCTTGCAATATGCTGAAATTCAGGGTTCAAAGATTTGATATATGCAATCCATCAAAGAGTAGCAATGTCCACAGTAGAACAACTAGTAATCATACCCAATATTGGTAAACAATTGGTCTCAATGACAACATGAGAATCCATAAAATACTCCTGATCACATTTAAGGGCTGTCACAATTCCCCATGATTCTCTTTCTACTTGTGGATACCTTCTCCGTCATTTAGCACTAGTGCAAATTGCATATCTTTCCCTTTTCTCATCATCTTGCCCAATTGCCCATCCAATCCCGATTGGGCTTGTATCAACAGTAATAATGAAAGGCTTTCCATGTGAATAGTCAGCCTTTCTCAATGTAGAAGCAGAATTAAGAGCTGCTTCAATTTCTTTATTACTTTCTAATACTTCCTTTCCGAATGAAATCTCTTATCTTTCCTCAAATGGTGCACAGATCGGGTGCCGTAAGCGTGCGTAGTGAGCGTCAGAAGGTCCCCAAGAACAAAAGAACTCTACTTTTTGCACACAAATCAATGTAGAAGACTTGCACAACATGAACAAGAGACCGATTGGGTGCAATCTCCCCCCACGCCTTGTGTGAGCACTCTACAAAGCATGTATTTTATATATTAATCATCTTCAAGCTCAAATAATAGCCCAAATTACAAAATAGCATGCTTTTGGCACCTAAGAAGTAAGGCATACCCAATACAATGTCCAAATACAAATATCTAAATCGTGCGCCCATGTGCATATAAAAATAATAAATAAATATTCAACGCCTTGATAAATAGGCACGACAAAATATAGTCGCCATGCCTAAGGTATGCGCCCATCAAAATATAGTCGCCATGCCTAAGGTATGATAACTCAAATACACGCTATCCTCCAATGCTTTCCACCGCCACTGCTGCTATCTCTACACATCAACTGAAGCATTCACAATCGTTAGTAAAATAATACAATTAAAGCGACAAAAGTGAATACCTAGCAATCTTTAGCTACATAAATAAATCAATTGGTTAGAAATCAATCATAACCTTAATTTATCACGAGTGCGCACTCTAAACTCATAAACGCTTATTAATTTAATATGTATTTTGCGGAATCACCCGCTATGGAATCACCCATGTACACACTAAATTAACGAAATGCCCGAAAAGGATAGGCGTCCCCATCAACTTCTCACACAAAGAATCCACTTTGTGTATGAGCCCCGATAATAAAAGTTTACGGAATCCACCGTAAAACCTCACGGAATCCACCGTAAAACCTCACGGAATCCACCGTGAAATATGCCTCCTGGAATCATACCCCTGGGGAGGGATAGCAATTGTCCTCAATTGCTATTAGCTCAATGTGGAGGTAATAGAGTGGGGAAAGCATTTAAGTCTCTAGTGTGCATCCATTGGGCCTCTTCAACAGGATGATTTTTAAACTTGACCAAATATCTAGAATATCTACGGCCAGTTCTAGTGGTCATGAAGTCATTATCTATAATAGCTTCAGGTTCAAGGATTTCAGTCTCTTCATCTAACAAAGGTGAGTTTTCATAGACAGGGTGTAGAGGTAATTGGCCTCTAAAGGGTCGTAATAAATTAATGTGAAAGGTGTTGTGAATTTTCCAATGTGGTGGTAGTTCTAACTTAAATGCATTGTCATTGATTTTATGAATGATTTTGAATGGTCCATAGAATCTAGGTGCTGATTTCACAACTGGGTGTTTATCTACACTTTGTAATCTACGTTTTTCTATTCTTAACCAAACATAGTCATCAACTTTGAAATTCATGGCCTGTCTTTTCTTATTGGCTTGTTTTGTATATGATTGCTGGGCTTTGGCAATCATATCTTTAACTTCATCAAAAATAGTAGCGTGCATGCTAGCAATATCATCAGCACTCTGAATCTTATTTGATAAAGATGCAATAGGTATAGGCAATCTATAACCATAGATAACTTCAAATGGTGCTTTCTTTGTAGCTGTATGTGGTGTATTATTATATGCAAACTGAAGTAAATGTAGATGTGTATCCCATGTATGTGGTTTAGAAATAGTGTAAGCATGTAAAAGATCTAAAATAGTACTGTTAGTAGCTTCATTTTGACCATTAGTTTCAGGATGAAATGCAGATGAGAAATCAATCTTTGTTCCTAAGTTAGTAAACAAATTAATCCAAAAATTATTACAGAATCTAGAATCACGATCAGAAATAATAACTTTTGGTAAACCATGATTAGTAAAAATAGTTTTAAAAAACAATTGAGCTGCTTGAGATGCAGTTAAAGTTTTCTTGCATGGAATGAAATATGCTTGTTTGCTAAACTTGTCTACAAGAGTCCAAATCATATCATATCATATCCCATATATTCAATTTGATGCTTGAAGAATGCACACTTCTTCATTTTAGCATACAGCTTATGTGACCTCATTGTCTCAAGGACAATCTGAAGTTGGGGTTCATGATCTTCTTCCTTTTTAGAATAGACTAAAGTGTCATCGAAGAAGACAAGCACGAAATCATCAAGATATGGCCTAAAGATATCCTGCATTAACCTATTGAAGGTGGCAGCTGCGTTCGTAAGCCCGATGACATAACTAGGAATTCAAAGTGCCCATATCTTGTATTGAAGGCCGTTTTTGGGATATCTTCTTCCTTGATCCTTATCTGATAGTAACCTGACATGAGATCAATCTTGGAGAAGATCTTTGCACCCTGAAGACGATCAAGAAGCTCATCTATTCTAGGAATAGGATACTTGTTCTTGACCGTTGATTGATTCAACCCTCGATAATCAATACATAGTCAAAGTGTCCCATCCTTCTTTTTTTGGAATAGTACTGGAGCTCCCCATGGTGAACTGCTAGGCCGGATGTAGCCCTGATCTAACAGTTGCTTGAGTTGTTCCTTCAGCTCAATTGCTTTTGGTATGGACATTCTATAAGGTCTCTTTGCAATTGGTGCAGCTCTTGGTACTAACCTAATCTCATGATCCACTTCTCTTTGAGGCGGAAGTTCAATCAATTCCTCAGGGAATATGTCAGCGTATTCCTTTAGCCAAGAAGGTCCTTCATGAGATTCTTGCTTTTGATCTAACTTGTTGAGTTTGATCAGGTAAACGGGTAATCCTTTTCTGACTCCTTTTATGATCCGAGATACTTTGGCTAATTGGATTCTTGGCACTCCTGCCTCACCTTGGGTTGTGACAAATTCCCTTTCAGAGTTTCGAAAGGAAACTTGACCCTTTCCACAGTGGATGTGGGCGTCGTTGGGCTTAAGCCAATCCATCCCGAGTAGACACTCATGGATACCTAAATTCATGACTCTGAATTTGACTGAAGTCTTCTTTCCTCCCAGAAAGAATTCCACCTTAGCAGTTTGCCTGGTACAAGTTACCTCACGACCATTTGCCAACTCCACAAGCAGGGTAGGTGCTTCTACTGTGGTTATTCCTAAACTTTTTGCACATGCTGGTGAGATAAAGGAATGTGTACTACCACAATCAATCAAGGTTTTGAAACCTTTACCTTGATAGTCCGACGGTGTCTGAATCACCGAGAACTGGCGATTCGGCCCTTTCTTGTGTAAAGCGGCATGGACTGTCGCTCTTTCGAATTCTGCTTCCATGATCGGATCTTCTTCTTTTTCTTCTTCGCACAATTGCCTATTGGCAATGCAGGCGGTTCTTCCTCTTCCTCAGGTAGCGGCTCCTTGACCACGGTTTGTCCCTTGGAAAGGTGCTTGGTGATGTCCTCCACCAAGCTTGGGACATTGCCTCTTGAAGTGACTGAGTTCGTTGCAGGGGAAACAACGGAGGTTTCGGCTATTGCTTTGAGTAGGAATAAAGTTGTTGACATTATTCGTCCTTGCTTTCTTTCTTTGTCCCTGATTATGACCTTGAACTCTCTTCATTTGAGGTTTGAATGCTCCTCTATTCAGGTCATTATAAGACCAAGTTTTGTTACCCCTTGGTCTAGCTTGCTCCTCCTGAATTATAGGCGCCGCTCGAATGAGTGCATTCTGAAGATTTGATGGACGCATAGATTCGAGACGGGTATTTGCTGGTGGATTTAAACTCGCATAAAATTTGGACACCTACTGTGTCATATCCATCTATGGCGCATACTTTAAAAGTGAGACGAATTTAGAGTAGTATGCATCAAGAGTGAGTCCCAGCTGTTTTAGCTCGTAGAACTCATTCATTTTTTGCGTGTGATACGCAGGTGGCAAGTATCTTCCCTACACGACTTTCTTCAGCTTCTCCCAAGCAAAGGATCCCTCTACGATCCCTTGATCCTTGCACCATTGCTTCCACCAAAGTCTGGCTTTGCCGGTGAGCTTTAACTTGGCGAGCATAGCTTGATTGGCGGGTGCAGTACCCGCTACTTTGAAGTAATCCTCCATGGATTCAATCCAAATTTCAGCATTAGCTTGGACGAATCTGCCTCTCCCGTCAAACTCGGGTGGCTTAATTTGCTTGAGAAGGAACTTCTTCTCCTGGATCACAGCAGTACTTGATGTAGGAGACGAATTAGGAACCTGTACCTGGGGTTGTGCCTGAATAAAGGTTTTTTTATAAACATTATTATACGATAATCGTCGTTAATTTATATTACATCTTCAATTCCGCTATTATGTAACCAATGTAGCTACTTAACTTTTTATCAACTCTTATGCACAATCAGACATAAAAAGAAGTCTTTATTTGAATTTATATGGGCATAGCCCTTTCGAATACAACATTTCATGCGATGATAAGCCAACTGTTACATTTAGTTTGGGGAGAACAACATTGTATTACATTTATCTACAGGGACTGTATAATAGTAAGGTTTCGGGTCATGGATCTTCAGGAATCGGTAAGTCATTGGAAGTTCAAGATAACCTTTCTTTTGGAATCCATACTTCTCATGGCGGCCCAATAATTTAATCCTGTCGGCGGGGATTACACGGGTTACTTCCTCATATACATATGAGTTCATCTCAACCCTCCCACCTTGAATATGTAAAGTTGAGTTTACGTGAGCTTCCACAAAAATGAACAGCTTCATTGATGCCAGGAGGCATATTCCACGGTGGATTCCGTGCCACGGTGGATTCCGTGAGGTTTTACGGTGGATTCCGTAAACTTAGATGACCGGGGCTCATACACAAAGAGGATTCTTTGTGCGAGAAGTTGATGGGGACGCCTGTCCTTTTCGGGCGTTTCATTAATTTAGTGTGTACGTGGGTGATTCCATAGCGGGTGATTCTGCAAAATGCATATTAAATTAATAAACGTTTATGAGTTTAGAGTGCGCACTCGTAATAAATTAAGGTTAGGATTTATTTCTAACCAGTTGATTTATTTATGTAGCTGAAGACTGCTAGGTATTCACTTTTGTCGGTTTAATTGTATTATTTTACTAACGATTGTGAATGCTTCAGTTGATGTGTAGAGATAGCAGCAGTGGCGGAGAAAAGCATTGGAGTTTAGCGAGTATTCGACCTTTGGATTATATTTTGATAGGCGCCACTCCTATATTTTGTTATGTCTATTGAGACATCGATTATTTATTATTATTTTGTATGCGCCTATGCGCCCGGATATGTTATTTCTATTTGGACATTGAGATTGGGCATGCCAGACTCTATGGGCACCGTCCATTAGCTTTATTTTCCTATTTTTGTAGAAAGCAAACTCAAAAGCTAAAAGCTTGTCATATTTTTGTAAATTGGGCTATTATTGAGCATGAAGATTGAAATATACATAAAATACATGCTTTGTGAAGCGCTCACACAAGGCATGGGGGGAGATTGAACCCAATTTGTCTCTTGCTTCTTGTCGTTCATGCTTTTACATGGTTTTTTGTGCAAAAAGGTAGAGTTCATTGTTCTTGGGGACCTTCCGGGATTCACTACGTGAGCATACTGCATCCGATCTGCGCACCAGTGGTATCAGAGCGGAGCAGAGATCAAGAGCTTCCAATTGCTACCAATCTTGGGCGAAGGCGGAGCTCCAGGAATGATCGGGCTCTACAGTCAATCTCATCGCGAACTGTCGATACAGGCAGACTTCTGGCGATCAAGAACCCCTGTTTCTACTGTCAGATCGCGAAGGACCAGGCTCTGCAAGCAGAGGACCACGCATCCATCTCCTTCAACAAGTCGTCAACAAACAGTGAGAAAACAAAAGTTTCATCCATTATTTCTCATAAGTTAAAGCTCTAAGCTTAGAAGAAGCTTAAGAAGCTTAAAAGCTTCTTAATTTTTTTAATCGTGGCCTCAGAGGAGGTCCGAATTTTTTGCGCGGCGAAAAAAAATCGGCCCCCCCCACGAAAATCAGACGCCGCCATCGTTAAGCTTACTAAGCTTAAGCTTAATCACTTAAGCTTAAGCCATTAAGTTCTCATCAAGTCATACAGGGCAAACAAGTTGACAAACTCTAGGTCCTGCACTGCAAAAGTCAAGTTCAGCAAGTCAATTGGAATCAAGTTCTGTAAGTTCTGCAAGTTGGCCTAAGTTCAGCAAGGCAGCAACCCTGTAAGTCTGCTAAGTCTACAACTCTGCAAATCAGACTAGTCAACTGGAGTCAGAACTGACTAGTGCTTAAAACTCCTAGAAGACTTGTTCCTATGCAAAAACTCTGAACTGGAAAATTGTTCGTGGCAAGGTATTCTACCTATCTACAAGTTCGTTGAAGTATTTTCAGCAAACAAAGATAGAAATATTGCAGATTTTCTAAAAATTGAGAAAGAAATACCCAAAAATACATTGCCTTGTAACCCCGAATTTGAGCTACGCTCATCCCGCTAACCTGATTTTGAGTGAGAAAGGTTTGTTGAGTTTTACAGGATGACGACCCCACATATGGATGATCCTATGACTGAAGACGACCTACCTGAGCCTACCATGAAACAAAAGCTGGATCTAATCATGCTACAATTGGAAGAAGAGCGAAGGGCTAGGCAAGCATTGCAAGCGCAATTGACAAAACTACAAAGAGCATCCACCGACAAAGGTGAACCTCAAGCTGAAGATTTGATTCGCCGTACCATCGACGCCACTCTTGAAGCTCAAACCATTCGCAAGGAATCCAAGATAAGTAAACGAAGTTTCAAATTTCGCACTTTCAATGGCATACGAGAAGGAAACACTGTTTTATCATTCATTAGCCAGTTTGATGACTATTTCCATGAGGAAACTTATCCAGAAAAAGATAAAATCAAGTGTGTTACTAATCATCTGATAGACAGAGCATCACTTTGGTGGACTGTAGTCCGCAAGAGCATAGAATGTCCTACTACTTGGGAAGATTTCAAGAAGAAGTTACTGCAGAATTTCCTTCCACCGCAATTTCATGAGAAGGCTATCAAGCAATGGGATTTACTTCAACAACGGGATCGTGAGCCTATTCCACAGTATACAGAGCGTTTTTGGAATGCACTCCTACAGCTACGCATGCTTGAAGACGTACCAGAGACGACACATAAGCGGAAGTATATGTCTGGACTTCTTGGACATTACTACGCTGAAGTGAACATGGTCAAGCCTGCTACCCTTGAAGACGCCATCTCCTTAGCTCACGACACTGAAGATAAGTTACGCGGAAGAGACAGACGACCACAGCAATTCCAAGCCAACGGTAATTATGGATCTAAACAATTCAATTCCAATTTTAGAAGGTTTAATCTAGGTCGTTTCTGATCACCATCTTTCCGCAAGAATTGGCCTAAACCACCTGCATTACCATCCACTGTCAATCCAAATCCTAAGCCTATTCCACAAGCAAATCCAAATGTACCCAGACTTCCAGCCATTGCAAATAATATAACCAAAGCCAAGCCAATAGTATGCTATAAGTGTCACCAGCCAGGGCATCTCGCAACAAATTGTCATTCAAAGAAGCCACCAGCACATATCAACTATCTTGGAGCCATGGATGAAGACGAGTATGAGGATATGCCAGATTTCACTGAAGATGAGGATGATCCTACTACTACTTCCGATACTTTACCAGGTATGCCTACTCCACATTCATTGTTGACTACGAAATGTATGGTGCATGGAAAGGAAAGAACTATCTTGCATGATGACGATAGTACCCATGACTTTATTTCAGCAAAATTGGTAAAGGGATGCCAGGAGGCATATTCCACGGTGGATTCCGTGCCATAGTGGATTCCGTGAGGTTTTACAGTGGATTCCGTAAACTTAGATGACCGGGGCTCATACACAAAGAGGATTCTTTGTGCGAGAAGTTGATGGGGACGCCTGTCCTTTTCGGGCGTTTCATTAATTTAGTGTGTACGTGGGTGATTCCATAGCGGGTGATTCCGCAAAATGCATATTAAATTAATAAACGTTTATGAGTTTAGAGTGCGCACTCGTAATAAATTAAGGTTAGGATTTATTTCTAACCAGTTGATTTATTTATGTAGAGACTGCTAGGTATTCACTTTTGTCGGTTTAATTGTATTATTTTACTAACGATTGTGAATGCTTCAGTTGATGTGTAGAGATAGCAGCAGTGGCGGAGGAAAGCATTGGAGTTTAGCGAGTATTCGACCTTTGGATTATATTTTGATAGGTGCCACTCCTATATTTTGTTATGTCTATTGAGACATCGATTATTTATTATTATTTTGTATGCGCCTATGCGCCCGAATATGTTATTTCTATTGGGACATTGAGATTGGGCGACCGTGGAATATGCCTCCTGGCATCATTCACGACTTTCAGGTTTTCCAACCACTTGATCCTCTTTAGGTTGGTATGTAGATAAGCAAACCGGTGGGCGGCTATATAGTAGATTCCTGAAGCACCCGTCCATCTTTGTTCCATATACAAAGGTGATGGATTATAGATCTGCTCCAGGATGTTCATCATCCCAATCCTTTGTCTATAAAGTGGAGAATGCATTGCAGTCATAAACATGACTCGAAATACCAAGAACTTGTCCCAGGCTTCATAATTTTGCAAGACAGCATTGAAGATAAGGAAAATTTTGGACAGCAACATTTGCTTTACTACATCTTTTTGAGATTTCATAAAAAAAATTCCGTTGGTTGGCTCTGATACCAACTATAACTTATCCACTAGTATCATCCAGGACATGTCTTAGCAGTCCATCGGAAAGGAGGTCTAGAAAGCTCTGCCCGGCACTCCCATGGAATGTTACGAGGTTTGTGATCTAGGGCTTTCTGTGTCTGCCACGTAGCGGAAGTATTCCGGCCGTTCCCACTTAGGATCGACCTAGCATTAGGGTTTTCCTGATTGGTCATTTCCTAACAACAACTAGTATCGGAACCAAGCGAACTATTTTACGCAGAAACGCCAGGTCCGAAGTGGATTCAGGCTACACTTGGTTCAAGGAGAATGGGAAACGAGAGGGATGCAAAGCTCAACCTCTCTGCCATAAGGCATAGTCCCATTCCGTTCCCCTAAAACAGTGTAAGTCGGGTTAAGACATAACTCTAGGTCAACGCTTTTGTTGTTCATGTCCTTTGACGGATCATCCCGCTGCTCCTTGTGATTTGAGAAAAGTTCTTGGCCAACCGGGACCACCCATCCGTAGGACGGACCCATGGCCCATCCTCCGCGCTTTCCTCGGGTTGTTTTAGTTATGTAATTATCTAACACATTAGTTGGACATGTAACAACGAGCTTCCTTAATTAACCCGTTAAGCACTGGTTCCTTCACGTATCTTATCACTTGACATAGAAAAACAATATCAGACAAGTTCTTTATTAATAGATCATCATATTTATCTTTGAAATACAAAGAGTTCTGCCCGTAGGCTTATCCACAATCCGCCCGAAGGCTATCCAGCAATCCACAGGGATCACTATTCCAAGTTTTTGCCCGTAGACTAGTATGCGGGCCTCGAGATCCAATCCCGAGTCATGTTAGCCTCTTGTACAGGACCCGGAAGGCGAGGGATTTACGGCCAAAGCCCCCCTTGGCACCCAAGCATCCTCCTGCTCCAAGTAGTACTCAACGGAGAGACCTCTCGTGGTGGGTTCGGTCTACGTTCCCGGCGCGGTCAACAACCCCCTTGGTTAGGGTCAGGAAGGCAGTCGAGGGTAACTGAAGCTGCCTCTCCCTTCAGGACTTCAACCTAAAGTATAGATATTCATTTATTTTGTAATTCATTGGTCAAACAAGTCAAACAGTGCTCTAAAATCTCTAGCAAGCACAAACATTTCCATTGATCATTTTTGTTGTTGGCAAATTGCTAAGGAATGATTCCATCCTTTTGAATGCATCCAGTACTCGATCCGAGGTGTCTTGCATCTTAGCAAGATCCCATATATTCTAGGTTAGGGCATACCATATTAACTCAACTTGCTCAAACCTTAAAGTTCATTGGGTACTTTAGTTTCTAGTTTTTAAATCTCGAATTAATCTTCCTTACCCAAGGAGGATATCAAAGTATACATCCTCTTGCAAGATGACTTGTGTAAGGATCCGCCATCCTTGTTGCGAGAATTTGGCCTTTCTTCTTGTGATTCAATCACAAGACCATATGACTCCGTACTTGCTGCGCAAGTCCCGCATCGTACTATGCGATAATGGAATCACAAAACAAACCGTTTCATTTTCTTTAAGCTGATGTTGTTAGACCTAGGGCTTCCTAGCTTTATTTTTTTGTAAGAAACTTAGGGACAAACCCTAATTCCTTTTTCATTTACAATTTACTGACTCTACAATCAGGGAATGTGGGTAAGTAATGAAAGGTATAAATGTTTCTTGGAATTTAGTTCATTCCCAATGAATATTTCGCAGCATAGGTATTTCTAAGTTTATATTAATTTGGTTAAATTTAGAAGAAAATTTTGAGATTACTTCCACTTGATTCGTTGTCTATGCGTAACCCTAACTTATCGATTTGAGGGCATAGTTTAGGTTAATTTCAACTAATCTTCCATTTTCTTTGCGAACACAACTCATGCTAAATAAGCAACCTTTTTCTTGCTAAGTTATGCAGTTAACAATGATAATTTCATAGAGTTTATGCATCGTAAGAGTCCTTTCATGATTTGTATTTTCCATGCATAAAGCTATTTGAAAAAAATTACATTTATGCTTTATTTATTTTGCATGTTCAATTAAACTAAATTCCTTCGTCGTGAACAACTAGGACAAAATATATCCTATCCCTAACAATTCATCTTGCATGATTGAATTAAAATGATATAAAATTAAGAAGGAAAAACCTAGGTTTGGGGTGAGATATCCACATGGATACCGAGAGATGACCCTCCCGCAGCTATGCCTTGGACTTTCTTAGGAGGCATTGCAATTGTAGTTGTTTGGACGTGGAAGCAGCTTTACAATTCTTCTTTGGATTTCACCGTTGCTCCCTTGCACCGCCCGTCGATAGTAGTTTTCGGAAGGCTCCCTCCTTGGAAGTCGGGGAAATTTGAAAGGGTGTTTCAGAGTCTTCTACGACTAAGACTCATTGAAGCCATGGAAAGGCTTAATGGCCTTTTAGTGACTCGTTAAAACGAGGAACAAAAAGGGACGGAAAAACACAAGGTGCGGACAAAATCTTCAAGGAAATAGAGTAACCGTAAAGGTTATAAGTAAGGTCGAAGGACCTTAGGTCAACTTGGAGGGAAGGGGTTTCAATACGCCACAAGGGAAGGACTAGGGAAGGTTTTAACACTAAGGAAATAGGGGTTGTTCCAAGGAAAGGGATAGGGGTTTTTTGAGGGATTAGCACGGGGGTGTGGTTCCAAGGGAAAAAAAAAAGATAAAAGGGGCTTAAGGATAGGGGTTGAGTGAACTTTAAAATCACAGTGAAGATAATAATCCCAAAAGAGAGGACTTAAGGGTGAAACATGGGATTCCAACACCCATAGGAGAGAGTCATATAATGTATTTAGACACGGAGGTGTTGTAGAGGGGTGATAAGACTCGGGGGTAAATGAAAGGTTTTTGAAAGGCCCAATAGGGAATGAAAAGGGTTTATACGGCCCAAGACAAAAGGGTCATTGAGATTAGCACCGGGGGGGGGGAAATAAATGGGGCTTAAATCGGAGGGGAGGGGGAATAAATGGGGCTTATGGAAAGCTCACAAGAAAGGGGGCTTCCTAAGGCCCTTGGAAGCTTCCCAAGAAGCTTATTTTGGGGGGGGGGGGGTCGTGGAGAAACCACGTGGGCAATATATGGCGGCCGTATTCGTTGGCAACTGGCGATGTCTTCTTCAGCCCCTGCGGCTTCACGACCCTCTGTGCGGCAGAGCTGGGGACGTCTTTCTTCCCCATGCCTGATTGCTTCCTCACAACGATGATGCTCTCCACTCTCTCTCTTGACACAGCTGCAGCATATGCTCCTCCATGACTCCTTCAGCCTCACGACGGCAGCTGGTACACGTTTTGCGCAATCTTTCCCTCTTCACAACTTAGCCTCCTCCTTTCCTCTGACAGCCTCCTATTATTATCTTCCTCTCTTTTTCATGACCTTAGAGGGGGAGGTATTTATGGGAAGAGGGGGTAGGGCCTTCCTCTCCCACGTGGAGCCTGCATGTAGTCCCTCCCCTCCACCTCTACACTCTCCCATCTAGCACAATCCTCTTCCCTCAGCCACGCTTCGGCTGGGGGAAAGAGGATTTAAAAAAATTTGCATTAAGTCCAATATTATTCCCTTAACCTCCTCCCAAGAGGAGGTTCTCATGAAAAGATGCAGGTTTCATTGAGCCATGTCTCATTTGGCACAGTGGAGAGTGTATTAGTAAAGACCAAACCGTCCAACCACAAAGCAGCATTGTCATTTTCCCGAGACTTCACACGGCCTCGTAATATTTTTAGAAGAAATATTACACTGCGCATCCTCTGGTATGTCCCAAAATCCTAGTTGTCACCAGATTGTGAGTCCTCCTCATCCTCTACAACCATATCCTTTGCTTCTTCATCTTCTATATCTTTTTGGCTAGCCCCTGTATCATGGCTACTATTTTATTCCAATTCTAGCAACTCATAGGCATCAGTTTCCTGCCTCTTGAATAATTTGATTATTTTCAATGCTACCAAAATCTTTATGGCTGTCCCATCTAGCTAATTTAATGCATAAGTAGCATTGTCAAACACTTGTCTTACCACATAGGGTCCGAACCATCTTTTGGAAACTCTACAAATGGCACTATGCTGATTGTCTAAACTACTATCATAAACCAATACCCAATCCCCATCTTGTATGGTTCTTAGTCTCAGTCTATGTCTTTTGTCAAACCATTTCTTGTTTTGTATCCTTACTACCCTTAATTTTGTAACGGTTGCCTCTATGTCTTCTGACTTTCTTTCCAATTGTCTAATGCGTAAGGCCAACAAACCCTCTCAATTCAACTCCTCCTCCCAAGATAGCACACTCCATGTGACTATCATCTCTTCTATTGGCATGATAGGTCTTTGACCATACATCGATTCTATAGGCATATATCCTGTAATAGCACTATGAGTTGTTGTGTCAACCCACAAGGCATAAGGGAGCAATCATGGCCAATCTTTTATCTTCTCTACATATGCTTTTGCCAATGCCTTTACAATAGGTGGATAATCTCTTTCACTTTTTCCATTTCCTTCAAGATTATAGGCTGAAGTTAAAGAAACCTTTATCCCCAACTGTGCAAAGAAATCATGAGCTTCATCTGCATCTAGCTCACACCTATCTGTAGTAAATTTTCCCACACAACCATACCAACAAAAGATCTCTTCTAAGAGAAAAGTACAAACATCATTTGTTGTCTTAGTATGTAGAGCTCTCCCTTCCACTTGATTAGTCAAGTCTTCATGGGCAAGCACAAGATATCTCATTTGCCAAAGACCTGTAGGCATCGTGATTGAATCCACCAACCACTTAAAATGAATAGACCATGGATATGTGGGCTGCAATCCATCTCGATGTCTCACTGATGAATACATTTGACATGTCATACATGTTTCAACAAAGTGAGAAACATCCTTACACATACCCTGCCACCAATATCTTTCTTTGAACTTTGCAACAATACCCCAAACACCTCTATGGCCAACCCATAAGCTTTCATGAAATTCTTGCATAACATTTACTTGTGAAGCTCTATCACCCAAAATTTAGATTGGCATACCTTGTTTTTTTAAGCATGTTTTCATAAGTATCCATATTTTAAGAAAAAACCATAGGATTTCCTCTTGATCTTCTTAAACTGCTCATCTAACCATTCATCTCTCTTTGTTAATGTACTGAGGTATTGACCAATTCTCAACCACTCTTGTGTATATTCATCTTCGAGAAACACTTCTACATAAGATGCAGAACATCTAAAATGTCTTCTCTTTGTTGTCCAAGCTTCTGTTAATGCTATAGCAACACCTTGCTTTGCTCAATTCACTCTTACAACATCATTTTGAGTCGCAAGAAATTCATCTTATTCCTCCTCATCCATCATCCAATCTTCATTCTAATAGCATGCTCAAGATAACATGTTTGCCACACTGGGTTATCTCTTCTTGCAATATGCTGAAACTCATGGTTCAAAGATTTTATGTATGCAATCGACTGAAGCATAGAAATGTCTACATCAATACAACTAGTAATCATACCCAATACCAGCAAACAATGGGTCTCAAAGACTACACAAGCGCCCATAAAATATTCATTACCACATTTAAGGATTGTCACAATTCCCCATAATTCTCTTTTTACTTGTGGATACCTTCTCTATCATTTAGTCAATACTTTAGCACCAAAGAGAATTGCATATATTTGTCCTTGCTCATCATCTTGCCTAATTGCCCATCCAATCCCGATTGGTCTTGTATCAATAGTAATAATGAAAGGCTTTCCATGTGAATAGTCAGCCTTTCTCAATGTAGGAGCAGATTTTAAGAGCTACTTCAATTTCTTCATTCCTTTTTTATGCTTCCTTTCCCAATGAAATCTCTGAGCTTTTCTCAAAAGATAATATAGAGCATCAACTACATGTGCAAAGTGAGGAATCCATATCAAATAGAACACACATGCACCCAAGAATCTACGCACCTCTCATACATTCGTGCATACATCTTGCATTCTATCAATCTCATCTATTTTTGGTGATGATGATCTTTTCCCATTAACTCGAAAGACTGACTTTTGTCCAGAAAGAGTTAAATGCACCTCTTCTAGACACGTCAAAATCCTCTCACAATCCACAATATGGTTTGCAACAAACTGTCTACATCCATGAGCATCCATCTCTTCATTCTTTTCATCCAGAGTGCACCTTTCCATTGGAGCATCATCCAAGAACGGCATTGTGAATTGTGGTATAAAATCCCTGAGTACCCTATTCATAGCATTTGCCATGCATGCCATTGAGTTGGTTGCACCCTACAAGAGAGTAGACATCTGTACTAACCCCAAAGGAGTCTTCATGTTTGTGATATCCCGGCTTTCAACTACAAGCTAAAACTGATCATAACCTGAGTAAAGATCACCCAAAGAATAGATCACTCTGCCTGCAAAAGCCTCTGCAAATTCATCAACCACAGGACGTGCACCAACATTTCTTATGGTCACTTTATTGATCAGTTGCATGTCTTGAATCAATCTCCAAGCCCCATTATTTTTGGGCAGAGTAAACCAACGATTTGAATATGGGGCTGAAGAGGACTCCAAGATATTCATGTGAATATTTTAATTTAACAAATCCATTAACTTTGGTAAGTAAGCTTTACGCACTAGAATAGGCCTCAAGTTCCATGGTAAATGTGTCATAGTAAATATTACCATAGGAGAGAGAACATTTGGATCAACACAACCTACTTTAGTTGGCTGAAATGCAAATGCCTTTCCATGCCTAGCCAACATCCGCATAAAACAATCTCTCTTTCAGCAAGCAAAAGAAACCCTTCTGCACCAACTTTCAATTCATGTAATCTTTTAGATGTAAAATGATGACATATATCTTTAGGATCCCATAAGCTTGGCTGCCTTGACACTTTTTCATACAGACCCTCACTTTTTGGTGGAAGTGACAATGCAATCGGTTTCACCTTTTTGTCAACTATCTTATACTTTTTCTCCATAAGTGCTTCAGCCCATTGTAATCCTTAGTGCTCAGCAAACAATGTTATAACATCATACATGTCCAAAGAACATACTGACAACACTTTGTTTTCAACCTTATTTTCTAGATGTATAGTTGTTGAAATTTTAGCCATTGGCTCATTAATATTCAGCCCATAAAAGTTACCTGAAATGCCTGCATTTTCAGTTTATAGTCCCAATGCTTTCAGCTTCTTAGCAGCCCATTTCATATATATACTTTTAGCTTCTTAGTAGCCCGTTTCATAGATATGCATTCAGCCTTGCACATAGCTTCCATAGGCTTAAACCAACATGAACTGTTTGTTGTAAACTGAGAATAAACAATAGTAAATACATGCGTCATTCCATCAAGAGGTGAGTACATTCTTTGAAGAGCACTATTGTAGTCCTGCATTACAACAATGCTTCATGGAAATCTAGGTCTTTGAAATTCCTTGCATTTAGAGCCAAAAGAGACTCTCGAAGAGTATCACGATTTCTAAGATGATTAACACAAATAGTAAGAAATTGGACTTCTTTTCTCCCATCCTTGATTTTGACTCTTGCATAAGCAGAACTAACATCAAGCATCTCTGTTTTCATATATACTCCTGTAATATAGGGCTGTCCCAAAATCACTCCATATGAGGAATTATCTTGCACAAAGAAGTGTTGCTCTTCTTATACATCACAAATCGTCACTTTCACATTAGGACATGCAGCATAAAGCTCTCCCAAAAAATTATTTGCAACCCTCATACGCCAACCATGATCAGTATCCACAGGCCATGCACCATTTTCATACAATCCATACTCAATGACATTTATCTCAGACCCATGGTCAAGTAAAGCAACACAAGGAGTTTCACGTTCTCCTATTTTTCATTTATCTCAGACCCATGGTCAAGTAAAGCAACACAAGGAGTTTCACGTTCTTCTATTTTTACTACCATTTCAATGGTAACTCTAGCTCAATGATTTCTTGTGTAATGACTTCAAGGAATAAATCCTAGAGTCTCTTCCCCATATTGTTGTATCTGCCTTACTCCACCATGCATATTGCTATAAGACAATGCATTTTCAGCCACTTCTTCTCTTTCCACATGCTATCCATTGATTAGTAGCATCCTACATAGATAACCTAGTACTTACTTCATACTCATATTCAACCCAAATACCCAACATGTTTCCTCTTCCAATTCCAACAATGCACAAGTGGTATCACCAAGAAACTGAATCTTCCTCTTAATTATGTCAATGATCTCATCATGAAATTCTTGCTTGGAAATGCCAAGCACCTCTCCCAAGGTGAATTCCACTTGATTGTTTAAGATCCATTCTTCAAGAACCTTCTTAAGATGCATGGTTGTTTCAATGTCATAATGCAACTTATACCCTGGCTGCTTGCCCTTCTTTTTTCCCTCTTGTTTGTTATCCTTCTTTTGCTCCTACCTGACCTCTTCCATAACATGCTCATGAGGTGGCTGATTTGTAGCTTTAAGTTGATCCACACTTCTTCTTGTCACTCTTCTCAATGTCCATGTATTATCTTCATCTCATTTTCATTTCTCTTCCACAAGTACATCCGTGTTTGTATGTTTGCTAAATGTTCATACACTGAATATGCATCTACCGACAGTGATTCCCAACCAGTTATGTCACAAATGTCTTGCCCTACATGAGACATTTGACTATCAGTAACCTTTCACTTTTCAGTGGAAAGTAAAGCATGTTTCCATATTTCAGCCATTGGACTTGGCCATGCATACTATCCACCAAAAGTAGAAGCATGTACCGTTGGACTTGGCCATGCATTCTATCCACCAAAAGTAGAAGCATGTAACGCCGCATAATCATTTCAAATAGCCAAGTCTTCCAACAAACTTCTACATACCTCCCTTTCCAAAATGCAAAGCAAGAGGCAATCCCGTTTCTTGTGCATGGATCTTGCCATCTTTCTGAAAGATGAGCTGTCATGCCAAGGCCTCCTGATAGGCAAGACAATCCTTTCTCTCATGCTGCAAAAAGGATGTGGTGGATTTTCCCAAGCAAGTGGTGCTGCTCGAATGAAAAGTGTACATGCACAGGAGACATACATATGGTGGATTAGATGTGCCTAGTCATGTAAACACTCCAGTATAGCATTGAGGGGGAGTGTTGAGATATTGAGAGGTAGCAATTATGGTTGTGTAATGCTACAATGGATGGATGAAACAATTAAAGGTAACACCTCTCTTAAGAGGGGATATTGAGAATGTAAGCTGCGATGTTTGTGGATGTGTGTATATCTATAAAATTATTTTACATGCTAGAGATTGTATGGTGTGAGGATATGGATGTAAGGTGTGAAGAGAAATGTGCCACATTGGTTCATGATCTTAAGATTCATCCAAGAAGTCACATGTTCAAACATGGAGATCTAACACATGAAGTATTTGATATGGTTGGTGAACATGCATGGATTTAGTGTTTAGGGAGAATTACTTCTCAAGGTCAACATGAAAGAAAAAAGTAGAGAAAGAAGAAAGAAGTAGAAAGAGAGGTCTAGACCAAGAAAATAATTGCATGCATCTCACGTAAAGCACAAACTTTAACAGTTTATCCATGCACTAATGACTTTAGATCATGCAAATAATAGGTGATGCGGAGTACAATGCATGATGCACTAGAAACTAGTTATTACTAAAAGCACTGCACACATAAACTATTTTTGTTGCAACCAATCGGACCTTATCTAGTTTTCATCTAGGCTAAAGATGTCCATAAGAATAAGGAAGTCAAAAGCAAGACAGAGAAAACTAACAATTGTTTCGAGAGACATCTTTGATACAAATAAATATGGGCACATACCTATTTAGCATATGTTGATATACATTCCTCCCCTTATTTGTGAGTATGTCGTTCTTCAAGGCTCATTTGAATTTGGAAAGGCTGCAAGAAAATGTGGTAGGTCAAATCTTGTTTAAATGAAAATCCGACAATAGGACTTCCAATCAAAGTCTACCATAACATGTATAATGAGATTAAGCTCTCTTTGTAGTCCCTGTTAGGAAATTTGTTTCAAATTCCCAACAAATGCAACATAAAATTATATATAAGCAAGGGGAGTACAAAATGCAAACAGTCCATTGATACATTGTTACTAGTACTATCAAGATTGTGGGAGAGAAGGAAGGAGTCTCACTTGTAGCTTTCTTGCTTGCACAATGGGGGAATACACACAAAGGTGGAGGCTCAAAACAGTTTTCCTCTTCTTAGTTGTGTAAGCCAAAAGAACTCAAGTACATAGAAATAGAAGAACCCTATATATGGGTCTCAAACCAAACTCAACTAACAAAGGTGGCATACTAACTGAGCCACAAACTAGAGTAGATAAGGATAGCTGTCATCTAGCTATTATTCATGGGTGGTATACCAACCGTATCTGCAACTAACAAGTCGATGACATAAATGCACAATGGTCACTGTGGCATATCACGAGTGGAGCTCTATATCTCAACACTCCCCCTCGAGCTCAATCCCAATTCCTGCACACCAAGTAGGTCTCTCAACTTGGCAGCTTCTCTGCACCCAATGCCTTCGTAAATATGTCAGCTACCTGATCCTCTGTGCTGACATAAACTAGATCAATAAGACCTAGTAAAACCCTCTCCTGCACATAGTGATAATGCACCTCAATGTGCTTTGTTCTGTTGAGATATCGAGCTCCACTCGTGATACGCCAGGGTGACCGTTGTGTATTTATGTCACCGACTTGTCAGTTGCAAACGCGGTTGGTACACTGCCCATGAATAATAGCTACATGATAGCTATCCCTATCTACTCTAGTTCGTGGCTCAGTTAGTATGCCACCTTAGTTAGTTGAGTTTGGTTTGAGACCCATATATAGGGTTCTTCTATTTCTTTGTACTTGAGTTCTTTTGGCTTACACAACTAAGAAGAGAAAAACTATTTTCAGCCTCCACCCTTGTGTGTCTTCCCCCATTGTGCAAGCAAGAAAGCTTCAAGCGAGACTCCTTCCTTCTCTCCCACAATCTTGACATGTTCTAGCATGATAGATTGGGTTATTTGCCAAGTGTATACTACTCATGTTGTCACAATAAATGACAACTGGCCCATCTGTAGGCTGGTACATATCATAAAGTAGCTTATGCAACCAAGATACCTCACATGCAGCCATTGTTGCGCCCCTGTACTTAGCCTCTGTGCTCGACAAGGCAACTGTAGGTTGTTTCTTGCTGCTCCAAGTGACTGCAGCACTCCCAAAAGAGAACACATATCCACTAGTAGATCGTCTATCAGAAATAATACCAGCCCAATCAGCATCAGTGTATCCATGCAACTGTATTTGAACCCTAGTCTCATAAAGTAGTCCATACTGCAATGTGGACTTCACATACCTGAGTATGCGTCTAGCCGCATCTAAATGCGGTTTCCTTGGAGCCTGCATAAACTGACTTACCAATCCAACAGCATAGCTCAAATCTTGCCTGGTAATAGACATGTAAATCAAACTTCTTACTATGCGTCTGTACATAGTACGGTCTTCCAGAAGCTCACCTGCATCTGCGCTCAGCTTCACATTCTGCTCCAAAGGAGCTGAAATAGGCTTACAGCCTATCATCCCATATTTGGAGAGCATGTTCAATCCATACTGCCTCTGCAAGAGCCGTATCCCACTTGGTGATCTAATCACCTCAATGCCCAAGAAATAACACAGCTCTCCCAAATCCTTCATCTCAAACTTCTGCTTCAATAGCATTTTCACATGAAGGATATCTTCATCACTGTCACCTCTCATGATCAAATCATCAACATAAATGATAAGTAGCATAATATCTTTCTCTGTTTTTCTCACATAAAGTGAGAAATCTGCCTTAGAAATCTTAAAGCCAATAGTGATAAGATACTGTCCTATCTTGTCAAACCATGCTCTAGGTGCTTGCTTCAAGCCATACAATGCTTTCTTCAACCTACAAACAAACTCAGGATGAACAACATGCACATAACCTGGTGGCTGCTCCATATATACCTCTTCTTGCAAATCACCATGCAAGAAGGCATTCTTTACATCCATCTGATGTAAAGACCATTCCTTTGATGGAGCCATAGCAATGACTGCTCTTACGGTTGCCATCCTTGCAACCGGACTGAATGTTTCTTTATAATCAATGTCATATGTTTGTGAATACCCCTCGACTACTAATCTTGCCTTGTATCTGTTCACAGAACCATCTGCATTGTGCTTCACCTTATAAACCCACTTACAGCCAATTGCATTTTTACCTTTACGCAAAGGTACCAATTCCCATGTAGCATTTACTTCCAAGGCATCCATTTCTTCATCCATGGCTTTCTCCCATTTTTCTTTTCCCATGACTTGCTCAGAAGAAGTGGGTTCTAGTTCCTATATCACTTTGACCATATAGGAATAGTGAATGGTTGTAAATCCATCATATTTCAGCCTATCCACAAGATACCTAGCTCTGGTAGACCTGCGCAAAGTAGGTTCACTCCCAGGTGCTCTCAAAACATCCCTGGTCTTCCTTACTCCAGGTTTAACAATAGAAGGAATACCCAACTCATCATCAATGCTCTGTTATGAGCCATTGGATTCACCATCCACATAAGAGTGACCTGCATTCACATCAAACATGGGCTGATCTACCTTCTCTTTTCCTTTTTGTTATACCTGAATACCACTATCTGCATTGCTTTGAGAAGATTCTCCTGATCTCAATCTACCTGTCCATGGCAAAGAATGTGAACCACTGCTAGAGGACGTTCTAGGTCCACTAATATTTTGTGACTGCTACTGTGAATTATGTACAACATTACCATTTTATGCATCTACATCATCAATCACATTTAGTGGTTTATACCAGCTACTCATCTCATCAAAAACAACATCTCTGCTCACTATAAACTTACGAGTAGAAGGGTTATAGCATCTATACCCTTTCTGTTCTGCAGAGAGTAACCAATAAAGATGCATTTCTCAGCTTTTGGATCCAACTTGGATCTCAACTCATCTGGCACATGAACATAGGCAATGCAACCAAAAATCTTCAAATGAGAAATATATGGTTTCCTACCAGTATACCTCTCCTCTGGAGTCATCCCATGTATTGCTGCAGTGGGAGTCCTGTTCATTATGTAGACTGCTATAGCAACTGCTTCAGCCCAGTAAAAATCTGGCAAGTCTTTTACGTTGAGCATGGCACGAGATACCTCTCCAATATGCCTATTTTTCATTTCTGCAATTCCATTTTGCTGTGGGGTATGACTGCATGAATATTGCTGCTTTATGCCATGCTCCTGTAGGAACCTTGCAAACTCATTTGAGAGGTACTCTCCCCCTCCATCTGACCTTAGGCATTTTATTTGCAGGCCTGTTTCTTTTTCAACCATAGCTTTAAGAGTTTTGAAATGCCCAAAAACTTCACTTTTCTTTTTCATAAAATACACCCAAAATTTTCTGCTATAGTCATCAATAAAAGTGACAAAATAATGACAGCCTCCAAGAGATGCAGCTTTAGTAGTCCACACATCAGAGTGGATTAATTCCAATGGCTTCTTACTCTCTTGAACATGTCTAGGAAATGGTTTCCTTGCCTGTTTTCCAAATTGGTAGGCTTCACATACCTTATGCATTTCTGCAACCTTGAATTTAGGCAATCCTGCAACAACATTTTGGGCCTGCATTGATTTAAGTCATTGTACATTAACATGACCAATGCATTTATGCCAGATATCAATATCTGCAACTACACCGGTCCCATGTGCAAACATTGCTGCACTCAATTTAGACATGTCTGCATCCAACGTAAACATTCTGCCCTTCTTTTTTCCTTTTGCTATCAAGTGACCTTTATTTTTCATATCCTCAACAAAGTATCCATGAGGATTCAATCTGACCTGCAAGCCCTGCTCAACCATTTGACCAACAGAAACCAGATTCTTGGTGATATTCGCGACATGAAATACATTGGAAATGTATTTCTTTTTTCCATCCTGCATAGACAAAGGAAATTTTCCAATCTGCACAATAGGATGTGTAATATCATCACCAGTCTCCACAAATCCTGGTTTTTCCATTTTTCTTGCATCCTCCATCCATTCTACATGACCTATCATGTGGTTTGATGCACCTGAGTCAACATACCATACATTGTTGCTTTCTTCTGCACTTGTCACAGAATTGTTCATGTGCTGCACCATAAACAAATACTCATTTATGTCATCACCCTGTCTACTAGAAGATGCATAATTCCCTTGTTGCAATTTTCCATTCATGATGTCATTCTACTTTTTATAGCAGTCTTTAGCCATATAACCCATTTTACCACAATAGTAGCATTCAACATTGCTGTTTGCATTTTGGCCTCTTTGCCATCCACCATGACCTCTTTGGCTCCCCCTGCCTCTAGAGTTACCACGTCCTCCTCCATAGGATTGGTTTTCTTGAGTTTGTTGCATATTCTGATTTCTACCACAGCCTTCAGATTGGCCTCCTCTACCTCTGCCTCTACCTCTTCCAGCATTTGAGTAGAAGACAACTTCTTTTGAAGTTCCTCCTGAAGAAGATGCACCACCATTTCTCTGCTTCTCAGAAATTAGAAGAGCAATCAACTCCTCAAAATCAAGAAATCTTTCACGAGCGGAAATGGATGTTCGGAACTGTGCATAATCCTTTCCTAGACCATTCAAGGCCACAGAAACTAAATCATTATCTTCCACTGGCGACCCAATGGAAGCAAGTGCATCTACAATCTTCTTCACCTTCATGTCGTAGTCATTGATGCTCATATTTTCTCTTTGCACATTATGCAACTCTTGCTTGAGCTGCATTTTCCTGGCTTGCGTATTTGTGGTATACATTTTTGACAAAGTATCCCATGCCTCCTTTGGCGTACATGCATCTTGAATATGCACAATCATAGAGTCTGAAATGCTCATAGACAGCCAGTACATAACTTTCCTGGCTCTCTCATGCCATGCTTTAAATGCCTGCATTTGCTATTGATTGGGAACATCAGGAAGAACTGGTTCTTCTTCATTTCCTGCAACAAATTTCCAATATCCTTTTCCCATAAGGAAATTCTTCATTCTAAACTTCCATGCTTGGAAGTTGTTCTTGTCAAGCTTTTCAGTGACAATCTGTGAAAGAGAATCAGACGCCATTACAGAACACTGCAAAAAATTCTATCACTGCAAAGAACACATCTTCAACCTCACAAGGGCAAATCTGCAAAACTGACGAAAGTGGTATTTGACCACACAGTCACTTCCTAGTGACGATTTTGCATCAACAAGCAACAAGGATGATTCTCTAAGTCCCAATGTATCTGCGCACAGGCATATGATGCAATTTCTACAGTAACTTTTCACCGACCTGTAGAACATTGGTCGCACAACATAAAACTGGGCCTTTTCCTAAGTGCGTGTAGAAAACTTTCGCCTCCAAAACAGGCCCCAAATGGCCTCAAATAAAAAAAACAGAGCTACCAAGGGCTAAAGCCTGCTCTCGCAGCACATACTGCTCTCTTGCTACACCGTGAAGGGCATCTTAATCTGAGACAATGCACTCTTGCACTTTTCGGCTATGCTACCTGTAGAGACTTGCTCTCAAAACAGAAAAATGAAAGCAACACTGGTCCTCTTACCAAAACACCACAAAATTGGTTTGCTTTCTTGAGCTCCTTACCACGAACAAGGCTTTGATACCATGTCAAGATTGTGGGAGAGAAGGAAGGAGTCTCACTTGTATCTTGCTTGCTTGCATAATGGGGGAATACACATAAAGGTGGAGGCTGAAAACAGTTTTCCTCTTCTTAGTTGTTTAAGCCAAAAGAACTCAAGTACATAGGAAATAGAAGAACCCTATATATGGGTCTCAAACCAAACTCAACTAACTAAGGTGGCATACTAACTGAGCCACAAACTAGAGTAGATAAGGATAGCTGTCATCTAGCTATTATTCATGGGTGGTGTACCAAACGCATCTGCAACTAACAAGTCGGTGACATAAATGCACAATGGTCACCCTGGCATATCACGAGTGGAGCTCGATATCTCAACAAGTACTCCTTAGTATATCCCAATCAATGACCTCTTATAATCTAGGTATACTTTCTTGAAAGGTCTTTTCTTGCAAGGCTTCACAAGCTACCCTTGGAAGTGCTCCACTACCACCTTAACTATCAATGATAGATGAGGTCTTTGTCACACCTCAACACCTATTCAAAAAAGGATTGATGAGATAAACCCACAAGGAAAAAATATTTCTTACATTGAAAACATAATAGTTCAAACCAAAAGATATTTCATGTGTATATACTCATTTCATACCAAAAGTGTGTTGAACAGACCCCTTAATTTTCCCACAAAGTTTAAAATTTCAACTTGGAGCAGGCTCTTACAATTTTGTATGCACTTGTGTTTGGCCTAATTAAGAAACACATGCACATTTCTACCTTCCCCATATCCTATTTCTGGTCAAGCACGAAACCAATTGTAAATATTTGGGCTTCTTATCTTGCTCTCATGTGGATCTCAAAAACTATTACTTTAAGAGTAAAAGAAATTTCTGCAAACTGCATCAAACAAACTCCTCTTTTATTCAACATCAATTCACATGATAGAAAGGTATCATAAAAACAAATGCTAAACAATTCCATGACTACAAATGCATACCATAATCGAAAGCGTGCAGAACCCTTGCATATCATAACCTCAAGGTGCATGTTCCTATTGTACATTTGTGCACTCGTGCTTATTTAAGCACCCACACAGACCTACTCCAAAAAGCTCTTTCACCGTGCCTTGTCCAAATGATTCTCTATAAGCTCCACCAAAAAAATCAAAATCTTGTGTGACATGTTGTATCCTCCATTAAATCCTTTGTTAATTCAATTTTGGTGCTGGTAGACTTGCCATTGGCTATGTGCCTCTGCATGTTGCAAAGACCGCAACCACACGGGGATGAGGATCTCCAAAAATGTTTCGAGATACTTGTAGTCAGTGGAGAAGAAATGGGTTAACACCAACATAGATGGCTTCTTGAATGTCAATGTGCTTGGCTACCATGATGCTGCCCTCAGGGCCTTCTTTGAGGGGAGTTTCCTCGATGCCATTGTCGCTGAACTTGAAAAGGGAGATGAAGATGTAGAAGACGATGTACCACCATAGTAGGGTGCAGGTGATAGCTGCATCCCTGCTTGGGCATAGATGATGTACCACTGGAGTAGGGCCCATAGCTAGAGTAGGGCGTAGGCTATGAATGTGGCCTTGCTCCAGTGGAGTAGGGCATAGGTTATGGCTGTGCTAGAGTAAGGTGGAGGAGATGGTTACAACCACAAGGATGAAGATCTTGGTGAGGGTGCCTGAGAGGATTGGCTTTGTGGGAGGTGAGGTCTTGCTTGCATGTGCAAGGGCCAAATAGAAAGGGATGAGGATCTTGGTTAGGGTGCCCGAGAGGATTGGAATTGTGGAAGGCAAGGTCTTTCCCGCATCGTGCAAGGGCCAAATAGACATAGGTCAAATATTTCTTATATCCAAAGATCTCTTTCCCTCATGTAAGCACCATAACCAAATGCATCTATTACATTGAATACTATATCCAGAATAAAACTTTAGATTTAGCATGGTAATTAAAAAAAATTTACAATGAAAAAATAAAGAAAGTAGGGAAAATTTTCATGTGAGTGGAAAAGAAAAATGAGGACTTGTAGATTCTATTCTCACCCACCATTCGCTTGTGTGGACCAGAGCCGTGGATGCCACTTTGATGACTAGATTTTTCCATTGCATAAGTCTCAAGAATGAGATCCCTAGCCTCCTAACTAGGCAAGAATTACTAGTGCTAATGATCACTATAGCTACAAATAAACATAAGCTTAGGACATTCTCATTTTGGTTCAATTAATGTTTTGCCAATATTATCTAGCGGATAGTAGGTGCTTAACCAACATCAAATTCATCCTAACTTGTTCCATAGCATTTGGTAAAAAAATTACCACCATGTCATCTAGCTTCACGCTTGCATGCTGATGGGACCTAAAACGGGCCGGCACTGGCTCATGCACTAGCCGCGAACCTCTATCATGCGCTCAACAACCCCACGCCCTCACGGACCAGGAGCATTAATGACACATACATCATCTTCCTAAACATCTTGCGTTTGTATTACGTCTCCTAGTCCAACTCTAACCCAATTAACACTCCTCAGAGGGAGTCCCAACACATTTTCAAATAGCACGAAGTACAAACATAGAAGGTCCTCCAATGGTGGCTGATTGCCACTACCTCACTGTGACTCTCCTACATCTTGGGGATTGGCCCCTCGATGCGTTGCTAAACATATATATCACAATATCACACCTATTTCCACTCAAGGTACCAATTAATCGTATCCAGGAATGTACCATTTTCCTCACCTTCTTTCCCCTTAGACCCAACGCCTAGCCTATAGCTTGGGATAACCTTACTCACTCAATGTTGGTCACAATCTAGAGAATACAGGTGTTATGCATCTAGGAGGTATTGTCTGATACCTTTTATCATTTTATGCTTCATGCAAATTGTGAATGTCCATGTGCTCAAACAAAGAAAAATCAGCATTTGTGTTTAGTGCAAAAGCATTCTTTCAATGAATTTGACTATCGCTCGTATGCGGCGTTGCATGAACCTAGCACCGAGGAGACCTCGTGCTACTAGATCCTTATTTTAAATTACCGACCAACCTAAATGGTATGCATAAAAACCAGAAAGCTTTTCATCATTTCATTTGGCATTTAAACACCTTTTATACACTCTACCCTCTCACCCGTTTAGATTATGCATTATTGATCGGTCTAGGATTCATTTCCATGTTTTTATTGTATGAAAAGCAATAAAAACTCACTAAAACATAAAGGTAGGGTTGAACTGAGTCTAAACCTCATACTTCAGACCCCCCATACATACACAAACATGGTTCTTATTTTTCCTTAATTTTCGGTACTCAAAATCTATTTTTCCCTATTTTTCCTATTTTTCTTGTATTTTTTTACAATATTAAATAATTGAAAATACAAAATGAGTTGTGTCCTATGGCCCTTAGGTTCATTTGCAGCAAAAACACAAATTTAGTTGGTGTGTCTTATTATATTTTCCACCCCAAATTTTCCATATTTCGCATATTTTACGGGTTTTACACCATTGATTATGATTTTCTGATTTTCTAAGCATAAACTAATCAAACTCATAGCAAACAACAACATAATGCATAATCATCCCATGGGAACAAGTATTCATGAAGCAAATTGCATAAAACATCAATTTTCTTTGTAAAAATGAGGTTACCGTTCTTTGCGCGTTGCGGGTTTTTATTTGCCACATCCCGGGACAGATTTCCAGCAGCCATTAATGCTCATGACAGTCGACAATCAGCAATCTTCATTCCTCTTGAACCACGGAGCAATCTGGTCTTCATTGGACAAGCACCCGTCATCCATTCTTCTTCTTCTTCTTCACCACATGAATCTGCCCTTAGAGGAAAGAGAGGGAGGAGAGAGAAATACTGATTTTCTCTCTCTCTCTCTATAGTCCACCATTCTTTGCGTGAGAGGAGGTGATGTGGAGCAGAGAAGGAGTAGACCAGCCTTGCCTTGCCATTGATATGGCTTGCTCTCAGAAAAAAAACTCATCCAAGGGGGGGGGGGGGGGGGGGGGGTTTCTCGCGCGGTTGATCAACCGCGGCCCTCCTCCTTTCACGTTTTCTTTTGAGGGGTGGGGGGTACCAAGAGGCACCCCCTTTGGCCCCCTACTTGGCCACCCTTTCATTCTTGGCCTTTTTTTGGGCACCCTCTCGCGTTTTGCCATATCTCCTGTGTCCGGCGTCCAATTCGAGCCCGAAAAAATCCTGCGCGACCGTCTTGAGACCACAAAGTGACCGGAAACTTCCATCACTTGCCCAGGCGCACAAAAAAATTACTAAAAACCCACAAGTGTTGCACGGGAATCCTTAGAGCACTTTGACGCTTAAAATCGTTCTAGATCAAGCCGCCGCCTTTGACGTTGAATATTTTTCCCTTGATACTCGTAATTTTTAGCTATTTTTAAGCACTTCTCGGCATCCAAATTCCGCTCTCATTGGCAACCACGGGATAGGGTGACTCAGTCCGTCGAATCCCACAATAGATCTGCACAAAACAACCAAAGGAAACATCAAGCTGATACAAAATAGATACATATTAAACACAGCACAATGCTCACCCTACCCCCTGACAGAACCAAGGCATGACATCCACAAGGAGTAGACCTAGCATAATCTGATAAAAGGTTCGAAGCTAGTCACTAACCAACCGCTCCAACATGGGCAAACTAAAAAGAAATATCAAAGAGGTTGCCCTAAGTGGTGGTCTGAACTACCTACCTAACTAAGGACAATACAACTAGGAGCTCCTACTAGGCGAGGACTCCTATAACCTGATCAAGAAGTATTTTCTGTCAGCACATTTCTTCTTTTAGGGTTTTTATTTTTCCATACTCGGGCATGTAAAAAGGAGGGAGCTGAGTATAGTGACCCAAGGAGAATAGGGCATCGGCCTCACAACTAACAAGAACTCCTAAAACAGCTGCCTAGCAGGCTAGTAGAACAGGGTCACTAGAACTCCCTTCTAGAACAGGTATTTCAATGCCTGACAATGTCTTTACAGGAGGCAACAACCACTCAAACCTCCCTCAAACATACTGAACCTAAACCTCGAGACTTCATGCCTTGGATGCTGGTCCCCAATAAGAAACGAAAAACCCCTTAACAAGTATACAAACACATATAACATAACAACCACAGTACTCATAAAGGAGAGATATTACCTGGGTAGGGCCAGGAGAATCTTCCACGCAACAAAAGGCTCCTTCCAAGCTCTTCTTTTGAACCTATCTAGCACAGAACTAAAACAAGAAACCATTAACCGTACCTGCACTAAACAAACAACTGGCCCTCTTGGCCTAATGAAATCAAGCACTTCACCACAAAAAAGAATCGGCCCTCTTGGCCTAATGAAATAAAACATAGTAGCACCTACACATCCTTCCCTGGAATCTAGATATACAATAATATGCTCCCGTCCAAGGAGGAAAATAGGCTCATAGCCCTAAACTAAATGCATAAGGTTATGACCCATCCCTTCTGCATAGATAGCAAGAGGCGTACGCATAATACGCTGTCTAATCAACCTATGGGTCTAAGATAACAACGGTAGATTGGTCTCGTCTACTCTTTGCATCACCCATATCAACCATCGTTTGCCATATATTGCATGCTCTGATAACATTCCCCACAAGCGACTGGGTCATGTTTCATCATTGATAACAATATCCAGACTAGGACCACAATTAAAGAAGAGGTCTTCCTCATAAGCAAGATTTGCCAATGAATCCGCAAACTGATTCCAATAACGTGGAATCAACTGAAAATACACTCTCTCAAACTCCTCAAGTAGGGTTATCGCAGTCTGATGATACATACAAAGAATGGGATTCCGCACTGTGTACGTCCCATCTAGTTGATTCAGGATCAACTAGGAATCCCCTTTTACTAACAACCGACGAATACCACCTTGTTTGGCAATGTGCAGTCCCATAATCAAGGCTTTATACTCCGCCATATTGTTAGTGAATCCTACCCCGAGATAAGCAGCTAACTTCATCGTCACTCTTCGTCGGGGATCTTGGATTACTACTCCAACACTTCCTTTTTTTATTAGGGCCCCTAGACGCTCCGTCAAAATATAATGTGTACGTCCATAATGGGTTTACACAGCCGGCCATCGCAAACTCCTCTATTTGTAATTATGGTAATCAAAGTTTAGCATGTTGAGAGGATGAACTGACGGCTCCATCCCACCTTCTTCATTGAACTCAACAGGGATACTCGTCAACAGCCGTAAGCAGTGATGGCAGAAGACTTGAATCTCCCACGCAAAGGTTTCGTCTTCTTGCTGAATCACTTTATATCCTTTGCTCCATCAGATGAGTTTCCCCTGATGGTATCTTTTCTCCAGATATGGGTGCTCCAAATAAGGGATTAACCGACCCATCCACCAACTTTTAAGCTCTTTCGCAAATCTCATGTCATTCCTAGCATGGACCTAGAATGCATTTTCTTTGTATTAGCATACTTAGAAGTAATAAGGTTTAATCTTATTAAGATTAACCTTATTCTTAAACTCTACTCCCTCTAGATCAGCTAATAGGGCTGTAGACCTGTTCTTCCCTAACCTGGCGATTTTGTAGGGCTCGTCCCATTTAGGTTCCAGCTTCCCTGGAAACAGCTCCCTACGTACATCGTAATATAAAACCAGTTGTCCTTTCTTAAAGGTATACTTCTTCGCTTTCAGGTCATGCAACTGTTTCATGCGACATTTAGCCACCTCTTGGTGTAATAGGCTTTGCAACTTAATTTCATCTAGGTGTGCTAAGGTCATAAATCGCTTTAATAGGGCGTCTTCACTACCCAAAGAATGGTTTATTGCGAATCTAATGGTCGGCAACTCAATTTCTAAGGGTAAAACGCACTCTTCACCATAAACTAGTTTGAACGGCGTGTGGCCAGTGGCTCGCTTGAACGTGGTATTATATGCCCATACCGCCACATACAACTTCTTGTTCCAGTCTCGTTTCTTCTCAGAGACTATCTTAGACAAGATCCCCACAAGCTGTTTATTAGTACTTTCAACCCGCCCATTTGGTTGCGGATTATAAGGAGTCATTTTATTGTGCTTGATTTGCCAAGCCTTAGTCAAGCTTTTGATAACCTTGTTCAAGAAATGGGTTCCACGGTCCGACACTAATTCTTTCGGTGGACCAAAATGGCATATTATCTGCTCTAAAAGGAAACTAGTAGTTTCTTTAGCATCATCTTTCCTTGTTGCAGGGGTTTCTGACCACTTTGTGAAGTAGTCAGTTGCTACAATAATATACCTCTTTTGCGCAGTCGACGATGGAGTAATAGAACCCACAAAGTCTATTCCCCACTTCTCAAATGGAAGTATCGCCATAATAGAGGTGAGTGGTCTTTTCCTATTCTCTTGACTATCATGTCGTTGACAAATATCACATCTCTTAACATACGCGAACGCATCCTGGAAGATGGCAGGCCACCAGTAACCTGCTCTTAAAGCCTTTTGTGCTGTAAGCCGTCCAGCAAAATGACCTCCGCAAGCGGAATCATGGCACTCTTCCAAAATAAATGGCACCTCATCAGGCATCACACCGGCAATAGATGTCATCAACCCCTTGCCGATATAATGTACCTGCGATCAAGGCAAACTTTAATGCCTGCTGCTTAATTTTCCTTCTCTCAGCTTTAGATAGTTCGGATCCAGCCTCTCCTGTCGATAAATAATGTGTTATTGCAGCATACCAGGAGGGAATAGACGCTGTATCTATCTTAAATAACGACTCCATGTCACTACCTTCAGCCACAGATTCTTTCGGCTCCCCAAAGTCCACAAGACATTCCACAATACCCTGTAACCTTGGTGGCGTACTCCTGATCTCATAATCAAACTCCTGCAAAGTGATTAACTACTTCGCTAGATGATCAGGTGGCTGCAACTTATTCATCAATAATCGAAGCCCCTCCGCCTGTTACAACTATATATATCATCTCTCACTTAACTTGGGTCTCACCTATATATACTAACTCTACATCAATATGAATCATTCTTTGGGAGCATGTCTTGTGTATCTCTCTCGTACTCTCTCTCTCTCTCAACATGGTATCAGAGCTATGGATGCGTAGCAACAACAAGAAAGATAAGTTGTTTCATTGTTTATACTTGATTGAATTCTTTGCACAAGTGATGATTTGATACATGAACTTGTTCAAATTAGAAGTATTAGTTAATTTTAGTCTAGGTGCGTAGCTCTCGTGGTGCTCTCGAATCCTGTCAATACCGCTTGTCAATCGTAGTTCTGGATCAAAACTTATGACAGTTCAGGATTCAAGACAGCAATTCTGCTCGAATCTGCGATTCTTTATTAAAAACTGTAATTCTAATTACAGTTCGTTAATCCCCAATTACAGTTTGTTAATTGCTCGTCTTCATTAATGATGTTGATTACGACAAGCAAACATCTTGCTAATTTTAGCGATGTTTTATTATCGTTCACGTTCTTTGCTCGACCGAAATAGTATTTTTCTTATATACGTAATCTCGTCTTGCACGTTACGCCTCTCTATTTTGGGATTTCTTTTTAGTCACTCAATACTTTTCGTCATTCTTATGTGCATATCCCTATTTTGATTGTCATGCGTCTCAACTACGCTCATCTTGATCATGGTTTGCAGATTCTGCGATCTCATCTTATTTGTTTTCTCTCAACATACAGGCATGACCAATTGCGTAATTTTTAACGGATATCCATCTCGCCAATGTTCGGTTCCCTTCTTCCAAGGACAAGGCTTTCTTGGGTGGAAAGCAAAGATGATGCTAATTCTTGAAGGTGACGAATTATTTGATATTGTTTTGGGCGACCTGTCTTGCCCAGTTCAACCTATTGATGTGATGAATAACAATTCTGTGATTACTAATGGTCCATTATTTGAACAATGGAAAATTAAGACATACACTTGGTATTGTTCCAAGTTCTTGTCTCACTGATTGAGGCATGTATCATTGTATTCAAGAAAACTTTATAGTAAATAATTTTTGTATCTTAGGTATGTGTAGGGGCTCGGGTTTTTCCCTTGTTCTCCCCAAGGGTTTTTTCACTCGCAGGCCGGAGACCTTTGTTTGAGTGGAGATGTTACAACTATATATATCATCTCTCACTTAACTTGGGTCTCACCTATATATACTAACTCTACATCAATATGAATCATTCTTTGGGAGCATGTCTTGTGTATCTCTCTCATACTCTCTCTCTCTCTCAACACCGCCTTCGTATAAAGCACAACTTTCTCATAGAGAATATAATGCCTGAATTTCTTAGTCCCAAGGACCATCGCCAGACACAACTTCTCCATGTAGGTATAATTGATCTCTGAAATGCCCAATTTTCGACTAGCAAAGGCTATCGGATGATACCACTTTTTCTCCCAGATTTGGGCTGAACAGCAGAGCTGAAACTATGCATAGTGGCTGCTAAAAATATATAAAATACCTCACCTCTTTTAGATGCTTTTAAAATGGGAGCTTTTACTAGCTCCTGCTTCACATCCTCGAAAGCTACCTTACAGGGGTCGCTCCATACAAACAAACAGCTAAAGGACAATAGATTTGTAAGCGGCAACGTTCTTTCTGCCATGGCGTTCATGAATCTACGATAATAACCAATTGAAGATAGGAAGCTATGAACTTCTTTCGGAGTGCGTGGAGGACCCATGGCAACTATGACTTTGACCTTCTCAGGAGCTATCGCAATTCCTACCGAACTGACCACATGGCCCAGCAATAGCCCATAAGGTACACCAAAAATGCACTTCTGTGGGTTTAGAACGATGCAAAATTGTCTGCAGCGCTCAAAGCATTTTCTTAAAATGATCAACTGCCTTTCTCTCAGGGTGGCCGCCCCTAAGTCATCAATAAACACCTTCAACTCTTCAGGGGATATGTCACCGAATGTCTTATCTGTTGTTTGTTGCCACGAACCAGGCGCATTGCATAAACCAAAGGCCATCACATGGTACGCAAAAGTACCAAAGACAGTAATAAAAGTTGTTTTCAACTTGTCCTCTTCTACAATTGCCATCTGGTTATATCCTGCAAAGCAATCCATAAATGAATATATCTCCCTACCCGCTAATTGATCCAAAATCTAGTTAATGAATGGCAACGGGTAGTAATCCTTAGCCGTCTGCTTATTCAGCTCTTTAAAATCTACACATAATCAGATTTGATTATTTTTCTTCTTTCTAATGACAACTGGCGAACATCATTCTGTGTGTTGAATAGAAAAAATCAAACCCGCTCTCCGAAGCTTCTGTAACTCTTCAAACAATCTGTCCCTCAGTTCGAAAGGCATACGCCTTACTTTTTGATGCACAGGACAACTGCCCTCTTTTACAAGAATAATATGAACAGCGAGGCTAGGAGGAATGCCTCTCAGCTCATCATAACTCTAGGCAAAGATATCGCAGAATTCTTGAATTAGGGACACATAGTCCTCCCTTTCTGCTGAACTGAGCATAGAACCTAATTTGATTGGTCGCGGCTCATCAGGCGTACCAAGGTCTAGCTCGATAACATCTGCATCTCTTATACAATCTTGGGCCTCTATTGGCTCGTTCAAAGTGATTTGATAGATGTCTTCCGTGGTGGATCCCTCTTTGGTCTCATCACTCGATGATGTCTCACTGGCAGATAAATCCTCTAATGTCTCCAATTCTATGGAAGATAGAGGAGCTCTCTCACTTTGCGGGGACTCAAGATAGGCATCAACCACCATACGTTGAGCACCTCTGGCGAATATCAGCTGACTGGCGGGTATATCCACTTGGCAGTCCGCTTGCAAGATCCAAGGTCGTCCAAGTAATACTTGGTAACTTGGACGCCCTACAAAATGAATTACCCTAAAGTCCAACAGGCATTCTACATTTGCAACAGTGACATGGACCTTAGTAATGCAGCCTTCCGGCTGTCTCAAACTATCATCCGCCATTCTGAGAATTGTGGAGGTATCTTTCTGGATCGCAAAACCCAACCTTTCCATCAGTTCAGAACTCATAATGTTAACAGATGATCCCGTGTCAACAATGGCATAATCTACTAATATCCCATTGACATAGGTTGCAACCCTTGGGCAATGCTTCTCAGCATGCTCGAACCAGTCACATCACCAACTCGCGCAATACCCAAAGGTTCTACGATATACCCGATACGCAAGATCTTTCTAAATTCCTTGCGTACTACTGGGGAAAGCTTAATAAGCTGTAGAAGGTTCACATCCAGCTTGACTTCACAAAGAGAGCTCGCCAAATCGAATTCATGATAGTTCGGCAGAGTTCTCTTTTCACGCCAAACCATCCACTCTTTAGGTCGCTCAACCGGATTTATTGCTTCTTTTTTAACTTTCACCTTCTTCCTCGGTGGTTCCTTATCCTTCTTAACATCGGCTTTACTCTCCACGGGCTTCAGAGGTCCCCCTTCCATGGTAGGATCCAGAACTTGCGTTCCTTTGTCGCCTTGTTTAGGGTTTCTGTCGACAGGCTTATCCTTGTCGGCCTCTCTACCCTTTTGACCTCTTGTAAGGACAACTCGCAGGTTAGGGGTTTCAGCGTCATTAACGCGCACAGCCTCAATCAAACTAACCCCACTACCACTAGGCAGCTCCTTCACTGTAGTCTTTGGTCATTGGAGTATTTGTTTAGGTCCGTCCTCTCACTGGGAATCATTTCCTTACGCACGATGATTAACAGGCCCTGGTTGCGGACTACCTCGCTGGAGGGAACTAATCTTACTCCAGCAAGTGGCTGCTAAATGGCCGGATTTTCCACAGATGTCGCACTTGACATTTGGGCAATTTCGTGGATAATGTTGCCCACCACACCATTTGCAGCTAAACCTCGAAGGTGCACCTTCATCTGGGTATCTACTTCCTATCAAATTTTGTTGTTTTTTAAGAAATTTGACATCAATGGCTATTTGTCGATACTGCTCCGTAATCATGTTGGTATAATGCTTCATCATGTCCTTAACCTCGCCAAGAACATTGGAAGCGCTCGACTCGTAGCCTTGATCATTACCCTGTCATTCCATTGGCCTAACAATTTGATTAGGCACTGGTTGCTGAACCACATGCATGGTATTAGGATTAACTGCCTGGCCTCCACCATTTGGAGCCATTTGACTGCCCGTAGGCATCGATATGCTAGCGGGAGCTGGTAATAAAGGTACATTCTGCATCATGTTCCCTCTCCCATTAGGATAAGCCATCGCTATCCCTTGGCTACTACTGCCATTGGCCGTCACCATGTTATTTCCCAATGCTAGACCCATATTCAGATTGCGTCGAGAGGCATAGGCTGCTTGTAGTTGGGATTCCACTTCTTGTACTCGTGTAATGGCAGTATCTATATCCCCCAAAGGGACACTACTACTCAACTGCAACTGGATATTAAAGTCCAAGCCATGCAGAAAATATTGCAATTAGGCAGCTGCGAGGATAGAAATAGAGGTGTCCAACTTACGGAAAACCTCTTTTAGTTTCTTCGCATGAGCACGAATATCCTCGTGTGGTTCTTGGCAGGTCACGTTAAGTACACGCAACCAATATTGCCCACCCCTTTCAGGGGCAAACTCCCTTCGAAAAGCTCCATAAAATGAATCAATATTCAATATGGTTCCGGCTTCTAAACCATGATACCATATGGCAGCTCTTCCTTTGAGAGTCATGTTGAAGAACATCATTAAATGTCCTTCTTCTTGGATGCGACAGTTAAACATTAGCTTTTGAAACTCCCTGATGTGGAGTTCTGCATCTTCCTCTACTAGCCCATTAAAAATGGCTAGCGGGTAACCTAGAGCTGGCAAATCCGTCCTTCCTGCAAGAATTGCAATAGGCTGCGCCATGATGGAAATTGGATTTGCACTAGAAATAGGGGACGGTGGGGTTACACCTCCCGCACTTGATGTAGACTAGCCTATGGAAGAAAGGGGAGCACTAGAGCTTCCACCTTCTCCTAACTTACTGCTTGTGGCACCAAGACCATTAGATCCACTCCCTCGTAAGGGTTCAGCACTCCTACGCTTAGGGGAATACCTCCTAAGAATTTCAGCACGTCGCCTAGCTCTTTCGTCTCTCTCTTGCTTTTGGAATTCTGCTAGACGATGCTTATCGATGAATAACGGATCAATCTCAGTATCCTTTGGCATAAACTGCTAACTAGTACTTAGACAACCAGGATTCGAGGACCGCCACTTCTAAGTGGCTCTCGATAGACGCACCACTGATGGGACCTAAAACGGGCCGGCACTGGCTCATGCACTAGCTGGACCTCTATCATGCGCTCAACAACCCTATGGCCTCACAGCCAGGAGCGTGGATGACACATACATCATCTTCCTAAACATCTTGCATTTCTATCACGTCTCTAGTCCAACTCTAACCCAATTAACACTCCTTAGAGGGAGTCCCAGCACATTGCCAAATAGCACGAAGCACAAACATAGGAGGTCCTCCCACGGGCTAACTGCCGCTACCTCACTACGACTCTCCTACACCTTGGCGATTGGCCCCTCAATGCGTCGCTAAACATATATAACACTTCATCACACATATTTCCACTCAAGGTACCAATTGATTGTATCCAGGAATGTACCATACCTCACTTTCTTTCCCTTAGACCCAACGCCTAGTCTACAGCTTGGGACGACCTTACTCATTCAACTTTGGTCACAATCCTCTAGAAAGCAATTGCCATGCATCCAAGAGGTATTATCTGATACCTTTTAAATTTCTTTATGATTCATGAAAATTGTGAATGCCCATGTGCTCAAACATTTAAGAAAATCAGGATTTGTGCACATGTGAAAAACATTTATTTCAATGATTTTGACTATTGCTCGTATGTGGCGTTTCATGAACCTAGCACCGAGAAGACCTCGTGCTACTAGGTTCTTAATTTTTAATTATCGACCAACCTAAATGGTATGCATAAAAACTAGCAATATTTTCATCATTTCATTCAGCATTTAAACACTTTTTATACACTCTACCCCCTCACCCATTTAGGTTGTGCATGGTGCATAGGTTTAGGGTTCATTTTCCACATTTTTATTGTATGAAAAGCAATAAAAACTCACTAAAATATAAAGGTAGGGCTGAAATGAGGATAAACCTCATACTTCAGACCCCCCGTACATCCATAAACATGATTCTTATTTTTCCTTAATTTTCGGCACTCAAAATCCATTTTTTCCCTTAATTTTTCTTATTTTTCTTATATTTTTTGCAATATTAAATGACTAAAAATACAAAATGAGTTGTGGGCTGTGGCTCTTAGGTTCATTTGCAGCCAAAACACAAATTTAGTTGGTGTATCTTATTATATTTTCCATTTATATCTCAAAAACACCCAATTTTCCCATATTTCTCGTGTTTTACGGGTTTTACACTATTAATTTCATCCACAACACTTATGATTTTCTAATTTTTTTATTTCAAACAGTTGGAAGACATTGCAAACAACATTATAATGCATAATCATCCCATGGGAACAAGTATTCATGAAGCAAATTGCATAAATCATCAATTTTCTTTGTAAAAATGAGATTACTGTTCTTTGCGGGTTGGGGGTTTTTATTTGCCATATCTCAGGACTTATTTCCAGCCACCATTAATGCTCATGATAGTCCACAATAAAAAATCTTCATTCCTCTTGCACCACGGAGCAATCTGGTCTTCATTGAATAAGCATCCGCCATCCATTCTTCTTCTTCTTCTTCACCACATGAATCTGCCTTTAGGGGAGAGAGAGGGAGGAGAGAGAAAGACTGAAATCAGAGATCTTCATAGAGACCGCCATTGGAGGAGCGAAGCATGGCGAAATGATTGGCATCCAGGAGGAAAGCAAGGGCAATGATCAGTGGTGTGGGTTGTTTGCAGGCTGGAGGTTGAGCATCTCCCATGATGGTGCAATTTTCGGGCGCATTCTACTCACGTTTTTCCCATCTCTTTCTCTCCATGATTTGTCATGTGGCATAAAATGCTTATTGGCCCGAAAGGTCACTACCCACTCTTGGCCAAAACAAGTCCACCTCTTCAAATCCTGCCCATTTGTTGGCCATTTTCCCGTCCGGGCTTCGAATTGAGCTCTGAAAAATCCTGGGCATCCGGCTCGGCATCCCGCATTGGCCGATAACTCTTGTCAACCTCCACGACAGTCTGAAAAATTATGGAAAATCAAGAAGTGTCACTCGGGTGCCTTTAAAGCACTTTGGTGCTTAAAATCGTCCTAGATCGAGCCGCCGCCTTCGACGCTGAATATTTTTCTCTTGATATTTGTAATTTTTAGCTATTTTTAAGCACTTCTCAGCACCAAAATTTCGCTCTGAGATGCTCAGAACTTGATTCTGGCACACAGAATAGGCAAAATTATAGGGCGTTGCCGCTTAGCAGCTAGAAGTGGTCAGTTGCGAGACCCAGAGGCTTAGACCCAAACTGCTGAGCTGTAAGGCCTAATTGGACAAAAAATGAACGAGGTAATATCTTAGAGAAACCCTAAACCCTCACAAGACGGCCATGAAATTGACCAACAAGCCTATTCAGCCCAAAACAACGAGAGAGTGCGTAAGATGTCTACAAATTGGTTGCTGCACTCACCTTGAATTTCCGCACTTGAAGTACACTTAAGGAAACTGAAAGCCTGATTGAGCACAAGTGCATAGGGAAAGACACATTGAGGGGCCATAAATTGAGGACTGTATTAAATAACTGAAGGAACTCACCCAGATAAACCACTCAAGGAACCCACCTGTAGGAGAGAACCCAATACATAGACAAACCATCAATGCGCAAAAGTAGGACCAAGCAAGGGATGCTGACGAAGTGGATTTGACAAGTCTACTGAACCTGATCGATAGCTTGGTGGAGCGCGATAACTCGACAATGGCAGAAGAAAGTTCAGACAACAAATCTAATGAGGAATTCGACTTAGAAGCCTTTGCAGACGCTATTCAGCAGCTGGTTAGCAGTTATCACGCTCATGCTTGGTATGAGCACCACGGTAGGACAACAGATGCTATCGTCGCAGATCTAGAAGAGGAGAGAAAGCTAGCCCGCAAAGCATTGCAAAGCATGGCTAAACACAATAGGGATCAGCAGGCTAGGAGCCAAAGGCAAAGCATGGAGTTTCAAGAGGTGCAGCGGTTGCTAGGAGCCAAAGGCAAAGCATGGAGTTGCAAGAGGTGCAGTGGGTGTTGAACTTGGCTAGAAGAAATTGGACCATGAGAGAGCACTAGAAGGAGACTTAACACTGAGTGAGCTTCTCATGAAGTGGCTGCTCGATAACACGGCGGCAAAGCAAAGTGCCACGGCTCTAGCGACATCGCTGCTCGTAGGATTAGGAGCAAACCAGGGCTCAAAGAGCTAGTCTAAGATCCCTATTGTTGCCAAGCAACTCGATAAGTACCAACCCCATGACGATCCATACAGCTTTGTTGAGCAGTTCGAGCAAGTCTGGGAAGCCAACGCCCTCAATGACCTGACTCAACGCTCTCAAGCATTCAGGCTTTGCTTGGGCGACAAGGGTAGGACGTGGTATACGAGCTTAGATAACGCAGAGCGAGCCAACTTCGATGGCCTCAAGGATCTCTTCATTAAGAGATTTGTCGACCCCGGATACTCTGATAATCTAGTAGTACGCTTGATAAATGTCAAGCAGAAAGAGAAGGAGGACATTCGCGATTACGTGACCCATGTGCGCAGTCTCTTCAAGAGAATCCCCACTGGAGAGCGACTGACTGAAAGAGCAGTATCAACTGTATTCATCAGCATGATTCCAGACAAGGAACTATACAAAGCTTTGGCAGGCAACTCGAGCTTGTAGCGAGACGCACTAGCCAAGGTCTTTGACGAATCCATCCGAGTTGACGATCAGCTGAAGGAGCGGAGCTCCAGAAGCGCAAACCTAGAAGAGACCAACTCACGAAGCTCAGAGAGAGCATTAGCCTCAAATGAACGATCAGCCCCACCATCCCAGGACAAGGGGAAAACCACCGAAACGAACCACGACTTGGCTGACGTTAAGATGGAACTAGCCAAGTTGCAAGATATGTTGAGACAACCAATGCACCCACACATCCAATGCGTGTACTATGGCAGAAACCACTTGCTAGCTGAGTGTCAAGACCCTAGGTCAAGACCTTGTGCTAACTGTGGTATGCACAAACATATGGCATCGATTATGAAGAAACATTCAGTCCGGTTGCAAGGATGGCAATCGTAAGAGCAATCATTGCTATGGCTACATCAAAGGAATGGTCTTTACATCAGATGGATGTAAAGAATGCCTTCTTGCATAGTGATTTGCAAGAAGAGGTATATATGGAGCAGCCACCATGTTATGTGCATGTTGTTCATCCTGAGTTTGTTTGCAGGTTGAAGAAAGCATTGTATGGCTTGAAGTAAGCACCTAGAGCATGGTCTGACAAGATAGGATAGTATCTTATCACTATTGGCTTTCAGATTTCCAAGGCAGATTTCTCACTTTATGTGAGAAAAATAGAGAAAGGTATTATGCTACTTGTCATTTATGTTGATGATTTGATTATGACAGGTGACAGTGATGAAGATATCCTTCATGTGAAAATGCTATTGAAGCAGAAGTTTGAGATGAAGGATTTGGGAGAGCTGCGTTATTTCTTGGGCATTGAGGTGATTAGATCACCAAGTGGGATACGGCTCTTGCAGAGGCAGTATGGATTGGACATGCTGTCCAAATATGGGATGACAAGCTGTAAGCCTATTTCAATTCCTTTGGAGCAGAATGTGAAGCTGAGCACAGATGCAGGTGAGCTTCTGGAAGACCCTACTATGTACAGATGCATAGTAGGAAGTTTGATTTATATGACTATTACCAGGCCAGATTTGAGCTATGCTGTTGGATTGGTAAGTCAGTTTATGCAGGCTTCAAGGAAACCGCATTTGGATGCGGCTAGACGCATACTCAGGTATGTGAAGTCCACATTGTAGTATGGACTATTTTATGAAACTGGGGTTCAGATACAGCTGCATGGATATACTGATGCTGATTGGGCTGGTAGTATTTCTGATAGACAATCTACCACTGGATATGTGTTCTCTTTTGGGAGTGCTGCAGTCACTTGGAGCAGCAAGAAACAGCCTACAGTTGCCTTGTCGAGCACAAAGGCTGAGTACAAGGGTGCAGCAATGGCTGCATGTGAGGTAGCTTGGTTGCATAAGCTACTTTATGATATGCATCAGCCTATAGATGGGCCAGTTGTCATTTATTGTGACAACATGAGCAGTATACACTTGGCAAATAACCCAGTCTATCATGCTAGAACAAAGCACATTGAGGTGCATTATCACTATGTGCGAGAGAGGGTTTTACTAGGTCTTATTGATCTAGTTTATGTCAGCATAGAGGATCAGGTATCTGACATATTTACGAAGGCATTGGGCGCAGAGAAGCTGCGCAAGTTTAGAGACCTGCTTGGTGTGCAGGAATTGGGATTGAGCTCGAGGGGGAGTGTTGAGATATCAAGCTCCACTCGTGATATGCCAGGGTGACCGTTGTGCATTTATGTCACCGACTTGTCAGTTGTTGCAGATGCGGTTGGTACACCGCCCATGAATAATAGCTAGATGACAGCTATCCTTATCTATTCTAGTTCGTGGCTCAGTTAGTATGCCACCTTAGTTAGTTGAGTTTGGTTTGAGACCCATATATAGGGTTCTTCTATTTCTATGTACTTGAGTTCTTTTGGCTTACACAACTAAGAAGAGGAAAACTGTTTTTCAGCCTCCACCCTTGTGTGTATTCCCCCATTGTGCAAGCAAGAAAGCTACAAGTGAGACTCCTTCCTTCTCTCCCACAATCTTGATAATAACTTCAACCCACCATTGCCAAATTAAGCCCATATGGGGCCCATTCCTATACACTACTTGGCAAGTGCAAAGCAGCCGTTTCTATCGAGTTTGAGACTGTTTCAATTATTTTTTATGTGTGGCCAAATGCTAAAAATGCAGACACAGAGTCACTACTAGGGCGCACCTTTAAAAAGCAGACCCACTGCAACGTTTACTACTAATGGGACCTGAAATGGGCCGGCAGTGGCTATAGCACTAGCCGGACCTAATGCTCATGACACACAAATACCCTCACGGCCTCGTGGACCAGGAGCGTCAATATAATACTGAAGGACACACTATCCTAAAGCTTAATCTATGCATTCATAGTTCATAGTCCAACGTTTCCATAAAACTCCTCAGAGGGAGATCCCAAAGTACTTAGTCATAATTCCTCGTCACACACACATAGGAGACACTCCGCCGACTAATAGTCGGAGCCCCACTGCAGCTCTCCTACATCTCAGGGATTGACCCTTTGATGCGCTGGTAAACATATAACACAACGAACACAAACTCCTCTCTTTTATATTTCTCATATTTCCAGGAGATATACCATGCTTCCTCACTTCACAGTCCCTTAGGAAATCGACCCTCTACCCTACGGCAAGGGATAACCTCACACTCTCAATCGTGGGTCAAAGTCCTAAGAAAACAATTGCTATACAGTCCAGGAGATTTTCCTTCGATACCATGAACCATGCATAGTGCATAATGTGAATGGTTTAGTGCACAAACAATAGAAAATCAGCATTGTGCATTGTGCGAAACCAATCTTTTCATGATTTCCATGATAACTTTTATGTATTGAAACGAGGAGAGACACCAAGCCTTAGGCTCATGCTGCCTTTTCCTTTATTTTAAAACAACGTCCTATAGCCATGATGAAACACATAAATCAGGTTTAAGATTGCACTTTAACGCTCAAACTCCCCTCTCACCCTACCGTTTAATATTTGCAATCGTTGATAGGTGTAAGAGTCGTTTTATGTGTATTTCTTTGTAGAGAAAGCAATAAATACGAAAAAAACATAGAAATAAGAGTAAACCGAGGCCAACCGCGTGCTCTACCTTCATTATACATTGCACAAACACTTATGTGATTTTCTAGAATTTTCCTTTTATCGTTTCCTAATTTTCTCCCATTTAAAATCCATTTTTCACCATTTTTTGGTTTTTTTAAATTATTTTCAATAAAAATAACTAGAAATTAAGATTAATTATGGGTTGTGGCCCTTAGGTTCTTTGACAGCAAAATTTCAGGTTTTGTTGATGTTATATCTCATGTTTTCCCTTTATTTTGCAAAAAACCCCCATTTTGCCTCTTAAACACGTGTTTTACGGGTTTTATACCATTAATTTCAGCCATAACACTTATGATTTTCTGATTTTCTAAGCATAAACTGATCAAAATCATAGCAAACAACAACATAATGCATAATCAGCCCATGGGAACAATATTTCATCAACCAAATAGCATAAAAACTCATTTTTTCTTCATAAAAATTGAATTACCGCTTAGGCTTTTTGTCTCGGGATCTCGGTTTTGCTATGGGACTGCATGTCAGCCCTCATTCAATGTCCAGCATCTTCAAAACCAGCATTCTTCATGTCTTCATTCACCCTGAAGCAATCCGGTCTCATCCGAACAAGCTTTCCTCCATCATTCTTCATTTTCTTCTTCCACACAAGAACAACCCCTTAAGGGAGAGAGAGGGAGGAGAGAGAAAGAATAGAATCAGAGTTCTTCATCTAGGCCATCATTTCGCAAGCGAAGAGCGACGAAATGATCAGCATACAGAAGGGAATCAAGGCCCATGATCACTTGGGTGGATTGTTTGCAGGCTCCATCCTCCATCTCCAAGAATTGGGCGCAAAAGTAGGCGCCATTTTTCCCACGCTCTCTTCTCCTTTCTCTCTCCACGTTTTTTGATGGCCCCCAAACTCAAAAATTGAAGGGGGGTTAAAATTCCCCCAAAGGGCACCCCTTTTGGCCCTCTCAAATGTCCACCTTTTCATATCTTGCCCCTTTTGTGGCCATTTCCCCGTCCTGGCTCCGATTCGAGCTCTGAAAAATCCTGGGCATCCAACTTGACATCCCCCATTGGCCGGTAACTCCTAACAACCCACAGGGCAGTCTGAAAAATTATCAAAAATTAACAAGTATCGCTCGGGCTCCTTTAAAGCACTTTGACGCTTAAAATCGTCCTAGGTCGAGCCGCTGCCTTCGACGTTGAATATTTTTCCCTTGATATTCTTAATTTTTAGCTATTTTTAAGCACTTCTCGGCATCAAAACTCTGTTCTCAACTACACATCGCAGCGCATCCACCTCACAATAGGCAACGTTTGCATTGTTAGAGCTTTCAGCAAGGGTTGCGCAACCTCATCACGGGCCACAAAGCCACCGATAGAAACATCTGTAGGCAAGTCTAAGGAGGGGGGTAGTGCGCGGCCGCCACTCCCTGAGTTTCATTGACCGCACCCCATAGCAGCCAAAACTAAGGCCCCACAGCCTCGCCTTCAATGGATGCCTAAACCGCAACAGCCGCCTAGGAGTCGATGCTCCTACCCTCATAAGACCAAAAAATCTAAACATAAGAGGTCCAAACATAGTTATAGGAATAGACATGTAATCAGTTAAAGATGGGTCCCCAAGGCCCTCTTGCATGCACAAGGCTACTATGAGGGCAATGCTTGGCTATGGATACCTAAGGCCCACACGGCCAAAGGCACCACTCGTATGTCAGCCTCAAGCTTGATCATCTCAAAAACCGTAGAACCTCAAAACCACAAGCCGTAGAGCTTCCCTGGCCCACAACCATCAAGCTCATCCATGTGCGAACCCAAGAGAGTCACCCACACCGATCGACCGAAGCAACAATCGCCGTCACAAGAGTCATCACCTGCCAGCGTCGATCTGACTTTCCAAATCCATCCTGAAAGCAGTAGGCCGTTACTTGAGGCTGCTGCTAACCCAACCTTTGTCCCAGCGACCCAATTGCAAGCTCAAGAGCACTCATCCCCCCCACTTTTCATCGCCAAAGGTTCAAGTCCTACCAAACCCCAACCACCCGCAGGCCTTAGACCTTCTTATGAGAGGAAATCATTTCTCTCACTAGTAGTTGATTTAGCTAAAGAAACAGGGGATGACGTGGTGGATTGCATTAAGCGACTGGACGTCACTTTTGTGTCGCTAGCTCTGAGATACGATCGCCTTGACTTAGGCCTATTGGACAAATCCTTCGCAGCCAAAGTTCAAATGATGTCTTGTTCTTGGGAAACGTTTGAATTCGCATTCGCATACGCTGCTATCTCTGCTGCTAAGTTGCTCAGCAGTGAGATCTCAAAAGAGCAAGCAATCAAACAACACCTCATCACGTCGTATGATTAGCGAACCACTACTGCCATCACTATCTAAGGAGTGGCAGAGCTGTCAAGACTTGCTGAGACGAAATCCCAGTTCCTAAGGCATTGGTACGCTCTTAAGTTGCAATGGAAAGTTGAGGGATGCCAAATAATGACCAATTGTGAGCAGCGCCGCGCTATCAAAATAGTAGAGTACGACCCCACATACGTCGCGCCAACCTCATTTCAAGTGTTATCCACTCTTCGGGGCCGTTCGATAGAAGAACACATCAAAGGGCACCCCTATCTTGACCGCTTGTTGACCGAGGAAGAGTTACACATTGCTAGGGGAGTCAACTCTGGTGACTTCCTAACCGATGTTCTCACATACATCACCCAAGAGGGGATTAAACCTTCTGACCTCGACCGCAAAGCCCATTTGAAATACAATCCCAATTTCTATCCTTGTCTCCTTAACAAGTAACCCCTACACCTTCATGCGAATGCCCTTCACCTTCTAACCCTAAATCCTAGGAAGGATTCTTCTCAAGCTGGAAGGGGAGGGGGTTTAGGGTTTAGGGTCCTACAACCCCGACAGTGGAATGCGGCACCATCAGAGTGGAAAGAGGATAGAATGCTAAGCAAGTATTGGTTCATCTAAGCCCGGCCTTGGTGGAGAACGCACTAGGATTGGAACCAAAGGTGGAAAAGAAGCAAAAAAGGGATATATACGCCATGCTGAGGATGAGAAAGAAGGACATGCTGATGAACGATGGCATCAGTATCCAGGACATCCCCAATGCAGAGACCAAGTTATAGGCGAAACTCATACATGCGCTCTTTTCCAGCCAGTGCTTTAACGCATTGATGCACCGGATCAGCGTACCAATACTGGAAAATGTGGCGGCCCATATCCTGCACGAAGTTGACTAGAACGGCTACATGCGCAAGACCATCGACCAGGCAGCTCGAGTGCTAGCCTTAGGAAGCATGCCGGCAGGAGGAGAATCCCCAGTGTCGAAGGCCACAGAAAGAAAGAGGGCCTCCTCCAAAGCCTCATTCATCGCCTACAGGGGCATCTTAATAGCACTTATTCAGGAGGCTGTGAAGAAAGCAAAAGAGGGGGAGGGGGAAACACCTGACAGATCACCTCCTCATCAACACCAGGAGAGGTCCAGTGATAGGACGGAGACCGAGGAAGAAGGTAAAGAACAGAAAAGTAAAAAGTAGGTCAAGGAGACCAAGAAAAAAGCAGCGTAAAAGAAAAAGAAACAGGATGAAGGTAGTAGGAAGGAGAAAGAAGACTTGGAGAAAGCAAAAAGACAATCCCTCAGGGAGGTCGAGGAGAGAGAAAGGAAGAGGAAGTAGGAAGAAGAAGAAACAACAGAGCAAGTCAGGCAGGCTAAAAAGGCGTCCAACCAAGAGGCTGAAAGGAGAAGAAGAGAAGAGCAGGAGGAAAAAGAGAAACTAGAGGAAGAATACAAAAAGACCGAAGAGGAAAGGAAAAGAAGAGTCGCGGAGGAGAAAGAGGAGTTAAGAAGAAAGGAGGGGGAGGACCTGGCTGAGGCTACATGCTGGTACATCGAGCAGCAGTGCAGGGCGGATGACCCAGAAGCCTAGAATCAGCCAAGGGAAGAAGGGCCTAGCTCCAGCATGCAGGCACCAGAACCCGCGCCCCCCACAGTTTCAGAAGGAAAAGGCAAAGCACCCCTCCATCCTATCCCCACCCTCATGGCACCCCCCGCTGAACCCACTACGCTCACCCCTAGCATCCCCACCAGCTTGGAAGTGTCCAACCTGGTGGCCTGGATGCAATACTTCATCAGTAAGGAAATGGTCCAAGGGAAGAGCACAAAAACCATGACCACAGGACCAAAAAGGCTAGCTGCAGATGCAGAATCGCGGCAGGACCAGAAGCATCCGCATATGGAGGCCTCGACCACCCCCACCCACACAACAATGATGCCACCAGCCAATTATGATGAATACGTCACTGAGCTGCTCTCTCAACAACTAGAGAGAGTGAAAGAGGAAAAAAGAATGGCAGTGGCTAAGTTGGTGACAGAAAAAGAGTTAGTGGCGGCCTTCCAACTGGAGAAAACCCGCATCATTGCCATGCAACAACGCCAAATATTTGAACTCAAGCAGGAATTGAAAGCAAAAGAGGAAAGGGAAGAAAGCTACAAATAGCAGTTGGAGGATGAGAATCAAGAACTTGTGCAGATGCAGGGGGAATACAAGCTCCTCCTGATGCAATATAAGGAATTGGAGTCAAAGACCACCACCATTGAGCAGATGATGGAGAAACTGAATGCCAAAGAAGAGGAGAGAAGACAAGAGAGGGAGAAACAACAAAAGGAGATTGAGTCCATGATCGATTAATTACGCCTCGAGAAGAAAGAGCAAGACAGCATGAGTAAAGAGCTCAGGGCCCAGGAGCAGAAGCTCGTAACCCTAGTACAAAAGCAGGGGGAGAGCATGGAAGGAATGAGCAAAAGGGCCAAGGAATGGGCCACGCAGAATGAGAAACGGGTGAAGGCACTGGCGCAATGCCTCGGCTTGGTGGAGAAAGAAAAAATCTTAGCAGAAAGCAAAGCGGACGTCGCCCAGACAGCCTTCACTGCACAGCAACAAGCCTTCCTCAACACACTACTAGACATAACTCAACCAGAGGGAAAGGAGCTCTTGGAGGTGGTGCAAAAGAAACTGGGCATTGCATGCAGAGCCTTGCATGCGGGGCTACAGATGCCACCCTAACCTACGGAGGTTAGGCTAGGCTTAGAAGAGCAGCGAAAGTATCTACTACTGGCCAGTCTAACCCCCTAGGAGGCAAATGCCCTCGGCTTTGAAGAAAGAGCACCACAAGAAAACTAGCAGGGGGAGGAAGCCGAACTCGAAGTCGACATGAACAGATTCAGAGAAGATGTAATCCCACAGTCCCCCTCGCCGTGCATGATCAGGAACAGCAACAACTCGACTGCCCCTAGACAAACAAGCCACCCTTAAGGAGTGACGGAAAAAGCTAGTGGAAGAAGCCAAAAAAAGGCTACAGGCCAAGCTAGTCATGCGGCCATCCCCATCCCTCCGACCATGCCCCGATGACCTCCCAACGCAATTCCACGCAAAGCTAGTGGTTTGGGAATGGTAGGAAATCGAAAAGGACCCCTTCTCTTTCAGCTTCCTTATGCCTGACAGCTTGAGAAGGGTCCTGCAGATGAAAGTAATGGAGGAGGTGATCACGGCTGCAGACTAGGCCAAAAATGGCTAGATGACAGGGCAAGGACCCCCACTCTGCGGGCATAGAGGAAGCCAAATTTTGGAAAGACAAAGTGTACGAAGTGCCACACACAGTAAGGGGCTACGACTGCCAACCCCTCTAGAGAAGGCGAATATGCAATACCAACATGCTCGCCTGGATGGCATTTTGTAACACCCTACCCTACGAGCGAAACGACCCCACATTCATGGCGTATCCCCGTAGAGTAGGCATGGATTTTGTCGCCACCCTCCATGGGAGGCATGACTTCCCCGTCATCTACAATTCCAAGGCCACCTCCTTTGAGGATGATCTACTTTTTGATTTAGGAAGCCTAACAGCCTCCATGATGCACTTTCTCGCTGAATTCTCATCCTATCCAGATCTTGCTTTCATAACCACATGTAATTACCTTAGGCTCCTTAATCTCCTACTTAAGCAAGATCTGGCATAGCAAGAAAACGGCTTTCCTCCTGTCTTTTTTGATCCTAATGCTATTGATATTGCGCTATGACCCGCTTAATGATGAGAGCTAGCCTACTACCTTCCTTTTTCCTAGCTCTCCTAGAGGATATGAGCGATAGCCAATTCACTAAATGTAATCATCCATTTCTATCCACCACCTCTCTCCACGTCCACATGAACCTGAAAGGGTACATGCAAAGCCACCAATTTTTACGTAAATCCATATGCCCTCCCTCCCCCCGTCACTCCGATGATGAGAATTAGACTTGGCTATCATACTCTTGATGTAATATTATCCCTAAATGTATTCCAAAAAAAAAAAGAAAAAAAGAAAAGAATAGAAAGCAGCAAAGAAAAGCATGATCACTGCACCTAGGGGTCCTTAAGTTAGGAGTGTCTGGTGGCTTCGGTCGGCTGGCTCTGCTCATAACCCCCTAGCCCTTTTTGCTCCCCCACATCACGCTTAGGGCACATCAAGGGCAAGACACACCTAGGGAGGTAATACTCACCTATGGTTAGACCTGTCACCCTAAGCCACTGGCACCACATCCCCGTGGCACAAATGGGATCCTCAAGTGTGGGACATCACCTGGGCTCTCCTGTTGTTAGACCCACCTCCCCATTCCACTAGCACAAACACACTATACCAACACGCTGAGGAAAGCAATCCCCTTAGGTAGAGCACCGCAACTTCTTCTTCAGGCACACCAAAAGCGTCAAACCACCAACTTTGGAGGCCCTCGTCCACCCATGACATCCACTGAGCTACTTCGATGAACATCATTCTTGAGCTTCCACAAGCACCTGAGTCTACATGTGGCCCCCACCCTTACACCAACGCCGAAGTGCCATGGGATTGGCACCCATCTAGGAGGGGGTAATGTTAACCCCAAGTCAAGATGGCGGAAAAATGGAGGAAAAAGCAAAAGGAAGATGGAAAAATAGCAAAGACACGCAGGCAGCCTCTAAAGATAAACTGGGGAAAAAAACTGCAACCTTAAATGAAAAAGCGCCTCAAAAAACTTGAGAAACTCTTGTAAAAGAGTGCCAGGCTCCCTCCTGTGCCAATTGTAAAATATTAGATGGGTGTAGGCTAGAGGCACAAAGCCAGAAGAGGGAAATGGAAAAAGGACCTTACCACAATGGCGAGTCATGTAAAAAAGGGATGGGTGCCCATGGGATTTTAGGGTTTGTATATATAAAGTTCAAAAAGTGAATAAGAGATCATTCTTTGGTGTGTGGCAAAAGGAGTCTTCTTCTTCTTCTCCCCTTCTCATCTTCTTGCTTGTGTGTGCTCTTGAGAGAGGGAGTGTGAGAGTGTGAGGGAATGATTGTGTGAGAGTGAGGGATCAAGAGGGTGAAGCTCTTCACCATCTCCTCTTCTCTTCTTCTATTCTCTTCTCTCTTCTCGCGTGCACGGCTATGGAGGATGGAGCTTGGAGGTGGAGGAGGCTTGAAGATGCTTGAGCTAGCATCTAGGATGGTGGCGCTACCGGCGTGTGTGAGAGAGGAGGCAACTCATATTGGCACTAAGGTAAGCTCACTACACTCGTAAAATTGATGGTGCGTCGGCTAGGCGAGAGATAGCCATTAGAGCTCGCTTGGAACACTTGAAACAATAAGCTATCCGTGGGTCTTGGCAGTTGAGCAAAAGCTCCCATAGTGATCTTCACAAAAAAATATGGCATGATCACTTTGTTCACTTCAATTTTTCTAAGCTTATCAATCTTTATCAACGTGACCTTGTTCAAGGAATGGAATTCAAAGCTCATCCTCATATGGATATTTGGGAATATTATGCACTTGAAAAGCATTTTTGCAAACCCTTTTCCATTTCCACCTCTAGAGATTCACTTCATCTTATTCATGATATTTGTGGACCTTTTCCTCCATCAATATCTCAATATCGGTATTTCACGACTTTTATTGATGACTTCTCAAGATACACCACTACTTTTCTCTTGAAACACAAAGAAGAAGCTTTATTATCTTTTAAGCAATATCAAAAAGTTTCAGAACTTCACGTTGGTCATCACATCAAGAAAATTTGCAATGATGATGGTGGAGAATACATTTCAAATGATTTTGATGATTATTGTACTAATGAGGGTATTCATCATGAATATATATTTCTCTACTCTCCTCAATAGAATGGTATTGTAAACGTAAAAGCAAGATGATTCTCAATGCCAAGTGATGTTGTGCACTTGGAAAGCATCTTCACAAACCCCTTTCCATTTCCACCACAACTCAATCTAGAGATTTGCTTGATCTTATTCACACTAATATTTGTAGACATTTTCCTCCATTAAATCTCAATATCGGTATTTCATGACTTTTATTGATAACTTCTCAAGATACACCATTGTTTTTCTTTTGCGACACAAAGCAAAAGCTCTATTATCTTTTAAGCAATATAAAAAAGCTACAGAACTTCATACTGGTCGTCGCATCAAGAAACTTTGGAGTGATAATGATGGAGAATATATTTAAAATGATTTTGATGATTATTATACTAATCAGGGTATTCATCATGAATATATGGTTGCCTACTCTCCTCTCAACAGGATTGTATTACTAAATGTAAATACAGGACTATTCTCTATGCCATGCGATGTATACTTATTCATTCTAGCTTATCTTTCAATTTGTTGGCTTAAATTCTCACCCTGACATTCGTTTTGCTATAAATTTTCTTGAACAACATCTTAGTTCTCCATGCCTTAAACTTTGGACTGCAACTAAATAGGTTTTGAAGTATTTGAAAGACACTTAAGATTTTGGGTTGGTTTATTAATACCAACAAAACTCTAATTCTTTATATTCACTTCAACTTTTCGGTTATACATATGTAGATTAGGCAAGCTTTCACTTATCTATGCATTCTACAAGTGAAAATTGTTTCTTTATCAATGGTTGTCTTGTTTCTTGGACTATCAAGAAACAACATTGTGTTGTTTTCACTACAGAGGATGAATATATAGGTTCATCTTTAGTGGCTCGAGAGTTAGTATGGTTTCAACAAGTTCTATCAAATATTGGCCATCCTTCTCTCTATAGCGCACCACTTCAATTGTGATAACCAAATTGCTATTTTATAATATTCCCGCCACATCACTTCATATCAAAAAACAAATTCAGGATTGAGGTGTTTTAAAAATTACTAATTAAGCTGTCACATAAGTGCTCCATAAGTGATCGCGCGTAATTTTCTTCAAATCAAGTCTCACATTAAAACAATTTGGCAATCCAACATGAGACGACACCTCAATGTTCCTAGCCAACAAAAAGAAAAGATGCCTCATAAATAATATTGTGATAGCTTGATCATATAAATTTTTTGGCATTATATTTGATTTGGCATTACCGATTCCATTGAATGCGTTGAGGATTGCATTGATTTCGTAACTGCAAGACAAATTCACAAAATCCTCAATCAGTAGACGAAGAACACGCAATAATGAGCATGATATTGAGTAAGTTAAGTGTCAAAGAGCATGTCATGACTTTATATACTAAATAAGTCATAAAGTAACGAAACCAAAAACCATGAGAAGATGCCATTTTGAAGAGAAAAAATACGTTTTTGAAAAAATAATTCAAAATACATGATATTTTTTATGACTGGAGAGAGAGAAAGCATTAAATAATCATTCCATTGCGACCATCCAACAGGTAAGCAATCAAAATGAATATATAATAAAGCTCAATTGGCTCTTGACAAGTAACCAAATGAATAAGTCGACTGCATACTCTCCCTAATGCCTATAAATATACCCCCTCTCCTTTACAGGAAAGCAAGAATAAAGACCTCTTGATGATGGAAAAAATTCTCTACTTCTCTTATCCATTGAAGCTTTGAGCCTTGAAAGAGAAAAATACACCCCCTTCATGTAGAGAGAGAGAGAGAGAGAGAGAGAGAGATTCATAGGCGATCACATTGTGGAAATTGGAGAGTAACAGAGTCTAGGAGATAGATAGACCTTCTCAAACATTAGGGGCAGAGGCCATTTTGATCCCATCTTACTAAACTTCTACCTCGTTTTCATTTTCTCTACCCTTTGCTATGCCTTCATCCCATATGACCATATCTCTAAGTGAAACACTAGTTAAATAAATATTTTAATTATGGTTTATTTCAAGATATTTGTTGTTATTTAATTAACGATGTAGGTGATCATAATAACAAAAAATTGGTAGACGTATTTAGGGAAGGAATTATTTTATCATTTTTTCTTGAAAGTAACTATCTCTATTTCATTTTTCCAATGATAAAAATATGCATATGAATTTTATAATAATTTATAGAAAATAATTTAGATAATATCATGAAATAATCAATACATTAAATCAATGAAAAATTGCAAATGAAAATATATACTAGACATGCATAAATTACATGCGTGAAAATATAATTTGATATCTAAAATACGAAAGAAAAATTTCACTTGCGATTTTTTCATTTCTTGGAATAAAATATTCAAAAAAACAATCAGCATTACACTTAAGACTTGGAAAAGTATTTGAAATCCTACTAAGCACGGGTTAGGGCAAGGAAACGCATGAATTGCCTGCCATAGACATAAAGGTCCATATTATATTTTAGGGTGAAAATACCAAAGTTTTCTTAAGGATAAAATAGACTTCTCATAATTTATTAGATTTGTGAAATAACTTGCAAATCCTGAAAAAGAGTTGAAAGTAGGAAGCGAAACTCTAAGAATAAGGTGGGACTTAAAAGAGAAACCCTAGATTTGGATGGGGTTACTTTCTATGCTAAAAACACTTGCTGCTATTTCTTTTTTATTTGTGCACACATTGATGGCTGCATAGGAAAGATTGATTGTGCTTGCATTAGTTAGATTTGATTCTAAATATATAATCAGGATAATAAAAGTAAAGATCATGCTATGCCTCCCCCATAGCTAGACGTGGAACCATGCTCCATTGGGGGTTGTTTTGTATCGCCATGAGGAGCTATGAACCGGCCGTGATGGCGAGAGGTGACTCGATGAGGAATCCGTTAGGCAAGAGGGGACTGGAGTGCAAGGGGGGCTCTTGCCATCCTCTTAGTTGACAATATGAAGCATACAAAGAGTCCTCTTGAAGTGAGAAAGAAATTTATGCTAAATATGTGAAAGCTTACTCCATCACCTAGATTATGTGGGTGATATGTGATCAAATTGAGATTGTTGGCCTAGTCTTCACTCTCGAAGCAATTGATGTGCAAAATGTGATTAATAAACTTAGCACACTTGATCTTTGGGACCTTCTCTATGCTCATTCAAGAATATGGTTTATTTATTAAATTGCCTTGAAAGAATTGGAAAATTGAGCTACCACTTGATAGCCTTCACTTGCCTTTCTATTTTGGACATCCCAACATGATGCCAGGAGGCATATTCCACGGTGGATTCTGTGAGGTTTTGTAGTGGATTCCGTAAAATTAAATTTATTTTCCAAGGCTCCAACACAAGGTGGATTCCTTATGCAAAAATTTGATGGGGAGGCCTGTCCTTTTAGACATCTCATTAATTTAATGTGCAAGTGGGTGATTCCATAGCGGGTGATTCTGCAAAATACATATTTAAATTAATGGACGTTTATGAGTTCAGAATACATACTCGTATTAAAATAAGGTTAGGACAAAGTTCTAACCTATTTATTTATTTTGTAGCTAAAGACTACTAAGTATTCACTTTTTTCAATTTAATTTTAATATTTTCTAACAATTGTGAATGCTTTAGTTAATGTGTAGAGCACGCAGCGGTGGCGCTTGGAAGCACTGGGCAATAGCATGTATTCAAGTTATTTAGAAGAAATTATCACTTTTTATGGGAACGCGTCTTAGGCGTGGCACCAATAATTATTTTAGTGTGCTTATTTATTAAAGCGCTTGACATATATTTATTATTTTATATGCGCATGGGCGCATGATTTAAATATTCATTATTGGTCATTGTATTTGGACACAACACGGCACTTGGGGCGCCCAACCGCTTTATTCTTTATTTGGACAAAAGCAAACACAAAAGTTAAAGCATGCTAATTGTAAATTTGGGCTATTTTTGAGCTTGGAGATGAATAATATATTAAATATATGCTTTGTGGAGTGCTCACACAAGGCATGGGGGGAGACTGTACCCAATTGGTCTTCTTGCTTCATGTCATGCAAGTCTACTCTCTTGGATTTTGAGCAAAAAGTAGAGTTCTTTGTTCTTGGGGACCTTCCGGCGCTCGCTACGTATGCATACAACATCCGATTTGTGCACCAGTGGTATCAGAGTGAAGCTGAGATTGAGGGCTTCCAATCACTTACCATCTGGCGCGAAGGCAAAGCTCTTGGAACGAATGGGCTCTACAGTCAGTCTCATGACAATCCGTCAATACCAGCGCATTCTTGGTCGCAAAGAACCCCTTGCTATGCAGTCGAATCGTCAAGGACCAGCCTCTATTGGTGAAGGACCACTTGGGAAGTTCCTTTGCTAATTTTACTTCTTTTCTAAAAAAGAATTCAACATTAGTGGTTAATTAAGCTTAAGAAGCTTAAGAAGCTTAAGACTTAAAAGTCTTTGGTTTTGGTGACATCGTAGCAGTAGGATGAACTGTAGTTCATGAACTGTAGTTCGACGACGCTGTCGAACAGATCGTGACGTCCTGGAAAAAGAAAACGATTGATTTTAAGCTTTAAAACTTAAAGCTTAAATTCTTTAAGTCTTACTAAGGCTTAAATATTTAATCGTTAATTTTCTGTGTAGAGGAAGTTCACACTGAGCTCTTCTTTGAATCACTCCCAAACTCGTTTCAACCTCTCTAGAAGCCCATGTTCGTATGTGCACTCTGACAAAGCCAAATTCAGTAAACAGATTGCTATACGCAGTCGACACGGACGAAGTATATGCTTGGAATAAGACCATGACATCAAGTTCCGTATCCATAAAGAAGAAATATCATAAAAAGCCACTAAAAAAAAAGCAAGCCTTGTAAGCCCGAACTTGAGCTACGTTCATCCCGCTAACAAGATTTCGAGTGTGTGAGGTTGTTTGAAATTTTGCAACATGACTAGTCAAAATATGGAAGATTTTATTGTTGGCTGGAAATTTTGAGTGAGTTTGGGCATTAGCATGGTTAAGTAGTAGTGGCCAATATTGTTTTAGCTATGACGCCTTTTGGGAAATTTTGATGTAGTGAGAGCGGAATTTAGGTGACGGGAAGTGCTTAAAAATAGCTAAAAATTATGAAGATCAAGGGAAAAATATTCACCGTCAAAGGCGGCGGCTCGATCTAGGACGATTTTAAGCGCCAAAGTGCTTTAAAGGCGCCCGAGCGACACTTGTTGATTTTTCATAATTTTTCAGACAGTCGTGCGGGTTGACACAAGCTACTGGCCAATGCGGGATGCTAAGCCGGACGCCCAGGATTTTTCAGAGCTCGATTCCGAGTCCGGACGGGGAAATGGCCAAGAAACCGGTCAAGATTTGAAAAGGTGGACTTATTTTTGGCCAAAGTGGGCATGACCCTTGGGAGCCCAAAAAATTTAAATGTCACATGAAACTTTGGGGAGGAGAGATGCAAGAAATCGTGAGGAGGGCGTGATCAGAGATGGCGCCGAAAAATGCGCTTGGATGATGGTGGTGCTTCTCCCAGCCTGCAAACAACCCTCCTGTTTGACATTGGCCCTTGCCTACACTCCGTATGCTGATCATATCGCCGCCCTTCGCCCGTCGAATGATGGCCTGGTTTGAAATTTCTGATTCTAGTATTTCTCTCTCCTCCCTCTCTCTCTTCTAAGAGGCAGTTCATGTGTGGGAAGGAGCAATGAAGAGAGAATGATGGAGGCTTGTCCGGCATGGATCGGATTGCTCCACGGGCTGAGAATGGTGATTTGTGATGTTACTGGACATGAAGTGTTGCTGTTTTCCAAATCTACAGCCATGGACACAAAACCCGAAACACGCGTTTAAGCGGTAAACTAAAAAATTACAAAGAAAATTTAGTGTTTTATGCTTTTGATTGATGGAATGCCGTTCATATGGGCTAAGATTTGATTATGCTGCTGATTCTTCTGAGTTCTTACTGTTTATAACCAGAAATTATGAAAAACATGCATTTCATGGCTCGAAATAATGTCAAGAAACCCGAAAACGCATGAAAAATGGGGAAAAACAAGGGTTTTGGGCATATAAATGGGGAAAACCGTCGATACACATCAACTAATCTTTCAATTTTGTTGCAAATGAACTAAGGGCCACAGCCCACAAACTGGTTTTCATTTTCAGCAATTTAAAAAATACAAGAAAATGAAGAAAATGGCGGGAAAATGATAAAAAAACCATGAAAAATAGGGGAAAAATACATTTGGGGCTACGAAAAATATAGAAAAATAGGATTTATGTTTGTTGATGTATAGCAAGGCTGGGGCATGAAGTTATGCTTCAGTTCAGCCTTGTTTATATGTTTTAGTGCGTGTTTCCTTCCTTTCTCCACATAAAATGACAAGGAAACCCTAAAAGAAATGAATGCAATGATGCGCTATAAACGGGGAAGGGTAGAGTTGTGGAAAAAATGGTTAAATGCCGCTGAGCATGAGGAATAATTTGCTGATTTTATATGCATTGCATCTAGGACGGAATAATAATGATAAAAATTAAAACCTAGTAGCACGAAGATCACTTCGGTGCTAGGTGTTGCAGCGAAGCACAAAGCGGTTAGAAAGAAAAGCATGAAGGAGATGTTTTGCACTTGCACGCTGCTGGTTTTTAAAATGTTTGAGCACTAGGCATCCACCTCTTTGCATGATCATTTAGAGGAAATTAAAAGTATCAGAGTTAGCTCCTGGATATGCATAGCAATTGTTTTCAGTAGGCCTGTGACCCACCGTTGAGAGCGTGAGGTTCCTATGCTATAGGCTAGACGAGGGTTAAAGGGGAAGTCAAGTAAGGACAATGGTACATTCCTGGATACGCTTATTTGGTACCTTGAGTGACGTTTGTGCGAAATGTCTAAATGTCGAGTGGCGCATTGAGGGGCCAATCCCCAAGGTGTAGGAGAGTCGCAGAGGGTTGACGGCATTCAGCCGTAGGAGGAACCCCATGTGTATGTGATTCGAGCCTTTTGGCTATGTGAAAGGGACTCCCTCTGAGGAGCAATATTGGGTTAGGATCAGTTGGACTACAACGTATTACAAACGCAATGTTTAGGAAGGCAGGGATTTTGATAGACGCTCCTGGCCGCGAGGCCGAGGGGTTGTCTTGTGCATAGTGACGAGGTCCGGCTAGTGCATGAGCCAGTGCCGGCCCGTTTTTAGGTCCATCAGTGGTGCGTTTGCCGGGAGCTGCTCAAAAGTGGCGGTTCTCGAATCCTGGTTGTTTAAGGACCAACTAGTAGTTTATGCCAGAGGATACTGAGCTTGATCCGTTATTTAGTGATAAGCATCGTCTAGCAAAAATCCAAAAGCAAGAAAGAGACGAAAGAGCTAGGCGACGTGCTGAAATTTTTAGGAGATATTCCCCTAAGCGTAGCGGTGCTGAACCCTTACGAGGGAGTGGATCTAGTGGTCTTAGGACCCCAAGCAGTAAGTTAGGAGAAGGTGGAAGCTCTAGTGCTCCCCTTCCTTCTATAAGCCAATCCACGTCAAGTACGGGAGGTGTAACCCCACCGTCCCCTATTCCTAGTACAAATCCAATCCGCGTCATGGCGCAGCCTATTGCAATTCCAGTAGGAACGACGGATTTGCCGGCTCTAGGTTACCCGCTACCCATTTTTAATGGGCTAGTTGAGGAAGATGCGGAACTCCACATTAGGGAGTTTCAAAAGCTGATGTTTAACTATCGCATTCAAGAGGAAGGACATTTAATGATGTTCTTCAACATGACTCTCAAAGGAAGAGCCGCTATATGGTATCATGGTTTAGAAGCCGGAACCATATTGAACATTGATGCATTTTATGGAGCTTTTCGAAGGGAGTTTGCCCCTGAAAGGGGTGGGCAATACTGGTTGCGTGTACTCAACGTGACCCGCCAAGATCCACACGAGGATATTCGTGCTTATGCGAAGAAGATAAAAGAGGTCTTCCGTAAGTTGGACGCCTCTATTCCTATCCCCGCAGCTGCCCAATTGCAATATTTCCTACATGGGTTGGACTTCAATATCCAATTGCAGTTGAGTAGTGTCCCCTTGGGGGATATAGATACTGCCATTACACGAGCACAAGAGGTGGAATCCCGACTACAAGCAGCCTATGCTTCTAGAGGCAATTCGAACATGGGTTTAGTATTGGGAAACAATATGGCAATAGCCAATGGCAGTAGTGGCCAAGGGATAGCGATGGCTAACCCTAATGGGAGAGGGAACATGATACAGAATGTCCCTTTATTACCAGCTCCCCCTAGCATGTCGATGCCGACGGGCAGTCAAATGGCTCCAAATGGTGGAGGCCAGGCGGTCAATCCTAATACCATGCCTGTGACTCAACAACCTGTGCCTAATCGAATTGTTAGGCCGATGGAACGACATGGTAATGACCAAGGCTATGAGTCGAGTTCTTCCAATGTTCTGGGCGAGGTTAAGGACATGATGAAGCATTATACCAACATGATTACGGAGCAGTATCGACAAATAGCCGTTGATGTCAACTTCCTTAAAAAACAACAAAATTTGATAGGAAGTAGATACCCAGAGGAGGGTGCACCGTCGAGGTTTAGTTGTAAATGGTGTGGCGGGCAGCACTATCCAAGAAATTGCCCAAATGTTAAGTGCGACATTTGTGGAAAATCTGGCCATCTAGCAGCTACTTGCTGGAGTAAGATCAGTTCTCTCCAGCGTGGTAGTCGGCAACCAGGGCCTGTTAATCATCGTGCCCAAGGAAATGATTCCCAGCCAGAAAATGGGCCTAAACAAATACTTCAACGACCAAAGACTACAGTGGAGGAGCTACCAAGTGGTAGTGGGGTTAGTTTGATTGAGGCTGTACGCGTTAATGATGCTGAAACCTCTAATCTACGAGCTGTCCTTACAAGAGGTAAAAAGGGTAGAGAAGCCGACATGGATAAGCCTGTCGACGGAAACCCTAAACAAGGCGACAAAGGAACACAAGTTTTGGATCCTGCCCTAGAAGGGGGACCTTTGAAGCCCGTAGAGAGTAAAGCCGATAAGGAAGCACCAAAGAAGAAGGTGAAAGTTAAGAAAGAGGCAATAAAGCCAGTTCAGCGACCTAAAGAGCGGATGGTTTGGCGTGAAAAGCGAGCTCTATCGAACTATCATGAATTCGATTTGGCGGGCTCTCTTTGCGAAGTCAAGCCGGATGTGAACCTTTTGCAGCTTATTAAGCTTTCCCCAGGAGTACGCAAGGAATTTAGAAAGATCCTACGTACCGGGTACATCGTAGAACCTTTGGGTATTGCGCGAGTTGGTGATGACTGGTTTGAGCATGCTGAGAAGCATTGCCCAAGGGTTGCAGCCTATGTCGATGGGATATTAGTAGATTATGCCATTGTCGACACGGGATCATCTGTTAACATTATGAGTTCTGAACTGATGGAAAGGTTGGGTCTTGCGATTCAGAAAGATACCTCCACAATTCTCAGAATGGCAGATGACAGTTTGAGACAGCCGGAAGGCTGCATTACTAAGGTCCATGTCACTGTTGCAAATGTAGAATGCCTGTTGGACTTTAGGGTGATTCGTTTTGCAGGGCGGCCAAGTTACCAAGTATTACTTGGACGACCTTGGATCTTGCAAGCGGATTGCCAAGTGGATATACCTGCCGGTCGATTAATATTTGGCAGAGGTGCCCAGCGTGTGGTGGTTGATGCTTATCCTGAGTCCCCGCAGAGTGAGAGAGCTCCTCTATCTTCTACAGAATTGGAGACATTAGAAGATTTATCTGCTAGTGAGACATCATCGAGTGATGAGTCCAAAGAGGGATCCACCACGGAGGACATCTATCAGGTCACTTTGAATGAGCCGATAGAGGGCCAAGATTGTATAAGAGATGCAGATGTTATCGAGCTAGACCTTGGTACGCTTGATGATTCGCGGCCGATCAAATTAGGCTCTATGCTCAGCTCAGCAGAAAGGGAGGACTATGTGGCCTTGATCCAGGAGTTCCGTAATATTTTTGCCTGGAGTTATGATGAGTTGAGAGGTATCCCTCCTAGCCTTGCTGTTCATACAATTCCGTTGAAAGAGGGCAGTCGTCTTGTACGGCAGAAAGTAAGGCGTATGCCTTTCGAATTGAGGGACGGGCTGTTTGAAGAGTTACAGAAGCTTCGAAAAGCGGGTTTGATTTTTCCTGTGCAACACACGGAATGGTGTTCGCCAGTTGTGATTAGAAAGAAGAAGAATAATCAGATCCGTTTATGTGTAGACTTTAGGGAGCTGAATAAGCAGACAGTTAAGGACTACTACCCATTACCATTTATTGACCAGATTTTGGATCAATTAGCGGGTAGGGAAATATATTCATTTATGGATTGCTTTGCAGGATACAACCAAATGGCAATTGCAGAAGAGGACAAGTTGAAAACAACTTTTATCACTGTATTTGGTACTTTTGCGTACCATGTGATGGCCTTTGGTTTATGCAATGCGCCTGGTTCGTGGCAACGAACAGCAGATAAGACATTCGGTGACATATCCCCTGAAGAGTTGAGGGTGTTTATTGATGACTTAGGGGCTGCCACCGTGAGAGAAAGGCAGTTGATCATTTTGAGAAAATGCTTTGAGCACTGTAGACAATTTTGCATCGCCCTAAACCCACGGAAGTGTGCTTTTGGAGTACCTTATGGGCTATTGCTGGGCCATGTGGTCAGTTCGGTAGGAATTGCGACAGACCCTGAGAAGGTCAAAGTTATAGTTGCCATGGGTCCACCACGCACTCCGAAAGAAGTTCATAGCTTTCTGTCTTCGGTTGGTTACTACCGTAGATTCATTAACGCCTTAGCAGAAAGAACGTTGCCGCTTACAAATTTATTGTCCTTTAGCTGTTCGTTTGTATGGGGTGATCCTTGCAAGGTAGCATTCGAGGACGTGAAATAAGAGCTAGCAAGAGCGCCCGTTTTAAAAGCACCTAAAAGAGGTGAGGTGTTCTATATATTCTCAGCAGCCACCATGTATAGTATCAGCTGCTGTTTAGCCCAATTTTGGGAAGAGAAGTGGTACCACCCGATTGCTTTTGCTAGTCGGAAGCTGGGGGTATCCGAAATCAATTACACCTACATGGAGAAGCTATGTCTAGCGATGGTCTTTGGGACCAAGAAGTTCAGGCATTACATTCTCTATGAGAAAGTCGTGCTTTATACGAAGGCGGAGGGACTTCGACTATTGATGAACAAGTTACAGCCGCCTGATCGTTTAGCGAAGTGGTTGATCACTTTGCAGGAATTTGATTATGAAATCAAGAGTAAGCCACCAAGGTTGCAAGGCATCGTGGAATGTCTAGTGGACTTTGGGGAGCCGAAAGAATCTGTGGCTAAAGGTAGTGACATGGAGATGATATTTAAAATAGATACGGCATCTATTCCCTCCTGGTATGCTGCAATAACGCATTATTTATCAACGGGAGAGGCGGGATCCGAACTATCTAAGGCTGAGAAAAGGAAAATTAAGCAGCAAGCGTTAAAGTTTGCCTTGATCGCAGGTACATTATATCGGCAAGGGGTTGATGATATCTATCGCCGATGTGTGATGCCTGACGAGGTGCCATTCATTTTGGAGGAGTGCCATGATTCTGCTTGCGGTGGCCATTTTGCTGGACGGCTTACAACACAAAAGGCTTTAAGAGCAGGTTATTGGTGGCCTGCCATCTTCCAGGATGCATTTGCGTATGTCAAGCGATGCGATATTTGCCAACGACATGATAGTCGAGAGAATAGGAAACGACCACTCACCCCTATTATGGCGATACTTCCATTTGAGAAGTGGGGAATAGACTTTGTGGGTCCTATTACTCCGTCATCGACTACGCAAAAGAGGTACATCATTGTAGCAACTGACTACTTCACAAAGTGGTCAGAAGCACGAGCAACAAGGAAAGATGATGCTAAAGAAACTGCTAGTTTCCTTTTAGAGCAGATAATATGCCGGTTTGGTCCGCCGAAAGAATTAGTGTCGGACCGCGGAACCCATTTCCTGAATAAGGTGATCAAAGGTTTGACAGAGTTGTGGAATATCAAGCATAACAAGACAACCCCCTATAACCCGCAAGCCAATGGTCAGGTTGAAAGTACCAACAAGCAGCTTGTGGGCATCCTGTCCAAAATTGTGTCGGAAAAGAAACGGGATTGGGATAAAAAGTTATACGTGGCAGTGTGGGCTTATAATACGACTTTCAAACGAGCCACTGGTCATACCCCGTTCAAGTTAGTATATGGGGAGGAGTGTGTCTTGCCTTTAGAGATTGAGCTGCCGACTATTCGGTTCGCCATCAATCATTCTTTGAGCGATGAAGACGCTCTTTTTGAGCGCTTGACGACACTGGCACATTTAGATGAGCTTAAGCTGCAGAGCTTATTGCACCAAGAAGTGGCGAAGCGCCGAATGAAGAAGCTACACGACCTTAAAGCCAAGAAGTACACCTTCAAGAAAGGACAGCTTGTTCTGTATTATGACGCACGACGAGAATTATTTCCAGGCAAATTAGAGCCCAAATGGGATGGGCCCTATAGGATCGTTAGGATAGGAAAGAATAAATCTACAGTGTTGTTAGCTGACCTTGAGGGGATAGAATTTAAAAATAAGGTTAATCTTAATAAGATTAAACCTTATTACTTCTGATTGTACTAATGCTATGACTACCTTGCAGGTCTAGGCAAGATTGATCAAACATCTGCAAGGAAATCGTGATAGAGGTTGATGGGTCGTCTGATCCCTTATTTAGAACACCCATATTTGGAACAGAGATATCATCAGGGAAAGCTCATTTGGTGGAGCAAAGGATACAAGGTGATTGAGCAAGAAGGCGGGACATTTATTTGGGAAATCACGGTCTTCTGCCATCACTGCCTACAACTTTTGACGAGCATCCCTGTTGAATTCAATGATGATGGAGGGATGGAGTCTACAGTCCACCCGTTGAATATGCTGAATTTTGATTACCATAATTACGAGTAGAGTTCAGGATGGCAGAATATGTAAACCCTTTATGGACGTACACCTTGTACTTTGATGGGGCGTCTAGGGGTGCATGCAAAAAAGGAAGTGTAGGAGTTGTCATCCGAGACCCCCGCCGACGCATTGTCATGAAGTTAGCTGCTTATCTCGGGGCGAATTTTACCAATAATATGGCAGAATACAAAGCCCTGATCATGGGTTTGAATATTGCAAAAAAGGGTGGTATCCGCCAGTTGTTGATAAAAGGGGACTCTCAGTTGGTTTTAAATCAACTCAATGGGACGTACATGGTGCGGAACCCGATCCTTTGTATGTACCATCACACTGCTATAGCCCTGCTAGACGAATTCGAGCGAGTGTCTTTTCAGCTGATTCCACGGAATTGGAATCAGTTTGCCGATTCATTGGCTAATCTTGCGTATGAAGAGGACCTCTTCTTTAATTATGGCCCTTGTCCCGATATATCTATTGATGGTGAGACAGGACCTGGTCGTTTGTGGGGTATGCTTTCTGAACATGCCCTCTTTGGCAGACGATGGTTGATTTGGGTGATGCAGAGGGTAAGCGAGACTCATCTACCTTTATTATCTCGGACCCATAGACTGATTCGACAACATGTGATGCGAACACCTCTTGCGATATACGCAGGAGGGATAGGTCATAATCTACTGCACCTAGTTTAGGGCTACAAGCCCTGTTCCCCTGGGAATAGTATGCTTTGATGTCTATCATGGTTGTTTCCAGGAGGATGTTATGCATAGTATTGTTTTATTTCATTAGGCCAAGAGGGCCGATACAGTTTAGTAGCAAAGTCATGTCTGAATTCATTAGGCCAAGAGGGCCATTTCCCTGTCTAGTGCGGGTGCGTTTAATTGGGTTTTTGTTTAGTGTTGTGCTGGACATGTTTTTCGGGTTGTGGAATTTTGTGGAGCCTGGAGGAGCCTTTGCTGCGATGGAAGCTTCTTGTGGCCACTCCAGGTGATATTTCTCCTTTACGAGTACCTTTCTTTCCTGTTATATGTGTATTTGTACTTGTCGAGGGGGCACATTTTTTTTTGGACCGGCAACCAAGGCATGAAGTCCCAGGTTTAGGCTAAGTATGTTTGAGGGAGGTCGGAGTAGTCATTGCCTCCTGTAAAGACATTGTTAGACATTGAAAGACCTGTTTTAGAAGGAAGTCCTAGTGGCCCTGTCCTGTTAACCTGCTAGGCAGCCGTTCTAGGAGTTCCTGTTAGTAGTGAGGCAGTTAGAGAAGCCTGCTAGGAGATCATAATGATGATGTCAAGACATCCTGAATATCCTAAAAGATGAATATAAATGCGAAGGTGTGTAAAAAGGGGTTCTAACCCCTATCAATGAAAAGAAAAGAAATGAAAATATATAAGCAGTTGCTCATTGCCTTGCGAAGGCCTGGTAGGTTCCTGGGGACGAGTCAGACCCGGGGCCGATACCTTGTCTTCCTAGGGGTGGCTTCTTGCTGGAAAAATAATATCAAAACAAGGAAGGTTGGAGTGAAAATAAAAGTGAGCGTTAGAAAAGGATTAAGTGTCGCCTTGCGAGGGCTTGGTAGGTTCTTGGGTGCCGAGACAGGTCCTGAGACCGATGCCCTGTTCTCCTTGGGTCACTACGCTCAGCTCCCTCCTTTTTACATGCCCAAGTATGTTCATCCAATAAAAACCCCAAAAGAAGACATGTACTGAATGAAAATATTCCTTTGCTCAGGCTATAGGAGTCCTCGCCTTGTAGGAGCTCCTAGTGGTGTTGTCTTTAGTTGGCCAGTAGTTCAGACTACTACTTAGGGCAACCTCTTTGACATTTCTTTTTAGTTTGGCTGTGTTGGCACAGCTGGTTAGTGATTCGCTTCGGATCTTCTATTAAATGATGCTAGGCCTACTCCTTGTGGATGTTATGCCTTGGTTCTGCCAGGGGTAGGGGGAGCATTGTGCTGAGTTTTATGATGATAATTGTTTTGTATCAGTTTGATGCTTCTTTGGTTGTTTATGTGCAGATATGATCGTGGGTTCGACGGGTTGAGTCGCCCTATCCCGTGGTCGCCAATGAGAGCGGAATTTAGGTGACGGGAAGTGCTTAAAAATAGCTAAAAATTATGAAGATCAAGGGAAAAATATTCACCGTCAAAGGCGGCGGCTCGATCTAGGACGATTTTAAGCGCCAAAGTGCTTTAAAGGCGCCCGAGCAACACTTGTTGATTTTTCATAATTTTTCAGACAGTCGTGCGGGTTGACACAAGCTACTGGCCAATGCGGGATGCTAAGCCGGACGCCCAGGATTTTTCAGAGCTCGATTCCGAGTCCGGACGGGGAAATGGCCAAGAAACCGGTCAAGATTTGAAAAGGTGGACTTATTTTTGGCCAAAGTGGGCATGACCCTTGGGAGCCCAAAAAATTTAAATGTCACATGAAACTTTGGGGAGGAGAGATGCAAGAAATCGTGAGGAGGGCGTGATCAGAGATGGCGCCGAAAAATGCGCTTGGATGATGGTGGTGCTTCTCCCAGCCTGCAAACAACCCTCCTGTTTGACATTGGCCCTTGCCTACACTCCGTATGCTGATCATATCGCCGCCCTTCGCCCGTCGAATGATGGCCTGGTTTGAAATTTCTGATTCTAGTATTTCTCTCTCCTCCCTCTCTCTCTTCTAAGAGGCAGTTCATGTGTGGGAAGGAGCAATGAAGAGAGAATGATGGAGGCTTGTCCGGCATGGATCGGATTGCTCCACGGGCTGAGAATGGTGATTTGTGATGTTGCTGGACATGAAGTGTTGCTGTTTTCCAAATCTACAGCCATGGACACAAAACCCGAAACACGCGTTTAAGCGGTAAACTAAAAAATTACAAAGAAAATTTAGTGTTTTATGCTTTTGATTGATGGAATGCCGTTCATATGGGCTAAGATTTGATTATGCTGCTGATTCTTCTGAGTTCTTACTGTTTATAACCAGAAATTATGAAAAACATGCATTTCATGGCTCGAAATAATGTCAAGAAACCCGAAAACGCATGAAAAATGGGGAAAAACAAGGGTTTTGGGCATATAAATGGGGAAAACCGTCGATACACATCAACTAATCTTTCAATTTTGTTGCAAATGAACTAAGGGCCACAGCCCACAAACTGGTTTTCATTTTCAGCAATTTAAAAAATACAAGAAAATGAAGAAAATGGCGGGAAAATGATTAAAAAACCATGAAAAATAGGGGAAAAATACATTTGGGGCTACGAAAAATATAGAAAAATAGGATTTATGTTTGTTGATGTATAGCAAGGCTGGGGCATGAAGTTATGCTTCAGTTCAGCCTTGTTTATATGTTTTAGTGCGTGTTTCCTTCCTTTCTCCACATAAAATGACAAGGAAACCCTAAAAGAAATGAATGCAATGATGCGCTATAAACGGGGAAGGGTAGAGTTGTGGAAAAAATGGTTAAATGCCGCTGAGCATGAGGAATAATTTGCTGATTTTATATGCATTGCATCTAGGACGGAATAATAATGATAAAAATTAAAACCTAGTAGCACGAAGATCACTTCGGTGCTAGGTGTTGCAGCGAAGCACAAAGCGGTTAGAAAGAAAAGCATGAAGGAGATGTTTTGCACTTGCACGCTGCTGGTTTTTAAAATGTTTGAGCACTAGGCATCCACCTCTTTGCATGATCATTTAGAGGAAATTAAAAGTATCAGAGTTAGCTCTTGGATATGCATAGCAATTGTTTTCAGTAGGCCTGTGACCCACCGTTGAGAGCGTGAGGTTCCTATGCTGTAGGCTAGACGAGGGTTAAAGGGGAAGTCAAGTAAGGACAATGGTACATTCCTGGATACGCTTATTTGGTACCTTGAGTGACGTTTGTGCGAAATGTCTAAATGTCGAGCGGCGCATCGAGGGGCCAATCCCCAAGGTGTAGGAGAGTCGCAGAGGGTTGACGGCATTCAGCCATAGGAGGAACCCCATGTGTATGTGATTCGAGCCTTTTGGCTATGTGAAAGGGACTCCCTCTGAGGAGCAATATTGGGTTAGGATCAGTTGGACTACAACGTATTACAAACGCAATGTTTAGGAAGGCAGGGATTTTGATAGACGCTCCTGGCCGCGAGGCCGAGGGGTTGTCTTGTGCATAGTGACGAGGTCCGGCTAGTGCATGAGCCAGTGCCGGCCCGTTTTTAGGTCCATCATGTAGTATGTTTTTTCTTTGGCACATCATAGTGCAATCGATGATTGCAACGATTTCAAGGTGGAGGTTTGTCACAAGGAAGCAAAGTTTAATCAAAAGTGCAAATGTAACATATACATGTGAAGTGGAGGTTAATTATTTTACAATGTGGGACCTAGAACCTTGAGATCTCAGCTACTACCGAAGGCAAAAGTTATAACCACTTATATAGGGCTTTGTCTAGCCTAGCTCTCCCACTGTCAATTTCCAACCACAATGTGAGGGCCTCCATTGAATCATTAATACTTCTTGAGGATGAAGTAGCTCAGTCTCAAGAAATCCCAGACTATCCTCCCACCACCAGAATGTGGCCCGCCGCCCTCTCAAATTGTCATGCTTGCCTGATTGAAAATAGCTGCTGGCACCCCAAATTGTATAATTACCATCTGCTATTGTAGATAATCCCTTTGCAGACCAAGTTGCTATAGCAATTAAAACTTGTATAACTACCATCTGTTGTTGCAGATAATCCCTTGCAGACCAAGTTGCTACAACAATAAATTGTGGGTAATTAGCAAGAGAATTCCATACCTGATACCAAACAGATTCGTTTTGACTCCACATGACTACATCTGTCCCAACTGAAAGCAGGCCATCGCTATTGCTGTTGCAGATAACCCCTTTGTAGACCAAGTTGCTACAGCAATAAACTGTGGGTAACTAGCATGAGAATTCCATACCTAATACCAAACAGATTCGTTTTGACTCCACATAACTGCATCTGTCCCAACTAAAAGCAAGCATCGCCTGACTCGGTCTAGGCAGCGCTCCACACATGGAAGGCATGATCGAGGCAATATTTTATAGTCCAAGGGACCTTGGGGTGCCCATCGGACACAAGAGATCTCTGCATCAGCCACAAGCATGTCGATGACTTGGTGGAGGCCCAGATTTCGCGCACACGAGATCTCTGCACCAGCCACAGGCATGTTGATGACTTGGCGGAGGCCCAGATTTCGTGCATCGGGCTGCAAGGGAGTAGGTGCCATGGAGATGGCCAAGTTAGCAGGTCCATGCCTTGAAGTTCGTCTTCGATATCTGCATATTTGGCCTCATGAATACCTTCGAGAAGGCTGGCGATGCAAGCGACCTCGCCCGCGAAGCCATGCTGGCAGAGTGCTTGGTGATAGAGGATAACAAGGTGGATGAAGGAGTGGTGCGGGGCGAGGGCCCGACAGCAGAGGAATGATTGTTAGCGCGGTTGCGAGCTGGAATGCCGAGGGAGAAAGAGATTCCCAGCGTAGGATGCTCTGATACCAAGTTAAACAGTGCGCGAGGGAGACAAGGAATAGAGGAAGAGAGAGGCGAAGAGAGACACGAGACACCGAAAGTGGAACCCTAGAAGTGTGTCAACTGAGCACACTTGATAGGAATATATAGAGGGGACTTGGGGCACTATATATAGACAGACTATATATAGCTGACATTTATGGCCAAAGGTGATTTACCAGAACCAACGATGGAGCAAAAATTGGACCTAATTATGATGCAGCTTCAAGAGGAAAAAAGAGCACATCAAACTTCACAAACTCAATTGGCTAGTGGCCAGTCAGCAACAATCTACTGTCGATCAATATGGACCGCAATTTGAAGATATTATATGATGTACGATCAATTTGACACTTGAAGCACAATCTATTCGGAAAGAAACCAAGATAAGTAAAAGAAATTTCAAATTTCATACTTTTTATGGGTCACGCGATGAAAAGACTGTACTTGCTGTTATAAGTTAGTTTGATGATTATTTCCATGAAGAACGGTATGCCAAAAAAGACAAAATTAAGTGTGTCACTAACCATTTAGTAAATAGAGCATCCTATGGTGGACTGTTGTCCGCAAAAGCATTGATTGTCCTACTACTTGGGAGAATTTCCAAAAGAAATTTTTGCTGAATTTTCTTTCACCCCAATTTCACGAAAAAGCAATCAAAGAGTGGCATTTTCTACAACAAAGAGATTGTGAGCCTATTTCCCAATATACCGAGTGTTTTTAGAATGCTTTATTTCAACTTCGAATTCTTGAAGATGTACCTAAGGCAACCCATAAGGGCAATTTTATGTTTGGTTTGCTTGGTTACTTCTATGCGAAAGTGAACATGTTCAAGCCAAAGACTCTCGAAGATGCAATTTCCTTGGCCCATGATTCTAAAGACAAAATTCGAGGACGAGAGAAGCGACCACAAAAATTCTCAAACAATGGTAACTTTAGTACAATGCAATTCAATTCTGATTTTTGAAGATTCAATCAAAACTGCTTTCTTCCATCTTCATTCCGTAAATCTTGGACATGACCCCGTGCTTTACCATCAAACACAAATCCAAATCCTAAGGCATCTCTTCAACGAAATCCCAACATTCCTAAACTTCCTGCTATTACCAATAATGTTTCTAAAGCCAAATCTATAGTGTGTTATAAATGCCATCAACTTGGACATCTAGCGGCGAATTGTCAATCCAAAAAGTCAACTGTTCACATAACTATTTGGAAGCGACTGAAGATGAAGACCATGAAGAAATGCCAGATTTCACGAAAGATGATGACGATAATGGCACTACTTCAAATACTTTACCAGGTATATCAAATCCCCATTCTTTATTAACGACAAAATGTCTTGTGCATGGTCAAGAAAAGACTATTTTACATGATGATGGACGTACACACGATTTTATTTTTGCAAAGTTGGTCAAAAAATTGAATCTACATATTGTTTCTACATTATCGCATCAAGGCTGCATTCTTAGGCACTAGATACAATGGAACACAAGAATTGCATGACTTAGAAGTTAAAATTGGTGACTATGTTGAACATAGAAATTTCTTAGTTGTGCCTCAGGAATCTAGTGATATTATTTTAGGAATGCCTTGGTGTCATCAGTATAATCCCGATATAGATTATTCCATGCATTCAATGAAGATTCATTCTCATGGGAAACAAATCACATTGGGTGGTATGCACACTTTTGATAATTTTCCATTGCTTAGTCATACACATGTTAAACGTGCACTAAGAAAAGGTAGCAAATCCTACTTAATCTTGGTGAATGAAATTGAAGTTAAGGAAAATAAGACGCATCCTACGCACACACAATTTCTTTCACAATTTAAAGATTGTTTTGTTGTTGTTTATTTATTTTATAGCAGAAGGCTGCTAGGTATTCACTTTTTTCGATTTAATTTTATTATTTTCTAACAATTATGAATGCTTCAGTTGATGTGTAGAGCAGGCGGTGGTGGCACTGGGAAGCACTGGGGCGATAGCATGTATTCAAGTTATTTAGAATAAATTATCATTTTTTATAGACATGCATCTTAGGCGTGGCACCAATATTTATTTTGTCACGTTTATTTATTAAAGTGCTTGACATATATTTATTATTTTGTATGTGCATGTGTGCATGATTTAAATATACATTATTGGTCATTGTATTTGGGCACAGCTCGACACTTGGAGCGCCCAACCGCTTTATTCTTTATTTGGACAAAAGCAAACAAAAAAGCTAAAGTGTGCTAATTGTAAATTTGGGCTATTTTTGAGCTTGGAGATGAATAATATATTAAATGCATGCTTTGTGGAGCGCTCACACAAGGCATGGGGGGAGATTATACCCAATTGGTCTTCTTGCTTCATGTCGTGCGAGTCTACTCTCTTGGATTTTGAGCAAAAAGTAGAGTTCTTTGTTCTTGGGGACCTTCCGGCGCTCACTACGTATGCATATGGCATCTGATTTGTGCACCACAACACCACTTAGTAATGTAAGATGATGATTGGAATGTAATGTTGAATTAGCAATACTCTTTGTGGAAGCCTAATGGTAGCTTTTGCTATGCACACAAGCCTCCTTAAGCAAAAAATTAGGGGCATGAGGTTCCTAGAAAAACTAAGATTAGAGCAATTCTTAGTGGGGTCACCAAATAAATGAATAGAAAAAAAATGCACTCAGGTTTATTGCCACTCATGCACTATCACCTCTTCTCATTCATGAAAGGAGGCATAACCTTGCTTTGTGGCTAACAAATGGAACTATACATATTTCATGTGGATACCAAAAATAATATCATACAAGAATTAGCTCAAGCCTCCTCATACTCTATCCTATACTAGACTCAAGAGTGCATGCTAGGAGGGGTGAATGCATAACATAGCTAGTCATTGTACATCGCCATCATCTTTATGATCTAGGGGAATGTTCACATCCAAATATGGGATGCTAATTAATCATTCATTGAATTCTTAAAACGTAGTCTCAAAACAACCACACACTTATATCATAATAAATGTATAATCACAAGTTAGTGATTGCACACTATTTCTCAAGGCTCTTATGTATGGAAATAGTGATTTGATGAAAATTCTCTTCATTTAGAAGGATAATATTACACAACATCTAAATAAGAATATCTCAAAAGAACATGAAAAGGAATTGCAAGGATATAAGCATAATCATGGAAACCCTCTTCATGCTCTAATCCAACATGATAGTGTCAATGCTATACTATTGAGCTCTCTATTGGTTAAAACACCTTTCTCTAACAGTGGAGTACACTTTGTTTGCCTACCACATTGCAAGAGTGAGAACAATGTTGTGTAATGAAGCTATTTTGGAACCTACAAGAGCTACCTTAAGCTCTCGAAACATGGCTCTTACTAGATAGAAGCAATCATCAAGTCATAATCTTCTTCATTTTGGTCATTACCGTGGCTCTAAATGCTTCAACAAGTCATGAACTTCCTCAAAATGGACATTACCATGGTTTTGAATGATTCAACAAGTCATGAAATTCTTTGAAATGGTCATTATGATTTCTTTGAATGCTATACTATTGAGCTCTCCATTGGTTAAGACATTTTGCCTCAGAATGTAGAACACTTTGTTTGCCTACCACATTTTCAGAGCGAAAACAATATTGTGTAATGAAGCAAGTTTGAAACCTTCAAGACCTTCCTTAAGCTATCAAAACACATTTGATTCCATGATTTATTGTGGGAATTGAATCTATATCTCCAATGCTATCAACACTAATAGGAGAAGCTCCACTGTCTCTAGATTTGTAGGAATTGAATTTGACTTTTCCTCTTGACAGCAAGTTGAATCTTGATTTTTAGAAATCCTTTATTGTTCATAGCTCATGGTTTATTATTAATCTTTGCATTATTAGGTTGCAGGATTTCAATTCTATTTCTATGGGTTACTCTTAAAAATTTTTGCATAGTAACTAGCAAATAGCCCTTGCACATCTTCAATAGTCTCCGAATGCACTACTCATTCTTCCTGTATTTTTTTATTTTGTGAACACCTCTATTTTCTAGCCTCTAATATGTGTCAAATGCATGATAGGACTGTAGTGACTCATACAAAATTATGTGTCACTACTGTAGGCAGTGTAGAGAATACACAATCCTTTATTGGGACACTCATAGAAAACCCAAACATAATGACATAAAAACATGATAATACATACTACATCACTAATACTCAAATAATTAGAACATACAGCATAACAAATATGCTGAAAATAGAAAAAAACATAATGACTCATGGAGGCAATTGTTAAATCACATATACCATCATAGGAATCCATTATACAAGAGGCTGTGAATATCAAGAATGATCGAAACATGAATGTCATGACAAATACCTCTTTAGGCCATGCTAAAAACTGCCTACACAACTATAACTTCATGAGGCATGTAAGGATTTACCCTGATATAGAAGTACTATGAATAGAGTACTAACCATGCTAAGGGCAAACATAATGCATGATGTGTGAAGTGGCTAACAACCTCCTTAAGAATTGATAATAAGTTTGTGCTCCATAAGAAATTTTGGTGGATGATGAAGATTACTACCCACTTCACAAGCCATTTTTTTATTGATGTTATAGAAGGGATAGGAAGGATTGATATACTTAATGAAAGTGAGCTCTATGAATATCAAAGCTTGTAGAAGAAAACCTTCTCTGTTGTTCTACTATTCTACCTTTTGAGATTGCAAGCTATCAAAACTGATTTCTCTAATCATTAAAACTACCATAAGAGTAATAAACTTCAAGATTTTAGTCCTCCATAGACTATCAAATTGCATAGTTTACACTAGATTCCTTAATGTCCCCAAGCCAGAAAAAAAAACATGGTTAATCTTTGTTCATTTACATGGCTATCCCTACTTCATTTGAGACCTATCTACCATTAGGGTTTTTGAAAAGAAAATAATGCTTGAAAGAAAAGTGATGGAGGATTTATCATGTTAAGTAACATGCTATTTCATGATTCCAATGAGTAAAGATGAAGTAATGAAGTAGAAGCTTTCTTATCATGGAGTCTATATTCATAGATATATCAATTCATGGTTGAGTTTGTAAATGTGATTCAATGGGTTAGAGCACTAGGATATTATCTTGTGTATGTAGGCCTTTTTCTTTGGCCATTATGATGTGTTTTTTGCCAATTTTCAGCCAATCAACTAGTATTTAATGCTAGTTGGCTATGCATTCATTTTTACCTATTTTAGGTTCTCCTTCTCCATAGTCATCATTATTCATCTCTCATCTATAGGTTCTATTGGAGAGAGGAGATGGTGCTAGCACCTCATTTCTTGGTATATGGATTCCATTTCTCAAGAAATCTTCTAAGTTTTCTTCTTTTGCAATGTTATTTTATCTCTATTTTGTGTCCAACCATCTATTTCAACACATATATACACTTCCATTGCTACATCCATGGTATCATATTATAGGATCTATGTTCATGCTAATGTTTTTCTACTGATTAGAGGTCTATTTTATCTCTTCTAATTAGACAACCTACTACTACTACTTGTTATCTAGCCTATATGTTGTGTCCAATCTTTGGTCTGGTATTCCCTATTGTCCACCTTTCATTTTTTAATTAGTAGTCCATTGCTACATGCATTTTATGTCCATGACCCTTTGTTTTCAACCTATAAAAGTTTCTTGGCTTACAATTGTCAGTTTGCTATATTTATTGCTATTCAACATCCTGAGCATTCTTTTTCAATTCCAAAAGTGATGGGACCTAAAACCGGCTGGCACTGGCTCATGCACTAGCCAGACCTCTATCATGCGCTCAACAACCCCACGGCCTCGCGGCCAGGAGCGTGGATGACATATACATCATCTTCCTAAACATCTTGCGTTTGTATCACGTCTTGTAGTCCAACTCTAACCCAATTAACACTCCTCAGAGGGAGATCCCAAAGTACATTGCCAAATAGCACGAAGCACAAACATAGGAGGTCCTCCCACGGCTGACTGCCGCTACCTCACTGCGACTCTTCTACACCTTGGGGATGGGCCCCTCGATGCGTCGCTAAACATATATAACACAATATCGCGCATATTTCCACTCAAGGTACCAATTAATCGTATCCAGGAATGTACCATTTTCCTCACTTTCTTTCCCCTAGGACCCAGCGCCTAGCCTACATCTTGGGATATTCTGTCTCTCACTCAATGCGGGTCATGTTCCTCTAGAAAGCAATTGCCATGCATCCAGGAGGTATTGATACCTTTAAGTTTCTTTATGATTTATGCAAATAGTGAATGCTCACGTGCTCAAACAATTAAAAAAATCAGCATTGGTGCACATGTGGAAAACATTTCTTTCAATGATTTTGACTATCGCTCGTATGCGGCGTTGCATGAACCTAGCACCAAGGAGACCTCGTGCTACTAGATCCTTATTTTAAATTAACGACCGATCTATATGATATGCATAGAACCCAGCAAGATTTTCATCATTTCATTCAGCATTTAACACCTTTTATACACTCTACCCCCTCACCCGTTTAGGTTGTGCATTATTGATCGATTTAGGATTCATTTCCATGTTTTTTTTGTACGAAAAGCAAAAAAAACTCACTGAAACATAAAGGTAGGGCTAAATTGAGGCTAAACCTCATACTTCAGACCCCCCATACATCCACAAACATGGTTCTTATTTTTCCTTAATTTTTGGCACTCAAAATCCATTTTTCCCCTATTTTTTCCCATTTTTTCTATTTCTCTTGTATTTTTTTCAACATTAAATAACTAAAAATACAAAATGAGTTGCGGGATGTGTCCCTTAGGTTCATTTGCAGCAAAAACACAAATTAAGTTGGTGTGTCTTATCATATTTTCCATTTATATCTCAAAAACACCCAATTTTCCCATATTTCACATGTTTTACGGGTTTTACACCATTAATTTCGGTCACAACACTTATGATTATCTCATTTTTTTAGCATAAACTAATAAAACTCATAGCAAACAACATTATCATGCATACTCATCCCATGGGAACAAATAGTCATGAAGCAAATTGCATAAAACATCAATTTCCTTTGTAAAAATAAAATTACCGTTCTTTGCGGTTTGCGGGTTTCTATTTGCCATGTCTCGGGACTGATTTCCAGCCATCATTAATGCTCATGACAGCTCCGAATCAGCAATGTTTGTTCCTCTTGAACCATGGAGCAATCTGGTCTTCATTGGAGAAGCATCCGCCATCCATTCTTCTTCTTCTTCTTCACCACATGAATCTGCCCTTAGAAGAGAGAGAGGGAGGAGAGAGAAAGAATCAGAGATCTTCATAGAGACCGCCATTTCTCGGGTGAGAGGCCGCGATATGACCAGCATACAGGAGGTAGACAAGGCCCATGATCTGTTTGATAGGTTGTATACAACCTCCATGCCATGATGAAGGAGGAGGAGGCGCATTTTTCGGGCGTATCCTGGCGCCTCCTCTCTCCACGATTTGCTCATCTCTTGCATTCTTTTTTTCATGTCACATTTAAAGTTTGGCCTCCCCAAAGGTCACTTGCCCATTTGACCACTCTTTTGTCCACCCCTTCGTATCTTGACCGGTTTCTTGGCCATTTCCCTGTCCGGACTCCGAATTGAGCTTTAAAAAATCCTAGACGTCCGGCTCGACATCCCCCATTGGCCAATAACTCGCGTCAACCCGTATGGCAGTCTGAAAAATTATCAAAAATCAACAATTGTCGCTCGGGCACCCTTTAAGAGTCGTATTTCACTTGTTGCTTAAAATCTTCCTAGCTGGAGCCGCCACCTATGACGTTGAATATTTTTCCCTTCATATTCATAATTTTTAGCTATTTTTAAGCACTTCTCGGTACCAAAATTCCGCTCTCATTGGCGACCACACGATAGGGCGACTCAGCCCGTCAAATCCCACAATAGATCTGCACAAAATAACCAAAGGAAGCATCAAGGTGATACAAAACAAATATGCAATAAAACTCAGCACAACGCTCTCCCTACTCCTTGACAGAACCAAGGCATGACATCCACAAGGAGTAGGCCTAGCATAATCTGATAGAAGATCCGAAGCTAGTCACTAACCAACTGCTCCAACACGGCCAAACTAAAAAGAACTATCAAAGAGGTTGCCCTAAGTGGTGGTCTGAACTACCTACCTAACTAAGGACAACATAACTAGGAACTCCTACTAGGCGAGGACTCCTATAGCGTGATCAAGAAGTATTTTCTTGTAGTACATGTCTTCTTTTAGGGTTTTTATTTTATTTTATTTTAGTGACATACTCGGGCATGTAGAAAGGAGGGAGCTGAGCGTAGTGACTCAATGAGAATAGGGCATCGGCCTCAGGTCCTGTCTCGATACCCAAGAACCTACCAAGCCCTCGCAAGGCAACACTTAATCCTTTTTTGACACTCACTTTTATTTTCGCTCCAACCTTCCTTAATTTCTTATTTTCCAGCAAGATGCCACCCCTAGGAAGACAAGGCGTCTGACTCGTCCCTAGGAACCTACCAGGCCTTCGCAAGGTGATGATCAGCTGCTTACACATTTTTCTTTCTTTTCTATTTCTTTGATAGGGGTTAGAACTCCTTTTTACACACCTTTGTATTTATTTATTTTCTTGCACAACCAACAAGAACTCCTACAACAGCTGCCTAGCAGGCTAGCAGAACAGGGTCACTAGGACCACCTTCTAAACAGGTCTTTCGATGCTTGACAATGTCTTTACAGGAGGCAATGACTACTTACAGCTCCCTCAAACATACTAAACCAAAACCTCAGGACTTCATGCCTCGGTCCCCAATAAGAAACGAAAAACGCCCTTTAACAAGTACCCAAACATGTATAGTATAAAAACCACAGTACTCATAAAGGAGAGATATCACCTAGATAGGGCCACAAGAAGCGTCGATGCCGCGACAAAGGCTCCCTCCAGCTCCATGGAATCTGTCAAGCACAGGACTCAAACAAGAAACCATTAACCGCACCTGCACTAAACAGACAACTGGCCCTCTTGGCCTAATGGAAGTTGGACATAATATCCAACGCAGCTAGCCTTCCTAGCTTAAAATAAAATAGGTCATTTTAGTCCATGTAATACTGATGTCCTTGGCATATACATCACACCCTATCAGACTACTTAGGGTGCCAAGGATAGCATATCATAGGTCGACTAGCCCCATGCTACTCTTGTAAGTTAGCTAAAAGCTTGATCTTGTATTAATGTTTTCTTAGTTTTTTGTTTGTAGAGCTGCAAGTCCAAGCCTTTCCACAAATAAATCATCAATAAGGCCGATCCCTTCTTGGGCACTATAAGGTGAATGAACGGCCTCAATGGGCTCGCACGTCCTACATTTATTGTAATCCGAATAAACTGGTCGTTCAAGCGGCTGAGTGGCCCCTTTGGGAGAAATAATCATAGCTTTGTACTCATTTGAACCTCCTCTATTTGGGTTTTCACATAAATCAATGCTGCGACCCAAACTAGGTAGAGCTTCAAGCCTAGGCACATCACATGTGTGTATCCCAAGGCAGTGTATATTGCCAGATGTATATCCAGTCTTATCCTCTTGGGGGTTCAACAGAATATATCCAGATGGGATCCTTGGCCTTGCATCCGACACTCCTGCCATACTTTTGGAGATTTTGGGTCTCCAAACCCATCTCACATTTCCCTTAATATTCTTGCACTCCCTCAATTTGCTACACTGGTCTAACAAACTCAATGCAAACTTATCCCTATGGCCAATGGGCCTCACATCCTTCTGACCTTTGTGAAGCACAGGTGGACTTTTAGCATTTTGCATCCTCTTTACAAAAGATGTCTTTACTTGTTTACGTCCATATTGCAAATTTTTCTCCATAAGAACCATGCTTTCACTGAAGGGAACAACATCCACCCGGAAGCATGATTCTGCCACCAAAGGTCTCTCAAGAGCCTTACTAGCAACAAAATTAGAACCACACACAGAATGCTCATCAACACTTATAGGCCCATTGGTGTGATCCATATTGCCATCACAACTACCTTTCGTGGAAGTGTTGTGAGCCCTAATGGAACTTACATGGCTTGGCACCTGTTCGCTGAGAGGCATGTCATTACTACTCATAGGATGGCCATTTTCTGCTTTGAGATTTTGGCCACCAAGGTTCCCCTCATAGGTTGCCTTGGTATCCACAAGTGGGCTATCTCCTTGGAAAAATGATTGGAAGCTAGGATGCACTTGTACTGAGCGGGGAAAACTCCAAAAGCTTTCCCAACATCTCTGAATATGATCCTCATAATCAATGGCATGCATTTTTGCTTCTCTTAAAAACTTAGGATTTCGAAGTCCCACTTGGATTTGCGTATTAATCTCTAAGCCATTTAGAAAGAGCTCACATAGCACATCATCTGATAGTGCACTGGCTCTTCTTGGCCAAAGCCTAAGAGTACTATCAAAGGCTGTAGCATACTCTTTAACAGAAAGATAAGACTCCTGTCTAAACTGCATAAGCTGCCCTAAGACCTGAATCATAGGTAGCTTCTTTTCATACTCATCTAGAAATCTATCACAAGACTCCTCAAATTATTTGATCGACCCTCTTGGGAGGCTCCAGTACCATTTCCTTGCCTCTCCCTTTAAGGTACTTGAGAATACAAGCATCCGGTGTATATCGTCAAATCCACTTGCAATACAAGTTAGGTCATATTCTCTTAAATGAATCATCAGATCCTCATTTGGCAACCCATAAAACATTGGGAGATCCCTATAAATTGGAGGATATTTAGTCCTCTCCTTTGGGATCAAGACTGGGTTATCAAAATCTTTGTATTCCTCTTGACCTAATGCAAGTGTGTTAGGGTCTTTAATCTCTTCCATTTCCACCTTTACTAGTGTGGAAGAGTCACTAATTCCATGAACTTCCCTTTTCGCCAACTCACAAATTGGTTTAGGGAGTCCAACACTATGCAATAGGGAATCTATCCCATCATCTCCTAGTGGTGTTCTAGTAAGCCCATTCCCATCTGCCACCACTTTGCTAGAACTTAGGATAGGTCCTAATGAAATCTTCCTTACTAACAATGGTTTTCCACACACATGGACATCATCCAATGCTTTATGGATCTTGGCAATCACACTACGGTACCCAACTGCGTCGGGCACTAGCATCATATGTATCTTTAGATCATAATCATCATGTCCTCCTATGTGCATATTAACCATCGTTGTCACTGTCTTTTCTATGACATTATCATCATGAATGATCATAGATGACTGTGTCATCTTAGCACTACTTTCACTTTCCCTTTCCTCTAATCTCCATGGGCTGTTAATCTTAGAGGTAGCTCCATGGGTATTTTCCCATAGTGGCCCAAACTCAAGCATGGTATCACTTTCAGGGAAAAGGATAAAATAGTCAATCACCTGATGTGTCAAAGGTCCCACTAGACTGTTCAAGATAGACAAAGTATCCTTTGGGTGTTGGGGATTTCTTGGATTGACCGTCATACTGATGACCAAGGTTTTTATCAGACTAACTTGATATCCACCACTTCAAGGTGGCTATCGACCAATAGAATAAAGCTAACAGGTCCCTTATGAGACCAAGATTCGGAGACCGCCACCTATTGGCAACTCCCGGCAAACGCACCACTGATGGGACCTAAAACGGGCCGGCACTGGTTCATGCACTAGCCGGACCTCTATCATGTGCTTAACAACCACACGACCTCGCGGCTAGGAGCATGGATGACATATGCATCATCTTCCTAAACATCTTGCGTTTGTATCACGTCTCGTAGTCCAACTCTAACCCAATTAACACTCCTCAAAGGGAGATCCCAAAGCACATTGCCAAATAGCACGAAGCACAAACATAGGAGGTCCTCCCATGCCAGACTATCGCTACCTCACTATGACTCTCCTACACCTTGGGGATTGGCCCCTCGATGCGTTGCTAAACATATAAACACAATATTGTGCATATGTCCACTCAGGGTACCAATTAATCGTATCCAGAAATGTACCGTTTTCCTCACTTTCTTTCCCCTAGGACCCACCGCCTAGCCAACAGCTTGGGATATTCTGTCTCTCACTCAACGCAAGTCATGTTCCTCTAGAAAGCAATTGCCATGCATCAGGAGGTATTAATACCTTTAAGTTTCTTTATGATTTATGCAAATAGTGAATGCCCACGTGCTCAAACAATTTAAAAAAAACAGCATTGGTGCACATGTAGAAAACATTTCTTTCAATGATTTTGACTATCGCTCGTATGCGGCGTTGCATGAACCTAGCACCGAGGAGACCTCGTGCTACTAGATCCTTATTTTAAATTAACGACCGATCTATATGATATGCATAGAACCCAACAAGCTTTTCATCATTTCATTCAGCATTTAAACACCTTTTATACACTCTACCCCCTCACCCATTTAGGTTGTGCATTATTCATCGGTTTAGGGTTCATTTCCATGTTTTTCTTGTATGAAAAGCAAAGAAAAGTCACTGAAACATAAAGGTAGGGCTGAACTGAGGCTAAACCTCATACTTCAGACCCCCCATACATCCACAAACATGGTTCTTATTTTTTCTTAATTTTCGGAACTCAAAATCCAAATTTCCCTATTTTTTCACATTTTCCCTATTTCTCTTGTATTTTTCTCAACATTAAATAACTAAAAATACAAAATGAGTTACAAGGTGTGGCCCTTAGGTTCATTTGCCGCAAAAACACAAATTTAGTTGGTGTGTCTTATCATATTTTCCATTTATATCTCAAAAATACCCTATTTTCCCATATTTCGCATGTTTTACGGGTTTTACACCATTAATTTCGGTCACAACACTTATGATTATCAGATTTTCTGAGCATAAACTGATCAAACTCATAGCAAACAATATTATAATGCATACTCATCCCATGGGAACAAATACTCATGTACCAAATTGCATAAAACATCAATTTTCTTTGTAAAAATAAAATTACCGTTCTTTGGGGGTTGCGGGTTTCTATTTGCCATGTCTCGGGACTGATTTCCAGCAATCATTAATGCTCATGACAGCCCGGAATCAGCAATGTTCCTTCCTCTTGAACCACGGGGCAATCCGGTCTTCATTGGACAAGCAACCGCCATCCATTCTTCTTCTTCTTCACCACATGAATCTGCCCTTAGAAGAGAGAGAGGGAGGAGAGAGGAAGAATCAGATATCTTCATAGAGACCGCCATTTCTTGGGTGAGAGGCGGCGATATGACCAGCATACAGGAGGTAGACAAGGCCCATGATCTGTTTGATAGGTTGTATACAACCTCCATGCCATGATGAAGGAGGAGGAGGCACATTTTTCGGGCGCATCCTGGCGCCTCCTCTCTCCACGATTTGCTCATCTCTTTGCATTCTTTTTTTCATGTCACATTTAAAGTTTGGCCTCCCCAAAGGTCACTTGCCCATTTGACCACTCTTTTGTCCACCCCTTCGTATCTTGACCGGTTTCTTGGCCATTTCCCTGTTCGGACTCCGAATTGAGCTCTGAAAAATCTTGGGCGTCCGGCTCGACATCCTGCATTGGCCGCTAACTCATGTTAACCCATACGGTGATCTCAAAAATTATCAAAAATTAACAATTGTCGCTCGGGCGCCCTTTAAGAGTCATATTTCACTTGGTGCTTAAAATCGTCCTAGCTGGAGCCGCCGGCTATGACGGTGAATATTTTTCCCTCGATATTCATAATTTTAAGCTATTTTAAAGCACTTCTCGGCACCAAAATTCCGCTCTCATTGGCGACCACAGGATAGCGCGACTCAGCCTATCAAATTCCACAATAGATCTGCACAAAGCAACCGAAGGAAGCATCAAGCTGATACAAAATAAATATGCAATAAAACTCAGCACAACCCTCTCCCTACTCCTTGACAGAACCAAGGCATGACATCCACAAGGAGTAGGCCTAGCATAATCTGATAGAAGATCTGAAGCTAGTCACTAACCAACCGCTCCAACATGGCCAAACTAAAAAGAACTATCAAAGAGGTTGCCCTAAGTGGTGATCTGAACTACCTACCTAACTAAGGACAACACAACTAGGAACTCCTACTAGAGGAGGACTCCGATAGCCTGATCAAGAAGTATTTTCTTGTAGTGTATGTCTTCTTTTAGGGTTTTTATTTTATTTTATTTTAGTAACATACTCGGGCATGTAGAAAGGAGGGAGTTGAGCGTAGTGACCCAAGGAGAAGAGGGCATCGGTCTCAGGTCCTGTCTCGATACCCAAGAACCTACCAAGCCCTCGCTAGGCGACACTTAATCCTTTTTTGACGCTCACTTTTATTTTCGCTCCAACCTTCCTTAATTTCTTCTTTTCCAGCAAGATGCCATCCCTAGGAAGACAAGGCATCGGCCCCGTGTCTGACTCGTCCCTAGGAACCTACCAGGCCTCCACAAGGCGATGATCAACTACTTATACATTTTTCTTTCTTTTCTATTTCTTTGATAGGGGTTAGAACATCTTTTTACACACCTTTGTATTTATTTATTTTCTTGAAGATATTTAGGGTTTCTTTCCCTTTATCATCATTATCTTTCTTCTGGCAGACTTCTCTAACTGCCTCACAACCAACAAGAACTCCTAGAAGAGCTGCCTAGCAGGCTAGCAGAATAGGGTCACTAGGACCACCTTCTAAAGCAGGTCTTTCAATGCTTGACAATGTCTTTACAGGAGGCAACAACTACTCAGATCTCCCTCAAACATACTAAACCGGAACCTCGGGACTTCATGCCTCGGTCCCCAATAAGAAACGAAAAATCCCCTTTAACAAGTACCCAAACATGCATAGTATAAAAACCACAGTACTCATAAACGAGAGATATCACCTGGATAGGGCCACAAAAAGCATGGATGGCGCGACAAAGGCTGCCTCCAGCTCCATGGAATCTGTCAAGCACAGGACTCAAACAAGGAACCATTAACCGCACCTGCACTAAACAGACAATTGGCCCTCTTGGCCTAATGGAAGCTGGACAAAATATCCAACATAGCTAGCCTTCCTAGCTTAAAACCAAATAGGTCATTTTAGTCCATGTAATACCGATGTCCTTGGCATATACATCACACCCTATTAGACTACCCAGGGTGCCAAGGATAGCATATCATAGGTCGACTAGCCCCATGCTACTCTTGTAAGTTAGCTAAAAGCTTGATCTTGTATTATTGTTTTCTTAGTTTTTTGTTTGTAGAGCTGCAAGTCCAAGCCTTTCCACAAATAACTCATCAATAAGGCTGATCCCTTCTTGGGCACCATGAGGTGAATGAACGGCCTTAGTGGGCTCGCACGTCCTACATTTATTGTAATCTGAATAAACTGGTCGTTCAAGCGGCTGAGTGGCCCCTTTGGGAGAAATAATCATAGCTTTGTACTCATTTGAACCTCCTCTATTTGGGTTTTCACATAATTCAGTGCTGCAATCCAAACTAGGTAGAGCTTCAAGCCTAGGCACATCACATGGGTGTATCCCAAGGCAGTGTATATTGCCAGATGTATATCCAGTCTTATCCTCTTGGGGGTTCAACAGAATATATCCAGATGGGATCCTTGGCCTTGCATCCGACACTCCTGCCATACTTTTGGAGATTCTGGGTCTCCAAACCCATCTCACATTTCCCTTAATATTCTTGCACTCCCTCAATTTGCTGCACTGGTCTAACGAAATCAATGCAAACTTATCCCTATGGCCAAAGGGCCTCACATCCTTGTGACCTTTGTGAAGCACAGGTGGACTTTAAGCATTTTGCATCCTCTTTACAAAAGATGTCTTTACTTGTTTACGTCCATATTGCAAATTTTTCTCCATAAGAACCATGTTTTCACTGAAGGGAACAACATCCACCCGAAAGCATGATTCTGACACCAAAAGTCTCTCAAGAGCCTTACTAGCAACAAAATTAGAACCACACATAGAATGCTCATCAACACTTATAGGCCCATTGGTGTGATCCATATTGCCATCACAACTACCTTTCGTGGAAGTGTTGCGAGCCCTAATGGAACTTACATGGCTTGGCACCTGTTCGTTGAGAGGCATGTCATTACTACTCATAGGATGGCCATTTTCTGCTTTGAGATTTTGGCCACCAAGGTTCCCCTCATAGGCTGGCTTGGTATCCACAAGTGGGCTATCTCCTTGCAAAAATGATTAGAAGCTAGGATGCACTTGTACTGAGCGGGGAAAACTCCAAAAGTTTTCCCAACATCTCTGAATATGACCCTCATAATCAATGGCATGCATTTTTTCTTCCCTTAACAACTTAGGATTTTGAAGTCCCACTTGGATTTGCGTATTAATCTCTAAGCCATTTAGAAAGAGCTCACATAGCACATCATCTGGTAGTGCACTGGCTCTTCTTGGCCAAAGCCTAAGAGTACTATCAAAGGCTCTAGCATACTCTTTAACAGAAAGATAAGACTCCTGTCTAAACTGCATAAGCTACCTAAGACCTGAATCATAGGAGCTTCTTTTCATACTCATCGGAAATCTATCACAAGACTCCTCAAATGATTTGATCGACCCTCTTGGGAGGCTCCAGTACCATTTCCTTGCCTCTTCCTTTAGGGTACTTGAGAATACGAGCATTCGGTGTATATCATTAAACCCACTTGCAATACAAGTTAGGTCATATTCTCTTAAATGAATCATCGGATCCTCATTTGGCAACCCATAAAACATTGGGAGATCCCTATAAAGAGGAGGATATTTAGTCCTGTCTTTTGGGATCAAGACTAGGTCATCAAAATCTTTGTATTCCTCTTGACCTAATACCAGTGTGTTAGGGTATTTAATCTCTTCCATTTCCACCTTTACTAGTGTGGAAGAGTCACTAATTCCATGAACTTCCCTTTTCGCCAACTCACAAATTGGTTTAGGGAGTCCAACACTATGCAATAGGGAATCTATCCCATCATCTCCTAGTGGTGTTCTAGTAAGCCCATTCCCATCTGCCACCACTTTGCTAGAACTTAGGATAGGTCCTAATGAAATCTTCCTTACTAACAATGGTTTTCCACACACATGGACATCATCCAATGCTTTATGGATCTTGGCAATCACACTACGGTACCCAACTGCGTCGGGCACTAGCATCATATGTATCTTTAGATCATAATCATCATGTCCTCCTATGTGCATATTAACCATCGTGTTGAGAGAGAGAGAGAGTACGAGAGAGATACACAAGACATGCTCCCAAAGAATGATTCATATTGATGTAGAGTTAGTATATATAGGTGAGACCCAAGTCAAGCGAGAGATGATATATATAGTTGTAACATCCCCACTCAAACAAAGGTCTCTGGCTGCGAGTGAAAAAACCCTTGGGGAGAACAAGGGAAAAACCCGAGCCCCTACACATGCCTACGATACAAAAATAATTTTCTATAAAGTTTTCTTGAATACAATGATACATGCCTCAACCAGTGAGACAAGAACTTGGAACAATACCAAGTGCATGTCTTAATGAGCTAAAGCGAGCTTCACTAAGAGCTTTTGTGAAGATGTCTGCAACCATTTGATCACTAGGACAATGCTCCACCATAATGGAACCTTTCTTGACTTCATGTCGAACATAATGATAATGAATAGCAATATGCTTTGATTTACTATGTTGTATATAGTCTTTGGTAAGACTAATAGCACTTTGGTTATCGCATCGAAGAGGTGTACTAGATGATGAAGGATGTCCCAAATCTGCAAGTAGTTGTCGAAGCCAAACTAGCTCGCAAGCTGCTATTGATGCAGCAACATATTCAGCTTCAATTGTAGAAACCGCAACACATCGTTGTTTCTTGCTGGACCAAGAAACCAAACATCCATTTACAAAGAAACAATTCCCACTTGTAGATCGCATGGATAAGTGTGAACTTGCCCAATCAGCATCTATATATCCAATAAGGTCAAGAGAAGTTGAAGAAGATAAAGAAGAATCCTCTCGACGATGATAAATAAGACCAAATTCCTTAGTACCCTTGAGGTACTTAAGAATACGTTTTGCAGCACTCCAATGAATAGTGGAAGGGGAAGAAAGATACTGTCCCAAAAAGTTAGCTGCAAATAAAATATCTGGTCTTGTGTTTAAACCAATAAATTGAAGACAACCAACAAGATTAGCAAAAGGTTGATGAATGGCTAATTCTTCATTGTGTGTTGTAGATATACCCTTGGTAGAGCTTGAAAGAATGGGAGTGTTGGCAGAGTGCGCATTTGTCAACCCAAACTTCTTAACAATATCATTAATAAACTTTGTCTGGCGAAGAAGAAGAATGCCTTGTTGTCGGTGTCGTTGAACTTGAATACCCAAACAAGAATGTATCTCACCAAGATCCACCATGTCAAATGCAGTCGATAAAAGCTTCTTCATAGCATCCAAGAAAGCAATATTATTTGACACAAGAATAGTACCATCAACATATAGAGAAAGAATAATAAAATATTTGTCCTCCCTTTTGATGTAAAGATTTGGATCAGCAAAACATGCAACAAAACCTTTAGATGTGAGGAACTAATCAATCTTAATATACCAAGCACGAGAGGCTTGCTTCAATCCATATAATGCACGATGAAGCTGGCATACAAGATGCTCCTTTCCTGCAATCATAAAACCTTCAGGTTGCTCCATATAGATTTCTTCTTCAAGATCTCCATTGAGAAAAGCCATTTTAACATCCATTTGGTGAATTTCTAGATCAAATAGTGTTGCAAAAGCCAAAATCATATGAACAGTTGTGGAGCGCACAACGGGAGAAAATGTTTCTTGATAATCTACTCCTGCAATCTATGAGTAACCTTTTGCAACAAGTCGTGCTTTGAACTTATCAAACGAGCCATCAGCTTTGGTCTTGGTTTTATAAACCCATTTACATTTGATAGGAACACGATTTGGGGGGAGTTCAGTAAGAATCCATGTACCTTTGGAGATTAAAGAATCGTACTCAGCTTGCATAGCTTCTTGCCATTGATCCCTTTGAGATGAATTGATAGCTTCCATATATGATATTGGATCCTCTTGGATAGACATAGCATCATCAAAGACATCATATTCAATAGAATAGAATCCATGCTCTATCTCAATAGGAAGATCAACATAGATCTCCAAATTTTCATCAATCTTCTTTGGAGGTGAAGGAGGTTTATGATCATCAGAATTAGTAGAATCACAAAGCAAGTAAGGAAATGCACTAAGCAAAGACTGTGTATCATCTGAAACATCTGACGACCATGTGCCACCCATAGTCTTCTCATCAAATATAGCATCATGACTAATGATAACATTTTGAGAAGAAGGATCATAAAATTTGTAACCTTTGGAATGATCTGAATAACCAAGAAAAATAACCTTCAAACCTGGAGGATCCAACTTATGTCGAGCGTCCTTGGGCACATGAATATAAGCAATGCAGCCAAATGTGCGAAAGTGAGAGACTGAAGGTGTCTTCCTTGTCCAAATTGTTATAGGAATTTTACCAGCAGGCACAGTAGTTGGAAGATGATTTTGAATAAAAACAGCTGTTAGAAGTGCTTCAGTCCAAAACTTTTGAGACAAACCAGAGTGTATAAGCATGCAACGTATAGCATTAAGAATCGTGCGGTTTTTGCGCTCAGCAACACCATTTTGCTGAGGAGAATAAGGAACTGTAAACTCATGATGAATACATTGATCCTTACAGAAGTCATAAAATAGATTGGATACATATTCACCACCATTGTCACTGCGAAGCGTCTTTATAGAGAATCCAGTTTGAAGCTCCACACTTATCTTGTATTGTTTAAATATAGGTAAAGCCTTAGACTTATGTCGAAGAAGATAGACATGTGTGTACCATGAGAAATCATCAATGAAAGTTATAAAATATCGATATTGAGACTTTGAGGCAGGAAAAGGACCGCAAATATCGGTATGAACCAAATCCAAGAGAGCAGAGGAATGTGATGAAGTAGAAGTGTGGAAAGGCGAACGATGGTGTTTTCCAAGTGCACAATACTCACATATTCCCATACGTGGATGAGATTTAAGATCCATACCTTGCACAAGACCATGACGATGAAGATCAAGAATTTTGGAAAAATCGGAGTGTGCAAATCGTTGATGCCATAATTTGCAATTTGCATCTCCAGGGGCAGTAACAACATTTGCAACTGTATCGTTCAATGATAGCTCAAATAGATTACCATGTCGAGGAGCCACTACTATAGTATGCCCGTCTTTCTCTATACGACATTGATTATGATCAAAGCCAACAAACAAACCAAGATCAACTAGACGAGCAACAGAAAGAAGATTTCTTTGCAAATCTGGAACATGAAGAACTCCTCTTAATATTCTAGTGGATGAAACAGTCCCCAGATATAAATCACCCACTCCTTTGACTTGACAAGTCGTATCATCCGCAAGGTAAACAAACTTCTTGACATGAAGAGAATGATAATTGTGAAGCCACTGCGATTGATATGTCATGTTTCCAGTGGCACCTGAATCAACGATGAATAGAGAACCATCATGAACATGAAGTACCTTTTCTGGAGAGATATCATAATGGACGAAATTGAGCTCTTGATGAGTATGATCATCATCAGTTGAAGTTTGTTGAACAATATAAGCTCGAGAACGTTCTTCATCATATCTTCGTTTATAACAACGACGAGATGGATGATCTATATGTACACAATAATCACAAGGAGGAAAACTTTTGGACGAGCGAGGTTGCTTTGTAGTAACTCCATGCTCCTCATCATATTGGCGTGCCCAACAATCAGAAGCCACATGACCTTTCTTATCACAGTAAGAACAATGTTTGTTAGGATAAGCAAGATGAGAAGATTTACTACCTGGATTAGAGCGTCCACCCTGCTGAAAACGTGAAGTAGGACGCTTGCGAGCAACAAAAGCAGCATCAAAATCCCTTTGTTCGCGAGTGACCAAAACAGCATCAGATTTTTCCAAATGATGCTCATGACGTTGAGAATATTCAATACGAGATATACATGCTTTATCAAATTGGATATCATCCTTGTTAGACAAAATAGTGATGATATTGTCATATAAAGGATCTTTGATGGTATGAAGAAGTTGAGTAACAATCTGATTTTTAGCAACAGGAGCGCCGGCAGCACCGAGCTGATTGATAATGTCTTTAAAAGCCTCGATATGAGAGTGCATAGAAGTACCAACCTTATATTGAAGATTCTTCAAACAAGTTTGGAGATATAAAATTTCGGTTACCGATTTCTTCTCAAACGTTGAGATAAGATACTCCCAAATAGCATGAGAGGTTTCCAGATGAAAGACATCCAACATAAGTGAGTCAGGAAGTGCAGACAATATATAACGACGAGCCGCTTTGTCACGACGAATCCAATCAGTATGATCAATTTTCCATTGTTCAAATAATGGACCATCAGTAATCACAGAATTGTTATTCATCACATCAATAGGTTGAACTGGGCAAGACAGGTCGCCCAAAACAATATCAAATAATTCGTCACCTTCAAGAATTAGCATCATCTTTGCTTTCCACCCAGGAAAGCCTTGTCCTTGGAAGAAGGGAACCGAACGTTGGCCAGACGGATATCCGTTAACAATTACGCAATTGGCCATACCTGTATGTCGAGAGAAAACAAATAAGATGAGATAGCAGAATCTGCAAACCATGATCAAGACGAGCGTAGTTGAGACGCATGACAATCAAAATAGGGATATGCACGTAAGAACGGCGAAAAGTATTGAGTGACTAAAAAGAAAGCCCGAAATAGAGAGGCGTAACGTGCAAGACGAGATGACACATATAAGAAAAGTGTTATTTCAGTCGAGCAAAGAACGTGAACGATAATAAAACATCGCTAAACATAGCAAGATGTTTGCTTGTCGTAATCAACATCATTAACGAAGACGAGCGATTAATAAACTGTAATTGGGGATTAACGAACTGTAACTAGAAATACAGTTTTAAATAAAGAATCGCAGATTCGAGCAGAATTGCTGTCTTGAATCCTGAACTGTCATAACTTTTGATCCAGAACTCCGATTGACAAGCGGTTTGGATAGGATTCGAGAGCACGATGAGAGCTACGCACCTGGATTTGAACAAAATTAACTAATACTTCTAATTTGAACAAGTTCATGTATCAAATCATCACTTGTGCAAAGAATTCAATCAAGTATAAATAATGAAACAACTTATCTTCCTTGTTGTTGCTACACATCCATAGCTCTGATACCATGTTGAGAGAGAGAGAGAGTACGAGAGAGATACACAAGACATGCTCCCAAAGAATGATTCATATTGATGTAGAGTTAGTATATATAGATGAGACCCAAGTCAAGTGAGAGATGATATATATAGTTGTAACACATCGTTGTCAACTGTCTTTTCTATGACATTATCATCATGAATGATCATAGATGACTGTGTTATCTTAGCACTACTTTCACTTTCCCTTTCCTCTAATCTCCATGGGCTGTTAATCTTAGAGGTAGCTCCATGGGTATTTTCCCATAGTGACCCAAACTCAAGCATGGTATCACCTTCAGGGAAAAGGATAAAATAGTCAATCACCCGACGTGTCAAAGATCCCACTAGACTGTTCAAGATAGACAAAGTATCCTTTGGGTGTTGGGGATTTCTTGGATTGACCGTCATACTGATGACCAAGGTTTTTATCAGACTAACTTGATATCCACCACTTCAAGGCAGCTATCGACCAATAGAATAAAGCTACCAAGTCCCTTTTGAGACCAAGATTCAGAGACCACCACTTATTGGCAGCTCCCGGCAGATGCACCACTGATGGGACCTAAAACGGGCCGGCACTGGCTCATGCACTAGCCGGACCTCTATCATGCACTCAACAACCCCATAGCCTCGCGGCGTAAAGCGTGGATGACATATGCATCATCTTCCTAAACATCTTGCATTTGTATCACGTCTCGTAGTCCAACTCTAACCTAATTAACACTCCACAGAGAGAGATCCCAAAGTACATTGCCAAATAGCACGAAGCACAAACATAGGAGGTCCTCCCACGACTGACTCCCAGCTGACTGCCGCTACATCACTGCGACTCTCCTACACCTTGGGGATTGGCCCCTCGATGCGTCGCTAAACATATATAACATAAAATCACGCATATTTCCACTCAAGGTACCAATTAATCGCATCTAGGAATGTACCATTTTCCTCACTTTCTTTCCCCTAGGACCCACCGCCTAGCCTACAGCTTGGGATATTCTGTCTCTCATTCAACGCGGGTCATGTTCCTCTAGAAAGCAATTGCCATGCATCCACGAGGTATTGATACCTTTAAGTTTCTTTATGATTTATGCAAATAGTGAATGCCCACGTGCTCAAACAATTAAAAAAAATCAGCATTGGTGCACGTGTGGAAAACATTTCTTTCCATGATTTTGACTATCGCTCGTACGCGGCGTTGCAAGAACCTAGCACCAAGGAGACCTCGTGCTACTAGATCCTTATTTTAAATTAACGACCGATCTATATGATATGCATAGGACCCAGCAAGATTTTCATCATTTCATTCAGTATTTAAATACCTTTTTTACACTCTACCCCCTCAACCGTTTAGGTTGTGCATTATTGATCGGTTTAGGATTCATTTCCATGTTTTTTTTGTATGAAAAGGAAAAAAAACTCACTAAAACATAAAGGTAGGGCTGAACTGAGGCTAAAACTCATACTTCAGACCCCCCCATATATCCACAAACATGGTTCTTATTTTTCCTTAATTTTCGGCACTCAAAATCCATTTTCCCCTATTTTTTCACATTTTCCCTATTTCTCTTGTATTTTTTTCAACATTAAATAACTGAAAATACAAAATGAGTTGCGGGATGTGGCCCTTAGGTTCATTTGCCACAAAAACACAAATTTAGTTGGTGTGTCTTATCATATTTTTATATTCTAAAAAACACCCAATTTTCCCATATTTCGCATGTTTTACGGGTTTTACACCATTACTTTCGGTCACAACACTTATGATTTTGTGATTTTTTGAGCATAAACTGATCAAACTCATAGCAAACAACATTATAATGCATACTCATCCCATGAGAACAAATACTCATGAAGCAAATTGTATAAAACATCAATTTCCTTTGTAAAATTAAAATTACCGTTCTTTGGGGGTTGCGGGTTTCTATTTGCCATGTCTCGGGACTGATTTCCAGCCATCATTAATGCTCATGACAGCCCGGAATTAGCAATGTTCCTTCCTCTTGAACCACGGAGCAATCCGGTCTTCATTGGACAAGCATCCGCCATCCATTCTTCTTCTTCTTCACCACATAAATCTGCCCTTAGAAGAGAGAGAGGGAGGAGAGAGAAAGAATCAGAGATCTTCATAGAGACCGCCATTTCTCGGGTGAGAGGTGGCGATATGACCAGCATGCAGGAGGTAGACAAGGCCCATGATCTGTTTGATAGGTTGTATACAACCTCCATGCCATGATGAAGGAGGAGGAGGCGCATTTTTCGGGCGCATCCTGGTGCCTACTCTCTCCACGATTTGCTCATCTCTTGCATTCTATTTTTCATGTCACATTTAAAGTTTGGCCTCCCCAAAGGTCACTTGCCCATTTGACCACTCTTTTGTCCACCCCTTCGTATCTTGATCGGTTTCTTGGCCATTTCCCCGTCCAGACTCCGAATTGAGCTTTGAAAAATCCTGGGCATCCGACTCGACATCCCGCATTGGCCGCTAACTCGTGTCAACCCATACAGTGATCTGAAAAATTATCAAAAATCAACAATTCTCACTTAGGCGCCCTTTAAGAGTCATATTTCACTTGGTGTTTAAAATCGCCCTAGCTGGAGCCGCCGCCTACGACGTTGAATATTTTTCCCTCGATATTCATAATTTTTAGCTATTTTTAAGCACTTCTCAGCACCAAAATTCCGCTCTCATTGGCAACCACAGGATAGGGCGACTCAGCCTGTCAAATCCCACAATAGATCTGCACAAAATAACCAAAGGAAGCATCAAGCTGATACAAAACAAATATGCAATAAAACTGAGCACAATGCTCTCCCTACTCCCTGACAGAACCAAGGCATGACATCCACAAGGAGTAGGCCTAGCATAATCTGATAGAAGATCCGAAGCTAGTCACTAACCAACCGCTCCAACATGGCCAAACTAAAAAGAACTATGAAAGAGGTTGCCCTAAGTGGTGGTCTGAACTACCTACCTAACTAAGGACAACACAACTAGGAACTCCTACTAGGCGAGGACTCCTATAGCCTGATCAAGAAGTATTTTCTTGTAGTACATGTCTTCTTTTAGGGTTTTTATTTTATTTTATTTTAGTGACATACTCGGGCATGTAGAAAGTAGGGAGCTGAGCGTAGTGACCCAATGAGAATAGGGCATCGGCCTTAGATCCTGTCTCGATACCCAAGAACCTACCAAGCCCTCGCAAGGCGACACTTAATCCTTTTTTGATGCTCACTTTTATTTTCGCTCCAACCTTCCTTAATTTCTTCTTTTCCAACAAGATGCCACCCCTAGGAAGACAAGGCATCGGCCCCGGGTCTGACTCATCTCTAGGAACCTACCAGGCCTCCGCAAGGCGATGATCAACTGCTTACACATTTTTCTTTCTTTTCTATTTCTTTGATAGGGGTTAGAACCCCTTTTTACACACCTTTGTATTTATCTATTTTCTTGAAGATATTTAGGGTTTCTTTTCCTTTATCATCATTATTTTTCTTCTGGCAGACTTCTCTAACTGCCTCAGAACCAACAAGAACTCCTAGAAGAGCTGCCTAGCAGGCTAGCAGAACAGGGTCACTAGGACCACCTTCTAAAGCAGGTCTTTCAATGCTTGACAATGTCTTTATAGGAGGCAACGACTACTTACAACTCCCTCAAACATACTAAACCAAAACCTCAGGACTTCATGCCTCGGTCCCCAATAAGAAACGAAAAAATCCCCTTTAACAAGTACCCAAACATGTATAGTATAAAAACCACAGTACTCATAAAGGAGAGATATCACCTAGATAGGGCCACAAGAAGCGTCGATCCCGTGACAAAGGATCCCTCCAGCTCTACGGAATCTGTCAAGCATAGGACTCAAACAAGAAACCATTAACCGCACTTGTACTAAACAGACAACTGGCCCTCTTGGCCTAATGGAAGCTGGACATAATATCCAACGCAGCTAGCCTTCCTAGCTTAAAACCAAATAGGTCATTTTAGTCCATGTAATACTGATGTCCTTGGCATATACATCACACCCTATCAGACTACTCAGGGTGCCAAGGATAGCATATCATAGGTCGACTAGCCCCATGCTACTCTTGTAAGTTAGCTAAAAGCTTGATCGTGTATTAATGTTTTCTTAGTTTTTTGTTTGTAGAGCTGCAAGTCCAAGCCTTTCCACAAATAACTCATCAATAAGGCCGATCCCTTCTTGGGCATTATGAGGTGAATGAACGGCCTCAGTGGGCCCGCACGTCCTACATTTATTGTAATCCGAATAAACTAGTCGTTCAAGCGGCTGAGTTGCCCCTTTGCGAGAAATAATCATAGCTTTGTACTCATTCAAACCTCCTCTATTTGGGTTTTCACATAAATCAGTGCTGCGACCCAAACTAGATAGAGCTTCAAGCCTAGGCACATCACATGGGTATATCCCAAGGCAGTGTATATTTCCAGATGTATATCCAGTCTTATCCTCTTGGGGGTTCAACAGAATATATCCAGATGGGATCCTTGGCCTTGCATCCAACACTCCTACCATACTTTTGGAGATTCTGGGTCTCCAAACCCATCTCACATTTCCCTTAATATTATTGCACTCCCTCAATTTGCTGCACTGGTCTAACAAAATCAATGCAAACTTATCCCTATGGCCAAAGGGCCTCACATCCTTGTGACCTTTGTGAAGCACAGGTGGACTTTTAGCATTTTGCATCCTCTTTACAAAATATGTCTTTACTTGTTTACGTCCATACTGCAAATTTTTCTCCATAAGAACCATGCTTTCACTGAAGGGAACAACATCCACCCGGAAGCATGATTCCAACACCAAAGGTCTCTCAAGAGCCTTACTAGCAACAAAATTAGTACCACACACAGAATGCTCATCAACACTTATAGGCCCATTGGTGTGATCCATATTGCCATCACAACTACCTTTCATGGAAGTGTTGCGAGCCCTAATGGAACTTACATGGCTTGGCACCTGTTCGTTGAGAGGCATGTCATTACTACTCATAGGATGGCCATTTTCCGCTTTGAGATTTTGGCCACAAAGGTTCCCCTCATAGGCTGCCTTGGTATCCACAAGTGGGTTGTCTCCTTGCAAAAATGATTGGAAGCTAGGATGCACTTGTACTGAGCGGGGAAAACTCCAAAAGTTTTCCCAACATCTCTGAATATGGCCCTCATAATCAATGGCATGCATTTTTGCTTCCCTTAACAACTTAGGATTTCAAAGTCCCACTTGGATTTGCGTATTAATCTCTAAGCCATTTATAAAGAGCTCACATAGCACATCATCTGATAGTGCACTAGCTCTTCTTGGCCAAAGCCTAAGAGTACTATCAAAGGCTCTAGCATACTCTTTAACAGAAAGATAAGACTCCTGTCTAAACTGCATAAGCTGCCCTAAGACCTGAATCATAGGGAGCTTCTTTTCATACTCATCTAGAAATCTATCACAAGACTCCTCAAATGATTTGATTGACCCTCTTGGAAGGCTCCAGTACCATTTCCTTGCCTCTCCCTTTAAGGTACTTGAGAATACGAGCATCTGGTGTATATCGTCAAACCCACTTGCAATACAAGTTAGGTCATATTCTCTTAAATGAATCATCGGATCCTCATTTGGCAACCCATAAAACATTGGGAGATCCCTATAAATTGGAGGATATTTAGTCCTCTCCTTTGGGATCAAGACTGGGTCATCAAAATCTTTGTATTCCTCTTGAACTAATACAAGTGTGTTAGGGTCTTTAATCTCTTCCATTTCCACCTTTACTAGTGTGGAAGAGTCATTAATTCCATGAACTTCCCTTTCCGCCAACTCACAAAGTGGTTTAGGGAGTCCAACACTATGCAATAGGGAATCTATCCCATCATTTGCTAGTGGTGTTCTAGTAAGCCCATTCCCATCTGCCACGACTTTGCTAGAACTTAGGATAGGTCCTAATGAAATCTTCCTTACTAACAATGGTTTTCCACACAAATGGACATCATCCAATGCTTTATGGATCTTGGTAATCACACTACGGTACCCAACTGCGTCGGGCACTAGCATCATATGTATCTTTAGATCATAATCATCATGTCCTCCTATGTGCATATTAACCATCGTTGTCACTGTCTTTTCTATGACATTATCATCATGAATGATCATAGATGACTGTGTCATCTTAGCACTACTTTCACTTTCCCTTTCCTCTAATCTCCATGGGCTGTTAATCTTAGAGGTAGCTCCATGGGTATTTTCCCATAGTGATCCAAACTCAAGCATGGTATCACTTTCAGGGAAAAGGATAAAATAGTCAATCACCCGACGTGTCAAAGATCCCACTAGACTGTTCAAGATAGACAAAGTATCCTTTGGGTGTTGGGGATTTCTTGGATTGACCGTCATACTGATGACCAAGGTTTTTATCAGACTAACTTGATATCCACCACTTCAAGGTGGCTATCGACCAATAGAATAAAGCTAATAGGTCCCTTATGAGACCAAGATTCGGAGACCGCCACCTATTGGCAGCTCCCGGCAAACGCACCACTGATGGGACCTAAAATGGGCCGGCACTGGTTCATGCACTAGCTGGACCTCTATCATGCACTTAACAACCACACGGCCTCGCGGCCAGCAGCGTGGATGACATATGTATCATCTTCCTAAACATCTTGCATTTGTATCATGTCTCGTAGTCCAACTCTAACCCAATTAACACTCCTCAAAGGGAGATCCCACAGTACATTGCCAAATAGCACGAAGCACAAACATAGGAGGTCCTCCCACGGCAGACTGACGCTACCTCACTATGACTCTCCTACACCTTGGGGATTGGCCCCTCGATGCATTGCTAAACATATAAACACAATATTGTGCATATGTCCACTCAAGGTACCAATTAATCGTATCCACAAATGTACCGTTTTCCTCACTTTCTTTCCCCTAGGACCCACCGCCTAGCCTACAGCTTGGGATATTCTGTCTCTCACTCAACGCAAGTCATGTTCCTCTAGAAAGCAATTGCCATGCATCCAGGAGGTATTAATACCTTTAAGTTTCTTTATGATTTATGCAAATAGTGAATGCCCACGTGCTCAAACAATTAAAAAAAAAACAACATTGGTGCACATGTGGAAAACATTTCTTTCAATGATTTTGACTATCGCTCGTATGCGGCGTTGCATGAACCTAGCACCGAGGAGACCTCGTGCTACTAGATCCTTATTTTAAATTAACGACCGATCTATATGATATGCATAGAACCCAGCAAGCTTTTCATCATTTCATTCAGCATTTAAACACCTTTTATACACTCTACCCCCTCACCCATTTAGATTGTGCATTATTCATCGGTTTAGGGTTCATTTTCATGTTTTTCTTGTATGAAAAGCAAAAAAAACTCACTGAAATATAAAGGTAGGGCTGAACTGAGGCTAAACCTCATACTTCAAACACCCCATACATCCACAAACATGGTTTTTATTTTTCCTTAATTTTCGGCACTCAAAATCCATTTTTCCTCTTTTTTTCCCATTTTTCCTATTTCTATGGTATTTTTTTCAATATTAAATAACTAAAAATACAAAATGAGTTGCGGGCTATGGTCCTTAGGTTCATTTGCAGCAAAAACACAAATTTACTTGGTGTGTCTTATTATATTTTCCATTTATATCTCAAAAATACCCAATTTTTCCATATTTCGCATGTTTTACGGGTTTGACACCATTAATTTCGGTCACAACACTTATGATTATCTCATTTTCTGAGCATAAACTGATCAAACTCATAGCAAACAACATTATAATGCATACTCATCCCATGAGAAGAAATACTCATGAAGCAAATTGCATAAAACATCAATTTCCTTTGTAAAAATCAAATTACCGTTCTTTGGGGGTTGCGGGTTTCTATTTGCCATGTCTCAGGACTGATTTCCAGCCATCATTAATGCTCATGACAGCCCAAAATCAGCAATGTTCCTTCCTCTTGAACCATGGAGAAATCCGGCCTTCATTGGACAAGCATCCGCCATCCATTCTTCTTCTTCTTCTTCACCACATGAATCTGCCCTTAGAAGAGAGAGAGGGAGGAGAGAGAAAGAATCAGAGATCTTCATAGAGACCGCCATTTCTCGGGTGAGAGGCGGCGATATGACCAGCATACAGGAGGTAGACAAGGCCCATGATCTGTTTGATAGGTTGTATACAACCTCCATGCCATGATGAAGGAGGAGGAGGCGCATTTTTTGGGCGCATCCTGGCGCCTCCTCTCTCCACGATTTGCTCATCTCTTGCATTCTTCTTTTCATGTCACATTTAAAGTTTGACCTCCCCAAAGGTCACTTGCCCATTTGACCACTCTTTTGTTCACCCCTTCGTATCTTGACCGGTTTCTTGGCCATTTCCCCGTCCGGACTCCGATGTGAGCTCTGAAAAATCCTGGGCGTCTGGCTCGACATCCCACATTGGCCGGTAACTCGTGTCAACCCGTACAACGGTTTGAAAAATTATCAAAAATCAACAATTGTCGCTCGGGCGCCCTTTAAGAGTCGTATTTCACTTGGTGCTTAAAATCGTCCTAGCTGGAGCCGCCGCCTACGACGTTGAATATTTTTCCCTCGATATTCATAATTTTTAGCTATTTTAAAGCACTTCTCCGCACCAAAATTCCGCTCTCAAAAAGATTTTTCATAGGAAGACCATGAGGACATTTTGCTTAGATGGGATACAGAATATGCATGTATCTATTTCCACTACAAGGATATAGGGGCATAGGAACGGGCAATTGTGATGCATATTAGTGGCATTGCTATTTGCGTTGCATTTGTGATGCAAAGAGGGATGGTACTCTGAGAAAAAAAGTGGCCAAAACCCAAGCGCAGCATTTTGCCTCAAACAGTGAAAGAGAGCAAAAGAGATCATGCTTTTGGGAGGGAGAGGGAGAGAATGAGAGAATAAGAGCTTTTCACCACCACTGTCGGTGTTCGTGAAGAAGAGGAGGAAGTGCATGAAGGAAGAAGAGGGGCCATCCTGATGAGGAGACAAAGAATCCATCCTCGGGCATTTGCAGTGAGTACATTGCTCCCTCTTGGTTTGTTCTTGTTCTTTCCTCTTTTCTTTTGTTTGTTTTTGTTGAGAATGAGGTTCATTGAGGGAGAAAGAGAGGAAATGAGAGAGGGAGAAGAAAAGAAAAGGAAGAGATAATGAGAGAGAGAGGAAATAAACATGAAATATAATAAAGAAACAGAGAAAGAGAAAGAGAGAGGAAGGGAGAGAGGAGAATGAATAAGAAAACACCAGGGGGTGGAGACAAACAAAGAGAGGCTTGTTCTTGTTCTTTCTTCTTCTTCTTCTTCTTCTTTCTTAAGAATGATGTGCATTGAGGGAGAAAGAGAGGAAATAAGGAGAGGAAACGAGAGAGGGAGAAGAAGAAAGGAAAAGGAAGAGAGAATGAGAGAGAGAGAATAAACATAAAAGATAACAAAGAAATGGGGAAAGAGAGAGAGAGATAGGAAGGGAGAGAGGAGGATGAGTGAGAAAACATAAGGGGGTGGGGAGAAACAAAGAGAGGGTTTTTCTTGAGAATGAGGTGCATTGAGGTAGAAAGATAGGAAATAAGAGAGGGAGAAGAACAAAGGAAAAGGAAGAGAAAACAAGAGAGAGAAAGAGAGGTTTTTTCTTGAGAATGAGGAGCTTTGAGGTAGAAATATAGGAAATGAGAGAGGGAGAAGAAGAAAGGAAAAGAAAGAGAAAACAAGAGAGAGAGGGAATAAACATGAAACATATTAAAGAAAGAGAGAAAGAGAGAGAGAGAGAGAGGGAGAGGAAGAGAGGAGAATGAATGAGAAAAGACGAGAGGGTGGAGAGAAACGAAGAGAGGGTTTGTTCTTTGTTTTTTTCTTTTTTCTTAAAAATGATGTGCATTCATGGAGAAAGAGAGGAAATGAGAGAGGGAGAATAAGAAAGGAAAAGGAAGAGAGAACGAGAGAGCGAGAGAACAAACATGAAAGATAACAAAGAAATGGGGAAAGAGAGAGAGAGGGGGGGAGGGAGAGAGGAGAATGGTGGACATGTACGACGCTTTGGCAAGTTTCAATCAGAGATCATTGATCAAGTGATCTAAGAATTTGAGCAAAGGGTAAGAAAAGTGTGTACCAATTATACATTATATTTGCAAACTAATTGAATATCATATACAAAAACATTAGACGTGGCTGTAAATTTATACATGGAGGTGACGTCTCATCCCAATGAGAAATGCACCTATTGTGGCCAGTTAGAAGAGTTTGTGGGTGTGTGATAGATGGAGTGCCCGAGCCAATCCACCACTTGAAAGGCACTACCCAATCTATACCATCAATACAGATGAGACAAACAACCTTTCAGAGTTTCTATAATCTTGGAGCCTAAGATGGAGACAATGATAGATGCATTGATGCCCATGGATGTTGAGACATATGATCCGCTCAGAGAGAAAGCATCCATACCATTATATGATGCATGCCAAGTATCTCACTTGAAGACGCTGCTTACACTCCTAAGTGTGCAAGAAAAATACGAGTAGAGAAATGCAAGTGTGATCGAGTTGTTCAAGTACCTTCTACGTACGATTCATTGATTTCTTTTTGGCACCATTATTAAAAACAATTGTACTTTTTCAATGTGTTTTATGATTTCTTTTCAGGTTGCTAAAGTGTCATATATTACCACTTGGAAATACCATGTCCGAGTCTCATGATAATGCGCAACATGTTTTACAAAAGCTTGGTATGGAATGCAACAACTGTTGAACAATGCGCGAGGGAGACGAGGAACGGAGGAAGAGAGAGGAGAAGAGAGACACGAGACACCGGAAGTGGAACTCTAGAAGTGCATCAAGTGAGCACACATAGTTGGAATATATAGAGGGGACTAGGGATGCTATATATAGACAAACTATATATAGCTAATATCCCCACTCAAATAAAGGTCCCTAAGTGTGGATGAAAAAACCCTTGGGGACTCAAGGGAAAAACCCACAGCTCTATATAGCCCTACTGCTATATTAATATTGAAAATATATTATTACAAAGTTGAAAGGAGCTAAATCACTCCTGAATATACAAGTGCCTATTTGTAGGCATCAAAGGAGCTACATCACTCCTGAATTACTATAGATAAATGAAGGAGCTACATCAATCTTGAATTACAATAGATGAAGGAATCGAAGGAGATAAAGGACCATGAAATTACTTTATCTTAATTGTGGATATAATCGGCTATGCAGCATAATCTGTGACATCAAAAACTTAATAGAAAATGTTGTATCAACATTAGAACACAATCACAATGTCATAAATCAACTCAGCAACTAGAATATACGATAAAAATTTCATCATTTCATCAGCTAGAATATACAAAATAGCAGCTGGCATACCACCAGCAAATGGAAAGAAGAATGGACGAGATGAGCATTATCAAGATGAAAACATTAGATGCAACATCAGCTCCTTTGCTAGAATAGATAAAATATCAAGTAGAATAAACATAAGCTTGAGCAGACGAATCATGTGAAAATAGACAAACAACAACTAGAAACAATGAAACATCAGTAGGAAAGAACAAAACACAACTAGGAACAACAAAACATCAGCTGGAATAGATGAAAAACAGCTGGAAACAATGAAACATCAGCTCGTATATCATAAGCTAGAATAGACAAACATTAGAATAGAAAACGAAAAGAATGAAGCATTAGCTGGAACAACTCAAGAGCTAGAATAAAGAAGAGTAAAGAACGAAACATGGTTTGGAACAACTCAACAACCAACTACAATAAAGGACGAAACATCAGCTGGAACAATTCAATAGCTGGAATAATAAGGAATGAAACATGAGCTGGAATAACTCAACAGCTAGAATAAGGAATGAAACATCAACTGGAACAACTCAACAGCTGGAATAATAATGAAACATCATCCCATTAGCTCAAAAAATTTCTTATTGAGGAGGGAATCTTGTTGGCTTTCCCCGACAAGATCTCCTTCCAATTGACCTGGTATGGGTGGCAATGAAAGACAACTTTATACAACCAACTCATGGTGTTATTTTTTCAAGGGTAGGCCATGAAAAGAATTCAGAGAGTTTCAGCTCATTTGCCACATCGAGAACAAATTCTTGTCTCTAGTACCATGCCATTTCTATTTAGCATAAAATTCACATAAAAGTATATATTGCTTGGCCTTCCAACATTGGTTGGATTAGTATATAGTTCTCATTAGAAGCTTTATTGATCACATGCACAATATCTATCATTCTAGTTCATTAATCACATCTAATATTGCAATATCTATCACAGTTAGGTTTAGCCTGTAAGACAAATGACTAGTATGCTTCTCTGTTGGCTTCTCTCTTGGTAGATTAGCATCTTCCCGATTTCTACTCTATCCAATTCATCAACCAAAGATCATCAAATGGAAACATAATATCAAGACAAAACATTTGCTAGAAAATAGATCATCAACTAGAATATCATTAGCCCATTAGCTGAAACATAAAATAAGACAAAACATGAACAAAATATGATCAGTTGGAATATAAATGAAATGAGATATCAAAATGAAACATCTGTTGGAACATCATCAGCTAGAATAATATATCAATATGAAACAATTGTTGGAGCATCATTAGCCAGAATATAAACTAAACAAATTAGAATATCATCAAATAAAATATCAAGACGAAAATGTTAGCTAGATCATTATTTCCATAGCTGAAATAATTGAAATATTAATATGATAAAATAAGCTTACTAGGACAAAATAGGCTTACTAGAATATCCTAAAAGAGTGAAATGAACTCATTAGCTATAGTATGAAGACATCAACTAGAAAATCATCAGCTGGAAAAGATGATCATTAGCTAGCATTATTTGAATTCATTAGCTAGACAAAACAAAATAAAACATAGCTAGAAGAGATAAGTATGAGAGCTAGAATGCTCAAGCTACTAGTAGCCTAAACTGTGCAAGTGAAAATGCAGCTGGAAAACAAAACATCACCTAGAAGCTTATTAGCTAGAACAGATGAACATTGGTTGGAATGAAACATCAGCTTGATTATCATTAGTTGAATATAGAACGAAACATAAGCTAGATTACTAGTAGCTGGTTAGCTAGAATATAGAGGGAAATTATTCAAGCCACTTATAGCCTAAATGGTGAAACAATAGTTGGTAAGAGAATATAGTAAACGATCATCCGTATTGGTGGAGTAATGATGAAATATGGAACTATCAGGTAAAGTAATGTTTAATAAAACACATGGAAATTTCATCAACTACAATGACGAGTAGATAAAGTTGGAGCATTGAAATATCCACAGTGAAAACAATGAAATAGTCTTATAGATGAAACAAAATGAAACATTAGAAGAGACAAATCTAGAAGCTAGAACCATCAATGAGAGAAAGAAGACAAGTTCATCAAAATCAGAAACTAGATAATCTTATCATATGAAATATGCCACCTTATAACTTGGGATACTTATGAAATCAGAAGCATGCTTAGATTTCATAGGATTAAGAAATACTAAGATAACATATTAGAAGACTTAGAAGACAATAGATGTTGATAAAACCACTAGCAGTCCCCAATGGACTGAGCCACTAATATAAACTATCATTAAAATATCAACTACATTGATAATGGAAATATCAACTTGAAATATCAAACCGTGAGGTAAAGAAAAAAATCATATTAAAAATATAGAAATGATAGAAAATTAATGATAGGCTTGCCTTACAAGACGAAATAATGATGATAAAATTACTAGCTTACCTTGCAAGATGAAATTATAGAAACAATAATATATGGAGACAAACAATGAGACAAGGTTATATATCCACCATAGAGACAAGAATATATCAAGACAAACAATGAGAAGCTCAAAAATTTGTGAAACATAGATATATGTTTGATCAAAACTTGCACAAAATTTCATAATCATAGCTAAGGAAAACTACCATGCACATTTACAAATTTCAAACACCAAATCTCATCAAGAAAGCATAATATCCGAAATTGTGAAAACAAAATCATAAACCATTACCACATACATATTCAAGAACCACATATTTAAACATACAAGACTTTCTAAAGCTTTGAAGCTTTGATAAACACAAGTTGAGAGTTAAACCATCCACAAAATGCAATTCTTCTACGATCATGATAAGACTCAAAATAATAATAGATTGTAGCCTTTTGAAATCCCGATTTTAATAAAGCTTTTTGTTGAAAATTGTCATGATAGTCACGCAATCAGCGCTACTTGGGGCATCCAACGTAAAGTATGTCATGATACAAAGTATTTCAAGGACAAAAGAAAGGAAAACTAATCCAATGTTTCTCATGTGACAACCTTTGCTATTAAAACAAAGGGGTGTTATTTCAATCACATGAAGACAAGCGTAAAGCATATCCAGATGCAAATCCACCAGTGCTAACAGAATATGGTGACTATGATGAAAGCAAAGGATGTGGCGCAATAAGGAATTTTTAATAGATGCCGTATTTTTCATTGTGTTTCCTGTGTCGTATGATAGGCCGTCCATAATTATCAAGCCCTATCTAAAATAATGGATGGAAAACAATGAAAGCTTAGCAGCGAGGATGAGATAGAGAAAAGAACGTTTATTCTTTTCTATCTTTAGTGCTTTTCAAGCGTGAACGAGCATATCTTTAGTGCTTTTCAAGCGTGAACGAGCAATAGTACTATTCTTGTTATTGGAAAGTTTATTTAGCAACGATGAGATAGAGAAAAGAACGTTTATTCTTTTCTATCTTTAGTGCTTTTCAAGAGTGAACGAGCAACAATACTATTCTTGATATTGGAAAGTTTAGTCGTTGTTACCTGGTTCCTTGCAGGCCTCCCTTGGTACACCCTCAACCTCTTTGAAAAGGACATCCTCACAGCCGTCAAATGGCTCCCGCCTGCCTCCACCATGGGAGCCATCACCGAAGTCTACAAGATCTGCCGCGCTCATGCCCTCATCACCCTCTACTCCATCATCTCGGGCTACTGGGTCTCCATCTTGCTCATCGATCGCATTGGTCGCAAGCCCATCCAATTGCATGGCTTTCTCTTCATGGCCATCTTCATGCTCTCCTTGGGGATCCCCTACAAGCATTGGCGGGACAACAACCACCTCGGGTTCGTCATCATCTACGCCATCGCCTTGTTCTTCAACAACTTCGGGCCTGATACGACCACCTTTATAGTGCTTGCAGAGTGCTCCCCATCGAGATTTCGCACCACCTGCCATGGAATTTCGATAGTTGTCGGAAAGCTCGGGGTGGTTTTGGGGGACTTCAGATTCTCGTTCTCTGTGCATGTGGTGCGCAGATCGGTTGCTGTATGCTCACGTAGTGAATCCCGGAAGGTCCCCAAGAACAATGAACTCTACTTTTTGCACAATTTACAAGGTAAAAAGCATGAACGACAAGAGCAAGAGACCAATTGGGTTCAATCTCTCCCCATGCCTTGTGTGAGCGCTTCACAAAGCATGTATTTTATGTATATTTCTTCTTCATGCTCAATAATAGCCCAATTTACAAAAATATATCAAGCTTTTAGCTTTTGAGTTTCCTTTTACAAAAATAGGAATAAAGCTAATGGATGGTGCCCAAAGAGTGTGGCACGCCCAATACAATGTCCAAATAAAAATAACATATCCGTGCGCATAGGCGCATACAAAATAATAATAAATAATCGATGCCTCAATAGACATGACAAAATATAGGCGTGGCGCCTATCAAAATATAATCCATAGATCAAATACTTGCTAGACTCCAATGCTTTTCTCCGCCACTGCTGCTATCTCTACACATCAACTAAAGCATTCACAATCGTTAGTAAAATAATACAATTAAACCGACAAAAGTGAATACCTAGCAGTCTTCAGCTACATAAATAAATCAACTGGTTAGAAATAAATCCTAACCTTAATTTATTACGAGTGCACACTCAAAACTCATAAACGTTTATTAATTTAATATGTATTTTGTGGAATCACCCGCTATGGAATCACCCATGTACACACTAAATTAATGAAACACCCGAAAAGGACAGGCATCCCCATCAACTTCTCGCACAAAGAATCCACTTTGTGTATGAGCCCCGATCATCAAAGTTTACGGAATCCACCGTAAAACCTCACGGAATCCACCGTGGCACGGAATCCACCGTGAAATATGCCTCCTCGCATCATACCCCTGGGGTGGGATAGCAATTGACCACTAGAACTGGCCGAAGGTATTCTAGATATCTAGTTAAATTTAAGAACCATCCTGTAGAGGAAGCATAATGGATGCATGCTAGAGACTTAAATGCTTTCCCCACTCTGTTAGCTCCACATTGAGCTAATAGCAATTGAGGTCAATTGCTATCCCACCCCGGGGGTATGATGCCAGGAGGCATATTTCACGGTGGATTCCGTGAGGTTTTACAGTGGATTCCGTAAACTTTGATGATGGGGGCTCATACACAAAGTGGATTCTTTGTGCGAGAAGTTGATGGGGACGCCTGTCCTTTTCGGGCGTTTCATTAATTTAGTGTGTACATGGGTGATTCCATAGCGGGTGATTCCGCAAAATGCATATTAAATTAATAAACGTTTATGATTTTAGAGTGCACACTCGTAATAAATTAAGGTTAGGATTTATTTCTAACCAGTTGATTTATTTATGTAGCTGAGGACTGCTAGGTATTCACTTTTGTCGGTTTAATTGTATTATTTTACTAACGATTGTGATGCTTCAGTTGATGTGTAGAGATAGCAGCAGTGGCGGAGGAAAGCATTGGAGTCTAGCGAGTATTCGATCTATGGATTATATTTTGATAGGCGTCACGCCTATATTTTATCATGTCTATTGAGGCATCGATTATTTATTATTATTTTGTATGCGCCTATGCGCACGGATATGTTATTTCTATTTGGACATTGTATTGGGCATGCCAGACTCTTTGGGCACCGTCCATTAGCTTTATTTCTATTTTTGTAAAATCAAACTCAAAAGCTAAAAGATTAATATATTTTTGTAAATTGGGCTATTATTGAGCATGAAGATGAAATATACATAAAATACATGCTTTGTGAAGTGCTCACACAAGGCATGGGGGGAGATTGAACCCAATTGGTCTCTTGCTCTTGTCGTTCATGCTTTTTACCTTGTAACTTGTGCAAAAAGTAGAGCTCATTGTTCTTGGGGACCTTCCGGGATTCACTACGTGAGCATACAGCGACCGATCTGTGCACCAGGGGATGGGGGGGCCGTTTTTTCCGCCGTGATTTTCGGGATGAAGCCGCTTGTCAACGATTTGATGATTGAAGCTTCCTTAAGCTTCTAATCAAGCTTATTGACTATTAATCTTAAGCTTTGAAGCTTAATGAAAAGGAATTACTCTGTTTATCCACGCTTTGATGAAGGAGGTCAAGGAGTGGTCCTCCGTCTGTACAGCCCGGTCCTTTGTGATCTGATGATAGAAACAGGGGTTCTTGATCGCCAGAAGTCTGCCTGTATCAACGGTTCGCGACGAGATTGACCGTAGAGCCCGATCGTTCCAGGAGCTCCGCCTTCGCATGAGATGGGTAGCGATTGGAAACTCTTGATCTCAGCTTCGCTCTGATACCACTGGTGCACAGATCGGTCGTTGTATGCTCACGTAGTGAATCCCGAAAGGTCCCCAAGAACAATGAACTCTACTTTTTGCACAAGTTACAAGGTAAAAAGCATGAACGACAAGAGCAAGAGACCAATTGGGTTCAATCTCCCCCCATGCCTTGTGTGAGCGCTTCACAAAGTATGTATTTTATGTATATTTCTTCTTCATGCTCAATAATAGCCCCATTTACAAAAATATATCAAGCTTTTAGCTTTTGAGTTTGCTTTTACAAAAATAGAAATAAATCTAATGGACGGTGCCCAAAGAGTCTGGCACGCCCAATACAATGTCCAAATAAAAATAACATATCCGTGTGCATAGGCGCATACAAAATAATAAGAAATAATCGATGCCTCAATAGGCATGAAAAAATATAGGCGTGGCGCCTATCAAAATATAATCCATAGATCGAATACTCGCTAGACTCCAATGCTTTCCTCCGCCACTGCTGTTATCTCTACACATCAACTGAAGCATTCACAATCGTTAGTAAAATAATACAATTAAACCGATAAAAGTGAATACCTAGCAGTCTTTAGCTACATAAATAAATCAACTGATTAGAAATAAATTCTAACCTTAATTTATTACGAGTGCGCACTCTAAACTCATAAACGTTTATTAATTTAATATGCATTTTGCGGAATCACCCGCTATGGAATCACCCATGTACACACTAAATTAATGAAACGCCCGAAAAGGACGGGTGTCCCCATCAACTTCTCGCACAAAGAATCCACTTTGTGTATGAGCCCCGGTCATCAAAGTTTACGGAATCTACTATAAAACCTCACGGAATCCACCGTGAAATATGCCTCATGGCATTAGCAGGACCTTGACCCCGCCAAGTCTGGGGGCCTTTGGCTTCTCGTTCTCTATGCAGGACCCCGACCTCGCCAAGGTTGAACCTAGCTACAGATCGAGTAGGCCCACCTCCACTGCAAATCAACAAGATCTCAAATGGCAATATAAAGCCATAACCAAATTTTAATTACTATGATTATATCACATCTTCAAAGCCATAACTCAAGTCAAAACTTGCATCAAAGTATAGCCATCAAGATTTATTAACATATATATGATATCTACTATGTTTTCTACATCTACTACTCTTAGAGACTAGATGATAGTATTTGCTTCCTTTTGGCAATGTCTGTTGACTGTTTTTCATTTTCTATAGTCAATTTTGTGTAATAAACTTGTGAATATTGTGTGTGAACTCTGAGTTCATGCTGTGCATTCTTTGTTATTTGGCTGTTGTATCTCTCTCTCTCTCTCTCTCTCTCTCTCTCTCTCTCTCTCTCTCTCTCTCTCTCTCTCTCTCTCTCTCCATACCTTCACTCCTTTATTTGGAACACCTAGGAGCATCACTACAATCCTTGAATGTTATGAGTAAATGTAGATTTAGTACCAACCATCATCCTTTAGATACTTTAGATACCACGAAGCAAGACTCCACCTTCAAATAGTGGCCAAAAACATTATGAATCCATGGACTGCCCATATAGGTTTTTACTTGTGTTACAAATGTATTGCAAAAAGGGTTGTATACCTAGAAAGTATAGGGTTATACAATGAATTGTATACAATTTCAAGACATGTGCAATTAAATAAGATGCTTGAAGTTGTATGTATGTTATGCGTTGTCTTATATGACTATTTTAGCCCATAAAGAGATCAAACATTGGAATGTTGATCCAAGAGAAGGTGTACGAAATTTTACATAGTCACAAAAAACTAATCATAGAATTTCTTGTACTATTTTTGTAAGAGAGCCATATAACACATTGTAAAGTGGACACCCTTCCCTTTGATTTAAATCAAAATCTATTCAATTAAATTAATAGGCTAAATGTTTTAGTAGCTTTAGTGCAAGGAGGTCTTGTGGACTACATTAAAAATGACATGGCATAGAGTGAAAGGAAAGGCTCAAGAGGAGATTCAAAGGGAACTAAAAGAATAGCATGCATTTGTGAATGACATTGACTGCATATTTAACAAATGCACATTCTTATCTCCAACCTAATCAAATTTCTATTGATTTCCCAATGCCGAATACAATCAAGGTCTAATGGCCTCCTAAATTGAAATGTTGATATTTTATTTTGTTGCACACATGTGACATCTGTCACAATTTCTTCCATGAGATGAATGCTAGATGATTCTCTACCATCTATCTAGTATGTAGAGACATGGTAAACATTTATTTCTAGTGAAGGCTAAAGAGATCTCCTTTTTCCTCTTTTCTTCTACTCCTTGCACTATATCTCCCTATCTCTTACTACCTTGTACTATAAGCCTATCCAAGGGGAGTTGCCTTTCTTGTCTTAAAAATCTTGCTCTCCGACTCACCCTCTATGTCTCTCAATAGGTTCTTGTCTCTCTATAGTAGTAGAGGAGCTACAATAATTTGTTGCCTATTCAAGGAAGACATGAAATCATTATTGTCTGAAATCCATGCATAAGTGCCACTACAAGATACACGCCTCATACCGATGTTCAAAGTGACGAAAATGTTCATTAAAAAATTTACCCCCATTATCGCAAAAAACGTCACTCTTAGCAACACCATAGAACAATCGCTATTAGCATCGCTATTTGTATCGCTATCAGCATCGCATATGCGACACTGATAGAGACACAAATAGCAACGCATATAGCGATAATTTCTGACACTAGCTGCAACGCTAATAACAACATGTGCAGTAAATTTACGATGCTAATAGCAACAATTAGAGGGAAAAAAAAATTGTGGCATAGTACTATGTGTTTTATTTGGGCCATACAAAAGAGTTATAGTAAAGTATACAATGCTCGTCTCCATGAAGGAAAAATGTACTTAAATCTATAAGACTGATACATAAAATAAATACAAGATCACATAACGAAAACGATGGTACAATCATGGCAAGATACAAAGGATGATAATAAGATAGTGCATAAAAAATGCCTACATAAATCACATGATCAAAAAATAAGAGGATGTGTGCTCCATGTATCCAAGGGCGAGGTATAGATTCTTGCCATTCGAAACCTTGCCCCATCGCAAAGGAGCATTGAACAAACACTGCAAAAAAAGAAACAACTACACATTAGTCCACCATACAATAATGTATTTTAATTAAAATTAGTAACTAGGAACAAGAAAGATGCATGACTTACTAGGCCACCGCATCCATATAATCAGTTGATCAATACAATGAGACTGTGTCTCTCTTCATATCAAGTCTCTAGGCCAGTGGGATCACGGTTTGTAATGGAATGGTGCAAAGAAAATGCAATACAACTGTTAGAGACACGATTGTTAGTACAAGGGATATTACAACAAATAAGCAAGCACAAAAAAAGAAAAACTTACAGAGTCCTCCAGATAAGTCTTGTGGCTGCCACTCCCAAGATGATAGGCCACTCTTACCTCCAATCATACCCTTGTTGCCTTGCGTTGCTGTCTCTAATGCCTTGGAGAATCTATAGCCTCCTCCTTGAGTCAATGCCATTCATCTGTGTCTAGCCACTCAGGCTTTGAGGCCCCACTCTTAAGTACCTTGTATGTGTCCTATCATCTATGTGACATGTATACATGCATGCACTCCATCATCCAGCATGCGGAAAGCCTATCTACTAAGTGGGTACCAGAAACTCCTCATGCAGGGATGCTACTATATAGTCCTTTCTTTTCTTCAGTATGTTCTTCCAATGATCCAAGACATTGTGTTGAAAAACTTGTTGGCACAACTCTCTCATACAAGCCATCACCCTCCTCCCCTCATCATTCATGCTGATGGCTCCTATCCTATCATCTACAATGTATCCATACCCCTCTAGGGTATTCCTAAGATGTGTTCTCTCCCACCTGTGACCACGCTCCTAGGCCTATCCAGAAGACCCATGTACATATGGTGTACCTATGAGGGTAGTATCTCTCGGAGTAGCACCCATAGGGGTGCCACCTGTGGATGGTTGAGTAAAGGCTGGAGTGACTGGAGTAGATGTCCCCATACGTGTGATAAATCCCATAGATGACGCAGCACGAGGAGACAAAGACACTATGCCAATACCTCCATAACAACCACCTGAGCCATGCTCTCTCAAACCTTCAGCAGTGGCACTTAAATCCAGAGCGGACCGTAAGCTCACTGCATTCATGTCTCCACAGCATCCCGCAGAACCACTCTCTCCATCTGGCCCAAGTCTGGAGCATCAACCTCATCTACTAGAAACTGAAGCATCAGAGCACGCCGAAGTAGATCTAACAGAACTGCCTCAGGGTGTCCTAGACAACTCTTGGTCCGTTGTATCTCTAAACTGATCCATCTGATCTAGAGACATACGTGTGAAGCTCTCATGTAGCTCCTTGTCGCTCATCCCTTAACTCATTTTGTGGATCCAAATATCCACAAAGGTCACTTGCACAGACAAAAATTGATGTTAACATAATCAATATAAATCAAGCAAAGCACAGTAATATAAATCTTCAAAAAATGATCTTACTTAAAATACATATATTATGTACCCTTTTAAGCAATTCGTCAACGAATTGAGTAGGTGGATGCTCCAAGTATGAAGTACCCTGTGATCCCATGTCAATCTCTTGACACAAATCTACATACACTAGAAGGTTGATAGACAGGTCACCACAAAAGGATGAGTCGACCTTGTTTTCAAAGAATTCTTGGACTTCTGTATTTCCATCATTGTTACCCAATTCTAGCTCCTCTACATGCTCCAAGCTTTCAGCAGCCTCCACCCCTTGCAATATCAACCCCTCTATTTACATACTATCCTCATCTATGTTGGAAATATTACTTTGATCATCTACTCTTGCACCTTTGGGAGTTGAAGGTACAACATACCACCATCGAGGTTATCGGGGGTTTGGATAGAAAATTACATGTTCAAAATCACGTACAAGAAATATTTAACTTTTGTGACATGTACCATGTCGTAAATTTTAAAAAAAAAACATGAGTTCATGCACCTATTTACAATGGGCCGATAATACAAACGTATTGCACGCAAATCTGTCTATCTTTTTTGGGAATCTATTTCAAGAAATGTAGATGGACCTTGTCAAACTATTGCCCTAGCTCCTTCAAGTACCATTTTGAACCAATGCACATCGAATAGGATCATGGATAATCTACGTTAATCTATAGTGATAATACTTTGCAAGTTTCCAAAATATTCCATCTCATCTATAATGGTGTTTAGATCCATTGCTCATCGTCGACTCTCTTGCTCGAACTTTGCCATGATACCACAATCTATTGTGGAGCGCATTTTATCGGTACGCTCCCAGTGGAAATGTCGTCCGCGCGACCAGAGGCCGCACTGTATATTTTTTACTGTACTTTGAAACAATCAATTAGTTGTCGCATATAAAGCCTAGATATGACAAATCCTAAACATGTGGTCACCTTTGGACTATATCCCCTCAAGATTTTCCACTCCTCAGTTGAGACCTACACCCCTTCGTGAGACACTACAGTCAATGCTCCATGCAACCATCGCGTTGACATAAACTGTGATATATCCTCCATGCCCTCGAGATATCGAATGGATTGATGGTCCGTACTATATCAAAATTTAGATTGTGCTTCTTTGCCATCTTTGTTGGCTTGCTCATACCTAGCGAGCCACATCTCCATGGAGGCATTGTGCAACATAGAAAAATGATGCACTTTCTCCTCCATTGTATCATCCATTCTATGTTCCACCCCATTTCCAACCACCACATCTCTGGTCAGTCTATCATTGTCCTTCAGCAACAATAGCTTAGTGTTGTCTGAATCCACCATTGGTTGCCACTATGAAATATGCACTAATGCCTCAGACACCAACCAACCTTCAGCCATACTACATTCTGGCCGAGTTGGTTGTCACACAAAGCCTTTCAAGGTTTTTATGAAGTGCTCCAAGATGAACATCCATCGCGTATGGGTAGGTCCAGTAATCTCCACTTCATCTATAACATGTACCAGAAGGTGGGTTTCTATTGTGAGCATGCTGGTGGGCAGGCACTTCTCAAAGAGACAAACAATCTTCACTACTCCCTGCCTTTCGGATTCAATAGAGGATGTCTTGATCTCCTTCTGGGAGATCCATTGCACTAAATTTGACAAGTTATAAATCATCTGGCGTATTTCTAGAGTAAGGCATCCTATGATCTCGATCAGTAGTACACACTGCCACAAATGAAGAAGTATTACGAACAATGACTATACTCCAAATAGCAAAATATGCTGTCCACTTACAATCCATTCGTAGTAAAAACCTGACATATCTTATGCCAATCATGGGATTTTAGCCTTGATAATTGGTTGTCTTTAGAAAATGTAGACCACTTGAGAGAACGCATCATACATGTGGGTGTGGATAGACTTGAGAATTTGCTTCACAAGGTGCTCTTCTTTAGTGGACAAAACCCAAGGAGTGCGAGGTAGCTTCAAGTGACCATCAACACTCGACTATGGCCAAAGTGCCTCCATCTTGCCTACCTCCTTCAAATCCTTTTATGCCCATGTAGTGTCTCTCTTTCCAATGATGTGGTCCCATAGTAAGCTGCCCACATTCTTGAAAATATACATCAGATCCAACAAGTGGTTGATCTGTATGTGGGTCCAATACGGCAAATCGTAGAAATCTGAGAACCATCGCATTTAGTTTAGATGTGACTCTGTGTGGACCATTTTTTACTTGTACCATATTTGGGCGTTCTTTCATGCTGGAGGTTGTCCAAGAAAACCTTCCATCAATTCATGACCCTTCGACAAGAAAGGGACGTGTCCTTGATATACCATCTTCTTCATGGTTTGTGACTATGGCCCACACAATGGACATGCATGATAACCTAAGGTAACCACACATGTCCCCATACCTCTATGGAGTGAATACAAACTTGAATGAGCTATGTTAGATATTACCAACGAGAATGGAAGCCTACTTACTTGAGCACTCCCTGAATCCTAGAAAGTCATCCATGATCCACATGAGAATGGCTTGAATATTGGTAGACTATCGACCATCTCACTTGCTCATATCTTCCACCGCAACCCCCTCCTCCCACAAAATCTTAAGCTCATCGAATAATGGACAAAGATACACGTCCATATTCTTGACTTTGTAGCGTCCAAGAACAAGCAAGCTAAGGATGAGGTGTCCTTTCTTCATAGAAAGCCATGGAGGGATGTTATAATTAATAAGGACTACATGCCACAAGGACTACAAGGATCTATTCTATGCATGCCACGTTATCAAGCTCACCATGCTGGATGCACAAAACATGTGATGTATATGGGGGATAAGCGAAAAGTATCTAAGAACGTTTTGAGGGATGGCTTATCCTTGCAAGTCCTGTCGATACCTCTGAGCACCACACTTTGGACATGTCTCCATAGTCTCATATTCTCCTTGAAACAGTACACAATCGTTGATACATGCATAGATGCTATTGTAGTCCATGCCAAGCTTTCGTAAAATATGTCACGCATCATCACGAGACTCAAGCATGTTATTTGCAAGTGGTAATATATGATACTTTAGTAACCTTTAGAAAAAATCATAAAACACCTTGAGAAAGCACAATTATTTTTTATGATAGTACCAAAAAGAAATCAACAAAGTGTACATTGAAGATACCTGAACAACTTGGTCACACTCGCATCGCTCCACTTGTATTTTGCTCGCTCACTTAGGAGTGCAAGCAGTGTCTTCAAGCGAGATACTCGGCACCCATCATATAATGGTATGGATGCTTCATCTCTAAGCGGATTAGATATCTCGACATCCATGGACATCAATGCATCAATCATTGCCTCCATCTCAAGCTCCAAGATTGTAGAAATTTTTGGATGGCTGCGTGTCTCCTCTGGTATTGACAATATAGATTGGGTAGTACCTTCCAAGTGGTGGATTGGCTCATGCACTCCATCCATCGCATGCCCATGAACTTTTCTGACTAGCAGCAAAGGGTGCACTCCTCCTTGGGATGAGATGTCACCTCCCTGTAATAAATTTTATGGCTACATCCAATGTTTCTGTATATGATATTCAATTAGTTTGTGAATACGATGTATGATTGATATATACTTTTCTTACCGTTTGCTCAAAATCTGAGATTGTCTGATCAATCATCATGCGTGTTCCATAGACAATCGATGTTTTTATCTAATTTCCAACTTACATTGAGAGCAAGGATATGGGACATGTTGATTAAGATATGCCTCGCTATCTTGAACATCATGGTCTTCATCATTTTCCATTTGGTCTATGTTATGACAAACAATTTGTTTTTGTTATCATTCTTTTTTTCTTTCTTAAATTGTTTGAGAAGGAATTTCTTCTCTTGTAACTCAACCAAATTAACATATATAAAGTCTCCACTTGCCTATGCATGGGCCTACCGTACATAAAGTCTAATATGCTATGCATGGGAATGAGGGAGTAGCTACCCTATATTCAAAGTGTTTCCCATCCCCTGGTATTGCACCGGATCACTACTACTACTAGTACTCGCCTTCTTGAACACACAAAAGGTAAACCTTGAACGAAACCTCTCTCTCTCTCTCTCTCTCTCTCTCTCTCCTTCTCTCTCTCTCTCTCTCTCTCTCTCTCTATACTACTGCTACTACCACCACCACCACCACCACCACTAATACTGCTACTACTACTCGCCTTCCCGAAGCGTTGAACACACCCAAGGTATACCTTTAACAAAACATCTCTCTCTCTCTCTCTCTCTTTCTCTCTCTCTCTCTCTCTCTCTACTACTATTACTGCTACTGCTACTACTACTGCTACTGCTACTGCTACTGCTACTGCTACTGCTACTGCTACTGCTACTGCTACTGCTACTGCTACTGCTACTGCTACTGCTACTGTTACTGCTACTGCTACTGCTACTACTGCTACTACTATGCAATATATATCAAATATTTATTTTTTCCCTCTCTCAACGGCGCGTCGTGCTGGAAGGGGGAAGGGGATAGAGGAGCTAGCAGGCTCCTCGCTAGAGCTTGTGAACCTTGAACAAAACCTCTCTCTCTCTCTCTCTCCTTCTCTCTCTCTCTCCTTCTCTCTCTCTCTCTCTCTCTCTCTCTCTCTCTCTCTCTCTCTCTCTCTCTCTATACTACTGCTACTACTACCACTACCACCACCACCACCACCACTAATACTGCTACTACTACTCGCCTTCCCGAAGCGTTGAACACACCCAAGGTATACCTTTAACAAAACATCTCTCTCTCTCTCTCTCTCTCTCTCTCTCTCTCTCTCTCTCTCTCTCTCTCTCTACTACTGCTACTGCTACTGCTACTGCTACTGCTACTGCTACTGCTACTGCTACTGCTACTGCTACTGCTACTGCTACTGCTACTGCTACTGCTACTGCTACTGCTATTGCTACTGCTACTGCTACTGCTACTGCTACTGCTACTGCTACTGCTACTGCTACTGCTACTGCTACTGCTACTACTACTACTACTACTACTATGTAATATATATCAAATATTTATTTTTTCCCTCTCTCGGCGGCGCGTCGTGCTGGAAGGGGGAAGGGGATAGAGAAGCTAGCAGGCTCCTCGCTAGAGCTTGCTTGGCTTCACGGGCATGCATAGGGACACATAGGAGAGGGAGGATTCCCTCCCCTCCCCTATAAAATTGAGGGAGGACGCTGCTAGAAAAAAACGTTCTATTGGAGTAGAGAGGAAGAGGTCACTGGCCATCTATTGGAGTGGGAGGGGGGGGAAGCCATGAGCTGTGAGGCCGCAAGTTTCAGGGAGAAACGGCCGCCGCCAGCATTTGCTGATTGAGGGAGGACGCTGCTGAGGCCCATCACAACCACCAATTGGCCCTGGCCGCCAGCAAGCAATCGTCAAATCGTCCTCTTCCTCCTCCACATAGGTTCTCCACGTCCAGAAGCTTCAAGGAGGGAGCTTCATAAGCCCCCATTCCCTTGGCCTCAAAATCCACTATCTTTCATTTTCCCCCCGTGCTAAACCCAATAGGCCTTTATCCTGGGCTGTACAAACCCCTTTCACCCCTTGATGAGCCTTTCAAAGACCTTTCACCCCCTTTTATGCGCCTTCTAAAAACTTTTTTTTTACTCCCTGATTTAGCCTTGAGCCCTTTCTTATGGGCTTCAAAACCCCCTAAGCCCTTTCACCCCCCTCCCGATTTTAAACCCTTAAGCCTCCTTCCCATGGATGAACCCCCCCTCCAAGATTTAAAAGCCTTAAGCCCTTTTTCCCTTAAAGAAGCTTCCCGTGAAGGCCTTAACCCCTTTCAGTGGAACCCTTAAGCCTTCCCGTGGAGCCCCCATAAAACCCTTCCCATGGATGGAATCCCTAAAAAATAAGAACTAAGGCTTGAAAAGCCTTATTACCCTTCCCCCCCCCCCCCCGTGCTATAATCCCTTCACCCTTCACCTTTTCCCTTTCACCCCAGGTTTAAATCCCTAAGCCTTTACTACTCCGTGCCCTAAAACATCTCCAAGAATCCCCTTCCTATACCTTTTACATCCAAGCCCAAAGATCTCCCCAAGGCCCCTTCATATGTTTTTTGAAACCACACTCACACACACCATTTTTCACCGCGTATAAATCCCTATAGGGCTTTTTCTTTTAGGCTTTATAAACCTTTCCCTCTCCGAAGAAGCTAAGACCTTAAAGGTTTTGTTACCTCCTTCTCGTGGTTAATCCCTTAACGATTCCTTGCCTCAAAAGAGAGAAGAAGAGTATTGAAGCGATGGTGGAATTCCAAAAAGGAGGTAAAGCTGCTTTCACATTCAAAGGATTACAACTGCGATGCCGCCTAAGAAAGCCCAGGGAGTAGCTGTGGGAGGGTCATCTCCCGATATCCATGTGGATATCTCACCCCAAAACGAGGTTTTTCCTTCTTAATTTTATATTGGTTTTAATTCAATCATCCAAGATGAATTGTTAGGGATAAGATATATTTTGTCCTAGTTATTTACTATGAAGGAATTTAGTTTAAATGAACATGCAAAATGGATAATGTATAAACATAGTTTCCTTCAAATAGCATTATGCACTGAAATGAATTATGAGCAAGATTATTTACCCACTAAAGTAGTATATTTCGAATAAATCTTGAAGGTATAAAAAACTGCATCTTGCACCATTAACCCTATTCTTTTTACACCGAATCATCATAGAAAGTGCAATTCATGAAAGGTTTCTTACGATGCTTAAACTCTAGAAAATTATCATTATTAACTGCATAAATTAGCAAGGGAAAGATTGCTTATTTGGCATGAGTTTTGTTTGCAAGGAAAAAGGAAGATTAATTGATTTTTCTTAGCCTCAAATCAATAAAGTTTAGGATTGAAAAATAAGTTGACACATAGATAACAAATCGTGCGGAGGTGATCTCGATATTACCTTCTAAAAGTTAACAAAATTAATACCTATGCTGCGAAATATTCATCGGGAATGAGTTAAAATTCCAAGAAACTCTTATACCTTAAATAATTGCCCACATTTCCTGATTGTAGGGTCAGTAAATCGTAAACGTAAAAGAACTAGGGTTTGTCCCTGAGTTTCTTAATGAAAATAGTAAAAGCTAGGAAAACCCTACATCTGACAAACGTCAGCTTAAAGAAACTGAAATGGATTGTTTCGTAACTCCATTTATCACATAGTACGATGCAGGACTTGCGCGGCAAGTATGAAGTCATAAGGTCTTGTGATCGATTCACAAGAAGAAAGGCTATATTTCCACAAATAGGATGGCAGATCCTTATGCAAGTTATCCTGAAAAAGGATGTATACTTTAATATCCTTCTAAAGTAAGGATGGTTTAAAAAAACCGAAAACTAAAGTATCCAATGAACTTTAGGGTTGACCAAGTCGGATTAAATAGGGAACGCCCTAACCCAGAATATAAAGGATCTTGCCAAATTGCAAGACACCCCAGGTCGAGTGCTAGATGCATTCAAAAGGAAGGATTCCTTCCTTAGCAGTTTGCCAACAACAAGATCGATCAATGGAAATGTTTGTGCTTGCTAGAGATTTTAGAGCACTGTTTGATTTATGAATTACAAATTAAATGAATATCTATACTTCAGGTTGAAGGCCTGAAGGAAGAGGCAGTTTCAATTACCCTCGACTGCCTGCCTGACCCTTACCAAGGGGGTTGTTAACCACGTCGGGAACGTGGACCAAACCCGCCGCGAGAGGTCTCTCTGTTGAACACTACTTGGAGCACGAGGACGCTTGGGTGCCAGGGAGACTCTGGCCGTAAATCCCTTGCCTTCCGGGTCCTGCACAAGAGGCTAACGTGACTCGGGATTGGATCTCCAGGCCCGCATACTAGTCTATGAGCGGAAGCTTGGAATAGTGATCCCTCTGGATTACTGGATAGCCTTCGGGCAGAGCCTACGGGTGGAACTCCTTGTATTTCAAAGATAAATATGATGATATGCTAATAAAGAGCTTGTTTGATATTGTTTTTCTATGTCATGTGATAAGATTATGTGAAGGAACCAGTGCTTAACGGTTTAATTAAAGAAGTTGATTGTTACACGTCCAACTAACGTATTAGATAATTACCTAACTAAAACAAACCGAGGAAAGTGTGGAGGATGGGCCATGGGTTTGTTCTACGGTTGGGTGGTCCCAGTTGGCCGTGAACTTTTCTCAAATCTCGAAGAATAGCGGGATAATGGTCAAAGGACACGAACAACAAAAGTGATGACCTAGAGTTATATCTTACCCGATTTATGCTATTTTAGGGGAACGGAATGGGACTATGACTTATGGCAGAGAGGTTGAGCTTTGCATCCCTCTCGTTTCCCATTCTCCTTGAATCAAGTGCAACATGAATCCGCTTCGGACCTGGTGCTTCTGCGTATTGTAATTCACTTGGGTCCGACGCTAGTTGCTGTTAGGTAATGACCAATCGAAAAAATCCTAATTCTGCTAGATCCTAAGTGGGAATGGCGAGAATACTTCCGCTACGTGGCAGACGTGGGAAGCCCTAGATCGCAAGTCCCGTAACATTCCATGGGAGTGTCGGGCAGAGCTTTCTAGACATCCTTTCCGATGGACTGCTACGATGTGTCCTGGATGATACTAGTGGACACGTTACAGTTGGTATCAGAGCCAACCAATAACGGAATTGTTTTTTTACGAAATCTCAAAGAAATGAAGTAAAGTAGTTTTTGTTGTCCAAACATTTCCTTACCTTCAATGCTGCCTTGCAGAATTATGAAGCCTAGAACAAGTTTCTGGTATTTCGAGTCATGTTTATGACTGCAATGCATTCTCCGTTTTATCGACAAAGGGTTGAGATGATGAACATCCTAGAGCATATTTATAATCCATCACCTTTGTACATGGAACGAAGATGGACGGGTGCTTCAGGAATCTACTATATAGCCGCCCACCGATTTGCTTATCTACAGACCAACCTAAAGAGGATCAAGTGGTTGGAAGACCTAAAAGCCGTGAAGCTGTTCGTTTTTGTGGAAGCTCACGTAAATTCGACTTTACATATTCGAGGTTGGAGGGTTGACATGAACTCATATGTATATGAGGAAGTATCTCGTGTAATCACTGCCGACAGGATTAAAGTGTTGGGCCGCCATGAGAAGTATGGATTCCAATGGAAAGGATATCCTGAACTTCCAATGACTTACCAATTCCTGAAGATCCATGACCCAAAACCTTACTATTACACAGTTCCTGTAGATAAATGCAATACAACGTTGTTCCCCCCGAACTAAAAGTAACAATTGGCTTATCATCACATGAAACATTGTATTCGAAAGGGCTATATCCATGTAAATACAAATAAAGACTTCTTTTTATCAATGTATGGATGTGCATAAGAGTTGATAAAAAGTTAAGTAGCTACATTGTTTACGAGATAGCTGAATTAAACATGTAATATAAGCTAACGTCGATTATCGTATAATAACGTTAAGAAAACCTTTATTCAGGCACAACCCCAGGTAGAGGAGTACTGCTGTGATCCAGGAGAAGAAGTTCCTTCTCAAGCAGATTAAGCCACCCAAGTTTGATGGGAGAGGTAGATTCATTCAGGCTGATGTTGAAATTTGGATTGAATCCATGGAGGATTACTTCGAAGCAGTCGACTCTGCACCCACCAACCAAGCTATGCTCACTAAGTTAAAACTCACCGACGAAGCCAGACTTTGGTGGAAGCAATGGTGCAGGGATCAAGGGATCGCAGAGGGATCCATTACCTGGCAGAAGCTGAAGAAAGCCCTGCAGGGTAGATATACGCACATAGAAAATGAACGATATCTATGAGCTAAAACAATTGTTTCGTAACTCCATTTATCGTATAGTACGATGCAGGAATTGCACGGCAAGTACGAAGTCATAAGGTCTTGTGATCGATTCACAAGAAGAAAGGCTATATTTTCGCAACAAGGATGGCGGATCCTTATGCAAGTTATCGTGAAAAAGGATGTATACTTTAATATCCTTCTAAAGTGAGGAAGGTTTTTAAAAAATCGAAAACTAAAGTATCCAATGAGCTTTAGGGTTGACCAAGTCGGATTAAATAGGAAACGGCCTAACCCAAAATATAAAGGATCTTGCCAAATTGCAAGACACCCCAGGTCGAGTGCTAGATGCATTCAAAAGGAAGGTTTCCTTCCTTAGCAGTTTGCCAACAACAAGATCGATCCATGAAATGTTTGTGCTTGCTAGAGATTTTAGAACACTGTTTGATTTATGAATTACAAATTAAATGAATATCTATACTTCAAGTTGAAGGCCTGAAGGAAGAGGCAGTTTCAGTTACCCTCGACTACCTCCCTGACCCTAACCAAGGGGGTTGCTGACCGCTGCACCGGAAACATGGACCGAACCCACCGCGAGAGGTCTCTCTGTTGAACACTACTTGGAGCGAGAGGACGCTTGGGTGCTAGAGGGCTCTGGCCGTAAATCCCTCACCTTCCGGATCCTGCACAAGAGGCTAACATGACTCGGGATTGGATCTCGAGGCCCGCATACTAGTCTACAGGCGGAAGCTTGGAATAGTGATCCCTGTGGATTAGTAGATAGCCTTCGGGCAGATTATGGACAAGCCTACGGGCAGAACTACTTGTATTTCAAATATAAATATGATGATATGCTAATAAAGAACTTGTTTGATATTATTTTTCTATGTCACGTGATAAGATTACGTGAAGGAACCAGTGCTTAACAGTTTAATTAAAGAAGCTGATTGTTACATTTCCAACTAATGTATTAGATAATTACCTAACTAAAACAAACCAAGGAAAGTGTAGAGGATGGGCCATGGGTCCATCTTACGGTTGGGTGGTCCCGGTTGGCCGGGAACTTTTCTCAAATCTCGAAGAACAGTGGGATGATCGTCAAAGGACAGGAACAACGAAAGCGATGACCTAGAATTATGTCTTACCCGATTTACGCTGTTTTAGGGGAACGGAATGGGACTATGCCTTATGGTGGCAGAGAGGTTGAGCTTTTCATCCCTCTCGTTTCCCATTCTCCTTGAACGAAGTGCATCGTGAATCCGCTTCGTACCTGGAGTTTCTGCGTAAAGTAGTTCGCTTGGTCCGACGCTAGTTGCTGTTAGGTAATGACCAATCACGAAAACCCTAATTCCGGTCGATCCTAAGTGGGAACGGCCGGAATACTTCCGCTACGTGGCAGACGTGGGAAGCCCTAGATCGCAAGTCCCATAACATTCCATGGGAGTGTTGGGCGGAGCTTTCTAGACATCCTTTCCGATGGACTGCTGAGACGTGTCCTGGATGATACTAGTGGACACGTTACATACTACTACTACTACTAAAAAGAAAAGAAGAAATTAAAAAACTATTGCTACTACTGCTACTACTACTACTACTACAACAAAAAAAAAACAAGAAAAGAGAAAATTAAACAGCTGTTGCTGCTTCTGCTACCACCACCACCACAATAACAAAAAACAAGAAAAGAAGAAATTAAAGAGGTGTTACTACTGTTGTTGTTGTTGTTATTGTTGTTGCTACTGCTATTACTACTGCTACTACAACAAAAAATAAGAAAAGAAGAAATTATACTACCACTACCACTACCACTACCACTACTACAAACGAGAAAATATGAAATTAAAGAACTACTCACTACTACTACTGCTGCTGCTGCTGATGTTGCTGCTACCACCACCACCACCATCACCACCACTACAAACAAGAAAAAAAGAAATTACCTAAGTAGTAGTAGTAGTAGTAGAAGTAGTAGTATTAGTAATCCATTCATTCTCCTCCCTCCCTCCCTCCCTCTCTCTCTCTTTCTTTATTATGTTTCATGTTTATTCCCTCTCTCTCTCATTCCTTCTTTCTTTTTCTCTCTTCTCATTTCCTCTCTTTCTCTCTCATTACATATCATTTTTAACAAAAAACAATGAAAGAAAAGGAGGAAAAAAAACAAACCAAGAGGGAGCAATGCACTCCCGCAAAGATCTAAGGATGGATTCCGCAGTTCCTCTTTGCCTCTTGGCTCTTCATACACTTCCTCCTCTTCTTCGCAAATGGTGGCAGCGATGGTGAGAACCTCTCCTTCTCCCTCTTTCTCTCTTTCTCTCCCTCTCCCTCTCAAATGCACAATGAATTTCGCTCTCTCTTTTGCTCCCTCTTTTGCTCTTTCACACAAAATGCCACGCTCGGGTTTTGGCCCACTTTTTTTTCCTATGAGTACAATCATTATTTATGTCGCTATTTGTGTTACATTTGCAATGAAAATAGCAACACCAATCAAATGCGTAAAAAATGGATGTCACTATTCTCCTATATCCTTGTAGTGTGCCTTCTCTAGTGTGCACCTTGCCTAAAAGAAAAGCCAACATTGTTGACTAATGAGGCAACGATAATTTGTTGATGGTAAAAATATGTACCATGGCCATGCCCAACTCCCCATGATCAACTAATAACTCAAGATTTTACATGGGACTTATCACTTCTAAGTCCTAGGAGTAATCTACCATCTTGGGTCAAGGCCTTTATGTGAAGATTTAGCCACCTCTTCTTCTAATTGAGCTCTAATATTCTAATTTAATGGACAAAAATATGCCTATTAAATACTCATAAATACTTCAAGAATTGTTAAGTAGGCTTGCAAATATCATCCAAAGATTCACCTATAGTAGCTCCCCATCAAGATTTGAGAAAGATTTCTAAGATTATGCATTTCTTGAAGCCTTTTGGGATCAAGAAGAAACATAGAGAATGGAAATTGATTTCACGAAGAGCACTTCAATCTGAGTGAATAGATCATCTCAACATCTCAGAGCCTTACTCTAGCAAGGATTCTATTAAGGTTCAATGATCAAGATTACTTTTTAAGTCATCAAGCTATCTGAGAGTCATCATTGGAGCTATAGGATGAAGATTTACACAATTGAGACCACATCAACTTCAAGAAGCTATAAGGGGTGCCACTTCAGTATTTTATTCTTTGTACTCTCTCTTAAAACCCATTTTCTCAACCATATCCATTTGTGTAACGTGTCCATTTGTATCATCCAGGACACGTCTTAGCAGTCCATCGGAAAGGATGTCTAGAAAACTCCACCCAGCACTCCCAAGGAATGTTACGGGTTTTGCGACCTAGGTCTTCCCGCGTCTACCACGTAGCGGAAGTATCCTGGCCGTTTCCCACTTAGGATCGACCAGAATTAGGGTTTTCCTAGTGGGTCATTAGCTAATAGCAACTAGCGTCAGACCTGAGCGAACTACTTTACGCAGAAACGCCAAGTCCGAAGCGGATTCACGCTGCACTTGGTTCAAGGAGAATGGGAAATGAGAGGGATGAAAAGCTCAACCTCTCTGCCATAAGACATAGACCCATTCTGTTCCCCGCTCCAGCCCCCTTCATCTTCAGCGGCCCCCCCTCGTTTAAATAGTGGAGGGGAGGGGGATCTTCCCTCCCTGCGTGTCGACACGCATGTCCCCCCTCCCTCCATAAGGCTCCAACAAGGAGCTTAATGGCTCCTACTATTTCCCTCCCCCTCCAGCTCGTCAATCGGCTGGAGGGATAAGGGGGGGAATTTAAAAAAAATCTATTAATCCAATTCGTTTTTTTTTTAAACGCGGAATATTACAATTTGCCAATTGATAGATTGAGTCAATGTGGAGTTCTATCTTACATGTTTTTATGTTGTCAAGTCTAAGTCTGATTTGATATTTCATGAGCATTTATTAGGCTCATTTTTACAATGATAATCATGACTCAATTGATATTGGATTGTTGTGCTACTTATGATTGAATGCCCAAGAGAAACATTTATAGCAAGGGCCACTAGGAAAATCTCTTTCTTAGCCAATTTTCATCGTTGATACTATATCTCATTGATATAAAAAGCTTTTTTTTATATCAACTTGTATTACATGATGTTTGATTAGCTTAGTATGGTACTACCATGTCTTTTGTGGCTAAGGAAAAGGTGAATGTCAAGCAAGGTGTAAGATAAGAGTGAGATGAACCTCCCTTGCCACAAACAACTTGAAGGGATGCACAACCCTGCTCAAGGAGAAAATTTACATAGCCCTCAAGTGTCAGAGCTCAAAGTTGCTAGTAAATTCAAGTACTTCCCTTGGGCCAATTGAGAAAGTTTTGAAGCTGACCTCGAAACCATGTTACAAATGTATCGCAAAAACGGTTGCATGCTTGGAAGTGGTAGCATTATATAGTGAATTGCAAATACTTTTGGGTATATATGGTTGTCATAAGTTTTTTGAAGTTGTATGTATGTAATGCATTGGGTCCTATGGTGATTTTAGCTCATAAATAGGTCATATAATGGAATTTTGATCCAACGCAAGTAGGGTGCAATAAAATTTTGATAGTAAAAAAAAGCTAGCTATAGAATTTTCTATATTATCTCTATGAAATAATCCTATAGCTCATTGCAAAGAGGGCATCCTCCCCTTTGATTTGAATCAAAAGTCTCCTCAATTGGAGCTATGGGATGAAAGTTATAGCAATTTTAGTGTACGGAGGTGCTATGGAGTGCATTAAAAATGGCAGGGCATAGAGAAAAAGGAAAAGCCTAGGAGGAGATTAAGAGGGAAATAAGAGACCATCAAGAATCTTTGAATAAGCCTAGCTCTATCCAAGAGTATCATGGAGAGATGCAAGAAGAGCTACCTAAAATGGATCCCTATAGCTTATTGAATAATACCCTATGTTAGCATGCAATTTGCCATACTAAGAGACATAACAACATGCTCTATAAAATGGATCGAAGGATTGAATAGGTGTCGCCGTCCAACTCTTAGACTGAACAAGGAACTCACAACTCCTATCACATATTTAGACACCACTTAAGTGCTAAAGAAAGTGAATGTGTCTAGGCTTGATGCTAAATGGCATTCGCCATTGAAGCATGTATATGGGTAGTGGCATGGAAATGTATATGAGTATGTACATGGGGAGCATCATAACTATCAATAATGGAGTGATCAATATGAGTAACATCTTGATCACCTCTATGTGAAGTATTACAAGCATGAGCAGCTGCTATAATGGAGTGATTAATATGATTAGTAACCTGATCTTTACTATGAGTAGCATGAGTATCCTTGTGATTAGCATGCGGCTCCTTAGGGAAGATACCTCACTAGTGGTAACATGAGAGAAGCATGCTCAAGGCTTGTGCTACAGGTGTGCTAAGTCTATAAGTTCTTGAGAATAAATTTTTAAAGAAAAGATTCAAGTGCAAAAGGACCTCAAGACCCATAAAGAGGCATTTTTGGTGCAAAATAAAACAATTACGAATCAAGAAGCTAGAGTTTTAATAGATGCATTTCAATGTCAAGAATCCAACGCAAGTGTTTGTTCATCAATCGGAGTCCGTTTGACCCACCATTTAATGATCGCAAAGTTTAGTGTTATGAAGCAAATTCTAGATCAAGAAGCTAGAAAAAGCATCTGACAAAGGCTAGAGTAATAGATTTCGATGCCAAAAATTTTCCCATCCAATCAAATCAAGATTTGGAGGCCATTTGCCCTCTCAACCAGGCTGGAATAACTTCAAGCAAGTGTGAAATGAAAAACTTTGAACTAGATATTTTAGAGGCTAGTTTTAACCTTGATTAAAGAAGAAACTCAAGAAATGAAATGACATGGAGGGGTGCTTTTTTGTGCCTCCTTCTCCCCCTAAAAATTTGATATTTTTGGTCCTGCAACAATTCCCCTCTTGCTTTTGGGCATCAGGTCTACCATTTTTTTGCTCTCTAACGCTCCAATTCTCACAAAGAATAATGTGTATTCAACAAGATAAAAAATCAATTTGTCTCTCTCTTGTTTCTCTCTCCTTGTTTCTTGTTCATATGGCTCTTTATGATAGAGAGAGGAAGGGCTGATTTGATGAATCAGTGGTGATGGAAGATGGTTTGAAAACATAATGGAAAGTAAATCACTAATTTGGAAGCATGAGTGGAAAATGGAAAATTACATCAACAGTTCTATTTCCTTGAAATAGGAGACATACATGTATGAATTTTTGAGTAAGCAATTTTATTTAAATTTTATGATGAATTGTTTAGTGCAGATGATATAAAATGGTTGCAAATGATTGAATCATATTTGTTGATATCTAAAATGTGAGAAAATAATTACTTTTTCTTTTCATATGTTTAAAAATAATAAAATCACAAAATCCAAAACACAAGATTTAATAAAAAATGAGATTTTTTTGGATTTTGGAGTTGAAATTATGTTCATATGGCATGAAATTGAATGTACTAATGGATCACACTTCACATAAGTCATACAAATTGGAAAACTAAAAAAATATATTATTTATATTAAAATATAGAGAAAATTTCATGAAAAATAGTCAAAAGAAGAAAAAAATTAAGAAATTTTAGTTTTATGCATAAAAATCATGAAAAAGTAGAAAAATATTTGTGAATATTTAATGAAGGTGAAGCATGAGGATTTGTCTTAGTTTACCTTTGTTTATATATTAAGGTGTATATATTAGGGCTTGCGCTTATGAAAAATTATCATGAGATCTCCATATATTTACACCATCAATCTAAATGTGAACGGTTTGTGTGGCACTGGAATGAAAATATATTTGATTAATTTGTTGATTTCTTCATAATCTTAGCATATAGGTTGTGGTTCGTATAAGTTTTAAAGGGTTCAATAGCATGGGTTAGCCTAGTGAGATCTCTTAGCAATGTAGCACAACGCAAGTAGAAAGAAATCATGAAAAGATTGATTGTGCACTTTACATTGGTTGTGATTCTTTGAGCACAAAATGCCTTACACTTTACATGTGCAATTTAAATATGGTATCGGAAGAAAAATTTATGGATGCATGGCAATCGTATGTCTAGGTGACGACCAACCTTGAGAGTGTAAGATTTTCCTTTGTTGTAGGTTAGTTTGATATATTAGGGAAAATCAATCAAGTGAGGAATACATATAGTCTCATGTATCATTATGCTTATATTATGAAACTCTCATACATCGGTATACTATGTGTAAAATGACACATCTTAGGGCCAATCCTCGGGTTATAAGAGAGTCATAGGATCCATCGTATTCTTCTAGAAGGATCTCTTTATATATGTGAATCAAGGTGTTGATCACCCCTAAGTTTGGATACTTTCTTTGTTGGAGTCAAGAATGGGTAAAATTGTTGGCCTGTAATCGACAAAAATGTGTTATTTATTTAGAGTATTGTATAGTTACCCAATATTCCTAGGTTCAAGGCTATGAGGGTGGTTTGGGGAGCTTAGGAGGCCTGGCTAGAGCCCTAGAGCTATCATGAGACCCGTTTTACATCCCAAGACTAATGATACATTTTTTGGGAGTTGCTAATAAGTGGTATTTTTTCAATGCTGGTTAACTAGGGACTAGTTATTTAGTGTATGCGAAAGAGGTTTGAGATAGATTTTTTATTTTGGGATAGAAACTGTCAAGTTGAAATTCAACGACAAGAAAGAGCTGAAAGGGTTAGTAGGCAAGTTGAAATCATTAGGAGACATTCTCTTAAGCCTAATAGTTTGATATCACTAAGAAAGAGAGGTCTTGTTGACCCGATTAATATCCCAGCTAGTTCATCAAGGGGAGAAGGAAGCTCTAGCATTTCCCTTTCCTTGAAGACCTAATCTACTTCAAGTGGGAGTGTAACCCCATGGATACAAACCCCTAGAGAAAATTTGATCATCATGATTGCATAACCCATTACAATACATGCACAAATGTCCTATTTGCCAACCCTAGGTTTTCCTCTACCCATATTTAATGGGTTAGTAGAGGAAGATACAGAAATTCACATAAGTGAGTTTTAGAAATTAATGTTCCATTGCCGGATTGAGGACAAATGACATTCCATGATGTTTTCCAACATGACTTTGAAAGAAAGAGCTACAATAATGTGGTACCATGGCTTGGAAGCTGAGATCATAACCTTAATTGATTTATTCTTTGTGTCCTTCAAACGAGAGTTTTCCCAACAGGAGTCAGATTGTTGCTGAATATGTTGCAGCCACCTAACCATTTAGCAAAGTGGTTAATCACTTTATAAGAGTTTGATTATTATGAGATTCGGAGCCAACCACTGAAGCTGCAGGGGTATTGTAGAATGTCTTGTGGATTTCGGGAGGCCAAAGGAAATTTTGACTGAGGGAAGTGATATTGAAGTTCTATTTAAAATCAATACAGCTTCCATCCCTTCGTGGTACGTGGCTATAATGCATTATTTATCTATAGGAGGATTTGGGGCTACTTCATCGAAGTCTGAAAAGAAAAAGATCAAGCAACAAGCATTACACTTTTCGATTATAGCAGGTGTGTTGTATCAGAGAGAAGTAGATGATATCTATCGTCATTGTGTAGTACCCGATGAGGTACCATTTATTCTTGAGTGCCATGATTGAGCATGTGGGGGACATTTTGATAGTCGGCTTACCGCCCAAAAAGCTCTCCGTGTTGGATATTAGTGACCATCAATTTTCCAAGATGCTTTTAGTTATGTTAAGCATTGTGATGTCTGTCAAAGATATGATGTGAGGAAAAATCATAGGTAACCTCTATATCCCATTTTGGTTACGTTACCTTTTGAAAAATGGGGTATTGATTTTGTGGGACCAATATACCCTTCATCAACTATGCAAAAGCACTATGTTATTGTAGAAACGAACTACTTTACAAAGTGGTCTGAAGCTCAAGCAACAGTGAACAAAAATGCTAAGGAGATGGTCAGTTTCATTATGGAGCAAATTGTTTGCTAGTTTGGTCCACCGAAGGAGATTGTGTCTGATCAAGGAACAAATAAACAATTGGTGGAAAACTTATCCAAGATATTATCAGAAAGCCAGCGGGACTGGGATAAGAAATTATATGTGGCAGTGTGGGCTTACAACAAGACATTCAAGAAAGCCACAAGCCACACTACATTCAAGCTAGTGTATGGGGAGGAGTATGTTTTGCCATTAGAAATAGAGCTCCCCACTATGCATGTTTCCCTCAATCATTCATTAGGAGAGGAAAAAACATTATAGGAATGGTATACTTCTCTGGCACATCTTAATGAGATTCAATTGCAGGCTTTACTACATCAAGAAGTAGGGAAGAGGAGAATGAAATCCCTTCATGATCTTTGGGCTAAGAAGTACAAATTTGTGAAAGGTCAATTAGTGTTGTATTATGATGCTCGAAGGGACCTCTTTCTAGAAAATTCGATCCCAAATGGTAATGGCTCTACGACCCTTCTAGTAGATTTTCCAAGAGTAGAGATTAAGACTAAAGTTAACTTTAATAATTTGAAGCCTTACTATATGTAAGGGCTAAAGTTAGGCTTGGTGCTTGTGAAGATCCTTCAGGATTCAACTTTAATGTGCAGTAGGTACCAAGACGAGTGGACGGATGCATCATTCCCTATCTAGAGCATATGTACCTTCAGCAATGTTACCACAAAGGTCGAGTGATCTAGTGGAGCAAAGGGTATCGTGCTATTGAGTGGCAAGAGGATCCTGTACGTGGGAGATTAAGGTCTACTACCACCATTGTCAACAAAATTTGACTAATATTTCTATTAATTTCAGCAAGGAAGGAGGGATTTTTCTTGTTATACATCCTCTCTCTTGGCTCAATTTTGCTTATCATAAGTACAATTGAGTTGATTATTATGGTGTGGCCTATCAATGAAGCCTAGGTTTATACTTTGTATTTTGATGGAGCTTCCAAAGGGCCCACTAAACACGTGAGTGTTGGTATGGTTATTAAAAATCCTCGACATAGGGTTATCATGAAAATGGGAGTCTATTTAGGATTCTCTTTTACTAATAATATGGAAAAATACAAGGCCTTGATCATGGGGCTCAATGTAGCCGAATGTGGTAGAATCTTCCGATTATTGGTTAAAGATGACTCGTAGTTAAAGGGGATTAGTAATCAATCAATTAAATGGGATCTATAGTGTGCGAGGTCCCATCTTATGGATGTACCATCCAGTAGCCTTGGATATGTTGCATATCTTTGAGATAGTGACTTGTCAATTAATTCCTTGACGATGGAATCACTTTGCAAATTCCCTGGCTAACTATGCTTTCATAGAAGATGTCTTCTTCAATTGTGATTTAGGGGAGTCCTTATAATTACCTCTTAACATTAGCCCTAAATTATTTTGGGATCTTTTTGCTCTGACATGTCATATTTTGATTGCCGATGGTTAGTTTGGGTTATGAGTGAGGTAGCAAGTGAGCACCCTCCTACTCTATCATGGATGCATAGGATTGTGTATAGTCATATTCTTTGCACACCCCTTGCTATTTATGCAGGGGGGTTAGCTAATAACATGATACACTTAGTGTAGGGCCTAAGAAGCCTTATCCTTGCTCGATTTTGTGCTTTAGTAGAGTAACATTAGGACTAAGGGATTGTTTCAATAGTACGTTGTACTGAATGATAATCTAATGTTTTACTTCATAAGGCCAAAAGGGGCATCTATGTTGAGTTCTAATGTTTTACTTCATAAGGCCAAGAGGGCCATATGTTTTTTTGGTGTAGGTACATTTAATGGTTTTCTATTTTAGTGATTGCATCACACATGTTTGATGAAGTGCCTGAAGGGAGCCTTGACTGTGTGGGAGCTTCTTGTGGCCATTCCAGGTGGGATCGTCGCCTTTCTGAGTTTTCCTCTTAAGCTAATAGTGTTGTATGTGTATGTGGGGGTTCTTTTCTTTTCGTTTGTGGGGACTGGCAATCAGGCATGAAGTCCTAGGGTTTGGCTAGGTATATCTAGGGGAGATTTGAGTAGTTCTCTACCTCTTGTAAGGACATTATTGGGCACTAAAGACCTGTGATAGAGGGTACTCCTTGTGACCCTATCCTTTTCTTGCTTTGCTAGACAGATATCCTAGGTGTCCCTGCTTATAATGGAGGGAAATACCTAGTGTCACATTGACCTAGGTATAAAAGGTGTGAAGGACACTGGCATGGGACCATTCATATGAATATACATTTGTCCTTTCACCTTCTTCCCTATCCTTCCATGGCTGCCAGCCATTTCTCTCTCCTCTTCTCGTCTTTCTCTCTCTATTCCTAGTATTTCTCTCTCCTCATAACTGTCTTTCTCTCTCTTCTGCCATTCTTCTTCTTCTTCTCTGTAGTCTTCTCTCTCCTCTTTCTCTCTCCTAGTTCCTCTCTTCTCTCTCTCATGTCTCCTTCATTACAGTTGGTATCAGAGCCTAGTTTTTAGGTTCTTCCTTTCTCTCTCCTTCCTTTAGATTTAGTTCCTTTTTCAGTCTCAGGAAACCCTACTATGCACTGGTAAAACATTGAAGAACCCCAGCAGCCAAGAAGTACTATAGAGATGGCAGCTTTCTTGAATACCACAACAAAAATCTTTTACTGATTTTCCCTCTTTTCCACTTCAAATAGTCAGTACGCTCAAATTTTGTGAAAATCCATTTTCTAATGACTATAATCTTTTATCGACTTGGAAACTTGAACTTAGCATGTCGAAGACCCTCTTGTGCATGGTTTCCATTGTTATCTTTGCAGCATATTGACATTAAGACCTGCCCAATGGCAACTCGAGGACAGGTTCCCTTAGGCTTTTCAAAAGCACCTCTCATTTCTATCTGAAGCCTATCAGCTCCAGCATAGGAAAGCATCTAGTTGATGCGGAGGATGTGAAAAGGATGCACCCTCACTCTCAAATGGAAGGCATCTTTCCTAGCAAACATGGTCATTTGGTTGATGCAGAGGACGTGAAAAGGATGCACCCTCACTCTCAAATGGAAGGCATCTTTCCCAGTAAACATGGTCATGTACTTGGATCATCTCCAAGGACAAGCAAATGCCTGGATCTCTTGAAATTGCGACCTTCTTGGATGTAGTGGGATGTTTATCAGTAGAGAAAACCAGGAGTTACATTGACCTTTCCTACAGATGTCATGACTTTCTTTACCTCCTCTATGTCTTTGGCTAGTGCTTCCCCTGTAGCTTCTTCCTTGGGTCTATGGAGAAAATTGCAGATTGAGTCCTCCGGTTCCCTCTACGACGACAAGGCGTGCAGTGAATGAGCAGTAAGGGTGTTCTTCCGATAGGATTTAAGTGGAGGCCAGCTTGACCCTTTTGCAAGAGGCGCTTCTGATAAGATTGACTCTTCTTTTGGGGTATTGTGTGCCGCTGATGGGAGAGAAGCCCCTGATTCCATCGCAGGACCATTTGCAATTTGCATAAGCACATGCCCTGATTTGGCAGACACACGAAACATCTTTTGTGGCTCTTTTGCCCAACTTAGTTGGTGATCACAAACAATTGCATTGACAAATGTGTACACAAGTACTAGAAGGTTACAACTACTAATTTGAGTTTGGCACCCAAGTTGTTTCATCAAAAGGTTGCATTTTCCTTGGTGAAGGACAAGTACATGCAGACATCAGTCATTTTCTGATGGTTGTGTGATGTATGCAATAATGGAGTCATTATTGATGAAGTGTGGTAATACAAAAGATGTAAGAAATTGGTCTGTAGAAATCAATTTGTTGGTGAGTGAATTATGTTGGTTATGCATCCGCATTGGTGTTGAAGAAGCCAGAGCTACACACTCCATTTGAGCATTGACAGTGAGAGCAGACAAAGAACTGATCTCTTATCTTTCTTCATTGCAACTTGGTCAACAGACTACAAGCTTCAAACCAATTTAGCACTGACACAAGAAACCTCTTCAATTTACAAAAATCCTTCTTCTCTTTCCTTGTGTCTGCCCCAAACATAAGCATTAGTGCAACATTGCCTTGCCCAATCTATGATTCATCCTTGAGGCTATACAACCATTTATACTTGAAAGCAGTACCTAACAAGACTACTGTGGAAGATAGCATGCAAGGGAGATCGAAAAAACCTTTTATTTCCCTACAAATGGTAGCATTCTTGCACTTACTTTATCAAGTGTTGAGGTTACTGAAATTTCAATTGGATAATACGGCTCACTGCTGATTCCATAGATCCCTGTTGATTTATAGAAGAGGAGGCTATGACTGCATAGAATGCAATGCAACTATCTTCATCCCAAGCTCCAACAACATCAGACTTAAAATATGGCATGCCCTGTGGAGAGGCAATGAAGAGATATGCAAATTCTTTACAAATGTGGAGCATCTCTATTACCAATTTTACTAAGCTTTGTGTTAACTCAACCATTTAGTATATCTTGGCCTTGAACTATGGATTTTCCACATCAAGCACAATAGGGAATATTCTAATACATAGTGACTCAACCAAGCAAAAGAGATGTTGCAATATGCAAGATTGTTGGCTGCAGAGTTTTAACCATCGACCTCAGACTCCAAACTGATGAGCAGCTTCTTTGCTAAAGGCTTAGTAATGCAAGATTGATGGTTTTATTGGAAAGAAAGTGAATCTCAACAGTCAAATCTGCAAAGCTCTAAGGTTTCTTGACAATCTCTTTACATCACTCAGGGAGATTGACAGATCTGAAGTAGAATGCAGGTTGGTTGCTGGAATTGAAGGCTCTGTGTGAATAGCATTCAGTTCATATATGTAGACACATCAGTTACAACATTTAGAGGCATTCTCTGAAGGCTCTATGTGAATATTCAGGGAGATTGACAAATCTGAAGTAGATTGCATGTTGATTGCTTGACACATCAGTTACAACAGCAGCCTGCAGAATAAGAATAGCAGAGTCAAATAGTGAATATTAATGCTTGATCCATAAACACTCTATTCTGACAGTAACAGTGTGTCATTGTTAACCCCAAGTCGAAATGGCAGAAAATGGCGGAAAATGAAGGAAAAAGTGAAAAACGCATGGAAGAAGAGCAAAGTCACGCAGGCGACCTCTAAAATCTTAGCCGAGACCAAAGGCGCAATTTTAAATGAAAGGTGCCTCAAAAAACTTGGAAAACTTTGGTAAAATAGCGCCACGCTCCCTCCTGTGCCAATTGTAAAATATTAGATGGGCATAGGCAAGAGGCGTAAAGCTAGAAGAGGGAAATGGAAAAAAGACCTTGCCACAATGGCCAGTCATGTAAAAAAGGGGATGGGTGCCCATGGGATTTTAGGGTTTGTATATAAAGTTCAAAAAGTGAATGGAAGCTCATTCTTTTGGTGTGTGGCTAACAAGAGCTCTCTTCTTCTTCTCTTCTTCTTGGTTGTGTGTGCTCTTGAGAGAGGGAGTGTGAGAGTGTGAGGGAGTGAGAGTGTGGGAGTGAGGGATCAAGAGGGTAAAGCTCTTCACCATCTCCTCTTCTCTTCTTCTCTCCTCTTCTCTCCTCTTCTCTTCTCTTCTTTCGTGTGCGCGGCTATGGAGGATGGAGCTTGGAGATGGAGAAGGCTTGAGGATGCTTGAGCTAGCATCAAGAATCGTGGAGTTGCCGAGGTGTGTGAGGGAGAAAGCTACTCACATCGGCATCAAGGTAAGCTCACTACACTCATAGGATCGACGACGCGTCGGCTGGGTGAGAGATAGCCATTAGAGCTCACTTGAAACGCTTGAAGCAATAAGCAGTATGTGGGTCTTGGCGGGTGAGCGTGAGCTCCCACTACATTTTGGTTCCATTGCCAAGACCAATGGATTCAAGCTTGAGCACTTGCACGCCTCATATCGAGCATCGAAGTAGGGGATTCATCCCCAAAATGGAGCTTGAGATAGGTAGGAAGTTTGGGTGTTTTTGATCTTCAAAAAAAGTAAGTATTTTGGGATATTTTGGTTGTTTTGATGATTGGAAAACATGGAGAATCTATTTCAATCTTTTGCCTTCTATTTTTGTTGCATTTAGCGTAGGTTAGAATTAGGAAATCGAACCGGATAAGGGTAGGGTTTACTGTTTCAAAACAGGGCAAAATAGGGCAAAAATCGTGAAAACATTGGTGAAATGCTCGCTAGTGATGCCTAAGATCGGCAAGTGAGTGATTGGGGGCATCAACAACACACCCAGGAAGGGGTATAGGAGCCAAGAGGCCAATGTCTTTAAATGGTGTCAGTTATACAACCTCTCATTGAACCCCTAAAAGTGCCAGTTCTGGATGAAGCATGGATGTATCCTAGGGCACATGGTGTCAAGGAATGGCATCGCCACCAACTTCTCAAAAGTCAAGGTCATTGTCGACCTACCACCACCCATTAACTACAAGGGCGTTTAGTGTTTCTTAGGCCATCAGGATACTATCGATGCTTTGAACGGAATTACACACTGATTGCTAGACCATTGTACAAGTTGCTAATCGTATTCGAGTGTAATGAGAAATGCCAGCCTGCATATGAATAGTTGAAGAAGGCTCTCACCACTGCACCAATCTTACAAGCCCCAGACTGGAGCATAACATTCCATGTATGCATAGATGCCTCTAAGTTTGCTCTTGGAGCTATTCTATGCCAGCCTGGTGAAGATAACCTAGATTACCTCGTGAGTTTTGCCAGCAAGCAGCTCATTAAAACCGAGATGAACTATTCTACTACAGAAAGGGAAGGGTTAGCCATAGTGTTTGTTGTAAAGAAATTTAGGCATTATCTGTTGGCCACACCCTTCATCTTTTTCATTGACCATCAAGCCTTGCTTTATCTTGTGAACAAGCCGTGCACTACAGGTCGCATAGTGAGATGGTTACTTATCTTGTTGGAATTTGATTTTTATGTGGTTGTACGTAAGGGAAAGCAGCACTACATGGTTGATCACATGTCCCGCATACCCACAGGAGAAGCTACTGGACAAGGCATACCTGACAACCTACTAGACACTCATCTCTTTGGCTTGTCTAGCGAAAGAGACTTGTTTAGGGCTGATCCAACGCCATATTGGGCCGATGATGTAGTTCAAGTGCTAGAGAACAGTCTGCCTGAGAGACCTATTGAGAAAGCTAGGCTAAGGAGACTTATCTTAAAAATCCAGCCATACCAACTGATCGTCGCCGACCAACTCTATAGGTTAGGACAAGACACTTTGTTGTGTAGATGTGTGTGTGAGAACGAGATACACAATGTATTGAGAGAAGCGCATGGCGGGATAGCTCGAGGACACTTATAGTGGGAATACAACTGCCCATAAGCTGCTACAATCCCAACTATGGTGGCCCACCCTATTTCGTGATGCTACTAAGTTTGGCAAACACTGAGATGAGTGCCAGAGGACTAAGGTGCCCATGTGCAAGGATAAGATGGAGTTTACCCCCGTAATAGCACGACAACCCTTCGAAAAATGGGGCATTGACTTCATTGGGCCTATCAGTCCTACGGCACAGTACTCCCATGCATGCTATATCATTGTGGCAACTAATTACCTGAGGAAGTGGGCAGAGGCAAGATCCACTAGGAAGAACGATGCTAGAACCACTGCAAAGTTCTTGTGGGAGCAGGTCGTTTCACGTTTTGGTTGTCCAATTGAACTAGTAAGTGATTAGGGCACGCACTTCATTAATGAAGTAATATCCCACTTGCTCTCGACCTTCCTAATCATTCATAGAAGGTCCTCGCCCTACTACCCTCAAGAAAATGGCCAAGCAGAATCCACGACTAAAATCCTAGTCAACGTGCTTACCAAAATAGTATCCACATCACGAAGTGACTGGGATAACAAATTGATGGCCGCCTTGTGGGCCTATCGTACAACTTATAAGATGGCTATAGGATAGATGCTCTTTAGGCAGACTTATGGAACCAAGGCCATTCTACCCTTAGAGTTCTTTGTCCCTAGCTTAAGTATAGCAGCTCAGGAGCATTGGGAAGGAAGAGAGGCTTGGACCAACCACTTAGTGGAGTTAGAGCATCTCACAGAGACTCGACTCTTAGCCACCCACGCTCTGAGTTGTGAGAAGGCACGACGAAAGATGTGGTTTGACAAGCATGTCAAACAACACAACTTTGATCAGGGGGACCTCATTCTACTATACTCTGTAAAGGGTCACAAACAGAAAATGAAATTTCAAGGACTAGGATCTTTCTGAGTACATACAATTAGTAGAACAGGCAATGTTGAGTTGGAGAAGCTCGAAGGTGAAGGAATAGGATTCTTCAATGGCAATCGCATGAAAAAGTACTATCCCCCTTCCCATCCGTTGCACGAGACACCTATGCTTGAAGCCCCTATCAATGTCTGCATGGCCACTATTATCGAACTGACAGTTCAAGATGAAGAGGCAGTGGCACCCACCTACCTGAGAATCACGGTCACTGTAGAATAGATGTATTCTTTTGATGCCTTGATCCACGAAGGTGCCGACTATAATATCTTGACGCATGACCATTGGATGGGCATTGGTCAACCTAAATTACAACCCACAAACGCTAAACTCAGCCCATTTGGGGGCAACACTTACTCACTCTTAGGAAAATGCAAAGTGGCTGTCTCCATCGAGTCTGAAAGTATCCCAGTCTTCTTTTATGTATTGCCAAACACTAAAGGGGCCCGTAATAAGTCACTATTAGGTCGCACTTTTAAAAAGCAGACAAACTGCAATGTGGAATATAACCTAGATCGCATCCATATTGCTATAGGCATTGTGCGCATAGTGAAAAATTTCAGCAAAGGGTTATCTTGAGCCTTCTACAATTGCAGAGCCACCTGTAGAGACCCCTATGGCCACGCCCATGACCAAGGCTAGAGAGAAGGGTAGTGATATCTCACCCCATGCTCAAAATGCTAGAACCAAGCCCATCAAGGCCATTCACAAGGCCAAAGAGTCCACACTCATATGGGTGCCAAAATGACAAGGGTCACCTCTGTGTAAACCATAGAAATGTGCTCCTAAATGCAAAAACTATTAGTCACAGCCTAAGAGGTAGCTCAGATGTCATCGCAAAGGCACACTACCACACTGTGATGGATTCCCAAAGATCTCTTGTGAGCACAAGGATACTATGAGGGCAACCCCTGGATATGGGAGCCTAAAAGTGGACATTCGATAGGCTCAACTCTAAGCAACCCCACTCCAGCTAGAGAGGCTTGCCCATACGGAGCACAAACTACAAAGAAAGCTGGACCAGCACTAGTTGTGATTAATGAATCCCAACACATTTATTATCCAAGCTAGACGCCCCAGCATCATCCAAGTCAGAGAAGTTGCGCACCCCCATGCTAGCTCAGATAGAATGTAGCACACCTCATATGCCACTGAAGCCCCCTGCAACATCTCAAAGTGCTCCTGAGTGCAAAGTCCCATCTCTGACACCATCAATGGAGTCACCATTGTCTAGCCCAATTGCACCACCACCACCACCAGGTCTTAAGCCTTCGTATGAAAGACGATCTTTCCTTTCAATGGCCAAGGATCTTGCTGAGACCTTGGGAGATGACGTAGTGACATGCATCAAAGAGTTAGACAACACCTTCACCACATTTGCTAGGAGTTATGAGAGGCTTGACTTAGGACTTCTTGATGAACCCCTTGCTTCTGATGTTCGTGCGTTGCCATGTACTTGGGAGGACTACAAGTTTATGACTGTCAAATTCCCCAAAATTGCCACCGAATTAATCGCTAATGGAGAAATCTCAAAGGAGCAAGCCGTTCTCAAAAGACTAATTACCTCTTACCTCAAGCCTACTCGCTCTACACCTGAACAAGAACTGGAGGAGCTCACACAGCTGGCTAGCTCTGCTTCTTCGTTCTTACAACTGTGGTATGCCTTGTGACTCCAATGGGAGAAAAAAGGCTGTCGTATCATGACCAATGCCAAGCAAAGAAGGGCAATCAAAACAATTGAACATAACCCTACTTATGTAGCACCTCTTTCATTTAGGGTTTTGGCCATTACACGCAACATACACTTAGATGACCAGGTGTTGGCCCACCCTTACATTGACCAATTCCTCACAGAAGAGGAGTTGCACGTTGCTAGTCGCCTCAACTCTGGGGACATCTTTCATGATGTCTTGGCCTATATCAACCAAGCTTCCAAATGACCATGCGAACTTGATCATCATGCCCAGCTTGAATATAACCCTAACCTTTATACTTGGCTATTGGCCAAGTAACTCGCCCCACACAATCCATGCGAGCCCTCCTTCTCCCCTTGCTAATCCTAGGAAGGATTCCCTTAAAACTTAAGGAAAGGGGGAGGGGAGCAAAGTGAGAGCCAAGTGATGTAGCAAGATGTATAATAGATGAAAATGATCAACTGAATTCAAATAGGAAAGAATGCAAGGAGGAAATAGATGTTGCTTTTGAATTATTTCCAAGTTTCATGCCTCTGAATCAGCGCGGAAAATTGTCACATGCATTCTTCCTTGGGTTTTTGTTAGTGATGAGTCAATTCATAATGCTTATGTTGGCATGGTGTGATGACAGGCACCTACCATGGCAAGACAGAGTAAACTTCCATTGACTAAAGAGGAGCTGACAAAGTATGGAATCAACGTCGAGACATGTGGATTTAGCCAGTTCACATTCAAGCATACCATGAATTTAGATGAAGCCATCCTGGAAGAGCCGATCGTGAAGGAGTTGGTGGATAAATGCAACCTTCGAAAGTATGTGGAAAAGGTCAGATAGGCTGTAGACTACAGCATGTGCACTGACTTCTTAAGGAGCTTTGATGAAGGGAGGAGCTATGGCACAATCACAGTAAGAACTGGTGACCAGGAAAGAAGGGTGCAAGTGCCCCTTAATGCAGCTATTGTCGAGAGAAAGCCCTGGGGCTTGTGTCCAAGAAGGAGAGGTGCCCAAAAAGAGATGTGTATGCCATGATGGGAGTCAAAAAAGAGGACATGCACACGGTGGATGGAATCAATTTGGCTAACATTCCAGACCCTACGACAAGGATGCAAGCTACAATGGTCAGGGCCTTTTCTCAGGACACAGATACAACACAGTAATGAACAGAATCGGGGTGCCATTGCTGGAAAGCATCGCGGTAGGAGTTCCAGAGGAGGTGGATTGGAACCACCTTGTCCAAAAAACTATCAAGAGTTCAGCTGCACTCTTGGCTCCAGCTGCATCATCAGTTGGTGGGGAATCTCTGGCATCTAATGCAGGATCTGCAAGAAAAAAATCCTGCCACAAAAGCCTCTACAATCAGATACAGAGGTATCTTGATGGCAATCATCGACGAGGCTATCAAGGATGCCGATGTAGATGAAGAGAAAGCTATGCACCAAAGCTCACCTCATCGCAAGGAAGAAGGCTCGAGCAAAAAGATGGTAAGCGACAAAGGGGAGCCAGAAATACCACCCACTCATGTGGCCAAGCCACGGAAGCAAAAGAATACTGATAAGAGCTAGAAGAAGAAGGAAGAAAGACAGAGGGAAGAAGAGTGAGCCGAGGTGAAGAGGGCTCAAAGAGAGTCAAGGAGGGTGGAGGAGGAATGAAGGAAGAAGGAAGAGGAAGAACTCAAAAGAGTTAGAGAAGAATCAAAGAGGGCAGAAGAAGAGAAGCAAAGAAGTGCAGAGGAGGAAGCCGACGAGCTAAGGATGAAAGAACTGGCTGAGTTGGCAGAGGCCACTCGCAGATCTGTTGAAGAAACCCATGGAGGAGGAGAGATTGACCCTTTGAGTCCCCGCCATGAGGCTGAAGCAAGTGGCAGTGTGGAAGAGGCTCCAGTGGTTGTAGGCAAGGGCAAGTCCCTGCTACACCCCCTGTCTTCCTCCTTCATGTCGGTGCCAAACGACACCACAACCGCCCCGCAAACCACGCTCTCTCTAGACACAGCCCAACTGATGAGCATGATGCAGATGCTTGTCACTAAAGTTGCTGAGATTGTACCGGAGACCGGAGTGAAAAGACCCACTCCCGCAAATCTGAGTCCAAGAAATATCCAAAACCACAAAAGCTAGAGGCATCAACCACTACAGCCCCTACTTCCATGCCACCTGGTGCAGACTATGATGCTTATGTGACTGAGCTTCTAGCATAGTTGAACAAGGCAAAAGAAGAAAAGAAGGTGTCCCTGGTGGAGCTAGAGAAAGAAAAGGAAACTTTGGTAGCCTTGAGGCTAGAAGTTTCAAAGCAAGGAGCCAACCAAAAAAGGGAGGTGAAAGCACTACAAGATCAACTGGAAGCAAAAACAAAGGAAGCCCAAGACAATGAGAGCCACCTAAGACAAAGGCTGGAAGACGAAGAGCAAAACCTGGTGGCAGAGCAGCAGAGCTTAAAGTTACTAGTGCAGCAGTATGTTGACCTGGAATAGAGAACTGCCAAACTAGAAAGGAATAGACAGATAGCAGCTCAAGAAGGCAAGCCAAGCGAGCGACAAGAGGATACCATAGCTTTTCAGCTATGGTATGGACTTGAGGAACAAGACAGACTAGAGAGAGAGATAGAGTTCCTAGCATAGGAAAGGCCGGTAATCCCTGCAGCAAAAGCACAAAGACTGCAACATGAGGCACAACGACTGCAAGGTGCATTGGGGATTGCCAAGGGAGACACAGAGGCCATCATGGCCATGGCCTTCCCACAAAGAAGATTACACCTTGCAGAGATCCAAAGCCACGAGTAGCTTGTGCAAGAAAAGTCAGAACTAATTGCTGAGGCAAAACATAGATTCAGCATTGCAAATCAAGCAAAAGAATTTACTGAAGAATAGCTGGCTTCGAAATCTAGGGAGAGGAAGCAACTCTGGTTCTTGACAAACAAGCAACAGCAGGTGGTGACAACCTTGGCAAGTGAGCTGGAAGAGGAAAGAGAGAAGATGGACGAGAGAGCCAACAAGTGGGAAAAGAACAATTTTGAAAGAGCTACGTAATTAACGGAACACTTGGAAGTGGGCTGAGTGCGAGAGAGTGCTTGTCGAATCTAGGGCACAAGCTGCCAATGTATGTGCCAACACACAAAGGCAATCCTTTCTCAGCACATTACTACATGTCACCCAAGCGAAGGGCAATGATTCAGTGGGGAAGGTAAGAATGAAGCTAGAACTGACTATCCGAGCACTAAGGTATGGCCTTCAAGAACGGGAGCTTCCAACAGGCATAGGAATCACAAAAGAGCAACAATTTCACTACCTGCACCGTGCTGGCCTGTCCACTGTTGAGCTTAAAAAACTTGGGTTCGAAGACCATGAGCAACCACCACCACCACCACAAGCGGCCCCAGCAATTGCCGAGCAAAATGTCAAAGAGGGTCCGGACTTTGAGCAAGATGCTAAAGAAGAGCAACAAAGAATGCCCAGTCCACCTCTACTAGACCTAGTGCCTAAAGAGCCCGAAGATGCCCACATGCCCAAGTGCATTGTGGCATCCAGAAGAAGAAGACAAAAACTAGCAGAGGAAGCCCAATGCAGAGCACGGTCACTACCAAGACAATTCATTGAAGATCCGGTGCCACTACAAGGGAATTCCCATCCTATCAATTGGCGTCAGGAATTGGTCAAATGGCATGAACGGCAGTTCCAGACGAGGCCATTTGAGCTTTCATTTGCTTATCCATGCTCTCTGGACCATGCATTGCCTCTAAGCGTTCTAGCCCAAGATCAAGGATCTGGCTAATGATCTTGCAAACAGGTGGATAGAGGAAAGAAGGCTCATAATAACCAAATAGAGGCAAGAGCCTGCAGATTATTGGCAGGACAAGGTAAACAGGGTTCCCAAAACTGTCCAAGGCTACGAGGCACAGCCAAAGTGGCCGAGGAGGATTTGGGATACCAATTTTGACGCCAGGACCACCTTCTGCAGCTCACTCCCTAAAGAACGCAATGACTCCACCTACATGCCCTACCCCCGTAGGCATGGATTTGACTACGATCGAAACATTCATGGGGATTTTGACTTTCTTAAGATATATAACGTTAATACTCGGAGCCCCGAGGAATGCTTAGTCTTTAGGTTAGAGGATCTCCTCTCATCTATCAACCACTTCCTAGCAGATTTTTCTTCTTGCCAGGATCTAGCCTTCTTAACCACCTGTAATTATCTTAGGCTTATCAAGTTCCTATTAATGCAGAGACCCTTAGCCGAGGAAGCCGACCTCCCTCCACTCTTTTTTGACATCAACCTAGGGATAGATAGTAGAGCCATGACTAGATTAATGATGAGGGCAACCCTGCTTCCCTCCTTTCGCCTAGAAATCCTAGAACACATGAATGATATCCGCTTCATGAGATGCAATCATCCTTTCTTGTTATCCACACCTCTGAAGGCCTGGGCCACTATCAAAGAATATCTACAAAGTCCTCCATTCCTATCCTAATGCTTGCGACCACCTCCTAATCCGGCTAAAGGGGATAGGCATTAGCCAGGACAAATTTCTTGTATGCAATTCTTTTATTTTTATTTTTATTTTTATTTTATAAAATTAGGAGGGCTCACTTTGCTCACTACACCTAGGGTTTTTCCCTAGCCCCTCCCTCACTTCACGCTTAGGGCACATCAAGGGAAGGACTTCCAGACCTGTCACCCTAAGTTTTGCACTACACCTTCAACAACACACGAACTGGGCCCTCAAGTGTGGGACATTACCAAGGGCTTAGACCCATCTCCCAGTTCCACTACACATGCACTTACACCACACCATGAGATAGACATACCCCTTAGGGAGTGCACAACTTTCTCTTACAGGCTATGATCGTGACTCAGTGAATGGCTACCCACCTAAAGAAGATCATCCACGACGTCTGCTAATGTCCAAGAATTTTTCTCTGAGTCAGACAGCACACCACTACAACAACTTCAGGAAAAACTTCTGCGTATTCTGATGGTTGGATGGACCAACGTGCTTGATGTAGCCGGCCATCTACCTGTTGATGGCTACCATGAGTGAACTGAATCAAGCAGAAGGAAAAATCAGTGATAGACCCACCATTGGCATAGATCTTGGAACCTCATCTTCTCCAAATGATTAGAGATCCCCAGGTTTAACATCCATCGCAGAATGGGAGCTACAACTGTGTGATAAATGCCGAGCATCTTCATGCTGTCTAGAGCATGACGGAATCTCTCCCGGTCATCGTTAATCAAACTCCATCACCTCTCATTCACAACAACACCTTTTTATTGTGGTCATCTACCCACTAGTTCCACTTAGCAACAACCCCAACTACCCCACTACTCCCCACCATAGTGCCATGGGACAAGCACTCAGCTAGGAGGGGGGTAATGTTTACCACAACACAGAGGATCCGCAAATGAAGCAGAGAAGCGAGAAAACGGAAGAAGGAGATAACCAAAAGGGAAAACGACAAAGGAAGGAAAAGGCGCCCCGGATGGAGGTCAGACCCCGAAAAATTTGAGTGACGACCTCTCGAGAAGGCCTCAATGTCGCCTCGAGAAAAGAAAAGAGTAAAAGCACACCATTAATTGTGAAAGTGCTCCCGAATCCTTGTAAAAGAGTGCCAGGCTCACTCCTGTGCAAATTGTATGCATTAGTTGGGAATGGGATAAGTTAGAATGGTGGAAAATAGGAAAAGAGCACCTAGGTTAATGGCCGGCCATGTAAAAAGTGGGGTGACCACCCAAAAAGTAGGGCATGTATATAAAGTTCAAAAGTGAATGAGAAGCTCATTCTTGTGTGTGGCCAAAGCTTCTTCTTCTTTTTCTCTTGTTTCTTGCATTCTTTCTTGCGCTTGAGTGAGGGATTGAGGGAGTGTGAGGGAGTGAGTGTGTGAGACTGAGGGATCGTGGAGAAGAAGCTCCCCATCTTCTCTTCTTCTCTTCTCTTGCGCAGCTATGGAGGATGGAGCTTGATGGAGAGGGCTTGAGGTTGCTTGAGCTCGCCACAAGGATCGTGGAACTACCAAAGTGCAAGAGAGAGGAGGGAACTCGATCAAGCATCAAGGTAAGCTCACTATACCCATAAGGTAGGCATTGCGCGTCGGCTATGTGAGAGGTAGCCATGGCTGCTCAGCTTGAAACGCTTGATCAATAAGCGGTCCATAGGTCTCGGGGTAGAGCTCCGTAGCTCCCCTCCAAACCCAGTTGTCCACTCTCGCTCCCAAACAACAACCCTTACTCTCACAGTATAACTAAACCATTTTCTCAAACACTCACTCACTCCCTACTCAATGATCACACCACCTAGGTCACACTTTCTCACACCACTTCCTTCATACCACCTCATTCACACTACTCACTAACCCTACTACTCGCACCACCTCTCTCACTCGCACCACTTAACTTGAACCACCTTGACCCCACCACCTCACTCACACCACCTCTTCTACTCGCACCACTTCCTTTGAACCACCTCACTCACTTGCACCACTTCACTCAAACCACCTTGACCCCACCACCTCACTCACTCGTAGTACCTCATTTGCACCACTTCATTGGAACCACCTTGACCCCTCACCTCACTCACTCGTACCACCTCTCTCACTCCCACCACTTCGTTCAAACCATCTCACTAACTCGGAGCACCTCACTCATTTGAACCACCTTGATCCTAGCCCACTCACTTGGATACCCTAGGTCACACCCACCTCACTACACACTCATACCACCTAGTTAAAACTCATTCTCACCACTCACTACTCACTCACATTGCTTTCTTCAAACCACCTCATTTGCACTACTCACCCTACTCCTTCGAATCAATGTACTCACTTACACCACCCCAACCCTAATCTCTCACAAACCCTAATTATCATTCAAACCACTCACCCCTCACTCAAAACACCACACCTCACTCTTACTCCTCTCTCACTAATCCCCCACTTACTCATCCACACGCATCGTTCACTCATCCTTGAGAGTGGAATTTTGATGCTGAGAAGTGCTTAAAAATAGCTAAAAATTATGAATATCAAGGGAAAAATACTCAACGTCTAAGGCAGCGGCTCGATCTAGGACGATTTTAAGCGCCAAAGTGCTTTAAAGGCGCCCGAGCGGCACTTGTTGATTTTTCATAATTTTTCAAACTATCGTGCAGGTTGACAAGAGTTACTGGCCAATGCGGGATGCCGAGTCAGATGCCCAGGATTTTTCAGAGCTCAATTCGGAGTCCGGACAGGGAAATGGTCACAAAATGGTCAAGATATGAAAAGGTGGACATGAGTTGGGCCAAGTGGTAAGTGACCCTTGGGGTCTTGGAAGCATTTTATGCCAAACAAAATTGTGGCATGAAAGATGAGTGGAAAAACATGGAGAAAATGTGGAGAAAGATGACGCTCGAAAAATGCGCCATGAATGGATGAGAGGCATCATGGCTGTTGCAAACAACCCCCCAATTGATCATGGGGCTTGAATCCCCTCTGTCTGTGGACTCTATCACTTGTCTTCACTCCTCCAATGGTGGACTCTATGAAGATCTCTGATTTCAGTCTTTCTCTCTCCTTCCTCTCTCTCCCCTAAAGGCAGATTCATGTGGTGAAGAAGAAGAAGAAGAATGGATGATGGATGCTTGTCCAATGAAGACCGAATCGCTCCATAGTGCAAGAGGACTGAAGATTGCTGAATGTGGACTCTCATGAGAAGTAATGGTGGCTGGAAATCAGTCCCGAGATATGGAAAATAAAAACCCGCAACCCGCAAAAGAACGGTAATCTCATTTTTATAAAGGAAAATGGTGTTTTTATGCAATTTGCTTGATGAATTCTTGTTCCCATGAGATGATTATGCATTATAATGTTGTCTTGAATGTCTTTCAACTTTTTATGCTCAGAAAATCAAAAAATCATAAGTGTTGTGGATGAAATTAGTAGTAAAAAACCTGTAAATATGCAAAATATGGAAAAATTGGGTGTTTTTGAGATATCAATGGAAAATATCATAAGACACACCAACTAAACTTGTCTTTTTGCTGCAAATGAACATCAGGGCCATAGCCGATAACTCATTTTGAATTTTCAGTCATTAAATATTGGAAAAATACAAGAAAAATAGGGAAAATAAGGAAAAATTAGGGGAAAAATGGATTTTGAGTGCCGAAAATTAAGGAAAAATAATATTCATGTTTGTGGATGTATGGAGGGTCTGAAGTATGAGGTTTAGCCTCAGTTCAGCCCTACCTCTATGTTTTAGTGGGTTTTTATGCTTTTCATACAATAAAAATGTGGAAAATGAATCCTAAACCAATCAATAATGCACAACCTAAACGGGTGAGGGGGTAGAGTGTATAAAAGGTGTTTAAATGCTGAATGAAATGATGAAAAGCTTGTTGGTTTTTATGCATACCATTTAGATCAGTCGTTAATTGAAAATTAAGAACCTAGTAGTACGAGGGTTTCTCGGTTCTAGGTTCATGCAACGCCGCATACGAGCGATAGTCGAAATCATTGAAAGAAATGTTTTCCACATGTGCACCAATGTTGATTTTCTTAATTGTTTGAGCACGTGGACATTCACAATTTGCATGAAGCATGAAAGTTAAAAGGTATCAGACAATACCTCCTGGATGCATGGCAATTGCTTTCTAGAGATATGACCAACGTTGAGTGAGTAAGGTTGTCCAAGTTGTAGGCTAGGCGTTGGGTCTAAGGGAAAGTAAAGTGAGGAAGCATGGTATATCTCCTAGAAATATGCGGATCATAAAAGAGAGAAGTTTGTGTGCGTATGTTATATATGTTTAGCGACGCATCCAGGGGCCAATCCCCAAGGTGTAAGAGAGTCGCAGTGAGGTAGCGGCAGTCAGCCGTTGGAGGACCTCCTATGTTTGTGCTTCGTCCTATTTGGCAATGTGTTGGGACTCCCTCTGAGGAGTGTTAATTGGGTTAGAGTTGGACTACAAGACATAGTACAAACGCAAGATGTTTAGGAAGATGATGTATGTGTCATCCACGCTCCTGGTCGCGAGGCCGTAGGGTTGTTGAGTGCATGATAGAGGTCCGACTAGTGCATGAGCCAGTGCCGGCCTGTTTTAGGTCCCATCAATCCTCTCTTAGCTCTCACTTTATCACTCCCACACTCACTCACGCTCTCACTTACACTCACACCCATAGTCACTCAAAATATGCCTCAAGATTCACTCCCACTTGTCTTACTCACATTCTAAATTTGAACCTCTTTCTTTATGTATTTGCATCAATGCTCCATCCCAAATTTCCATATTGTTAGTATGACATGGTTGTGATACTTTGAGGAATTACTTGCACCCATGCACATTCCATTGGAAAGGAAAGCCTGATTTTACACACCTCAATCTTGCAAGTTTTTGAATCAAAGTGTTGCAAAGTGCCTTGATAACTTGTGGGTTTTGAAGTCAAGCATTCGAAGTAAATATCTTAATGACTTAAGAACTCAACAAGAGCTTGTTAAACTAAGTAACCACCTCATCATATTGCAAGGAACTAGCACACATTGCACTTAGCACCTTGGCAACACACATTGGGTTGACATTACCTTAGGTCATTCAGGATCATAAAACACAAAAATAAGAGTCACTTTCACATCTACATATAGGACAAAATACAAGCCATTAGGGGGAGAAATCATCCAACCAAGCTGCCATCATCATGTGCTCCATTCCAATCATTACAAGGGCTCGATGAGTAAAATATTGTTGACCAAGCTATCGTAAGTCCTAGGCCCCCTTTGAATAATTTTTAACCACATTCAAGATAGTGCCAAGACCGCAGCAATTGAGACGAGAAACCAACCACAGCGCCCATAATTTCACCACTTGCACTTGGTGTATATCACAAGACCAGTTGGCCAACGAGAGACAAATTTGAAGAATAGAGATTCCAAGCAACAAAGTAACTGCGAAATCCAAGAAGAACTCACAAGCCTAGAGAGTTGGAAGAGAACACCCACACTAAGAACCACACAAGATCATTGCAAGAAGAGTTGAAGAGTTTGTCATCTAGCTATTAAGATCCCTATACTCTATTGACATGCCTCATAATGGACTCAACCTTAGGTCTCAAAGTCCTAAAACCTAATGAGTCAACACAACTAAGTGAATATTCCCATCCATCTATCCATTCACATGTTGCTAGAGCTAGCAACACAAGAGCCTCCGCAAGCTAGTAGGCCAAATGGTGCTAAATAAATTTCCAAAGGCTCTGACCTTAGATGCATTGAGTGCAGCATCACTTGCATATATCATGACTATCCAACATTCAAGGCTTCATGTAGTATTGTAACTAGGTCTATCACGCCTAATATACGAAAGGTCCAAGCCACAAACAATGACCCAAAAGATGAAGAGGTAATCCCTCCTGCATATCTTAGGGTCACACTAAGACAAGGAGACCTCATCATTGATTCTCTCATAGATGATGGTTTAGATTAAAACATCTTGATCTATGAGGTATGGACTGAACCTGAACTCGTCCCAACTAATGTAGCTATCAAGTTGTATGGAGGATCAGCCTACTCCCTCTTAGGATGATACAAAATTCTCTGGACTGTTGAGACTAAAAGCATGCCCATAGTGTTTTATGTGCTTCCAAATTGAGAAGATATGGGAAAAGAAAGTCTTTCTTGGAAGAACTTTCAAGCGTGCAACCACATGTATTGTGGACTACAAAGCACATTGTATACACTTATGCTTACCAGACATGGAGATAGTTAGTACTTTTAGTAAAGGAAGGGCAAGAAGCTAGTTCCTATGACACTTGAGTCCACAATTCCAAAAGAGCAACCACTTGAAATTGCTGCTACTCCACAAGAGGAACTCGTAATGTTCGAAAAGTCCTTGAGCAAGGGGGAAAAGCTAGAGCCAAAGCAACCACTTCCATGTGACACTTCTCAAGTTAAAATGGAAAGTCCAAGGATAGATGAGATAAAACCCTCAAGTGTTGATAAGCAACAACCCCAGGTTGTTGTTGGTTCTTCAAAACCACCAAATTTTTCTCAAAACCAAGAACCTTTGTCACCCAAACCAAAACAAAAAATCTGGCAACAAGAGCCTAGCGTAGCTTCTCAATCTAAGAAAAAGGATCCATAAGGGACAATTTCGAAAACATCAAAAGAGCGACGACCTCCCTCTACAAGTGTCGTCACAAACAAATCTGGAACTATCAAGACCATGAATACTTCCACTCAATCCAAGGATTCAAGCGTAGTCTTTTTTGAATGTTATGATTGTCCACTCCACTGAATCAGAAGTTACTATTTCCAATTTTGAGATGGAACCCATACAATCATAGCCCTTAGCTATGACTAAGACTATTACTTCAGCTAAAGAACAAGTCCCTAGTACTTCAATCTCACACAAGGATATATAATAATCCCTTGTGTGACAAACTTCTTTCAGAGGAAGAGCTACACATTTAAGTTGATTAGGACAACGAGACATGATAACTGATGTCACTAGATATATTCTTTTTCTCACCCATGACCCACAACTTCTTGATGAGCATGCTTCATTCGAATACAATCCTCATTTCTATGAATGGTTTATTCCAAGACTACAAGACAAAACATCAAATCTTCCCTCTACTTCTAGTACTATAATGATTGAATCTTCATCCAATGATGTGAAGGAGAGTGATGTACATAAACCTTCTCCTGACCCCCTAGACACAATGGTTGGAAGAGGTATGCTTGTGACTCCATATCCTAGGCCCAACGCCACTAACATCCCACTAGCTCACCCCACCACTTACTCCCAATTGAGCCGCTTGAACCTCAAGATACTTCCAAGGAGGTTACTGAGACACATCTCCAGATCAGTCCTACTAAACTTGACCCTCCTTCTAGGATCAAGCCTTTGCTAATGTGTCAACCATTGAGTACCATGGTTTCTCATTTAGCAAAGAAATTCAATTCCTCTGAAATAGAATGCCTACTCAAATTTGAGGCTATATACACTACTTATGCAAAGTTGTTTGCAATGATTGATCTAGGCCTTGCTGATGATGAGGCAATTTAGGTTGCTTCTCAATGGCATTCCACTTGGGAGGAAAGTGACCATCTTTTTTATAAAAGCCTCTTGATTTAGGAGCAATATGTTAGGACTCTCCATCAAAAGCACTTGCTATAATGCATATTCAATCTTACAATTGTGTGACCAAAATCCAAGACCAATTAGTACTGGATGAGCTTAAGCAAAATTGTCATTCCTCAAGTCCATTCTTATAGAAGTGGTTTTCTCATCGACTTGATATTTCTTGCGATGGCAGTCACCTTATGACCACAAATGAGCAACATCTTACGGTTAGTATGCTTCAATTTGACCCAACTTATTGTGAGACCACTTCACACTGCGCTCTATCATCCTAGCTTGCAATCTTGCCTTGCCACAAAAATTGATATATCACCCATTGCTTGACAGGATTTTGATCGAAGAGAAACTACACATTGCTAGTCTCTTTGTAGGACACTCTTTGCTTGGTGATCTGATTATACATTTGTGGACTAGTTGCCAAACCACTTAACTTGGATGCTTTTGCTGAATGGCAATACAATTCGAATTTCTATGATTGGTGGATCCCAAAAATTGTAGATTACTAACTCTTTTTCTGTTTTAGTCTTAGTTTCTTTGTACATATTTTTCTTTAGCTCAATTTGTTACACTAACAATAACACAATCCCTCCGACTTTAGAAACAACACTACATCTTATGCTAGGGAAAAAAAATAAAAACAAGAGATACAAGCTCAAACCCTTTCACTCTTTGTGTGATGGTGAAATTCAAAGAAGAAAAAATTTGTTCATAATTCTCTATATATTATTCCCCTGAATCCACTGCAAGGTACTCTCAAAGTTTTACCAAGTGAATGCAGGAAAACAATAGGTCACAAAGCAATGCAATGAACCTCGATGGTTGAAGACAATATCATTGGCAATAAAAGCTTTCTATGAATATCCTAGGTTGCAACAACATTAACAACTTGAAGCTAACACTAGCATTAGAACCTTCTTAAAGATCCAAGCTCGCACGGCATCAGGTCAAGACATTAAAGGCCAATCAAGAAAACAAATTTATCTTGGAGCCTCACTGATGAAACACAATAGAACTTAAATAACTCACCAAGGTTCCAATTTCTTCACTGACAACATACCTTGACTACAGCATCCAATGGTCATCTACTTCCTTAGGAGCCATTGCAAATTTCTTGATCAATGAACATACACGTCTTCATTGCCAAGTTCAGGTTCTTCTTTAACAACAACTTCATCAACAATGTGGAAATGTGCTTCAATTTCTAGTCTCAATATTCAAATCTTCATTGTATGCACCTCAATGCACCAATCATCTTATGTAATAAGTTTTATTCTTTGTAGTCAACCTTTTGATCTCATACTTCTATTTCTCCTTGTAAGGAAGCATGCCTTATTGTATATCACCATTGCTACTTGACTTGCCAAAAGAAAAAAAGAAGAAGAACAAAGAGAGAAAAGAGTGAAAAAAAATGAGAGGTAAAAAAAGAAAAAAAATAAGAAAAATACACTCACATGTATTGCACCGCACTTAGGGCTCCTCAAGTTGGATGCATCCAATGGCTTCAGTCGACTGGCTCAATCTATAACCCCCCTAGCCCTTTTTCCATTTTTGTGCACATTTGCTTAGGGCACCTCAAGGTCAGGACATACTAAGGAGGCTTAGCTTGTGTTGGTTAGACCTGTCTCCCTAGGTCACCTACACATTTCATCCCTTCATTTGATTTATCCATTGTCATCAATCCTTACTTCCCAGCAAGCTAGAAAAGGTTCTTCAACATAAAGTCAACCTTTGCATCAGCTACTACCATGTGTGGTTGATCTTGCAGAGACCCATGTTCTTCAAGAGTTTATTGGATTGGACACTTGCTAATTGCTGTTCCCTCAGCCATGACAAGTTTTCCCATCATCTTCTCTTCAAGTTCCTTTGCTTCATTAAGCTTCATCATCAATAGAAGCACCCAAGAAGAAGAATTCTAACTATGTATTAGACTATGTAAGCATGTGCACTCACTTAGTATTTACACCAGTTACTATTCACCATTTTAGGTCCTCAAGTGTGAGACAAAGCTTCAGGCTTAATCCATCTCCCAAACCAACATTATTATTTGTCTTGTGCACGAATAGCAGACTAGCACTTTCCCCTAGGGAGCAATTTCACGAGAGGTTTTACTTCGCAAGTTCAAAGTTTGTGGAGGATCACGTGTCATCACTACTACATCAACATCCAATCTCCCGTCTTTTGCAATATCCCAATCATTTCCCATGACCATCCATTAGAAGGACCCGCAGTCAAGCTATCTCTTTAACAACACCCAGTTCTACAAGATTTATCACTAGCAACAACATCAATCACCATCTACCACAACATGAGCAACATCCTCTATCCCAACCACAGTAGAAAGAATCTTATCTTCCTCAAAAGCCACATTTCTTCATCAACTATATTCATTCATCCTCCATCATGCTTACTTCCTTGACTGTTCCTAGCATTATGCGTCCTCCGTGCAAGCTACTACATGCTACCTACAACGTGACTACCCTGGGACTAGCACTCATCTAGGCTACAAAAAGCACAAGTTTTGGCAGCTATTTTGGATTATGGGCATTATCATATTATCATGGATGTATTCCTTTGTGAGAGACAAGCTCATTCCCATGCAGATTGTATTTATCACCTATAGTTGTATTTGTTGAGCCTGTAAGTGTTGTGTGGTTGCGTACATATATTTGTGATTAGATTAGCATAGGCTTGGTCTATTTAGGCTAAGGTACAGGCATGCTTCAAGGATTAACGAGTCTAGAGCCCACTAAGTGGGTAGGATGCCCAAGAGAGGGAACAAACCCTAAATGCAAAAGGGGCACAAACCCTAACCCTAATTCTTGGTCTATATAAGGGTGGGAGGTCTCAGTTGTATTCACCCGTTTTGCACATCCATGATGCTACAGAGGCTCTATCAGTGTGACTACTCAAGCTTTCTATTCTATCTTTCCATTCTATCATCTTGCTTCCCTTGTGTTGAGAGTGATTGAGAGGGAGTGGTGAGAGGTGTGTTGAATGAGGGACACTAAGGGAAGGTGAAGCTCTTTGTTGTCTTCTTGCTTTTCTCTTCTTCTCTACTAGATCATCAACTTCATGATGCAACCAGCACACAAACAAATTTTCATCCAATAAGAACATAATTATCATCATAAACTATAAAAAATCCTTCATTTTCTTCATAAAAATGGTAATACCGTGTTTTTATGTAACCGGAGACGCCTTGAATGACTTCATAACCAACAGACGGAGCCTCCATTGCTCTCAATCCAATGCTGTACTTCACTCTTCAGCATCTCCAACAATCTCCATCACCATTTCTTTCATTCTCCTTCCCCGGTTCCTTCATCAAGATGGTACACATGAACAACCCATAGAGAAGAGAGAGAGGGAGGAGAGAGAAAGACTAGATTCCGTTCTCTTCATCCGGGCAGCCATTCCTCGCGCGAAGACCGGTGATATGACCAGCCAAGAGGGAGAAGTTGAGGGGTAATGTCTGTTGTATAGGTTGTTTGCATCCTCCATGCATGATGTAGGGGGAAGATGGCACATTTTTCGATGCCTGCATCCACGCTATGCTCACGCTTCTTCACAATGTCCACCTTTTCAAATCTTGGCCAATTTTTGGCCTCTTCCTCGTCTAGACTCCATTTCAGCCTTTGAACAATCCTGCGCATCCGTCTTGACATCCCGCACTGACTAGCAGCTCCTGGCATCCTGCATAGTAGTTGGAAAAATTATCAAAAATCCACAAGTGTCACTCGGGCGCCTTTTAAAAGCCGTCTTTCACTTGGTGCTTAAAATTGTCCTAGCTACAGCCGCCGCCTTCGATGTTAAATATTTTTCCCCTAAATTCTAGATTTTTTCGTAAATTTTAGGCACATCCCTCTCATTGGTGACCACAGGATAGGGCAACTCAGCCCATCAAATCCCACAATAGATCTGCACAAAACAACCAAAGGAAGCATCAAGGTGATACAAAATAGATACATACTAAAACACAGCACAATGCTCACCCTACCCCCTCACAAAACCAAGGCATGAAATCCACAAGGAGTAGGCCTAGCATAATCTAATAGAAGGTCTGAAGCTAGTCACTAACCGACTACTCCAACACGGCCAAACCAAAAAGAACTACCAAAGAAATCGCCCTAAGTGGTGGTCTTAACTACCTACCAAACTAAGGACAACATAATCAGGAGCTCCTACTAGGCGAGGACTCCTATAGCCTGATCAAGAAGTATTTCCTTGTAGCACATTTCTTCTTTTAGGTTTTTATTTTCCCATACTTGGGCATGTAAAAAGGAGGGAGCTGAACGTATTGACCCAAGGGGAAAAGGGCATCGGCCTCAGGTCATATCTCAATACCCAAGATCCTACCAAGCCCTTGCAAGGCGACACTTAATCCTTTTCTGACGCTCACTTTTATTTTCGCTCCAACCTTCCTTCCTTTCTTCTTTTCCAGCAAGATGCCACCCCTAGGAAGACAAGGCATCGGCCCCGGGTCTGACTCATCCCCAAGAACCTACCAAGCTTGCGTAAGGCGATGATCAACTGCTCCTAAATTTTTCTTTCTTTTCTTTTCTATTTTTACAGGGGTTAGAACCCCTTTCTACATACCTTTGTATATATTTATTTTCTTTGAGATATTCAGGGTTTTTTTCCTCTATCATCATCATTCTTTTCCTCTGGTGGTAGGCTTCTCTAAGTGCCTCACAACTACGCAAGAACTCCTAGAACGGCTGCCTAGCAGGCTAGCAGAACAGGGTCACTAGAACTACATTCTAAAATAGGTCTTTCGGTGCCTGGAAATGTCTTTACAAGAGGCAACGACTACTTAGACCTCCCTCAGACATACCTAACCTAAACCTGGGACTTCATGCCTTGGACGCCGATCCCCAATCAAAAAAAAGAAATCCCCTACAAGTACATAGACACATATATCATAAAAACACGGTACTCGTAATGGAGAGATATCACCTGTATAGGGCCACGAGAAGTCTCCTTCCAAGCTCTTGTTCGAACCTGTCTAGCACAGAATTAAAACAAGAAACCATTAACCGCACCTATACTAAACAGACGACAGGCCCTCTTGGCCTAATGAAATAAAGCACTTCACTACGTATACAAAATCTGATTAGCCCTCTTGGCCTAATGAAATAAAGCATTTCAAACCTCGCAAAACTGGCCCTCTTGGCCTAACGAGATCAAACAAAATAGCACCTACAAATCCCTCCCCAAAATAGTACAGATATACAATAATATGCCCCTTTCCAAGGAGGAAAAATAGGCTCGCAGCCCTAAGCTAAATGCATAAGATTATGACCCATCCCTCTTGCATATATAGCAAGAGGCATATGCATAACATGTTGTCTAATCAGCCTATGGGTCCAGGATAACAACAATAGATTGGTCTCAGCTACTCTTTGCATCACCCATATCAACCATCGCCTGCCATATATTGCATGCTTTGATAACATTCCCCACAAGCGACCGGGTCCTGTCTCATTATTGATAGCAATATCCAAACTAGGACCACAGTTGAAGAAAAGGTATTCTTCATAAGCAAGATTTGCCAGTGAATCCGCAAACTGGTTCCAATAACGTGGAATCAGCTGAAGATATACTCTCTCAAACTCCTCAAGTAGGGTCATAGCAGTTCGATGATACATACAAAGGATGGGATTCCGCACTGCGTATGTCCCATCTAGCTGATTCAAGATCAACTGAGAATCCCATTTTACTAACAATGCTGAATACCACCTTGTTTGGCAATATGTAGTCCCATAATCAAGGCTTTATACTCTACCATATTGTTAGTGAATCCTACCCCGAGATAAGCAGCTAACTTCATCGTAACTCTTTGTCGAGGATCTTGGATTACTACTCCCACACTCCCTATTTTATTAGGGCCCCTAGACGCCCTGTCAAAAAATAATATGTACATACAAAATGGATTTACACAACCTGCCATCACGAACTCCTCTATTCGTAATTATGATATTCAAAATTTAGCATGTTTAGAGGATGAACTGACGGCTCCATCCCACCTTCTTCATTAAACTCAACAGGGATACTTGTCAACATTTGTAAACAGTGATGAGAGAAGATTGTGATCCCCTACACAAAGGTTCCATCTTCTTGCTCAATCACTTTGTATCCTTTGCTCCACCAGATAAGTTTCCCCTGATGGTATCTCTGCTCTAGATATGGGTGCTCCAAATAAGGAATTAACCGCCCCATATCAACCAGCTTTAAGCTCTTTTGCATGTCTCAAATCAGCCCCAACATGGACTTGCAGTGCATTTCTCCATGTTAGCATGCTTAGAAATAATAAGGTTTAATCTTATTAATATTAACTTTATTTTTAAATTCTACTCCTTGCAAATCAGCTAGTAGAGCCGTAGACCTATTTTTTCCTATCCTGACAATCTTGTAGGGGCCAACCCATCTAGGTTCCAGCTTCCTTGGAAACAGCTCCCTACACGCATCATAGTACATAACTAATTGCCATTTTTTGAAGGTATACTTCTTTGCTTTAAGGTCGTGCAACTGCTTCATCTGATGTTTAGCTGCCTCCTGGTGTAATAAGCTCTGCAATTTCAATTCATCCAGGTGGGCTATGGTCGTGAAACGTTCAAAGATTGAATCCTCATCTCCCAAAGAGTGGTTAATTGCAAACCGTATGGTTGGCTACTCAATTTTGAGGGGTAACACACACTCTTCTCCATAGATTAATTTAAATGGAGTATGGCCGGTAGCTCACTTGAACGTTGTATTGTATGCCCATACTGCCACATACAACTTCATGTCCCAGTCTCGTTTCTTCTCAGAGACTATTTTAGACAAGATAGCCATAAGCTACTTATTAGTACTTTCGACTTGCCCATTGGCTTGCAGATTATAAGGGGTCATTTTATTGTACTTGACTTGCCAAGCTTGCTTTTAATCACCTTATTCAAAAAATGGGTTCCACGGTCCGACACTAGTTCCTTCGGTGAACCGAAACGGCAGATAATCTGCTCTAAAAGAAAACTTGCAATCTCTTTTGCATTGTCTTGCCTTATCGCCCGTGCTTCTCACCATTTTGTAAAATAATCAGTTGCTACTATAATGTACCTCTTCTGGGTTGTAGACGATGGGGTGATAGGACCCACAAAATCAATACCCCACTTCTCAAATGGAAGGATAGCCATGATAGGCATAAGTAGGCGTTTCCTATTATCTCTACTGTCATGTCTTTGACAGGTATCACATCTCTTAACGTACTCAAAAGAATCTTGGAAGATGGACGGCCACCAATATCCAGCTCTTAAAGCTTTCTATGCCATCAACCGTCCAGCGAAGTGCCCTCCACATGCAGAGTCATGGCACTCTTCCAAGATGAAAGGAACCTCGTTTGGCATCACACATCGGTGATAGATAACATCAGCACCCTGTCGATATAGTGTTCCTATGATCAAGGAAAACTTCAAAGCCTATTTTCTGATTTTTCTCTTTTCAGATTTGGATAAACCAGCTCCAATCTTTCCCGTTGATAGATAATGCATGATAGCAGCATACCAAGATGGGATAGAAGCTGTATCAATTTTGGACATTTCTTCAATATCACTTCCTTCAGCCCAAGTCTCTTTTGGCTCCCCAAAATCCACAAGGCATTCCACAATCCTCTGCAACCTTGGTAGCTTACTCTTAATCTCATAATCGAACTCCTGCAAAGTGATTAACCACTTTGCTAGACGATCAGGTGGTTGTAGCTTGTTCATAAGCAATGTAAGCCCTTCCGCCTTCATATAGAAAACTACCTTCTCATAGAGGATGTAGTGCCTGAATTTTTTAGTCACAAAGACCATCACAAGGCACAACTTTTCCATATAGGTGTAGTTAATTTCTGATATGCCCAATTTTCGACTAGCAAAAACTATAGGATGATACCACTTTTCCTCCTAGATTTGGGCTAAACAGCAGCTGATACTATGCATGGTGGCTGCTAAAAATATGTAAAATACCTTGCCTCTTTTAGGTGCTTTTAAAACTGGTACTTTTACTAGCTCCTGTTTCACATCCTCGAAAGCTACCTTACAAGGGTCGCTCCATACAAATAGACAACTAAAGGATAATAAGTTCGTTAGTGGCAACGTCCTTTCTGCCAAGGCATTTATAAATCTTCGATAGTACCCTACCGATGACAGAAAGCTATGTACCTCTTTCTGTGTGCGTGGTGGACTCATAGCGACTATAACCTTGATCTTTTCAGGGTTAGTTGTGATCCCTACTGAACTAACCACATGGCCTAGCAATAGCCCATAAGGCACTCCAAAGACACACTTCGGTGGGTTAAGAGCGATACAAAATTGTATGCAATGCTCAAAGCACTTTCTTAAAATAATCAACATCCTTTCCCTTACAGTGGCTGCCCCCAGTTCATCAATAAATACTTTCAACTCATCTAGGAGATGTTGCCAAAGGTCTTGTCTACTGTTTGTTGCCATGATCCAAGTGCATTGCACAATCCAAAGGCCATCACATGGTATGCAAAAGTGCCAAAGACAGTAATGAAAGTTGTTTTCAACTTGTCCTCTTCTACAATTTCCATCTGGTTATAACCCGCAAAGCAATCCATAAACGAATATATTTCCCTACCCATTAATTGATCCAAAATCTACTCAATAAATGGCAACGGGTAGTAATCCTTAACCGTCTGCTTATTCAGCTCTCTAAAATCTACACATAGTCGGATCTGGTTGTTTTTCTTCTTCCTGATGAAAACTGGTGAACACCATTCTACGTGTTGTACATGGAAGATTAAACCAACTTTTCGTAACTTCTGTAACTCCTCAAATAGCCCGTCTCTCAATTCAAAAGGCATACGCCTTACCTTCTGACGCACAGGACGACTGCCTTCTTTTACAGGAATAGTATGAACAGCCAGGCTAGGAGGAACGCCTCTCAGCTCATCATAACTCCAAGCAAAGATATCGCGAAATTCTTGAATCAAGGAAACATAGTCCTCCCTTTCTACTAAACTGAGCATGGAACCTAATTTAATTGGTTGCGAATCATTCGACATGCCAAGGTCCAACTCAATCACATCCACATCTCTTATCCTATCTTGCGGCTCTATTGACTCATTTAGAGTTATCTTATAAATATCCTCTGTAGTGGACCCGTCTCTAGATTCATCACTGGATGATGTCTCACTACCAGATGGATCATCTGCTGTTTCTAATTCAGTAGAGGATAAAGGAGCTCTCTCACTTTGAGGAGACTCAAGGTAAGCATCAACTATTACTCGATTAGCACCTCTACCTAGAACCACTTGACCGGCAGGTATATCAACTTGACAATGTGTTCGTAAGATCCAAGGCCTACCTAGCAAGACTCGATAGCTAGGACGTCCTGCAAATCTTATCACCCTAAAGTCCAAGAAGCATTCTACACTTACAACTGTAACATGGACTTTAGTAACGCAACCTTCTGGTTGCCTTAGACTATCATCAGCCATTCTAAGAAGGGTGGAGCTATCTTTTTGGATGCCTAGACCCAACCTCTCCATCAACTTTGAACTCATGATATTGACGGAGGCCTACAATAGCATGCTCTACTAATCTTCCATCCACGTATGCTGGAACCCTAGGGAAATTCTTTTCAGCATAATCAAACCAATCTTCCCCTACTCGTGCTATGCCCAAAGGTTCTACAATATACCCAATATGCAGGATCTTCTTGAATTCCTTGCGTACTCCTGGAGATAATTTAATCAATTGTAAGAGGTTTACATCTGGTTTTCACTTCGCAAAGAGAACTTGCTAGATCAAAATCGTTATAGGTAGCCAAAGCTCTCTTTTCTCGCCACACCATCCTTTCTTTTGGTCTCAGGACCGGCTTTGGTGCTTCTTTTTTAGCTCTTGCCTTCTTTCTTGACACTTCCTCATCCTTCTTAGGATCAACTTTTTTGGTCCATCTTCCACACCAAGATTCAGGACTTGCGTCCCCTTATCCCCTTGCTCAGGGTTTTCCTCAACCAGTTTAACATTATCTCTATCAACATCTTTAGCCTTTTGGCCTCTTTTCACAGATCATAGATTAGAGGTTTTAGCGCCATTGATGCGTACAACCTCGATAAGACTGACTCCATTCCCCTTTGCAATATTCGTCTTGGTCCATCATTTTGCTGGAGGTTATTACCTTGCGCTCTATGATTAACTGGACCTGGCTGTTTACTCCCTTATTGGAGGAAACTAATCTTACTCCAACAAGTAGTAGGTAAGTGGCCCGACTTTCCACAAATATCACATTTAACATTTGGACAGTTTTTAGGAAAATGTTGTTCGCCACACCACTTACAGCTGAATCTTGATGGACCACCCTCTTTAGGGCGTCGACTCCCTATCAGATTCTGTGGCTTCTTTAGGAAATTGACGTCAACAGCTATTTGCCAATATTATTCAGAAATAATGTCAGTGTAGTGCTTCATCATATCCTTAACTTTGCCAAGGACATTAGAGGCACTCAACTCATAGCCTTGATCGTCTATCCGTCGTTCCATTGGCCTAACAATTTGATTGGGCATTGGTTTTTGACTCACTGGAACAACATTAGGGTTTGAAATTTGGCCTCCAACATTTGGTGGAGCCAACTAACTAGCCATAAGCATAGTCACACTGGGAGGGGCTGGCAGCAAAGGTACATTTTGAACCATGCTTCCTCTCCCATTAGGGTTATTCATAGGCATCCCTTGACTTCCATTTATCAATGGTAAATTGCCTCCAGGTACTAAACCTGCATTAAGTTTTATTCGAGAGGAGTAGGACGTTTGTAATCGTGACTCTATTCCTTCTGCCCGCGTGATGGCGGTGTCTATATCAGCCAAAGCCACACTGCTCAATTATACCTGAATATTGAAATCCAATCCATGTAAGAAGTATTACAATTGGGCAGTCGACGGAATAGGAATGTAAGTCTGTAACTTATGAAACACTTCCTTAAGCTTCTTGTCGTAAGCTTTCACATTCTCATGGGGGTCTTGATGTGTTACATTCAAAACACGCAACCAGTATTGGCCACCTCTTTTAGGGGCATACTCTTCTCGGAAAGCTACGTAAAATTGATCGATTGTGGTGATGGTTCCAGTCTCTATGCTATGATACCATAGTGTAGCCCTTCCTTTCTATGTCATGTTAAAGAACATCATAAGATGTCCCTTATCTTGGATGCGGTAATTAAACATTAATCTTTGGAACTCACAAATGTGAAACTCTGCATCTTCTTTAGCTAACCCATTAAAAATGGGCAAAGGCACTCCTAAAGCTGGCAGATCTGGCGTCCTTGCAAGAATTGCGATGGGTTGTGCCATGACGACAATCGAATTGACAATAGGAGTTTGGACTGATGGAATCACACCCCCACTTGAAGTGGGTTGACTTGGTGGAAGAGAGGAAGAACTTACACTTCCTCTTGCACCTAAAGGACTATGTGCAGCAGTTGGGTTACTAAGACCACTACCTTTTATGCATATCAGGCTACTCCTTTGAGGACACTAGCAACTTACAATCTCCAACCGCCATCTAGCCCTCTCTCAGCACGTTTTGCTTTTTGTATTTTGGCTTGACGGTCCTTATCAGAGGACATAAACCAACTTTTTGGTCCCTAAAAACCCTAGATTCGAGAACCACCACTTGTTGGAAGCTCCCGAAAAATGCACCACTAATGGGACCTAAAATGGGCCGGCACTGGCTATGGCACTAGCTGTCAAGATTGTGGGAGAGAAGGAAGGAGTCTCACTTGTAGCTTTCTTGCTTGCACAATGGGGGAATACACACAGAGGTGGAGGCTGAAAACAATTTTCCTCTTCTTAGTTGTATAAGCCAGAAGAACTCTCATACAAAGAAATAGAAGAATCCTATATATGGGTCTCAAACCAAACTCAACTAACTAAGGTGGCATACTAACTGAGCCACGAACTAGAGTAGATAAGGATAGTTGTCATGTAGCTATTATTCATGGGCGGTGTACCAACCGCATCTACAACTGACAAGTCGGTGACATAAATGCACAACGGTCACCCTGGCATATCACGAGTGGAGCTCGATATCTCAACACTCCCCCTCGAGCTCAATCCCTATTCTTGCACACCAAGCAGGTCTCTGAACTTGCACAGCTTCTCAGCGCCCAATGCCTTCGTGAATATGTCAGCTACCTGATACTCTGTGCTAACATAAACTAGATCAATAAGACCTAGTAAAACCCTCTCTCGCACATAGTGATAATGCACCTCAATGTGCTTTGTTCTAGCATGATAGACTGGGTTATTTGCCAAGTGTATACTACTCATGTTGTCACAATAAATGACAACTGGACCATCTGTAGACTGATGCATATCATAAAGTAGCTTATGTAACCAAGCGACCTCACATGCAGCCATTGCTGCACCCCTGTACTTAGCCTCTGTGCTGGAAAAGGCAACTGTAGGCTGTTTCTTGCTGCTCCAAGTGGCTGCAGCACTCCCAAAAGAGAACACATATCCACTGGTAGATCGTCTATCAGAAATACTACCAGCCCAATCAGCATCAGTGTATCCATGCAATTGTATCTGAACCCCAGTCTCATAAAATAGTCCATACTGCAATGTGGACTTCACATACCTGAGTATGCGTCTAGCCGCATCCAAATGTGGTTTCCTTGGAGCCTGCATAAACTGACTTACCAATCCAACAGCATAGCTCAAATCTGGCCTGGTAATAGTCATATAAATCAAACTTCCTACTATGCGTCTGTACATAGTAGGGTCTTCTAGAAGCTCACCTGTATCTGTGCTCAGCTTCACATTCTGCTCCAAAGGAACTGAAATAGGCTTACAGCCTCTCATCCCATATTTGGACAGCATGTCCAATCCATACTGCCTCTGCAAGAGCTGTATCCCACTTGGTGATCTAATCACCTCAATGCCCAAGAAATAACGTAGCTCTCCCAAATCCTTCATCTCAAACTTTTGCTTCAATAGCATTTTCACATGAAGGATATCTTCATCACTGTCACCTGTCATAATCAAATCATCAACATAAATGACAAGTAGCATAATACATTTCTCTGTTTTTCTCACATAAAGTGAGAAATCTGCCGTGGAAATCTAAAAGCCAATAGTGACAAGATACTGTCCTATCTTGTCAGACCATGCTCTAGGTGCTTGCTTCAAGCCATACAAGGCTTTCTTCAACCTGCAAACAAACTCAGGATGAACAACATGCACATAACCTGGTGGCTGCTCCATATAGACCTCTTCTTGCAAATCACCATGCAAGAAGGCATTCTTTACATCCATCTGATGTAAAGACCATCCCTTTGATGTAGCCATAGCAATGACTGCTCTTACGGTTGCCATCCTTGCAACCGGACTGAATGTTTCTTCATAGTCAATGCCATATGTTTGTGCATACCCCTTGACTATTAATCTTGCCTTGTATCTGTTCACAGAACCATCTGCATTGTGCTTCACCTTATAAACCCACTTACAGCCAATTGCATTTTTACCTTTAGGCAAAGGTACCAATTCCCATGTAGCATTTGCTTCCAAGGCATCCATTTCTTCATCCATGGCTTTCTCCCATTTTTCTTTTTCCATGGCTTACTCAAAAGAAGTGGGTTATGGTTCCTGTATCACTTTAACCATATATGCATAGTGAATGGCTGTAAATCCATCATATTTCAGCCTATCCACAGGATACCTAGCTCTCGTAGACCTGCGCAAGATAGGTTCACTCCCAGGTGCTCTCAAAACATCCCTGGTCTTCCTTACTCCAGGTGTAACAATAGAAGGAATACCCAACTCATCATCAATGCTCTGTTCTGAGCCACTGGATTCACCATCCACATAAGAGTGACCTGCATTCACATCAAACATGGGCTGATCAACCTTCTCTTTTCCTTTTCGTGATACCTGCATACCACTATCTGCATTACTTTGAGAAGATTCTCCTGATCTCAATCTACCTGTCCATGGTGAAGAATGTGAACCACTGCTAGAGGACGCTCTAGGTCCACTAATATTTTGTGACTGCTGCTGTGAATTCTGTGCAGTATTACCATTTTGTGCATCTACATCATCAATCACATTTACTGGTTTATACCAGCTACTCATCTCATCAAAAACAACATCTCTGCTCACTGTAAACTTACGAGTATAAGGGTTATAGCATCTATACCCTTTTTGCTGCAGAGAGTAACCAATAAAGATGCACTTCTCAGATTTTGGATCCAACTTGGATCTCAGCTCATCTGGCACATGTACATAGGCAATGCAACCAAAAATTTTCAAATGAGAAATATCTGGTTTCCTACCAGTATACCTCTCCTCTGGAGTCATCCCATGTATTGCTGCAGTGGGAGTCCTGTTCATTATATAGAGTGCTGTAACAACTGCTTCAGCCCAATAAAAATCTGGCAAGTCTTTTTCATTGAGCATGGCACGAGATACCTCTCCAATATGCTTGTTTTTCCTTTCTGCAATTCCATTTTGTTGTGGGGTATGACTGCATGAATATTGATGCTTTATGCCATGCTCCTGCAAGAACTTTGCAAACTCATTTGAGAGGTACTCTCCCCCTCCATCTGACCTTAGGCATTTTATTTGCAGGCCTGTTTCTTTTTCAACCATAGCTTTACGGGTTTTGAAATGCCCAAAAACTTCACTTTTCTTTTTCATAAAATACACCCAAAATTTTCTGCTATAGTCATCAATAAAAGTGACAAAATAATGACAGCCTCCAAGAGATGCAGCTTTAGTAGTCCACACATCAGAGTGGATTAATTCCAATGGCTTCTCACTCTCTTGAACATGTCTAGGAAATGGTTTCCTTGCCTGTTTTCCAAACTGACAGGCTTCACATACCTTATGCATTTCTGCAACCTTAAATTTAGGCAATCCTGCAATAATATTTTGGGCCTGCATTGATTTAAGTCGCTGTACATTAACATGACCAATGCGTTTATGCCAGATATCAATATCTGCAACTACACCGGTCCCATGTGCAAACATTGCTGCACTCAATTCAGTCATGTCTACATCCAACGTAAACATTCTGCCCTTCTTCTTTCCTTTTGCTATCAAGCGACCTTTATTTTTCATATCCTCAACAAAGCATCCATGAGGATTAAATCTGACCTGCAAGCCCTGTTCAACCATTTGACCAACAGAAACTAGATTCTTGGTGATATTCGGGACATGAAATACATCGGACAAGTATTTCTTTTTTCCATCGTGCATAGACAAGGGAATTTTTCCAATCTGCACAATAGGATGTGCAGTATCATCACCAGTCTCCACAAATCCTGGTTTTTCCATTTTCCTTGCATCCTCCATCCATTCTGCATGACCTATCATGTGGTTTGATGCACCTGAGTCAACATACCACACATCGTTGCTTTCTTCTGCACTTGTCACAGAATTGTTCATGTGCTGCACCATGAACAAATGCTCATTTCTGTCATCCCCTTGTCTACTAGAAGATGCATAATTTCCTTGTTGCAATTTTCCATTTATGATGTCATTCTGCTTTTTATAGCAGTCTTTAGCCATATGACCCATTTTACCACAGTAGTAGCATTCAACATTACTGTTTGCATTTTGGCCTCTTTGCCATCCACTACGACCTCTTTGGCTCCCCCTGCCTCTAGAATTACCACGTCCTCCTCCATAGGACTGGTTTTCTTGAGTTTGCTGCATATTCTGATTTCTACCACGGCCTCCAAATCGGCCTCCTCTACCTCTGCCTCTACCTCTTCCAGCATCTGAGTAGAAGACAGCTTCTTTTGAAGTTCCTCCTGAAGAAGATGCACCACCATTTCTCTGCTCCTCAGAAATTAGAAGAGCAATCAACTCCTCAAAATTAAGAAATCTTTCACGAACTCAAATGGATGTCCGAAACTGTGCATAATCCTTTCCTAGACCATTCAAGGTCACAGAAACTAAATCATCATCTTCCACTGGCGACCCAATGGAAGCAAGTACATATGCAATCTTCTTCACGTTCATGTGGTAGTCATTGATGCTCATACTTTCTCTTTGCACATTATGCAACTCTTGCTTGAGCTGCATTTTCCTGGCCTGCGTATTTGTGCTATACATTTTTGACAAAGTATCCCATGCCTCCTTTGGCGTACTTGCATCTTGAATATGCACAATCATAGAGTCTGAAATGCTGATAGACAACCAATACATAACTTTCCTGGCTCTCTCATGCCATGCTTTAAATGCCTTCATTTGCTGTTGATTGGGAACATCAGGAAGAACTGGTTCTTCTTCATTTCCTGCAACAAATTCCCAATATCCTTTTCCCATAAGGAAATTTGTCATTCTAAACTTCCATGCTTGGAAGTTGTTCTTGTCAAGCTTTTCAGTGACAATCTGTGAAAGAGAATCAGATGCCATTACAGAACACTGCAAAAAATTCTGTCACTGCAAAAAACACAGCTTCACCCTCACAAGGGAAAATCTGCAAAACTGGCAAAAGTGGTATTTGACCACACAGTCACTTCCTAGTGACGATTTTGCATCAACAGGCAACAGGGATGATTCTGTAACTCCCAATGTCTCTGCGCACAAGCATACGATGCAATTTCTACAGTAACTTTTCACTGACCTGTAGAACAGTGGCTGCACAGCATAAAACTGGGCCTTTTCCTGAGTGCGTGCAGAAAACTTCAGCCTCCAAAACAGGCCCCGAAATGGCCTCAAATCAAAAAAACAAGGTCGCCCTCTTGCTTCACCACGAAGGGCGTCTCAACCTGAGATAATGCACTCTTGCAATTTCCGACTATGCTGCTTGCAGAGATCTGCTCCTAAAACAGAAAATGAAAGCACCACTGCTCCTCTTACCAGAACACCGCGAGCTTGGCTTGCTTTCTTGAGCTCCTTACCACGAACAAGGCTCTGATACCATGTCAAGATTGTGGGAGAGAAGGAAGGAGTCTCACTTGTAGCTTTCTTGCTTGCACAATGGGGGAATACACAAAGAGGTGAAGGCTTAAAACAGTTTTCCTCTTCTTAGTTGTGTAAGCCAAAAGAACTCTCATACAAAGAAATAGAAGAACCCTATATATGGGTCTCAAACCAAACTCAACTAACTAAGGTGGCATACTAACTGAGCCATGAACTAGAGTAGATAAGGATAGCTGTCATGTAGCTATTATTCATGGGCGGTGTACCAACCGCATCTACAACTGATAAGTCGGTGACATAAATGCACAACGGTCACCCTGGCATATCACGAGTGGAGCTCGATATCTCAACACTAGCCGGACCTCATGCTCATGATAGACAAACACACCCTCATGGCCTTGCGGACCAGGAGTGTCTATTTATTGCTAAAGGACAAACTGTCATAAAGCCTAATCTATGTGTTTGTAGTTTTGTAGTTTTGTAGTCCAACGTTTCCCTTTCTATAAACTCCACAGAGGGAGAACCCATACACATTGGCAATAAATACCGCAATAATCACATACATGGGAGGCAACCTCTTGGTAGAAATACCGCGGCCCCACTGCAGCTCTCCTACATCGCAGGAAATAGCCCCTTGATGCACTGCTCAACATATAAAACAAATGAACAAACTCCACTTTTCCATTTTGCAAACATCTTCAGGAGATACCATGTTTTCTCACCAAATAATCCCACAAGAAATGAATGTCTATCCTATGGCTTAGGATGCCTTTCCACACTCAAGCATGGGTCATTGTCATTGAAAACAGGTGCTATGCATCCATGTTTTTTTATTCCGATACCATGATCGACATGCACATGCAAAGATGGATGATTCTAAAGTGCTCAAACATCATTTTCAAATTAGCAACGTGGTGCACAACCAGACTTTTAATGCTTATTCCCTAACTCGTTGCAGCAATGTAAGGATAGCATCAAGATAACACTTATGCTACTATCCTCTTAATTAACATTCCATGAACCCTATGATATGATGTGCATAAAAAAATCAGCAACAATCAGCACGCAAATCATACCATTCAAACATCCCAACGCCCTACGTTTAGGTATTGCTTTCGTTGCATAGGTGTAGAGGTTCATTTTGTCATGTTTTGATGTATAAAAAGCAATAAGTCACAAAATTTGACAAAGAGATATGGCAAACTGAGGCCAAATCTCATGCTTTGCCACTACCACATATCCAGAACCAATCATTATATTTTTCCAAGACGTATTTCTATTTTTTCTCTTATTTTTTCCATTTTCTTGATTTATTTTGGCAATAAAATATAGTATTTTTTGGTTTTTCTTGTTCCAATCACTTCAACATACTAATATTCAATTTATCTTTCATTTTTTCCCCATGGAAACATCTTTTACCCACCCGAAATAGAAAAACTACCATTTTGCCACTTAAAAACCGCATTTTAGGTTTACGGGAATTAAATAGAGCATGTAAATCATTGAAAAATAAAAAAATTATAATGAACAACAATTAATCATGATGCAACCAACACACAAACAAATTTTCATCCAATAAGAACATAATTATCATGATAAACTATAAAAAATCTTTCATTTTCTTCATAAAAATGGTCATACCGTGCTTTTACGTAACCCGAGACGCCTTGAATGACTTAATAACCAGCAAACGGAGCCTCCATTGCTCTCAATACAATGCTATATTTCACTCTTCAGCATCTTCAACAATCTCCATCACCATTTCCTTCATTCTCCTTCCTCGGTTCCTTCATCAAGATGGTACACATGAATTGCCCATAGAGAAGAGAGAGAGGGAGAAGAGAGAAATACTAGATTCTATTCTCTTCATCCAAGCAGCCATTCCTCGAGTGAAGACTGGCAATATGACCAGCCAAGAGGGAGAAGTTGAGGGGTAATGTCTATTGTATAGGCTGTTTACAGCCTCCATGCATGATGTATGGGGAAGATGGCACATTTTTCGGTGCATGCATCCTCACGCCATGCTCACGCTTCTTCACATTTTTTGTTCATAAAAATTGGGGGGGGGGGGGGGCGTTTGGTTAAAGATCCCAAAGGGCACCCCCTCTTTGGTCCTCTCAATGTCCACCTTTTCAAATCTTAGCCAATTTTTTACCTCTTCCCCATTCGGACTCTGTTTCTGCCTCTGAAAAATCCTGCGCGTCCGTCTTGACATCCCGCACTGACTGATAGCTCCTGGCACCCTGCAGACAGTCGAAAAAATTATCAAAAATCCACAAGTGTCGCTCGAGCGCCTTTTAAAAGCCGTCTTTCACTTGGTGCTTAAAATTGTCCTAGCCGCAACCGCCGCCTTCGATGTTAAATATTTTTCCCCTCAATTTTGGATTTTTTGGAAAATTTTAGGCACATCCTGGGCTCAAAACTCCGCTTTCAGACTGTACCTTCATAATCTACTCTCTAAGGCTCCATTTTGGGTGTAATCATGCTGATTTTCATGAAGGGAATAAAAATTCTGGTTTTTAGTCTTTCTCTCTCCTCACTCCTCTTGCTACATGTTCACACAAGTGATCCTATGAGAGAAGGGGTTGGAGTTGGATGCAAGACGTGGATAGAATGATGGTGTTAAAGCAAAGGAGATCGTAGATCGAGCTGTGAGAGAGCGTCAGCAACCTCCCAACCATGAAATGCGCGTCTCCAAAAGTGTGATTCTATGCATAAGTAGTGGATTCATTTTTTAAATGAGAGATATTTGATGAAATTGTTTGTAAATGGTTACCTTTGATTATTAATGCTAAATTCTATCATAAATCTTGAAGAAAACAAAAAAATTTAGTCATTTAATGATTGATACCAAAACACGCAAAACCTATAATTATACAGTTTTCATAGAAATGATAAATTTTGGGGGTTTTGTTGTGATTTTTGGGTTCATATGAAGTAGAAATGAATATAAAATAAATCCTTAGTGATTGTGATGAATCCCAATACATAAATTAGAAATATCAAAATGAATGAAAAGAAATAGTGAAAATTTAGAAACTTTTAGGTTTTTGCAATAGAAAATTAAGAAAAAGTATACTTTATGTTCGTGGATGTATGGCAAGGCTAGAGCATGAGGGATAAGCCTTAGTTCATCCATGTCTCTATGTTAAAGTATAGTTCTTACTGCTTTCACAAGAAAAACACGTGAAAAAACTGCTCCCTACACCGATCAACAATGTATAACCTAAATGGTAGGAAGAAAGAGGGGTTTTGAGGGTGATTAGTTGCTAATAACATTTTAAATTCTGATCTATTTGCTTGTTCATACCATGTAGGATGTTTTTAATTTAAGTGTAAGAGGGTCTAGTACCACAAGAAGGCTCGATGTTACCCTTAGCAATGCAGCATTATGTGTAGGCTGAAATCATTGAAAGAAATGTTTTTACACATCACAATGCTGATTTTTAATTCATAAAATAATTAAGCACTATGGTTTATATGCACTTGCATTGCGCATATCACATGGTATCATTATTGGATGCATTGCAATTATATTTATACATATGACCTGCGTGGAGTGTGTGAGATACCTCTAAGCCATAGGTTTAGATAATTGGTTTCCTTGGGGGACTGTTAAGTGAGGAAATAGCTTATCTCCTAGAATGTTTATAAATAAGAGTGGAGTTTTTGACATATGTGCTTTGTGTTAGCGGCGCATCAAGGGGCCAATCCCCGAGGTGTAGAAGAGCAGCAATGAGACCAAGACATTCAACCAACCGGTACCTCCTTTTGTCTATGTTTATGATGTGTTTAACACTAATATATGTGTAGTGACTCTCTTTAAGGAGTGTGGGAAAGGCTTAACTTTTGGATTACAATCCAAACCAAACTCAAAATTTACAATAGAAGTTAGGGTAGTGTGTCCCTTAGACGCTCTTGGCCATGAGGCTAAGAGGGCATGTTCTTCGAGTGTAGAGAGGGGTGGCTAGTTCTTAGAGCTAGTATCGGGCCCGTTTTAGGTCTCGATACTCAGGCCAAAGGATGTCAAGTTAGCCATTGAAAGGCTGAAGGCAGCAAGGTTGAAGAATAAGAAGAGGTTTGGCAAGTGTCATCGACTCCGTCCAAGAGCTATCTAAGAGAATGATTGGGTACTTGTCTATGACAGCAACCTGGACAATCAATATAGTGCTCATAGGAAGCTAGCCAAGTGATTGTTTGGACCATATAAGGTGAAGGTAGTTCATGATAATGCTACTTACACTTTGGCTGAAATGGATGGGACCATGACTAAGATACCAATAGCTGACAAACGTATCAAGCTCTTCAAACAAAGAGAGTCTTCTACTTATGAGCTTGATGATGGTGTGCACATCGGTAGCAGATAGCTCACGTAGTGAATCCCTGAAGGTCCCCAAGAACATTGAACTCTACCTTTTTGCACAAAAAACAATGTAAAAGAATGCACGACAAGAGGCAAGAGACAAATTGGGTTCAATCTCCCCCATGCCTTGTGTGAGCGCTTCACAAAGCATGTATTTAATGTATATTTCCAATCTTCATACTCAATAATAGCCCAATTACAAAAATATGACAAGCTTTTAGCTTTTGAGTTTGCTTTCTACAAAAATAGGAAAATAAAGCTAATGGACGGTGCCCATAGAGTCTGGCACGCCCAATCTCAATGTCCAAATAGAAATAACATATCCGGGCGCATAAGCGCATACAAAATAATAATCAATAATCAATGTCTCAATAGACATAACAAAATATAGGCGCGGCGCCTATCAAAATATAGTCCAAAGGTCGAATACTCGCTAGACTCCAATGCTTTCCTCCGCCATTGCTGCTATCTCTACACATCAACTGAAGCATTCACAATCGTTAGTAAAATAATACAATTAAACTGACAAAAGTGAATACCTAGCAGTCTTGAGCTACATAAATAAATCAACTGGCTAGAAATAAATCCTAACCTTAATTTATTACGAGTGCGCACTCTAAACTCATAAACGTTTATTAATTTAATATGCATTTTGCAGAATCACCCGCTATGGAATCACCCACGTACACACTAAATTAATAAAACGCCCGAAAAGGACAGGCGTCCCCATCAACTTCTCGCACAAAGAATCCTCTTTGCGTATGAGCCCCGGTCATCTAAGTTTACGGAATCCACCGTAAAACCTCACGGAATCCACCGTGGAATATGCCTCCTAGCATCATACCCCCGGGATGGGATAGCAATTGACCTCAATTGCTATTAGCTCAATGTGGAGCTAACAAAGTGGGGAAAGCATTTAAGTCTCTAGCGTGCATCCATTGTGCTTCCTCTACAGGATGGTTCTTAAATTTTACTAGATATCTAGAATACCTTCGGCCAGTTCTAGTGGTCATGTAGTCAGTGTCTATGATGGCTTCTGGTTCAAGTATTTCAATCTCTTCTTCTAATAAAGGTGGATTTTCATAAACAGGGTGGATAGGTAATTGGCCTCTAAATGGTCTCAATAAACTAATATGAAATGTATTATGAATTTTCCAATGAGATGGCAATTCTAACTTGAAGGCATTGTCATTAATCTTATAAATAATTCTAAATGGTCCATAGAATCTAGGAGCTAATTTGACAACTGGGTGTCTATCTACACTTTGCAGTCTACGCTTTTCTATTCTAAGCCAAACATAATCATCAACTTTGAAATTCATGGCTTGTCTTTTCTTGTTGGCTTGTTTGGTATATGATTGTTGGGCTTTAGCAATCATATCCTTAACCTCATCAAAAATACTATTATGCATAGTAGCAATATCATCAGCACTCTGAATTCTATTAGATAAAGATGCAAGAGGTGTAGATAATCTATATCCATAAATGACTTCAAAAGGTGCTTTCTTTGTAGATGTGTGCGGTGTATTGTTGTATGCAAACTGTAATAAATGCAAATGAGTATCCCATGTCTGAGGTTTAGAGATAGTGTATGCACGTAAAAGATCTAAAATGGTACTATTTGTGGCTTCTGTTTGTCCATTTGTTTCTGGATGAAATGCAGATGAGAAATCAATCTTTGTGCCTAGATTTGCAAACAGTGTAATCCAAAAATTATTACAAAATCTAGAATCACGATCTGAAATAATCACTTTTGGCAATCCATGGTTAGTAAAAACAGTTTTCAAAAATAACTGTGCTGCTTGTGATGCTGTTAAAGTTTTCTTACATGCAATGAAATATGCTTGCTTACTAAATCTATCTACAATTGTCCAAATCATGTCATGGTTAGATTTAGTATTTGGTAAACCAGTAATGAAATCCATAGAAATATGTTCCCAAGGTTTAGATGGAATAGATAAAGGCATTAATAATCCATACTATTTACCATGATGTCTCTTTATTCTTTGACAAATCAAACATTCAGAAACGAAATTAGATACATCTGCATCCATATGCGGCCAATAAAAATCTTCAGTTAACATACGTAATGTAGAAATGATACCTCTATGACCTTGATATGGGGGACAATGAATTTCATTCAAAACAAAAGATCGGAATGGAATAGTAACACACAGTCTCTTTTCAAAGAACATAAATCCATCATTATATGACAATGAATCAACAGGAATGAAATTATTTTGAACTAATTTTTGCCAATCAGAATGAAAAGTAATATCCTTGTGATATGTGTCTTTCATAGCAATCAAAGAATCAAAAGATATGATAGAAATATTATGAATTGCAGGTCTTCTACTCAATGCACCAGCAACTACATTTTCTTTTCCAGGTTGGTATTGAATGATAGGATGAAAACTTTGAATGAAGGAAGCCCATTTGATATGACGGTCAGAAATTTGGGGTTGGCTAAGTAGATGTCTAATGCTTTGCTGGTCAGTCTTTATCATGAATTCTGAACCCATTAAATAATGCTTCCATTGTTTTAATGCTTGTACAACTGCTAATAGTTCCTTGTCATAAGTGGAATATTTGAGCTCAGAGGGTTTCAGCTTAGAACTAGAATATGCTATTGGATGGTTGTCTTGCATTAGTACGGCTCCTATTCCTGATCCGCTAGCATCGCCACAACTAGAAAGAATGGTCTGTTAAAGTCAGGTAATTGTAGAACAGGGGCATTAGTTAATGCACGTTTCAGTAAATCAAAGGATTTCTGCTGATTTTTAGTCCATTGATAAACAATTCCTTTCTTAAGAAGTTTGGTTAATGGTAAAGCAAGTAATGAGAAATTACGTACAAACTTCCTATAGAAACTAGCAAGACCAAGGAATGAGCGTAGTTCATGTACATTTTTAGGAACAGGCCAATGCAATATTGCATCAATTTTCTTAGGATCAACTTTAATTCCTTCTTTTGATACAATATGACCTAAATATTCTATTTCTGTCTTAAAGAATTCACTCTTGTCAGGATTTGCAAACAATTGATTTTCTTTCAGTAATTGAAAAACTAATGATAAATGCTCATAATGCTCTTTTTCACTTTGACTAAACACCAAAATATCATCAAAGAAAACAATCACACAATACTGATATTTCAGAAAGATACGGTTCATCATTCTACTGAAAGTAGCAGGTGCATTAGTCAATCCGAATGGCATGACTAAGAATTCGTAATGGCCAAACTGTGTTCTGAATGCAGTCTTAAATATGTCGGATCTATCTAGCCTCACCTGATGATATCTAGACTTAAGGTCAATTTTACTAAATATAGAAGATCCTTGCAGTTTGTCCATAAGGTCATCAACTCTAGGTATAGGATACCTATTCTTTATAGTGATTTTATTTAATGCTCGGTAGTCAATACACATACGATAAGTATTATTCTTTTTCTTGACTAGGAGTACAGGTGCACCGAATGGGGAACTGCTAGGTCGAATTAAGCCTCTATTTAGTAATTCTTCAACTTGACTCTGGATTTCTTTTTGCTCTATTTGATTGTGCCTATATGGTGCTTTGCAATGTGGTTGTGTGCCAGGTATTAGATCAATCTTATGGTCTTCTGGACGTGATGGTGGTAAACCTGGTGGTAGGTCTTCTGCAAAACAGTCCTTAAAATATGCAAGAAATTCCTTATGCCTAGGGTGCATATGATTTTCCTTTGCGTGCAATTCATTCACCCAAATGAGATATGATTTAGTACTCTTGCGTAGTGCACGTTTTGCTTGAGTATGCGAAAGCAGTGGAAAAATATGAGATACATGCATACCATATAATGTAATAGGTTTTCCTTGAAAATTAATATTCATTGTGTGTGTGGAATAATCTATATTTGGATTATGCTGGTGTCTCCATGGCATTCCTAAAATAATGTCGCTTGACTATAATGGGACAACTAAGAAATTTCTTCTTTCAATATATGAACCAATTTGAATTTCTAAATCTTGTACTTCTTGTGTGCCATTGTACCTAGTGCCTAAAATGCATCTTTTATGCGATAATGCGTAGGTACAGTATGCAATTTTAATTCCTTTACCAATTTTGCTGAAATAAAGTCATGGGTACTACCGTCATCATGCAATATAGTTCTTTCTTTTCCATGCACCATACATTTCATAGTCAATAATGAATGTGAATTAGGCATACCTGGTAAAGTGTCGGAAGTAGTAGTAGGATCATCCTCATCTTCAATGAAATCCGGCATATCCTCATGCTCGTCTTCATCCATGGCTCCAAGGTAGTTGATATGTGCTGGTGGCTTCTTTGAATGACAATTTGCTGCGAGATGCCTTGGCTGATGACACTTGTAGCATACTATTGGCTTGGCTTTGGTTACATTATTTGCAATGGCTGGAAGTCTGGGTACATTTGGATTTGCTTGTGGAATAGGCTTTGGGTTTGGATTGACAGTGGATGGTAATGCAGGTGGTTTAGGCCAATTCTTGCGGAAAGATGGTGATGAGAAACGACCTGGATTAAACCTTCTAAAATTGGAATTGAATTGTTTAGATCCATAATTACCGTTGGCTTGGAATTGCTGTGGTCCTCTATCTCTTTCGCGTAACTTATCTTCAGTGTCGTGAGCTAGTGAGATGGCATCTTCAAGGGTAGCAGACTTGAACATGTTCACTTCAGCGTAGTAATGTCCAAGAAGTCCAGACATATACTTCCGCTTATGTGTCGTCTCTGGTACGTCCTCAAGCATGCGTAGCTGTAGGAGTGCATTCCAAAAATGCTTTGTATATTGTGGAATAGGCTCACGATCTCGCTGTTGAAGTAAATCCCATTGCTTGATAGCCTTCTCATGAAATTGCGGTGGAAGGAAATTTTGCATGAACTTCTTCTTGAAATCTTCCCAAGTAGCAGGACATTCCATGCTCTTGTGGACTACAGTCCACCAAAGTGATGCTCTGTCTATCAAATGATTAGTAACACACTTGATTTTATCTTTTTCGGGATAAGTTTCCTCATGGAAATAGTCATCAAACTGGCTAATGAATGATAAAACAGTCTTTCCTTCTCGTATACCATTGAAAGTGCGAAACTTGAAACTTCGTTTACTTATCTTGGATTCCTTGCGAATGGTTTGTGCTTCAAGAGTGGCGTCGATGGTACGTCGAATCAAATCTTCAGCTTGAGGTTCTTCTTTGTCAGTGGATGCTCTTTGAAGTTTTGTCAATTGCGCTTGCAATGCTTGCCTAGCCCTTCGCTCTTCTTCCAATTGTAGCATGATTAGATCCATCTTTTGTTCCATGGTAGGCTCAGGTAAGTCTTCTTCAGCCATAGGATCATCCATATGTGGGGTAGTCATCCTGTAAAACTCAACAAACCTTTCTCAGTCAAAATCAGGTTAGCGGGATGAGCGTAGCTCAAATTTGGGGTTACAAGGCTATGTATTTTTGGGTATTTCTTCTTCAATTTTCAGAAATTCTACAATATTTCTGTCTCCGTTTGCTGAAAGTACTTCAACGAACTTGTAGATAGGTAGAACAGCTTGCTGCGAACAACTTTCCAGTTCAGAGTTTTTGCATACGAACAAGTCTTCTAGGAGTTTTGAGCACTAGTCAGTTCTGATTTAATCTGACTTGCAGAGTTGCAGACTTAGCAGACTTGCAGAGTTGTTGACTTGCTGAACTTAGGCCGACTTGCAGAACTTGTAGAACTTGATTTCAATTGACTTGCTGAACTTGACTTCAGAAGTGCGGGACCAAGAGTTACTGAACTTGTCTGCCCTGTGTAACTTGCAGAAAGCCTTAAGCTTTTGTGATTAAGCTTAAGCTTTAATAGCTTAATGGAGGACTTAGCAGGCGGCGTGAATTTTCGAGGGGGGGGGCCGTTTTTGATCACGCGGAATTTTCGGAAAGATCTCCTGAGGCCACGATTTCGAATTATGAAGCTTCTTAAGCTTCTTTAAGGCTTAGAAGCTTAAGATTAAGCTTTTGGTTAAGAAGATTAAGAATTTTTTCTCACTGTTTTCAACAACTTGATGAAGGAGATGTATGTGTGGTCCTCCGCCTGCAGAGCCTAGTCCTTCGCGATCTGACAGTGGAAACAGGGGTTCTTGATCGCCAAAAGTCTGCCTGTATCGACGGTTCGCGACGAGATTGACTGTAGAGCCCGTTTGTTCCTGGAGCTCCGCCTTCGCCCAAGATTGGTAGCGATTGGAAGCTCTTGATCTCTGCTCCGCTCTGATACCACTGCTGCGCAGATCGGTCGCAGATAGCTCACGTAGTGAATCCCTGAAGGTCCCCAAGAACAATGAACTCTACCTTTTTGCACAAAAAACAATGTAAAAGCATGCACGACAAGAGACAAGAGACAAATTGGGTTCAATCTCCCCCATGCCTTGTGTGAGCGCTTCACAAAGCATGTATTTAATGTATATTTCCAATCTTCATGCTCAATAATAGCCCAATTACAAAAATATGACAAGCTTTTAGCTTTTGAGTTTTCTTTCTACAAAAATAGGAAAATAAAGCTAATGGTTGGTGCCCATAGAGTCTGGCACGCCCAATCTCAATGTCCAAATAGAAGTAACATATCCGGGCGCATAAGCGCATACAAAATAATAATCAATAATCAATGTCTCAATAGACATAACAAAATATAGGCGTGGCGCCTATCAAAATATAGTCCAAAGGTCGAATACTCTCTAGACTCCAATGTTTTCCTCCGCCACTGCTGCTATCTCTACACATCAATTGAAGCATTCACAATCGTTAGTAAAATAATACAATTAAACCGACAAAAGTGAATAAATAGCAGTCTTCAGCTACATAAATAAATCAACTGGTTAGAAATAAATCCTAACCTTAGTTTATTACGAGTGCGCACTCTAAACTCATAAACGTTTATTAATTTAATGTGCATTTTGCGGAATCACCCGCTATGGAATCACCCACGTACACACTAAATTAATAAAACGCCCGAAAAGGACAGGCGTCCCCATCAACTTCTCACACAAAGAATCCTCTTTGCGTATGAGCCCCGGTCATCTAAGTTTACGGAATCCATCGTAAAACCTCACGGAATCCACCGTGGAATATGCCTCCTGGCATCAGATGACTTGAATGTGAGCCATCTACTTGAAGACAAGGAAGAACAAGAAGACTTAGAGGATGAAGATGAAGATATGTCAGAAGAAGAGCCTCCTTAACCTACAATTTCATGAAGTGGCACATGCCGGAGGATGTACAGATTAGGAGGGGGTGAATGTCAAAGGGTTTTCTGTTCATGGCATAAAACATGGAGTTCTTATGTTTGTAGAAGAACTTCATTAGGATTCACATGAGAAACTTTCATACATAATCCAGTCATTATTCACCTACATTTGTCTTAGATGCCATTTAATCTCATAAGTTCCTTTGTAACTTGACATGCAATTTTCAGTTTGTATCATGTAAATTGACAAAAATTAAGTCTATGAGGTCCTTTAACTTGATCAAAGGAGGAAATTGACAGTTTATAAGTTATGTCACATTGGTTCATGAGGTGTATTTGCTTCGAAATCAACAAGAGTTCCCAAAGTCCATTTGGTTTGTATGGGACATGAAGTAATGGCTATAAGAGACTTGTGTGACTTGCAAGTGACCTATATGGTCCACTTTTTGTGTGGAAGCAGGAGAGGAGTGTACCCGCATTTTTCGGTGCAATTCTCAGGCCTACACACCTGTGGTAGATGGAGGGAGAGCTAAAGAATATGGTGCATGCTCCAAAGCATGCAAACACAGAGCAAACTGAAGATAGAGAGGAGATACAAACAAAGAAGGTGAGAGTCCTTTTTGGCCATCCATTTGGTATCACAAAAATGAGTGGTATGATAGTCCATAAAAGGGAAAAACAGAGATAAAGTATTCAGCCTGCTCTTATGAACGTCTTCTTCCATTCTCTTACCGTATTCATGGACCATTGAAGCCCTTCTTGTGCCCAAGTACTTGAGTGACTTTGGGGCAAGTAAAGGGGAGAACTTGGAGGTGTATGGGATTGATTTGGACTACTAAAACCTATCATAAATAGGGCAGCCCACTGTTCTTGTCTTCTTGAAGGGAAATCAAGTTATCTATGTGGTTGCAAGTGTTGGTAATTACCTCTAAACATCAGGGCTTCATTTGGAAGTGAATAGAGAGGCATATTCTTGAGTTTATGTATGTTTTGGGGGCTTGTTTATGGGCTGAAAATTACTATTATAAAACAAGGATGAAGTGAATTAAAAGCTTTGTCAGTGCATTTCAAGAGCTTTTGGTTTTATGTCTTGGAAGTAGTGGAATCTACCACTTAAATACTTGTTTCTTGGAGTTTTTGTTCATTGGCATTCGTGAAATTGTATCCATTTGGGCTTGCATTTGAAATATGTATTTGGATTAAATCAGAGATAAAATCTCTACATGTAATGGTCTATTAACCTCACAAGCATTTGATGTAATTGAGTCAAAGTCTTTGATGCCATTCATGTATGCTAAGTATATGATAAAGCTTGAGGTCTTCTTCTCAAACTGAATCATCTCTAAAACCCAACACTTATCAAAACCCAATCTTTTCTCTCTCTCCTTACCTTGAATCTCTCACTCCACTTCTGCTCTAAACCCCGGTGGTAGACCTTCGACCCCCCCCCACACGACGACAATGCATACTCGTATATAGCTGCTCCTATGACATATTTATTGCAAGATATGGTGCCCTATGTGTGGACATCAATGCAACAAAAAAGTTTTGAGGCTATGAAACAAGTGGTTTCTACTGCCCATGTTCTCAAGATATTTGATCTTGAGAAACCATTTGTTTTAGAAACAAATGCAAGTAGCATCGCGATAGGTGCAGTCCTTAGCCAAGAAGGCAGGCCTATAGCTTTTGAAAGTAAGAAGCTTTCCCCAAGCCAACAGAATCGGCCAGTTCATGAACAAGAGCTTTACGATATTGTTCTTTGCCTTAGAGTTTGGTGGCACTATCTATATGGTGCAAATTTTAAATTTTATACAGATCATCATACCCTTAAGTATTTTTGTAGGCAACCAAATCTTCAAGGGCGCCAAGCTCGATGGGCTGAAATGATGCAAGAATTTCATATGGAAATTCTATACAAGAAGGGTAAGGATAATGTTTTTGCTGATGCATTATCTCGTATAATGTATCAAATGAGCTTTACAATTTTAGAAAGCTCATTGCTTCAAGAAATAAAGGAAGCACAATTAGAGGACTCTTATATGGCACAAATTTAGGCCATAGAACAAGACTCTTTGATTAGGGATGGACCAGATATTTATGTTTCATTACCTGCTATTATTTCTAATAACGCAACCTAGTGCACGGGAACTACGAAAGAAAGTTTTGTTTGATAACCATGATGTGCCTTGTGTAGGATATCCTAGTATTGATAAGACCATATAGCTTGTTAGAAGGACATATAGGTGGCCAAAGTTGGCCAAGGATGTCTGCCAATATGTCCAACAATGCTTTCAATGTCGAGTTAATAAAGCATAAAGGGTGAAGAACCAAGTCTGCTAATGTCATTACAAATTCTAGAATCTAATTGGAAAAGTATTTCCATAGATTTCATTGTCGACTTACCTAGAACCCAAAGACAAAAAGACACTATCCTATTGATAGTGGATCCCTTCAGTAAAATGGCTCATTTTATAGCCACTCACAAAAGTGTGGAAGCTCCACAAGTTGCATATTTGTTTATTGATCATGTGTTTAGGTTGCATGGTCTATCTACGTCCATTGTGTTTGATAGGGATGTCAGATTTATTGGTTATTTTGGGCATCATGTCTTTGGTCATTTAAAATTGTCTTTAAACATGTCAAGTGGTGATCACCCAAAAACAGATGGTCAAACAAAAAGAGTCAATCAAATACTAGAAGACATCCTGAGAGCATATGTATTTGATAAACAAACAGATTAGGATACGCATTTGTCTTTGCTAGAATTTGTGTATAACAACAAACCTCATAAGGCGACAAGTTTGTCTCCTTTTCAAATAAATTATGGAATGAATCCAAGCTTTCCTAGTACAATAAGGTCAGATGAGAAATGCCCAGCTACGGTAGAATTTCTTATTGACGTACAGGCTAATATTAAAATTGCTCGAACCAAGTTATAGCAAGCTACTGATAGGACTAAGCATTTTGCAGATAAGAAAAGGTCAAGTAGGATCTTTGAATTAGGAGAAAAAAAATTTCTCCAACCAAGTACCAACCAAGTCGTCTAGTTTATCAACTGGAAAATGTCCAAAATTATCTACAAGATATTGTGGACCGTGGAAAATTATTCAGAAGCTAAGTGATGTAGTTTATCGATTGGAAGTTCCTCCTAGATGCCGTGTTCATCCAGTGTTTCATGTTAGCAAATTAAGAAATTATATCTCACGTGATGATAATCTAATTGATGGTATGGTACCTTTGCAGGAACAAGATTCAGTTGTTGGCCATGGACCAGACAAGATACTAGATCGGAGAGAGAAACGGTTGCGTAATCGTTCTCTCCACGAGTATGTAGTTTCCTGGAAGGGTATACTAGTTACTGATACTACATGGGAATCAAAAACTCTGATTCGACAACACTTCCCATCAGTAATCATTGAGGAAAATGATTTTTGAAAGGGGGAGAGAATGCTAGACATAATAACCTTCGGCCTAGCAAGTAGCCCAAGATGGCCATTAATGAGTGTGTCCCGGACAAGGGCAAGAAGTGCCAAGGTCTGAAGCTTAGGGGATACCCTCAGATTTCTTGCTAAATTGGCCAGGACTTGTCTATTTGGGAACACTGATCAGGTGCACCATGAAAACAGGCCCTGGAGACCCAATTAGAAGGTGGGAAGAGGGTATATTTGGATGGAAGGTGAGTGAGACACACAGAAAATCTTCTTCTCTTTCTCACACTATTTATAAACAAAACACCCCTATTAATAAAATTTGCAATAAAAAGGAAAAGATGGGACAATTTGCTCTATTAAGTTGTCCTACATCTCAAATGATCTTCAATGCAAATGCCATTTTTCTATGGATTCTTAGGGCATTTACATAAGAAGTAGCTGAGATGAGGAAGAGGTCATTCAACGAGCATAACAAGAGGTCATTCAAGTATGCGTGGGTGCTAGACAAGCTTAAGGCCAAGTGTCAGCATTGGCATTGATGCCATTGGTGAACGTGAATTCATCAAGAGCATGATTTATGTACACATCAAAATACCTCACATAATTTATTAATGGTATAATTATAAGGTGTAATAATACTAAGATATCTCTTAATCTTTGAGGCACAATCTTACTTCGTCAACTATATTCTATGGGCAATAAATGTGATCAAATTAAGGTCATTGGCCTAGCCTTCACTCTTGAAGAAAGTGATACTCGCAATTAGATCAACGAACTTAGCACACTTCATTTTTGGGAAATTTTCTAGGATGATTCAAGGTGGTTCATCCATGAAATAGGCTTGACTACATTGGCTAACCAAAATGAACTAGTTGATAGCCTTTACTTTCCTTTCTAGTTTGGACCTTCCAACACCTCTTAGTAATGTAGCAAGTTGATAGGAAGGTAATGTTGGATTGGCAATAGTGTTTCTTGAAGCCTAATGATAGCTTTGCTATGCACCCAGGCCTCCTTAGGCAACAACTTTGGGATACGAGGGGCCTAAAAAATTGACATAGAGCAATTCTCAATAATGTGGGCACCAGGTAAATGAAGGAAAACGAATAATGCAATCATGTTCCTCTCCAATCGTGCACTATCTCCTCTTCTCATTCATGAAAAGGAGGAATACCTTTTCTTTCTACATAATTCAAGGAAATATTTCATGGGGATAACCAAACATAAGATCAAACAAACCCTTCTCAAACTCTAACCTTAACTAGACTCAAGAATGCATGCTAGGTATTGGGGTGCCATGAGAAGAATGGGTTCCAAAGGAAAGGATACCCTGATCTTCCAATGACTTACCGATTCCTGAAGATCCATGACCTGAAACCATACTATTATCCAGTTCCTGTAGATAAATGTAATACAACATTATTCTCCCCAAACTAAATATAAACAGTTGCCCTATCATCCCAAGAAATATTGTATTCCGAAAGGGCTATGTCCATATAAATATAATAACACTTATTTTTATCAATGTCTGATTGTTTGTTAAGAAACCTTTATCTAGGCACAACCCTTGGTACAAAATCCCAGTTCGTCTCCTACATCAAGTACTACTATATTCCGGGAGAAGAAGTTTCTTCTGAAGTAGATTAAGCCGCCTGAATTTGATGGGAGAGGCAGGTCCATCCAAGCAGATGCTGAAATTTGGATTGAATCCATGGAGGATTACTTTGAAGCAGTCGATACTGCACCCACCAATCAGGCTATGCTCGCCAAGCTGAAGCTCACCGGCGAAGCTAGGCTTTGGTGGAAGCAATGGTGCAGAGATCAAGGGATCGAAGAAGGATCCATTACTGTCACAACTCTATAGAAACATAATTTGTATCCTTTTTCATTAATTTATCTATATAATGATTTATTAAATTTATTTCCTTTGCACTAATTAGATATAAAGAAAAGTGCATTGGAGCTGGCCACTGATGAGTGGTCACAGGTTATGGTGGACCCACACGGTGGGTTAGAGAAAAGATAGTTCACACTTCCACCTATATGACCCGATTGGGCGCCTGTGACTAGAACTCATGCATATCAGGGTTAGACTCGCACACAGAAAGGATTGATGCCTTGAAGTGTGGGCTAGATCCACCAGAACAGACAGTTACAATCAACAAGATGGCATGATCATGAAATGCTTGTATAATGTGCATGTGTGGGCTGAAAGCTTGAAATGCACATTTCTTTGCATAGGAAAGTCACATGAAGATTCGGATACCATTTTTGCGATGTACACGGAAAAAGCTTTCATATGATACCCATATTGGGGGGTCCCTAAATTCTAGGAGATCCCTAAATTTTAGGAGGTTCCTAAATTTTAGGAGCCTCGAATTAGCCTAAAAATGCTAGTCCTAAAAAATAGGGATGTCATTCTAAAAATAGTAAGTTCTGTACTCTGATTGTGCTTACTAAATTTGGTTGTTTCTATTCTTAACAGTATTCAACCCAAAAAGGAAGGCCATAAAGAAGAGACAAGTGTCAAGACACTTGTCACACAAGTTTCCAAGTGTCCCACCACTTGTCACATCTCATGACATGTGGCTGGACACTTGTCTTGTGCTACTCCACTTTCCCCTTTTGTACTAGCTCTCCCCTCTCCTATAAATAAGAGCTCGTTTTTCTTCATTGAGCATCATTTTTCTTTGCTGTAAACTCATGTACAACACCCACAGATAGCCAGAAACTGCCCCCATCCATCCCCATCATCATCCCCCACTTCTCCATTATCAAATTCCTCCATATTCCCTCTTCTATCACTCCTGTTTTACAAGAACGCAAGCCTGTAAATTCATTATAGCACCTCCTTCTTGAGCTCTTTCTTCCATTTTAGCTACAAGAAGCAAGCTCTATCCCTGTACTGCTGATCAACGATGGAGAAAGGCTGAATTCCCCTTTTTCTTCTCTCATACTGTAAAGAAATCAGTACTTATCATTGCATAATAGATAATGCATGTGTGTTTGTACATCTTTGCATGATCTTGTGAGAGTGAGGATTACTTCTTCTCACTCTCAGGTTGATTGTAACTGAGCTCTTCCCTAAGGGACTTGGGTTGAGCAGAAATACATTCCTTCGGGGGGGGGTTGCCCATCTTCAACCCTCAATCTTGTCTCCATTACTTTTACATTTTCATGGCTGTAATTTTGTGAGTAATTTTCATTTTCAGCTTTACGTGTTCATTCTCTTTTATATTAAATCTCGAAAACAAGCGAATATCATAATTGTTAAGCATACTACGTTGTTTGGGGCGTTTACAGTTACCTAGGAGAAGCTGAAGAAAGCCATGCAGGGAAGATACTTACCACCTGCGTATCGCACGTAGAAAATGAATGAGTTCTACGAGCTAAAATAGCTGGGACTCACTCTTGATGCATAGTATTCTAAATTCGTCCACTTCTTAAGTATGTGCCACAGATGGACATGACACAGCGGGTGTCAAAATTTTGTGCTGGTTTAAATCCACCAGTGAATACCCGTCTCAAATCCATGCGCCAATCAGATCTTCAGGACGCACTCATTCGAGTTGTGCCTATAATTCAGGAGGTGCAGGCTAGACCAAGAGGTAAGAAAACTTGGTCTTATAATGACCTGAACAAAGGAGCATTCAGGCCTCAAATGAAGAGAGTTCAAGGTCAGAATCAGAGACAAAGAAAGAAAGCAAGAACTAACAATGTCAACAACTTTGTTCCTACTCAAAGAAATGGCCAAAACCTCTAATGTTTCCACTGCAACGAGCCCGGTCATTTCAAGAGGCAATGTCCCAAGCTTGGAGGAGGACATCGCCAAGTACCTTTCCAGGGAACACGCGGTGGACATGGAGCCGCTACCTGAGGCAAAGGAAGAAATGCCTGCGTTGCCAATAGGCAAATGAACAAAGAAGAAGAAGATCCAACCATGGAAGCAGAGTCTGAAAGGGCGACAGTCCATGCCGCTCTTCACAAGAAAGGGCCGAATCGCCAGTTCTCAGTGATTCAGACACCGTCGGACTATCAAGGTAAAGGTTTCAAGACCTTGATTGATTGTGGCAGTGCACATTCCTTTATCTCACCAGTTTGTGCAAAAAGATTAGGAATAGCCACAATAGAAGCACCTATCTTGCTTGTGGAATTGGCAAATGGTTGTGAGGTTACTTGTACCAAGCAAACTGCTAAGGTGGAATTCTTTCTGGGAGGAAAGATGACTTCGGTCAAATTTAGAGTCATGAATTTAGGCATCCATAAGTGTCTACTCGGAATGGATTGACTTAAACCTAATGACACCCACATTCATTATGGAAAGGGCCAAATTTCCTTCTGAAACTTTGAAGGGGAATTGGTCACAACTCAAGCTAAGGCTGGAGTGCCAAAAATTCAATTGGCCAAAGCATCTTGGATTATAAAGGGAGTTAGAAAAGGACTACCTATCTACTTGATTAAGCTCAACAAGTTAGATCAAAAGCAGGAGTCTAACGAAGGACCTTCATGGCTAAAGGAATACATGGATGTATTTCCTGAAGAGTTGACAGAACTCCTGCCTCAAAGAGAAGTGGATCATGAGATCAAGCTAGTACCATTAGCTACGCCTATTGCAAAGAGACCTTATATAATGTCCATACCGGAAGCAATTGAGCTGAAGGAACAACTCAAGCAACTGTTAGATCAAGGCAACATGTGTCCTAGCAGTTCACCATGGGGAGCTCCAGTACTATTCCAGAAAAAGAAAGATGGAACACTTCGACTATGTATTGATTACAGAGGGTTGAATCAATCAACTGTAAAAAACAAGTACCCTATTCCTAGAATGAATGAGCTTCTTGATCGTCTTCAGGGTGCAAAGATCTTCTCCAAGATTGGTCTCAGGTCTGGTTACTATCAGATAAGAATCAAGGATGAGGATATCCCAAAGATGGCCTTCAATACAAGATATGGACACTTTGAGTTTCTAGTTATGTCATTCGGGCTTACGAATGCGTCTGCCACCTTCAACACGTTAATGCAGGATATCTTTAGGCCATATCTTGATGACTTCATACTCGTCTTCTTCGATGACACTTTAGTCTATTCCAAACAGGAAGAAGATCATAAACCCAACTTCGGATTGTACTTGAGACAATGAGGGCACATAAGCTGTATGTTAAGATGAAGAAGTGTGCATTCTTCAAACGTCAAATTGAATATCTGGGATTCATCATATCAGTAGAAGGAATCTCAGTGGACCCCGCCAAGGTCAGAGATGTGCTAGAATGGCCAATACCAACAACTGTCAAAGAAATACGTAGTTTCTTGGATTGACAGGATGGTATAGGGTCTTCATAAAAAACTATGCTTTGATTGTAGCACCTCTGATGGACTCACTAAAGAAGCAAACATCCATTGCATGGTCAACTCCCGAACAAACCAGCTTTGATAGATTGAAGAAAAGTTTGGTATCAACACCCATCCTAAAACTTCCAGACCTCAATAAGGAGTTCGAGGTAGTAACAGATGCTAGCACGCTTGCCTTAGGTTGTGTGCTCATGCAGGAAGGTCATCCTGCAGCATACTCTTCAAGGAAACTGAAGAGTCATGAGAAGAATTATGCTACCCATGACCTGGAATTGTTAGCTGTCATCCATGCTCTAAAGCTTTGGAGACACTACCTGTTGGGTAACAAGTTTACTCTAATGAATGATCATAAGGGTCTCAAGTGGATCTTTACCCAGAACGAGCTCAACATGAGGCAACGTCGGTGGATTGAATTGCTGGAGGAGTATGACTTTGAAATCGAGTATCGACCTGGAAAGGAGAATGTAGTTGTTGATGCATTCAGTCCCAAGGCATTCCTTAATTCTCTAATCTTGCAAAATCCATCCACAGCTAGATCTCTAGCCATAAAGGTATCTATGCCAAACAACCCAATACTTGAGTTAGCTAGAGAGGAAGCATGCCATGATCCAGCCTATCAAAAGATGCTAAGGGAGATCTCTATCAAGGATCATGACCAAAAGCTACAGGCTAAGTATCATGAATTATATATCAAGGATCAGGACCAAAAGCTGCATGCTAAGTATCATGAATTCTCTATCAATAGTGGACTTGTCTACCATAGAGCGAGAGTATGTATACCGGCAAGCCAGTCACTTAAGCAGAAGATATTGTGGGAAGCTCATGATTCCCCTTTCTCAGGACATTCTGGCTATGCCAAAACCCTCAATGTAGTTAGGAAGAGCTACTATTGGGAGAGGCTTAAAGGTGACATTCTCAAATATGTCATTGAGTGTTTGTCTTGTCAACGTATCAAAGCCGCACATGTCAAGATGCCAGGGAAGTTACAACCACTTGACATTCCCCAAATGAAATGGGAATTCATCAGTATGGACTTTGTTGTTGGCCTACCCCAAGTTCAGGGAGGATACAACTCCATCATTGTTGTGGTTGACATGCTGACTAAGGTTGCACACCTTATTCTAGTAAAGACAAACTATAAAGCCTCAGACATTGCAATATTTTTTATCAAGGAGATATTCAAGCTACATGGGCTACCAAGAAGAATCATTAGTGATCGTGATTCTCTCTTCACATCACACTTCTAGAGAGCCATCTTTGAAGCCATTGGGACTCAACTCTATTTTAGCACAGCTTACCATCCCCAAACGGATGGCCAAACAGAGCGAGTCAATCAAGTCATCGAGGATATGCTTAGGGCACGCTACTGTCGTGAGCCAAAAAGGTGGATTCAATACTTCCCTTTGGTTGAATTTTCCTACAATGCTTCTTACCAACAAAGCATTCAAATGACCCCTTTCCAAGCATTGTATGGTCATGACTGTCGAAGCCCCCTAAACTTCTCAGATTCAACCTTGAGGGTTGAAACTTCAAGGTAGATGTTGGAAGAGATGGATGACCAAATAAAGTCAATAAGATAGGACATCCAAGCCACCAAGGATAGACAGAAGACATATACGAATTTGGAGCATCAAGATAGAATCTTCGAGGAAGGAGATATGGTCTTCATTCGCGTATGTCCAAAGAAGAGTTCTCTATCCTTAGGAGATTGCAAAAAGCGAAGTCCAAGGTATTGTGGACCATACAAGATCCTTAAGTGCCTAGGACCTAATGCTTATAGACTGCAACTCCTTGAGAACCTAAAGGTTCATAATGTATTCCATATCAGCCTATTGAAGAAGTATGTACAAAATCCTAACCATGTACTTGATGACCAACAAGTTGTAATGCCTAGTCAAGGAGTCCTTGAACTAAGGCCTGACAGGATCTTAGATGTTAGGAAGAGACAACTAAGATCCAGAACCTTGAGAGAGTGCCTTGTCCAGTGGAAAGATTATCCCAAAGAGGATGCCACTTGGATAGATGAAAGCACTCTCAACCATCAATATCCCCAGTTTATCTCGAGATCAGGACATCTCTATTTCTCCAAGGGGGAGAGAATGTAGCATTCCCGAATCTAAAACACAAATTCTTTATATGAATCTCCTCTTAGGAGGCCAAAAGGTTAGGATAATGGAATTTTTTTTATAGTTATCCCTCTCTCCTCCAGCCAACTGTCGTGCTGGAGGAGAAGGGAATAGCAATGGCCACCAAGCTCCTTGCTGGAGCTCACAAGCGGTTGGATGCCATGCAAGATGCTGCGTGGGGGAGGGAGGATCCCCCTCCCCTCACCTATATAAGTGGTATTGGAGATAGCCAAGGGAATTTCCCGTGTCATCACTACCGTAGGTTAGAGGGGGAAGGCTGAAGAAAGGAGATGAGACCCTGCTGTCGCTGCCATTGAGAGAGGAGGAGGCATCAAAAACGCTGAGGATCACTAGCCGCCATTGAAGTTGCACACTGCCATTGCCACCAATAGAATCCCATTTGGCCTCCTTCCACGTGGGCTTCCATGTTTTTTAGAAGATCTAGAAGCTTCTTAGAAAGCTTCTATAGCCTCCTAAGAAGCCCGCCTTCATGTGGCTCTTTAAGCCCCCTTTTCCCCCCACATAAAATCCCCACTTTAAGGTCTTATACACCCCTTCCTTTTCCCCTTTTTGCCCACCTAGTGCATCCTAAAACTAACCCCCTCGAGATCAAATAAAAAAAACCCCATTCCCGTGGCTTTAATAGGCCTTACTCTCAGAAGATTTTAAAAAACCCCCTCCCCGGGATTTAAAAACCCTCCCCGTGGTCTTCCCCCCCCCATAAGATGCCTTAGGGTCCTAAAAGCCCTTTCATATTGCAAGCCCCCTTAATCCTTTCTTGTGGGCCTTCTTCAAAGCCTATCCCATGGAGTCCCCTCCGAGGCCTTAAAAAGCCTCGTCAAACCCTTTTTCCCTCTTGGATTTCCTACAATCTCCCAATTAGCCCAAGTGCTAAACCCCTTCCCGTGTAGACAATTTGCATCTCAAAGCTTCTATGAAAGGACGGATAAATTAATAAGTTCCATTTCTAAGGTTCGTTTCCGAAGGACAGTGGAATCACAAAGGAAGTTTCGCGTGCAAAGGAGATGGCCAACATCATAAATCTACATCCAAGACGGAAAGGCCGCATTCGCGATGGCTCCGAAGAAAGCACAAGGTGCAACCGCAAGGGGATCATCTCCTAACATTCATGTGGAAATTTCACCACAAGTCTAGGTTTTCCTTCCTAATTTTGATTTATGTCATTATAATTCAATCGTGTGTGGATCATTTTTGGAGATAGGATGCATCTTTCGTTTTAAATACTTTGACTTATTTAAAGGAAAGAGCATCATGATGGAAGAATTCGGTCATTAGTATTTTTCAATAAAACGAACAAAATAAAGAAAGCATAAGATTTCTATGCATGTCTAGCAAGTGGGTTTTATGCATTAATTACATTAATTAATGCCCATTTTTACAAAACTGAATTATGATAGTACACTTCAGCATGGAAGGAATAAACTGTAAATCACATTATTGAACATATTTTCTTCGAAATGATTCGTTATAGAAAGTTGCTAGCAATCGTAGAAAATTGCTAGGGTTGCATGAAAAAGATTTAACTCCAGGCAAGTGGCCTAAAAACTTAAATCAACGAAAGAGTGTGTAGGTTCAGGATACGACAAATTCATTCCTAAATGAAAGTAGAAAATGGCTACATGTTCTAGCATGAATCTTGTTTGCATGTTATAGGATGATCAATTGGAATTAGGCTATAACTTAACCTATGATTTGACCTTAAACCCAAAGGTTAGGGTTTGTAAATCAACTTACATGTAGACAATGAATCATGTGGTTACGCAAATGGTAGCGTAATTATCTTCAAGAATAGACAGGTTAAATTGGTTTAAACCTAAACACCTAAAACTGCGAGGTACTCATTTAGGAAGGGATAATTCAATGCAACATATCCCAAAGAGATAACTAGGGTTAGCACGTTGAGGACATTTACCTAGTCACTCGTATTGCCAAAGCTGAAACTCCTATACCCTAAAGACTTGCCCACATTCATGGAATGTAGGGACAGTAGGACATACTTGTGAGGAAAGATCTAGGGTTTTTACCCTAAGGATCTCTCACTAAAAATATGAAACTTGGAACCCTAGGACTAACAATGTCGGCCTAATAAAATCAGGAATGGATTGTTATATCTAATCATGATACCATGATAAGAAGACACAGTTGATGGGTAGAATAGCCCCATAGTCTGATACGACACTTGTGCAACAAGTTGTAGAGTCGCACGATCTTGTGATTTGATCACAAGGGAATGGCCAATTCCTCGGAATGAGATTGACAGATTCTTACACATGTTTATCTTGCAAGAGGATGAATAATTGTCCTAATATAGTACCTTTCTTGGGTAAAGATAATTGCTTGGAAGCAAAAGACCAATCAATAAATTGGAATAATATATGAACTTAAGGTATTGACTAAGTCGGGTTAATAGGGTACGGCCCTAACCCAGGATATAGGGTTAACAAATAAACCCTTGGGGATCTTGCCAAGTCGTAATTGATCTCGGATCAAGTGCTGGATGCATTGGGAAAGAAGTATTCACTCCTTAGCACTTGGCCAAAAATAACGACCAATGGTAATGATTGTGCTTGTATCAGTTTTAAGAGCACTATTTTGCTTTGTTTGCTCAAAGAATTAAAGGATAAATGGATATCTAATGCTTTAGGTTGAAGGCCTGAAGGGAGAGGCAGCTTCAGTTACCCCCAACTGCCTGCCTGATCCTAGCCAAGGGGGTTGTTAACCGCACTCAGAAGGTGGACCGAACCCGCCGCGAGAGGTCTCTCCATTGAGCGCTACTTGGAGCAGGAGGACGCTTGGGTGCCAGGGGGCCTCTGGCCGTAAATCCCTCGCCTTCCAGGCCCTGCAGAAGAGGCCAACGTGACTCGGGATTGGATCTCGAGGCCCGCATACTAGTCTAGGGGCAGAATCTTGGATTAGTAATCCATGTGGATTGCTAGATAGACTTCGGGTGGATTATGGATAAGCGTAAGGGCTAGACCTATGTATTTCAAAGATAAATATGATAACCTGTTGAAAAGAAACTTGTTTGACATTGCTTTTCTATGTCAAGTGCTATGATTACGTGAAGGAACCAGTGCCTAACGGGCTAATTAAGGAAGCTAATTGATACATGTCCAACTAAATGTGTTAGGTAATTAAATAACTAAACAACCTGAGGAAAGTGCAGAGGACGTGGCCATGGGTCCGTCCTATGGATGGGTGGTCCCGGTTGGCCGAGAACTTTTCTCAATCATGATGGACAGCAAGAAGATCATTCAAAGAACACGAATAGCAAGAGCGTTGACCTAGAGTTTAAGTTATAAATGATCCTGATTTACACTGTTTTAGGGGAACAGAATGGGACTATGCCTTATGGCAAAGAGTTTGAGCTTCGCATCCCTCTCGTTTCCCATTCTCCTTGAACTAAGTGCATCGTGAATCCGCTTCGGACCTGGCGTTTCTGCGTAAAGTAGTTCACTGGGGTTCGACGCTAGTTGACGTTAGGAAATGACCAATAGGGAAAGCCCTAATTCATGTCGGTCCTAAGTGGAAACGGCCGGAATACTTCCGCTACGTGGCAAACGCGGAAATTCCTAGATCACAAACCCGGTAACATTCCATGGGAGTGCCAGGCAGAGCTTTCTAAACATCCTTTTCGATGGACTTCTAAGACGTGTCCTAAAGATAACTAGTGGACACATTATAAAAGCAAGGTACCATAAAAAATGAGCTGCAACACGTACAGAGGTATCCTCAGAATGAGTATGTATCTAAGAAAAATGAAGGTAAGAGTTCAAACATGTTGCAGAGGTATCCCAAGACCCTAGAATGAAAGGCCAGTTAAACACTGATCCTGTCACAGAATCATGCAGTGTCCATTGTCGTCGACGAAGTATGTCACTATCATACCCTGGTGTATCGAGCACTGATTGAGGAGGAAGGTTAATGTAATCGGAAGGAGAGGGGAATGGAATAAGAGGGGAGCATTGTAAAGGAGGATATGATAGATCATAAAAAGAAGGGAAATGAAGAGATAAGGAAGCTGGAAGAGATGGAAAATTCAGCAAAAACTTATCAAGGAAATCTATTGAGAAAACAAAAGGAATAGGAGGAACTACAGGAGGAGGTTCATAAGGGGTAGGTGATGATGTCAGATTGGCAATGAAAGGACAAAAAGTAAAGATAGGAATGTGAGGGGAATTAGAAGGAGTAAAAGATAACATAGAAATAGTGTCAGGATAGGAAGTGAGGAGGAAAATATACAATGGAAAATGATAGAACATAAGAGAATAAGACAAAAGATCAATGGGATATAAAGGATAAAAAGAACAACGATAAGTAAGAGCTTGGAAAAAAGAATCAATGAATAATGGATGATTAGCAATATGACGCAACAACTGAGTTTGCAAAGGCTAGGTTTCAAATTTGTGGAATACACCCCTGAGACGACGAGGCTCCAAAGCAATATCCTCCAAAGGTAGATGCCAAGCATGTCCTCTACACCAAGACATCTACTCATGATAAGTTTTTAACCCTTCAGCTAAAAGAAGCTTCACTGAATGTACATAGATTACAGCCTATAAGATGACATTTCCCACATACAAATCAATATCTTCCTCATCAGAAATCTGCAAATGCTTGTAAGATACATGAAAGACAGCAATTGTACATCATGTGAAATCAGCTCATCAACAAATCTGTCAAACATAGACTTCATCAAATCTACAGACCACAAATTTTGCCACCCATCCTCTAGAGCTTCTAAATCCACATTGCTCAAAGAGATATACAAGGCAAAACACTGCTAATTATACTTGATCCAGAAAGACGGTGGGGGTGACACTAGTAAAATCATCCTGCACATAGTTCATATGTTGTTGAGGGCATTCTACCTTAGCATAAAAACCATTACACAACTTTTCCTTCTGCTATAATTGGTCAAGCTTCTCGTTGGAAGATACTATAGAAGAAACCACAGGAGGTGGAGGAACAGAAAGAGTAACAATCTTCTAATTAAGCTCTGTAATCATCATCTTCTATGACTCAACAGTTTTCTGAGAAGACTGTAGCTGACCCTCACAGGCTAAGTCGATAATCTCCTCAAGGGAAAAATTCTTCTTTTTAGTCAAAGACACATTCTCTGCTTCCAAGGTAACTATTTGAGCTTCTAACTTCTGAATGGTGGCCTTTTGAGAATCCATCAAGGTAGTAGCTTCAGTCATTTGTTTGTGAATATCCGTGAGGGTGGCTTTCTTAGATGCTAGATCCTCCAAAGCCTTACTCAACTGACTAGTCACCAGGGAATCCACTTTGTCCTGCAAGGAAGTATACACCCTTGTGTAAATGGACTGAAGACAAGTCATCAGTGAAGTCTCCAATGTAGCCTAGACACCAGAAACTAGCTGAGGAAGCAAAGGTCCACGTAACATTGTTTGTAAGGAAGCAGGGATCTGTTTGTCCAATGGTCCATCCCTTTGTGCTGCAAATAGATTAGGACATGACAAGAATGAAGGAAGGGAACTGGTAGAAACAGGAGGAATGGAGTCATGTGCAGGAGAATCAGAAATTGAAATAGAAACAGGACTAAGGGGCCCTTTAGTACATAATCTTTTACTGCAAGAGAATCTGGCAGGGAGCTCATCCTCCGAATCAAAATTGGGTTGTAATTGGAGGAGGAGTTGGAATAGAAGGTGGATGCTGCTTCGAAAGAGAAGCAGGATCACGAATTGGCACACCACCAGGTGGAAGTGTAAGGGAGATAATCTTCTAAAGAAAAACGTCGTAGGAGACATTACTACCCTAACCTTTCCGAACACTCTAAAAATGATGATCCATCTTTGCGAGCATGAATGCTGCCCAATTGAACTTGACTCCCTCCAAGATCCTAACAGAAGCAGTGAATAGTTTCTTGGAGAGACATTTGGAAGCAAGCTTCCCTGACATGAACTTGTCTTGTAGAAAGTGGCAAAGTTGTTTCCATACCAGGGAAGAGATGTGAGCTATAGAAACCCTAGAACTGGTGATAACTTTGCTGGAGACCAAAGGGATAGAGGTTTCCTTGTGCAGGAGAAAAATGATCTCCTCAGCTATCAATAATTGATTTTCACTAGGGACGAAAGACACTAAAAGAGGCAAAAACAACGCATCATTGATATTGGCTGTGGATAAGCAAAAGCGTCGGTTATAAACCAAGAGAAACTGGTTCTTGTAGGATGCCAGGAAGGAGTAGCAAATCGTGTTTTCCACTGGTGGAAACTTCAAAGCCACAAAAGGAGGAAGACTAGCACGATGAATGAAATCCACCTCTAGGAGAAGAGCATAGTCATGCACTGGCAATGGCACATACTGGATGACAATAGGAGGAATAGAGGTAGATGCCATTCAGACTATATAGGAGACCCACATACACAAGCAAGGAAAAAAAAACAAAAAATTTGCTGCAAAACCCAGACAAATCAACACTGAGAAGAATATCAAAACAAAGGACAGACGACCAGACTAGACTAGACCAGACTTCCCCAAACAATCCACATCCTACGGAAAAAAAAATCGACATGACCTGCGCACTCATGCGACCGAAAACTTCATGCTATGCAACAAGCAAGCACCTTGATCTCGCGTAATCAAGCAATCAATTAAAAAAACCTCAAACATAGAGTATCCCAAGCAATGACCAGACTCGAACAGAATCCAAGACTTGGACCAACAGAATAAAGAGAGATGAACAAGACTGACATCTCTGACTTAACAAATCCCAATCCCCGTAACGCATTGCGTAAACCTATGGTGCACTGAACGTGGATGGGTGAACACTATCGAATTCATTTTATCCATGTACAAATTAGATTGCAGTTCGTTATTAATTAACCATTAATGCATAGTGAGTCGATTTCGCAATCCCAACCCCTACTTAGACTGACTTGATTGACTAGGGGTCTCTAAAAATGTAATTCATTGTTACAACTTACGTGATCTGTGGTGCAAAAAGCGCATGCATGCGTGACGGTGGGGATTCATTTTAATTACAAATAAATTGTGTCTATAGCACGTGTGTACGTGCACCGTGGATTTATTTTAGAAAATTATGTGGGTTATTATGCCATGTCCTCGTGTAACGGTGTGGTTCCTTTTACAATTAATAGTCGGGTTCCTTTTAAATTAAAAGTTAATGAAGTGCATTCTATATATTTGGTGGGTGCAATGGTGGGTTGATTTTATTACAATTACATTTGTATTACGGTGCAACGTGAGAGAGGGAAAAAGAAAAAAAACTTCGCAATGTGTGGATTTGTCTACAAAGTCAAATATCACGTCCTCAAAAAAAGAAAAGGCACAATCCACAAATATTCCACACAACCGACAAAAGGTAGACTAAAACTAGTCGTCCTGTCGTACAGAAAAACGAAAAAAACAACTAACACATTGATCAAAACAAATAATGAAACAAATGATATGTATGATCAAAATAAAATAAAATGATGGATATGTTGGGATTTTGTTTTGACTGGGTTTTATTGTTATGGTTTTGGTTTTTTGAATTTTTGTAACAAAATACAGAACATAAACTGAAGGGCAATATGGTGGTTCATGTTCATGTGTATTGAAACAATATAAGAAAACATATCGCAATTGAAATATCAATGTGTGGAAAGTTTGTGGTTTTGTTTTGTTTTTTTAAATATTATTTTTTGGTTTTTTTTAAAACATAATGTAAAAATGAGATTTCAGCACATCAAACATGATCATCCAATGTCAATAAGGTAATCAGATTTAACTCACATTTTTCAGCTCATTCTTGAGATTGAAAATGAATTTTGCATGAATTTGGATAAAAATTTAGGGTTTTATCTTCAAATAATACTTTGGCCAATTAGGAAAGCATTTTCAATTGAGAAATAATTGACAAAAGGGACAAAGAAGTTTGTAGAATTTTTTGAAATTCTTTTGAAATTATGTCGATATTTTTATCAATTGTTAATGAAATTTGGCTAGTTTTTTAATATTTTTTAAAAGAAATTTCAAATTTCAAATTTTTTGCTTTTTTTTTATATATTTCTAGTTTGAAAAATATTTCAATTGTTTCTAGAAATATTGGAGATTTTTCATGAATTTTTCTGTAAATTTTTTGGATTTTAATTGAATTTTAATGAATATTTGAATGTATTAATGTGTTTTTAGAGTTTTCGAGATTGGAAGTACCCGCGACTGCATATGAACGGCTGCTAATGACTGTGACTGCATACGAATGGCCCTACCGCACGAACAAGTCAGACGCGCGTCCCCGTATACATGAACTCATGCGAACAACCGACTGAGGATAGATTTCAGCATGGGCCTTGCCACCGCGAACGTGTTCACCCGGTCACTCGGTGGAAATTAATTAGAATATAAAAGGACCCTAAAAGGGGGTTTGGTCTAACTGCCCGCTACACACAGAAGGATTTGAACCCGCACCCTTACGCAAGTACTCTGGTGCTCTATTACTGTGTGCGCGTGTACGTTTGTTGGCAGTAGAAAGTTTTTTATTTTATTAGATCCTTTAATGTTGAAAAAAGAGACATGCGCGCCTAAAACCGGCGCTTTCGATCATACCAATCGAAAAGAGACATGCCCGAACAACCACCGACACCAAAACGTCGACCGCAGTGCGCGAAGGGGGGCGGACAAGGGTTGAGGGGTAAAGGGTGGAGGCAGGGGGTGGGACAGAGGGCTTAGGTGGGGGGTAAGGTAAATTGAGAGAAGGGGGGGTAAATTTGCAGAGGGGGTCAACTTAAAGGGGGGTCAAATTAGGGGGGGAATTTGGGGGTGGGCAGGGTGGCAATGGGGGGGGATAGTGGGAGGACAAAGAAGTAGGCGGGTGGTGGAGGAGGAGGAGGAAGGTGGTGGTGGAGGAGGAGGAGAAGGGGTGGCAGAGGGCGGCAAGCGACCATTGAGGCGGCGAGCGGTAGATGGGGGCGAACAAGCACAGCAGCGTGCGGGGCGCAAGCCGGTGGACGGGGAGCAGGCGGTGGACGAGACGCATGCGGGCAGTGGCAGGGAGCGGAAGGGGAGGAAGAAGAAGAAGAAAAGAAGGAAGAGGAGGGATGTCAAGAATCGCGTGGTGGGGGGACTTGCTCAAGATGCTGCGCCGAACATACATAGAATGCACAAGGAGAAGCTCACTCAAGAGACAAGAAGAGAGATGGATACCAAAACGTTTTCTTGCTAGTTTCTTCTTCTTCTTCCACACTCTTTTCAATGTACACAAAGTATAGATAAGATACAACATAAAGGAAAGTGGCCTACTGATGCCAGGAGGCATATTCCACGGTGGATTCCGTGAGGTTTTACGGTGGATTCCGTAAACTTAGATGACCGGGGCTCATACACAAAGAGGATTCTTTGTGCGAGAAGTTGATGGGGATGCCTGTCCTTTTCGGGCGTTTCATTAATTTAGTGTGTACGTGGGTGATTCCATAGCGGGTGATTCCGCAAAATGCATATTAAATTAATAAATGTTTATGAGTTTAGAGTGCGCACTCGTAATAAATTAAGGTTAGGATTTATTTCTAGCCAGTTGATTTATTTATGTAGCTGAAGACTGCTAGGTATTCACTTTTGTCCGTTTAATTGTATTATTTTACTAACGATTGTGAATGCTTCAGTTGATGTGTAGAGATAGCAGCAGTGGCGGAGGAAAGCATTGGAGTTTAGCGAGTATTCAACCTTTGGATTATATTTTGATAGGCGCCACGCCTATATTTTGTTATGTCTATTGAGACATCGATTATTGATTATTAGTTTGTATGCGCCTATGCGCACGGATATGCTATTTCTATTTGGACATTGAGTTTGGGCGTGCCAGACTCTATGGGCACCGTCCATTAGCTTTACTTTCCTATTTTTGTAGAAAGCAAACTCAAAAGCTAAAAGCTTGTCATATTTTTGTAAATTGGGCTATTATTGAGCATGAAGATGGAAATATACATAAAATACATGCTTTGTGAAGCGCTCACACAAGGCATGGGGGGAGATTGAACCCAATTGGTCTCTTGCTTCTTGTCGTTCATGCTTTTACATTGTTTTTTGTGCAAAAAGGTAGAGTTTATTGTTCTTGGGGACCTTCCGGGATTCACTACGTGATCATACTGCGACCGATCTGCGCACCACCTACTTAGTCAAATAATGCATAATCGACTACACTAATCGACTGGCGCTATAACTATGCCAGCTGTAAATTGGTGTAACAACCTGAATATAATAAGTAATGAGTCAGTGGCCATGTGAGAGTCATAATGACCATCAACGTGCTAAGTATAGACGTGTGGACCCATCTAACCAAGCGGTCCATCATCAATGTCCGCATGTGTTGAGCTTGTCATCTCAACACTCCCCCTCAAGCTCAACTGCATCTCTGGAACTCCAAGTAAGCTTCGAAACTTTTGAAGCTTCTCTGTACCCAATGCCTTTGTGAAGATGTCAGCTATCTGATCCTGTGTGCTGACATACACCAAGTCAATCTCACCTATTAGTACCTTCTCTCTCACAAAGTGGTAGTGTATCTCAATAAATTTTGTACTCGCATAGAACACAGGGTTCCTAGCCAACTGTATACTGCTCATGTTGTCACAATAAATGACAACTGCACCTTCCACCTACACATCTAAATCAGCCAATAACTTTTGCACCCATACTACCTCACATACTGCAACAACAGCACCTCTATACTCAGCCTCTGTACTCGACAAAGCAACTGTAGATTTCTTTTTTGCTACTCCAAGAAACTGGTGCACTACCAAGAGAGAACGTGTATCCGCTGGTAGATCTTCTATCAGACATACTACCAGCCCAGTGTGCATCTGTGTATCCAAACACCTGTACATCTGTACCTGCTTCATAGAAAAGTCCATAATGTAATGTGGACTTCACATATCTCAATATGTGTCTGACTGCATCCAAATGTGGCTTTTTAGGTACTTGCATAAACTAACTCACAAGACCAACAACATAGCTCAAGTATGGCCTTGTAATGGTCATGTAGATCAAACTCCCCACTATCCTCCTAAACATAGTAGGGTCTTCTATCTCATCCCCAACATCAGCACTCAATTTTACATTCTGCTCCAACGGGACTGAAAGTGGTTTGCATGCTGTCATACCATACTTGGACAACATATCCAAGCCATATTGTCTTTGGGAGAGCCATATACCATCATCACATCTGATCACCTCAATGCCAAGGAAGTATCTTAGCTCACCTAAATCCTTCATCTCAAACTTCTTCTTCAAAAAATCCTTGACTTCAGCAATCCCACTATCACTATCATCTGTAATAATCAAGTCATCCACATAGATGACTATGATGACCAAACCTGCATTTCCCTTTCTCACATAAAGTGAGTGATCAGCATAAGAAACATAGAAGCCAATATTGACAAGATACTCTCTGATCTTGTCAGACCATGCTCTAGGTTCTTGCTTGAGCCCATAGAGTGCCTTCTTCAACCTGCACACATACATGGGATGCTTTAAATCTTCATAACTTGCTGGCTGATCCATATACACTTCTTCCTGCAAATCACCATGCAAGAAGGCATTCTTCACATCCATTTGCTGCAACCTCCAACCTTTGGGTGCTGCCAAAGCAATCACACATCTGAGAGTTGCCATCCTAGCAACTGGACTGAAGGTTTCATCATAATCTATGCCATATGTCTGGGCATAGCCTTTTGCAACCAACCTAGCTTTGTATCTACTAATAGAACCATCTGCATTGTGCTTAATCTTATAAACCCATTTACATCCAATAGCTTTCTTTCCCTTTGGCAATGATACTAGATCCTAAGTCTTATTGGCCTCTAATGCAGCCATCTCCTCATCCATTGCTGCATCCCAATGAGTATGACCAACAGCATCCTCAAAACAAGTGGGCTCAACATCCTCAACTAGTTTCACCATATAAGCATAATGGTGAGCTGCATAACCTTCAAAACCAAATCTTTTAACAAGGTATCTCACCTTGCTAGACATGCGTACCATTAGATCACTCAATGGAGTCTTCGCATTGACGTTTGCTCTCTGCACACATGGAGTCCTCACTAAAGGAATGCCAAGCTCATCATCCAAGCTCTCTGAGCCACTGGAGTCTCCATCAAGAACTGCATCAATGCCATCTGACACTTTATTCTTTCCTTTGTCTTTACCTGTAGTGCTACTAGATGCACCTGAAGATGTAGAGCTACTCCTTAGTCTCCCAGACCAAGGACTACCAGATGATGTCTCTGGTCCACTAAGAGTCCGTGATTCTTGCTTTTCAGCCTGCACATGAGTGTCATGATCATCATCATCATCATCCAATGCATCACCACTAGATGCATACCAACTGCTCATTTCATCAAAGATGACATCCCTGCTCACTCTGAACTTACATGTGACAGGGTTATAACAACGATACCCTTTCTGCTCTAAAGAGTATCCAATAAAGACACACTTTTCAGCCATTGGATCCAGTTTCTTCCACAACTCATCTGGCACATGAACATACGCAATGCAGCCAAACACTTTCAAGTGCGATACATCAGGTTTCTTGCCACTAAAGTATTCTTCAGGAGTCATACCATGAACTGCAGCTGTGGGAGTTCTGTTCATAATATAAACAGCAGTATGAACAGCCTCAAACCAAAAATTCTTAGGCATATTCTTTTCAGCCATCAAGGCACATGCAACTTCTGCAATATGCATGTTTTTCCTTTCTGCAACCCCATTTTGCTGTGGGGTATACCTGCATGTGAACTCCCTCTTTATCCCATGAGACCTCAGAAAATCACTGAACTCATTCGAGAGGTACTCTTCCCCTCCATCTCACCTCAAGCACTTTACTTTCAAGCCTGTTTCTCTTTCAACTGCAGTCTTGAAAGTTCTAAAGTGCTCAAACGCTTCACTCTTTTCCTTCATAAAATATACCCACAGCTTTCTAGAACAATAATCAATGAATGTGACAAAGTATGAACTGCCTCCAAGAGATACATTTTGTGTAGGCCCCCAAATATCTGTATGCACAACATCAAGGATATTTATGCTTACATCTCTGTCATGTGAAAAGGGTTGTCTTGACTGCTTACCAAACTGACATGCTTCGCATACCTTATGAAATTCTGCAACTCTAAATGTAGGCAAACCTGTAACCAACCCTTTGGACTGCATTAATTTTAGCCTTTGTACATTTGCATGTCCAATGAAAAAGGAAAAGTGTACCATGCAAAGGGATGAACAAGGCTCTAAGGTTGGATTAGGGCCGCGGTGAACGTAGGATACCTTCTCATGGAAAATCGTCATAATAAGGGATAAAGGGAAAAAGAGAAGGAATGGCCCCAAGGGTGGGTTGAACATGGATGAGTAGGTGGGGAAGGAACCTCATCAGGGTAAAATCAGGTCATGATATACATGTAGGATTAAAGTGAGGCATATGCAAGGGGTATGCATCATAGATACACATGAACTCATCCCCATAGTTAAAACCTTAACGAACAGGGTTAGATGTAGCAACATAACCTAGAACTCCGTCAACCAACTGGACTCTGGTGTCCCCACACTTAAAACATAATGTACACTTTCAATCATATAAGGATAGGATTAGAAAGACTTGGCCCATTTCACATATGGTCGAAGGAACCGTCACTGCTACAGAAGGGTTGGAGTCGGCTACAGGAGGGTACCATGGCTCACTCTGGCATTCAGCCAACATGGCAGGGATCAGGGCAATAGCACCCAGGGAGGTAGCTGGTTGATGAAGCCCATCGGGGTAGGTGTCGTTGTGATGAAGGATAGTCACTCAACTCATGGGCACTCAAATGGAATGAGAGAATAGTCACTCACCACATAACGCATATAGCTCAATGAATAAGCATGAAATCCCATAACTCACGGTCGGTGTAGAATTGAACAAGGGGAAACTAATTTGGAGGGAGTATGCCAATATGCGCAATTGATGGTGCATTCATGCATTCCACCCATCTAGCATAGGTGCAAGGGGGAAGGCCAGAGAGCCTTGTAGTGCAGTGCGCAAAACAGAGTGGCCTCACTATCACTTGTGCAGAAGTTCTATGCCTTGTGCAAATTGGATGGTGGAACAATGCACCCTGCCTTGTGCCGGCATACAGTGCAAGAAGGAAGGCCAGGGAGCCTTATGGTGCAATGCACATGAACATATCGTGCGTTGTGCATTGAGAGGCCTAACCCATGTGTATAACACTCCATTTACACATCTCACCTCTCATTTGATTTAAAGGGAAAGCTTGGTCACTCAGCCCATCCTCTATCTCATGCTCACTGATAGATACAGAGGGCAAGCCATACTCATGTCTCCATCCTGTTAGGATGAAAGCTCACATCACTCAAGGGGTTGGTGACGAAGATCCTGCCAACTATTGTTGTCATCAGGATATTAAAGACGAGGCGTACCTAGGGAGACAGCCAACAAGTTTGGTACTTCAATGATTTGTAAGAAAGGAAATCTGTTAAGAAGGGTAAACTGATTGATATTCCAGAGACAGCGCACCAAGGGAGGTGGCTTCAAATTACTTGCTGGAAAGGTTCTACTGGTGAGTTAGTTATCCTGAAATGTGGGCTGTTACCACCTTTTCCCCAGTCAGCTTCCCATCCAAGGGTGTTTCCACCTTTTCTTGGAATGAGGTCTGTTATGACAGGGAATTTCTTCATTTTCTCCCATAGCAGTTTTGTCAGTTTTGTTGTTGTTTTTTTCTTTTTTTTCTCTTTTTTCTTTTTATTTAATGAAGAGAATGGTAGAAATCCCATGTGCCAGGACCAACCTCGCCATCGTTGTTGGATCAGACGAGAAGTGAACAAGGTAGGGTTGAGAGGTATTTGTGAGGGGCTAGCACAACGAGACCGCCTCATGAGGAAGATCATAAGGGCTATTAGAAGCACAAGGAGAAGGATAGTGGGATGCCCAAAAGGGAAAGGGTGAGTCGACTCTAATTATCAAGATCCCTAGGGAGGGAAGTACTTCTTTAGGCATTGGCTATTAATCAGAAAAGAATCATTAAAGGCATGAACGGTCTGCACCTGAATAGAGCCATTAGGATTGAGAGCAAGTACCTTGTACGGGCCCATCCACCATTGTTGAAGCTTACCAGGAAACTTGCCAAATCTTGAATTAAAGGGACAAGACAAGATCACATTCTTTGAACTCCTTGTGCTTGATGAAATTGTCATAATAGTGTCAAGATTGTGGGAGAGAAGGAAGGAGTCTAACTTGTAGCTTTCTTGCTTGCACAATGGGGGAATACACACACAGGTGGAGGCTGAAAACAGTTTTCCTCTTCTTAGTTGTATAAGCCAAAAAGAACTCTAGTACACAGAAATAGAATAACCCTATATATGCGTCTCAAACCAAACTCAACTAACTAAGGTGACATACTAACTGAGCAACGAACTAGAGTAGATAAGGATAGCTGTCATCTAGCTATTATTCATGGGTGGTGTACCAACCGCATCTACAGCTAGTAAGTCGGTGACATAAATGCACAACGGTCACCCTGGCATATCACGATTGGAGCTTGATATCTCAACACTCCCCCTCGAGCTCAATCCCAATTCCTGCACACCAAGCAGGTCTCTGAACTTGCGCAGCTTCTCTGCACCCAATGCCTTCGTGAATATGTCAGCTACCTGATCCTCTGTGCTGACATAAACTAGATCAATACGACCTAGTAAAACCCTCTCCCGCACATAGTGATAATGCACCTCAATGTGCTTTGTTCTAGCATGATAGACTGGGTTATTTGCCAAGTGTATACTACTCATGTTGTCACAATAAATGACAATTGGCCCATCTGTAGACTGATGCATATCATAAAGTAGCTTATGCAACCAAGCTACCTCACATGCAGCCATTGATGCACCCTTGTACTCAGCCTCTGTGCTTGACAAGGCAACTGTAGGCTGTTTCTTGCTGCTCCAAGTGACTACAGCACTCCCAAAAGAGAACACATATCCACTGGTAGATTGTCTATCAGAAATACTACGAGGCCAACCAGCATCAGTGTATCCATGCAACTGTATCTAAACCCCAGTCTCATAAAAAAGTCCATACTGCAATGTGGACTTCACATACCTGAGTATGCATCTAGCCGCATCCAAATGCAGTTTCCTTGGAGCCTGCATTAACTGACTTACCAATCCAGCAGCATAGCTCAAATCTGGCCTGGTAATAGTCATATAAATCAAACTTTCTATTATGCGCCTGTACATAGTAGGGTCTTCGAGAAGCTCACATGCATCTGCGCTCAGCTTCACATTCTACTCCAAAGGAACTGAAATAGTCTTACAGCCTGTCATCCCATATTTGGACAGCATGTCCAATCCATACTGCCTCTGCAAGAGCCGTATCCCACTTGGCGATCTAATCACCTCAATGCCCAAGAAATAACGCAGCTCTCCCAAATCCTTCATCTCAAACTTCTGCTTCAATAGCATTTTCACATGAAGGATATCTTCATCACTATCGCCTGTCATAATCAAATCATCAACATAAATGACAAGCAGCATAATACCTTTCTCTGATTTTCTCACATAAAGTGAGAAATCTGCCTTGGAAATCTGAAAGCCAATAGTGAGAAGATACTGCCCTATCTTGTGAGACCATGCTCTAGGTACTTGCTTCAAGCCATACAAGGCTTTCTTCAACCTGCAAACAAACTCAGGATGAACTGCATGCACATAACCTGGTGGCTGCTCCATATATACCTCTTCTTGCAAATCACCATGCAAGAAGCCGTTCTTTACATCCATCTGATGTAAAGGCCATTCCTTTGATGCAACCATAGCAATGAGTGCTCTTATGGTTGCTATCCTTGCAACCGGACTGAATGTTTCTTTATAATAAATGCCATATGTTTGTGCATATCCCTTAACTACTAATCTTGCCTTGTATCTGTTCACAGAACCATCTGTATTGTGCTTCACCTTATAAACCCACTTACAACCAATTGCATTCTTATCTTTAGGCAAAGGTACCAATTCCCATGTAGCATTTGCTTCCAAGGCACCCATTTCTTCATCCATGGCTTTCTCCCATTTTTCTTTTCCCATGGCTTGCTCAAAAGAAGTGGGTTTTGGTTGTTGTATCACTTTGACCATATAGGCATAGTGAATGGCTGTAGATCCATCATATTTCAACCTATCCACTAGATACCTAGCTCTGGTAGACCTGTGCAAAGTAGGTTCACTCCCAGGTGCTCTCAAAACATCCATGGTCTTCCTTACTCCAGGTGTAACAATAGAAGGAATACCCAACTCATCATCAATGCTCTGTTCTGAGCCACTAGATTCACCATCCACATAAGAGTGACCTGCATTCACATCAAACATGGGCTGATCTACCTTCTCTTTTCCTTTTGTGAAACCTACATACCATTATTTGCATTGTTTTGAGGAGATTCTCCTAATCTCAATCTGCCTGTCCATGGCAAAGAATGTGAACCACTGCTAGAGGACACTCCAGGTCCACCAATATTTTGTGACTGCTGCTGTGAAATCTGTGTAGCAATATTACCATTTTGTGCATCTACATCATCAATCACATTTACTGGTTTATACCAGCTATTCATCTAATAAAAAACAACATCTCTGCTCACTGTAAACTTACGAGTAGAAGGGTTATAGCATCTATACCCTTTCTACCTGTAGAGAGTAACCAATAAAGATGCATTTCTCAGCTTCTGGATCCAACCTGGATCTCAACTCAAATGAGAAATATCTGGTTTCCTACCACTATACCTCTCCTCCGGAGTTATCCCATGTATTTCTACGGTGGGAGTCATGTTCATTATGTAGACTGCTGTAGCAACTGCTTCAGCCCAATAAAAATATGGCAAGTCTTTTTCGTTGAGCATGGCACAAGATACCTCTCCAATATGCCTGTTTTTTCTTTCTGCAATTCCATTTTGATGTGGGGTATGACTCCATGAATATTATTGCTTTATCATGCTCCTGCAGAAACCTTGCAAACTCATTTGAGAGGTACTCTCCCCCTCCATCTGACCTTAGGCATTTTATTTGCAAGCCTATTTCTTTTTCAACCATAGCTTTAAGAGTTTTGAAATGCCCAAAAACATCACTTTTCTTTTTCATAAAATACACCCAATTTTTTTTGCTATAGTCATCAATAAAAGTGACAAAATAATGACAGCCTCCAAGAGATGTAGCTTTAGTAGTCCACACATCAGAGTGGATTAATTCCAATGGCTTCTTACTCTCTTGAACATGTCTAGGAAATGGTTTCCTTGCCTGTTTTCGAAACTGACAGGCTTCACATACCTTATGCATTTCTGCAACCTTGAATTTAGGCAATCCTGCAACAATATTTTGGGCTTGCATTGATTTAAGTCGCTATACATTAACATGACCAATGCATTTATGCCAGATATCAATATCTGCAACTACACCGGTCCCATGTGCAAACATTGCTGCACTCAATTCAGGCATGTCTACATCAAACGTAAACATTCTGTCCTTCTTCTTTCCTTTTTCTATCAAGAGACCTTTATTTTTCATATCTTCAACAAAGCATCCATGAGAATTAAATCTGACCTGCAAGCCCTGCTCAACCATTTGACCGACAGAAACCAGGTTCTTGGTGATATTCGGGACATGAAAAACATCCGACAGGTATTTCTTTTTCCCATCTTGCATAGACAATGGAAATTTTCCAATCTGCACAATAGGATGTGCAGTATCATCACCAGTCTCCACAAATCCTGGTTTTTCCATTTTCCTTGCATCCTGCATCCATTCTGCATGACCTGTCATGTGGTTTGATGCACCTGAGTCAACATACCACACATCATTGCTTTCTTCTGCACTTGTCACAGAATTGGTCATGTGTTGTACCATAAACAAATGCTCATTTCTTTCATCACTCTGTCTACTAGAAGATGTATAATTCTCTTGTTGCAATTTTCCATTCATAATGTCATTCTGCTTTTTATAGCAGTCTTTAGCCATATGACCCATTTTACCACAGTAGTAGCATTCAGCATTGCTATTTGCATTTTGGCCTCTTTGCCATCCACCATGACCTCTTTGGCTCCCCATGCCTCTAGAGTTACCACGTCCTTCTCCATAGGACTCGTTTTCTTGAGTTTGCTGCATATTCTGATTTCTACCACGGCCTCCAGATCGGCCTCCTCTACCTCTACCTCTACCTCTTCCAGCATTTGAGAAGAAGACAAATTCTTTTGAAGTTCCTCCTGAAGAAGATACACCACCATTTCTCTGCTCCTCAGAAATTAGAAGAGAAATCAACTCCTCAAAATCAGGAAATCTTTCACGGACGGAAATGGATGTTCGGAAGTGTGCATAATCCTTTCCTAGACCATTCAAGGTCATAGAAACTAAATCATCATCTTCCACTGGCGACCCAATGAAAGCAAGTGCATCTGCAATCTTCTTCACCTTCATGTGGTAGTCATTGATGCTCATACTTTCTCTTTGCACATTGTGCAACTCTTGCTTGAGATGCATTTTCCTGGCTTGCGTATTTGTGCTATACATTTTTGACAAAGTATCCCATGCCTCCTTTGGCGTACTTGCATCCTGAATATGCACAATCATAGAGTCTGAAATATTGATAGACAGCCACAGGACATAACTTTTCTGGCTCTCTCATGCCATCCTTTAAATGCCTTCATTTGTTGTTGATTGGGAACATGAAGAAGAACTAGTTCTTCTTCATTTCCTGCAATGAATTCCCAATATCCTTTTCCCATAAGGAAATTCATCATTCTAAACCTCCATGCTTGGAAGTTATTCTTGTCAAGCTTTTCAATGACAATCTGTGAAAGAGAATCAGACGCCATTACAGAACACTGCAAAAAATTCTGTCACTACAAAAAATACTGCTTCAGCCTCACAAGGGCAAATTTGCAAAACTGACGAAAGTGGTATTTGACCACACAGTCACTTTCTAGTGACGATTTTGCATCAACAGGCAACAAGGATGATTTTATAACTCCCAATGTCTCTGCGCACATGCATACGATGCAATTTCTACAGTAACTTTTCACCGACCTGTAGAACAGTGGTCGCACAGCATAAAACAGGGCCTTTTCCTAAGTGCGTGCGGAAAACTTCTGCCTCCAAAACGGGCCCCGAAATGGCCTTGAATCAATAAAACAGGGCAATACTGCCTAGGGCGTCTCAATCTGAGACAATGCACTCTTGCACTTTCCAGCTGTGCTACCTGCAGAGACTTGCTGCCAAACTCAAAAAATGAAAGCAACACTGGTCCTCTTACCAGAACACCACAAACTTGGTTTGCTTTCTTGAGCTCCTTACCACGAACCAAACTTTGATACCATGTCAAGATTGTGGGAGAGAAGGAAGGAGTCTCACTTGTAGCTTTCTTGCTTGCACAATGGGGGAATACACACACAGGTGGAGGCTGAAAACAGTTTTTCTCTTCTTAGTTGTGTAAGCCAAAAAGAACTCTAGTACATAGAAATAGAAGAACCCTATATATGGGTCTCAAACCAAACTCAACTAACTAAGGTGGCATACTAACTGAGCCACGAACTAGAGTAGATAAGGATATATGTCATCTAGCTATTATTCATGGGCGGTGTACCAACCACATCTACAGCTAACAAGTCGGTGACATAAATGCACAACGGTCACCCTGGCATATCACGAGTGGAGCTCGATATCTCAACAAATAGGCCTTGCATTGTGCTTGCGTGGTTTCCATACACTGTAGGGCCATCTGTCATATCTGATCCAAACATTCAAAGTGCAGGAGGTGGCATTGCAGTGACTCATCATCTCCCAAGCGTTCTTTAACTGCCACTCGCAAAGAGGAAAATTTTAGTTAAATAGGGAAGATGACTTCTGTACCATACACTAGCTGAAAAAGGGTCTATCTTGTAGCTACCTTATGGGAGGTTCTATATGCCTAGAGGGCCTCTATAAGTCAATCATCCCAATCGCGATGATGTGCCACAATTGTTCTTGTCAAGATCGAGCAGAGGATGAAATTGGTGACTTCAACTTGGCCGTTGGCTCTGGGGTAGTAAGGAGTGAACTTGCGATGGCGGATCTTATACAACTCTGTCAGCTCCTCCATGATTTTGTTAAGGAAATGAGTACCTCTGTCACTTACCAGCTCGAGGGGACTGCCAAAATGGGTTATAATATTTTTGTACATGAACACAGCTACGATGTTACTATCGTCCCTCTTCATAGCTTTAGCTTCACACCACTTTGTGACATAATCCGTACATACTAAGATGTATCTATTCTGCTTCCATCTAGTGGGTGGATCAATGGGACCCACAAAATCAATCCCCCACTTCTCAAATGGCTTTAGGGGAAGAATAGGTTGCAATGGCATGGCACTTGTTTTGGTGGGTTTTCCCATTCACTGACAAGCATCACATCTCTTGCAATAGTCATATGCATCCTTGTGGAGGGTCGGCCACCAGTATCCTGCTAATAGAGCCTTCCTAGCTGTTGCTTCTCCTGTGAAGTGTCCACCACATGGTTCGTCATGGTATGCTTTCAATACTATGCCAATTTCATCCCTTACAACACATCTTCTCAGCACTTCATCTTTGCCTTTCTTGTACAATGCACCGCCTAGCAAAGTGTAGGGGGTTGATTCTAACAGAAGCTTCTTCTTCTCACAGCTTGAGATTGTTGGAAACACAGATCTAGAGCTATGCTAGCTATGGTGGATGGAGGTTATAAACATAAAACATGATTGAGATAAAGAATTGTAACTCAAGTGAATTAGGTTCCAAGATAGATTAACTTGGACTCATAAACACAATCTTGAGTGACACAAAATGATAGTACCATTGCATTGAAATGAGAACCAAGTACATACTTATATAACCTTTGGATTGTTCCACTCCCCTCACTGTGCCTAAGGGATATAGTACATCTCTTCTAGAGAATACATCATTTGTCTCTCTCTCATACAAAGCCACTTATGGGCAAGCCTCATTTTCTATTTTCAACACCCCCCTCAAATGATGAGTCTCTACCCTTGCTAGCTTTGGCCCGGGGGTTACATGTTAAAATGGACCAGGAGACTAGCTCTTTGGCAGCCTAGTCAAGTTAAGGCTTGAAACTTTACATCTTGGTAGGGTTTTTAAATCCACTATGGGAAACAAGATCCACTAAGGAAAACACAATCCAATATGGGAAGTTCTTATCTTCAGCAGGCAGTGGAAACAATTTCTTCAACTTCTTTCTTCTTTGTGGTCTTTTGCTGCAATCTTCAATCTTTTTGGTATTCTTAGTTGCTGTTCTTGGACGTCTTGCTCTTGTTCTTTATTCTTTTTTATGATTGATACTTTTTCTTGTGCACTAGTCTTCTTGATGAGATCCTTTTGATCAGTGATTTTGAGATGGATACAAATGGGTACATTGTCTTGGCTTTGTTGAACCATTATATAGATCGTGGGATACATAGATTTTGGGATTTCATTTGGCTTTGGCTCACTAGCAACATGATGGAATTCATTGCAATGGCTTGACATTACATTGGCATTGGATTTTCTTTCAAAATTGGGAACTTGTGCATAAAACATCTTCTCTTTGAAACACGGGAAGGTCTTACTGATTGGGATTCTTGCTCAATGGCAGTGTCTAATCCTAGTTACAAGAATTCCTAATATTTTACATTGAAGATTGATGGATTTTTAACAAGTAAAATGAGAACCACAATTTCAATGTTTTTAAGTATCTACACAAGAGCGGCCTTGTAGACAAACTAGTGGCAATGTGAGAGCAGATTACATTAACTAGTTTATAACCACTAGTATGAATAAGACTTAGTTGAATTGGTTGAGTAAGATAGGTGTGAAAAGAGATTTTGTAAGAGAGTTTTCAGCCTTAGGCTTTAGAAAGAAAGGATAATGAGGATGATCGTTCCCGCCCTTTTTTTTTCTTTGAGACCTCTTGGTCTGCCCACAATGACGCTAACTGGAGCAGAAATGCCCTCACTTACTGGTCGAGTAGAAAAAATCCACCTCTTCTTTTCTCCTCTGTCTGTCAACTGTCAAGAGGACTGAAGCACACCCCTCTATGATTGAGATGGTTTATCTTCTGGAATGGAGCTTTCAATGTAGGAAACCACCACAACTTGATGCCAGATTGAATGAAGGTAGCCCAGGTGGCTAAAATGGAAATAGGACTATCAAGCGTAGCAACTTGTGATTTTGTGGGAGACGTCTTAGGTAGCTTTGAACCACTAGAATGATCATGGCTATCAGTAGTAGCTGCAAGCTCTTCTTTTTCTCTTTCTTTGTCTCTGACACACAAAAGCAGTTGGGATTCGTTGCAGGTCCGGCCACTCTGTTAATCATGAGTTGGAACCTCTAGATTGTGATCTTTTGGGAGCACTTAATGATAGAGACAACTTCAAAGCAACCAAGCAGCTTGTGGCAGAAGTATAAGCCAAGGATCTGGAATGAAGAAGCACTTTTCTTTTTCCTTTTTGTAGATCTAAAGGGACTTTTTGTTCATAGTGCAATCCTGATAGGACTTCTAGCTCAAACTGCAGGGTCTCTCTCTCTTTCTATCTTGGGGTTCTATTCATGGAGGGGCAAGAGTACACCATAAGATTAATTTCAAGGAAGGCATGGGCATTCCTCTTCTAGAAAAGCTATTACACTAAGTCATGGATATGGCAAAGGGACTTAAGGTAGGTTCAACTCCTACTATCCATTTACAATAGAACAAGACAAAAGGCTCAACCTAGGAATCTAATCTAATGAAGCTACACATAGCTCACCATGGCTCTAATACCATGTTGGAAACACAGATCTAGAGCTATCCTAGCTATGGTGGACGGAGGTTATAAACATAAAACATGACTGAGATAAAGAATTGTAACTCAAGTGAATTAGGTTCCAAGATAGATTAACTCGGACTCATAAACACAATCTTGAGTGACACAAAATGATAGTACCATTGCATTGAAATGAGAGTCAAGTACATACTTATATAGCCTTTGGGTTGTTCCACTCTCCTCACTATGCCTATGGGATATAGTACATCTCTTTTAGAGAATACATCATTTGTCTCTCTCCCATACAAAGCCACTTATGGGCAAGCCTCATTTGCTATTTTCAACAGAGATGTGAGGAGGATACTATTGAGTTTCTAGGAGGTTGGTTATGTCTACATACCAGGGAGTAACTATTTCAACTAGAAACAAGGAAGCATCAGGAAGGTCTAGGGATCATCGTGTTCCTCTTCTATAGTTTGAGGGATCCGTGATAGATGATCGGCTAGGACATGGCAACGACCAAGCTTAGTGACCACTTCAAAATCAAACTCCTGGAATAGGAGAAACCATCTCATCAATCGTCGTTTGACATTTGCTTTGTTCATCAGGGAGGACAGGGCTTCATGATCCATGTAGAACTTGAAATGTATTGACAATAAATAGTGTCGAAACTTCTCCAGTGCAAACTTGATTATATCTATTGAATCCATCTAAGAGGGAATACAGCTCATGGCCTGCCACCCACTATGTCCAACTGTTGGTCTATAAAAGGGATAGGGAAATGATCCTTCTTCATCTTCAAATTGAGCTTTCAAAAGTCCACACATATTCGAAGTTTCCCATTCTTCTTAGGTACTACCACAATGGGGGAAACCCATTCACTGTTAGCCATGGGATAAATGAACTTGGCTTCAAGAAGTTTCAATAATTCAACCTTCACCAGAGCATAATAATTAGGATTCATACGCCTTTGTCTTTGCCTTATAGGTTTGGCATTAGGCTCTAGGTCAATGTGATGTTGGCATACTGTGGGATCAATTCCCTTTAGGTCTTTGTATGACCAAGTAAACACGTCTAAGTTCTCCTTTAGTAGATCTCGCAGGACCACTAATTCTTTTTCTGGAAGATTGAGACCCACTTTCACATGACGTTCAGTACCGTCAATATCTAAGAACATCACTTCTCTTTCACCTTCCACTTCGCGGATAAATGTCCCACGGATTGCTTCTGGATAGAGGTTTAACTCTTTCAAGGGAGTAGTGTCATCGTTTGATGTTCCACTAGAACTAGTGTCCTCCTTCTAAAATAGATGACTCATTTGTCTGTTGAGATTGCTGGAAGGGTATTAGAGCTTTGTTTGCTTTTGCATGAGTGGTGATTTCTTCTGGACTTAGGGATTCATCTTCAAAGGATGTGTCTAGGAATGTCACATAGCATGGACCTTCTAGAAGTCGTGGCTCTAATGGCTCTAGCTTCTGTTGACGAGGGGCATTGTTTATTGTTGCTTTGGCAGAGCCTAAAAAAACTGCATTCCTATACTCAGTCCACCTTAATACATTCAATGCACAACTCTCATCACTCTAACAACACTCTTACTTCACCTCAAACATACACATGATTTCGCGTGACTATTACTCTCTCTGTGACAAAATCCGCACTGAAAAATGGAATGAAAAATAGACAAGTAAAGAGACTAGAAACTGCCAAGAAGACTATCATAAATGTATTCCACCATAGCTACATCAGAAAATCCGCCAAGAAATTGATAGGCGTACACAAAACTCAAACGGTATTATATATATAGGCATACCTATGACCATCCAACTTCCAAGGTCCGAAAACCAATTAACTTTCAAACTTACAAAAGACACTTTAAATATTCAAAATTAAATAGCCTAAACACTTGGCACAGCTCGGTGGCTTGAGCCTACCAGTTGACCTTGGACCCACAGTCCCTTGATCCGATTTTAGCCACTAGGGGCCTCCAACTGATCCGACACCGCCTTGGCTGCATCCTTCTCCTTTCGACAAAACAATTGCATGCCATCCGACCACAAACCGTTATTAACTTCTGAATTCTGATTTCCGCTTGTACATGAAAATCCACTACAATCCTCCATCTGTTCCATCTCAAAACTGCTCCCGAACTTACCAAAATCCCCCATATCTGATTCCGACCATATTGGCACAATGTCAATCTGTCTTACAGCTATTTCTTCAACTTTGTTGACCATCCATTTAGGAATATCTGGCACCTTGCCATAGAATTTCTTCAGTCCGAACCCATTCATTGGTTTTAGAACTGGAGTCCCAAACACATCCTTCAATCGGAAAGTCCCTTGCCCTAACTCTTCCACAATCTGGTAGGGCCCATAGTACCTTAACTTCAACTTACTGGATGTAGGCCTAATTTTGAATTATACAACATCACCCAATCACCTTTCTGAAAAATCTTGAATTTGACCTGCCTTGCCATCCATGCCTGTCTTCTATTCTGAGCAATTTCCACAGCATACACACTTCTAATCCGATCCTCCTCCAATCTCAACAATTGCCTTTGTCGGTGTAATATTGAATCCTCAAGACTCAACATGTGTTGTACTGCCAGCCTCAAACTGGGAACCACATACTCCATAGGGACTACTACTTCCATACCATACACAAATTTGAATGGTTTCATTCGAGTAACCACTTTGAATGCTGTCCTAAAGGACCGTAGTGCAGAATCTCATTTGTCATCCCAGTGCGTTCTATTTTCCTCGACAATTTTCTTCAAAATTCTCACTTTGTTTGTACTTTCTGCCAATCCATTTTCTTGAGGGTGATACGGAGTAGACTTCTTGTGCAAGATCATATGCTTGGCTGTTGACTCCTCTATCATAGAATTCAAAAAATGCACCCCTTGGTCTGACACCAATTCTATGGGACAACCAAACCTTGTCATAATATTATTATACAAAAATCTAGCTACACTTGCTGCTTTGTTATCCCTGAGGGACAATGCCTCCACCCACTTCGTAGCATAATCCGTAGCAACCAAGATGTACCTAGCTCCTATTCTGCTAGCTTTTGGCTTAATGGGGCCAATAAAATCCAACCCTCACTTCTGAAATGGTTCTAGTGGCAAAACTGGGTGATCCTGCATCCTGTCCATAGAAGTTGGTTGCCTTATCTTCTGACACTGCAAACATTTCCTAGCATACTAATATGCATCTTTCAGTATTAATGGCCACCATAAACCGGCTTGCATTATCTTCCTTCCAGTTATTTCACCAAAAAAATGACCTCCTGCTGCTCCAAAATGAGCCTCATGTAAAACTGCCTTGTGTTCCTCATCCCGCACACATTTGTAAAAAATTACACGGCGCAGCAAATAGAATCTGAGAAAGAGAGAGAGTACACAACAAATAAGAGGAGAATCAGTAAATTCTTTAGCTCCAAACAACTGATACAAAGATGGCTCTGTCCATCCGTGTGCTTCCACTGTGTGAAGCTTAGATGGCGATCTAGATAGAAGATAGGTGAAGAGCTTAAGGCTAGCTGGAACAACAACTTTGACTGGGTGAAAGATGAATGATAGATGGCTGTGAAGGGGTTGAGCTTTTATAGCCCGCGAAGGCCATTAGGTTGGCCTGGCCGACCTACCATATGAGCCTCCACTAGTCGGCCAGGGAATATTCCAAGGAATATTCCCTTTACCATCGGGACGGGCCCTGCCCCCGAACCCCCAGACCCCAAAATAGGGGTCCCTTTTAACTCCCTTACCCCGCAACTCGATGCAATGTGCCTCGAGTTGCTACCAACTTAACCACTCCGTCTAACCCAAAGATTAGACCCACAACGGTCACCTTTTTGCCATTCGGTCACATAGACCTCTTCTGATATACAAGCTAGGACTCAACCAATGTCCGGGCTCACATTTGGCTTCTCCTCATAATGAAGGCCTTACAACTTTGAGCACCATGGATCATTGGTGGCACCTAATGAGGGTGGGGCATTGATCATATCTAACACCCCCTCAATGTCCACCCATAGGTGAACTATCTCCTCGGCCCCATGCCGAGTCTCTGAAGATGAACTTGAAGCACATCCTTCGTAAGTGCTTTGGTGAAGATATCTGCTCCATTCTCCTATGTTGGATAGTAGACTAGTTCCACTATCCCATCCTCCATCAAATCACACACATCGTGATACTGGATCTCTATATATTTGGTGCGTGCATGAAACACTGGATTTTTGGCAATGGCGATGCAACTCTGATTGTCACATCTTAGCACAGTTGATTCTTCATCCTACACTCCCATATGCCATAGAATCCTTCTCAACCATACTACTTCACATGCAGCAAAACAAGCTGCCTTGTATTGTGCTTTGGTAGAAGACAATGCCACTATTGGCTGCTTCTTACTAATCCAAGAGAAAATTCCTGAACCCAAAGAGAAAGAATAACCAGAAATTGACTTCCTGGAATCACTGTCTCCTGTCCAATCTGAGTCACAATTCCCCACAAGAGAAGTTTTGAAACTGTATGTGATACCATAGTCAAGAGTTTCCTTCAAGTATTTGAGCACCCGCATCCTAGCTTTCCAATGACTCTCATGAGGTTTGTTTGAGAACCTGCTCAAAAAACCAATAGCAAAATTGATATCTGGTCTGGTGTTACACAAGTAGATCAAACTGCCAACCAACCTCTTATACCTCCCAATGTCTGCTAGTGCTGATGTATCCTTGACGGATAACTTTGCATTCACCTCCATAGGTGTAGCTATCTCCTTGCACTTAGTCATGGCAAATGCCTTCAAGATCTCCCATGCATACTTCTTCTGAGAGATGAAGATCTTTCCTGGCTCTTGCCAGACTTCAATCCCCAAACAATAGTGCAGCAAGCCCAAGTCTGTCATTTCAAACTCAAAACTCAAAGCTTTTCGAGTTTGGTTGATCATATTTTCATAGTCACTTGTAATAAGAAGGTCCTCCACATATAGGACAATCACTATAGACTTTTTACCATCCCTGTAAACATACAAGTTAGCATCTGAGGCACATCTTTTGAAGTTTACGTTTAAAAAGAACTTATCTATTCCGCTGGTACCATGCTCTAGGGGCTTGTTTTAGCCCATATAATGCCTTCTTCAGCTTAAACACTTTGTTCTCAGAATGGGGGGCCTCAAACCCTGGTGGCTGAGCCACGTATACCTCCTCCTTGAGGTCACCATTTAAGAACACTGACTTAACATCCATTTGGTATAGTGGCCACTTCTTGTGGGCAGCCACTACAAGTACCGTGCGAATAGTGGTCATTCTGGCAGTTGGGGAAAATGACTCTTGAAAATCAAACCCTTCAACTTGTGAAAATCCTTGGGCAACCAGTCTAGCTTTGTACTTTTCTAAGGAACCATTAGCCTTGTACTTTACCTTCTAGATCCACTTGGTGCCAATAACCTTCCACTTTGCTGGTCGATCAACTAGCTTCCAAGTGTCATTCTTCATTATGCTTTCATACTCCGCTTGCATAGCAGCCTTCCATGATGGATCTGCAAGTGCTTCTTCTAAGTTAGTTGGCTCCTTTACTTCTCTCATAATCTCAACCATCAAGGCCATATTGACTATGTGAACCGAAGCCCTCCTTTGCTCCTCTATTCTCTAAGACCTCCTTGGTCTGTCTGCCTTCTCCTCAACAGATGTAGGCATAGAGTTATTGTGGTCATAGAGCTGCTTCACCTAGCACGGCAAAGGCATTTCCGGTGGGGTGATGTCAGGTTGGTGAACTTTTCCCTCATCATTTGAAGATGATGCTTCCTCCTCCTTAAGGATAGGGATAGCTCTCGGGACAGGTTCATAGTAGACTACTTCTTCGCTTAATGATAAAGTGGAAGAACTTGCCTTCTCCTCCTCCACTGTATGTGGCTCCTCCTTGAACATCTAATGGGACCTCAAATGGGCCGGCACTGGCTATGGCACTAGCCAGACCTCATGCTCATAACAGACAAACACACCCTCACTACCTCGCGGGCCAGGAGCGTCTATCTACTGCTAAAGGACAAACTGCCCTAAAGCCTAATCTATGCATTTATAGTTTTTATAGTTTTGTAGTCCAACGTCTCCCTTTCTATAAACTCCTCAGAGGGAGAACCCATACACATTGGCAATAAATACCATGATAATCACATACATGGGAGGCAACCTCTCCGTAGAAACACCGCAGCCCCACTATAGCTCTCCTACATTGCAGGGATTAGCCCCTTGATGCGCTGCTCAACATATAAAACAAACAAAAAAACTCCACTCTTTCATTTCAAAAATACTCCAGGAGATACCATGTCTCCTTACCAAATAATTTCCCAAGAACTGAACATTTATCCTACGGCTTAGGATGCCTTTCCACACTCAAGCGTGGGTCATTCTCCTTGAAAACAGGTGCTATGCATCTAGTTTTTGTATTGCAATACCATGATCGACATGCACATGCAAAGTGAATGATCCTAAAGTGCTCAAACATAATATTCAATGAGACACGTGCTGTGCACAACCAGGCTTTTCCATGCTTTTACTAACCCGTTTTGCAGCGATGTAAGGATAGCACCAAGACAACACTCGTGCTACTATTCTTTTACTTAAAGTACAAAACCCTCTATGTCATGATATGCATCAGAAAATCAGCAACAATCAGTATGCAAATCACACCATTCAAACATCCCAACCCCCTACGTTTAGGTATTGCTTTCGTTGCATGGGTGTAGAGGTTCATTGTGTCATGTTTTGAATGTATAGAAAGCAATAAATCACAAACTTTGACAAGGATATAGGGCAAACTGAGGCCAAACCTCATGCTTTGCCACTGCCATACATCCACAAACAATTATTATATTTTTCCTTATTTTTGTAAGATATATTTCTATTTTTTCCCTTATTTTTCCTATTTTCTTGATTTATTTGGCAATAAAATATTCTATTTTCTAGTTTTTCTTGTTCCAATCACTTCAACATACTAACATTCAATTTATCTTCCATATTCCCCCCATGGGAACAACTTTCACCCACTCGAAACGGAAAAACTACCATTTTACCTCTTAAAAAGCGTTCAGCATCTCCATCAATCTTCATCACCATTTTCTTCATTCTCCCTCCCGATTCCTCCTTCAAGATGAGGTACATGAACAGCCCATAGAGGGGAGAGAGAGGGAGGAGAGAGAAAGAATAGATTCTGATCTCTTTATCTAGACAGCCATTCATCATGCAAAGACCGGTGATATGATTAGCCAAGAAGGAGAAGTTGCCGGGTATTGTTGGTTCTATGGCTTCTTTGCAGCCTGCCATCATGATGGGGGGATGATGGCGCATTTTTCGGCGCCTGTTGATGCCACCTTCTCTCCACGTTTTGCTCACGATTCTTCATCAAAAATTTTAGGGGGGGTTAAAGGTCCCAAAGGGCACCCCCACTTTGGTCCAAGATTTTGTCCACCTCTTCGAATCTTGGCCAATTTGTGGCCTCTTTCTCATCCGGACTCTGTTTCGAGCTCTGAAAAATCTTGCACGTCCGTCTCGGCATCCCACACTGACTGGCAACTCTTGGCATCCTGCACGGTAGTCAAAAAAATTATAAAAAATCCGCAAGTGTCACTCGTGCGCCTTTTAAAAGCCGTCTTTTACTTGGTGCTTAAAATCGTCCTAGCTGTAGCCGCCGCCTTCGATGTTAAATATTTTTTCCCTAAATTCCGTATTTTTTTGGCAAATTTTAGGCACATCCTGGGCTCAAAACTCCGCTCTCATTGGTGACCACGGGATAGGGTGACTCAACCCATCCAATCCCACAAAAAATCTGCACAAAACAACCAAAGGAAGCATCAAGCTGATACAAAATAGATACATACTAAAACACAGCACAATGCTCACCCTATCCCCTGACAAAACTAAGGCATGAAATCCGCAAGGAGTAGGCCTAGCATAATCTGATAAAAGGTCCAAAGCTAGTCACTAACCGATTGCTCCAACATGGCCAAACTAAAAAGAACTATCCAAGAGGTCGCCCTAAGTGGTGGTCTAAACTACCTACCTAACTAAGGACAATACAACCAGGAGCTCCTACGAGGTGAGGACTCCTATAGCCTGATCAAGAAGTATTTTCTTTTAGTACCTTCATGCTTTTAGGTTTTTATTTTCCCCATACTCGGGCGTGTAAAAAGGAGGGAGCTCAGTGTAGTGACCCAAGGAGAACAAGGCATCGGCCTCAAGTCCTGTCTCAGTACCCAAGAACCTACCAAGCCCTCACAAGGTGACACTTAATCCTTTTCTGACGCTCACTTTTATTTTCGCTCCAACCTTCCTTACTTTCTTCTTTTCCACCGAGACGCCACCCCTAGGAGGACAAGGCATCGGCCTTGGGTTTGACTTGTCCCCACGAACCTACCAGACCTTCATAAGGTGATGATCAACTGCTTATAAATTTTCATTTCTTTGCTTTTCTATTTTTATAGGGGTTAGAACCCCTTTTTACACACCTTTGTATATTATTATGTCCTTTAACATATTCAGGGTTTTTTTTCCTCTATCATTATCATTTTCCACCGACAGGCTTCTGTAACTGCCTCACAACTATCAAGAACTCCTAGAACGGCTGCCTAGTAGGCTAGTAGAACAGGGTCACTAGGACTGCCTTCTAAAACAGGTCTTTCGATGCTTGGCAATGTCTTTACAGGAGGCAACGACTACTCAGACCTCCCTCAAAGATACCCAACCGAAACTTGGGACGTCATGCCTTGGACGCCGGTCCCCAACAAGAAAAGAAAATCCCCTACAAGTAGACACATATAGTATAAAAACACGTTACTCGTAAAGGAGAGATATCACCTGGATAGGGCCATGAGAAGTCTCCACCGACATAGGCTCCTTCCAAGCTCTTCTTTGAACCTGTCTAGCACAAGACTAAAACAAGAAACCATTAACCACACCCATACTAAACAGACAACAGGTCCTTTTGGCCTAAAGAAATAAAGCACTTCACTACAAAAACTGATCGGTCCTCTTGGCCTAACGAAATAAACCACTCAAAACCTCGCAAAACGGGCCCTCTTGGCCTAATGAGATCAAACAAAATAGCACCTACACATCCCTCCCCGAAATAGTACAGATATACAATAATGTGCTCCTTTCTAAGGAGGAAAGTAAGGAATCGCAGCCCTAAACTAAATGCATAAGATTATGACCCATCCCTCCTGCATATATAGCAAGAGGCATACCCATAACATGTTGTCTAATGAGCCTATGGGTCCAAGATAACAACGGTAGATTGGTCTCGGCTACTCTTTGCATCACCCATATCAACCATCGCCTGCCATATACTGCATGCTCTGATAACATTCCCCACAAGCGATCGAGTCCTGTCTCATTATTGATAGCAATATCCAAACTAAGACCACAGTTGAAGAAAATGTCTTCTTCATAAACAAGATTTGCCAGTGAATCCGCAAACTGATTCTAGTAATGTGGAATCAACTGAAAAGACACTCTCTCAAACTCCTCAAGCAGGGTCATCACAGTTCAATGATACATACAAAGGATGGGATTCTGCACCGCGTATGTCGCATCGAGGTGATTCAAGATCAACTGGGAATCCCCTTTCACTAACAACCGCCGAATACCACCTTGTTTGGCAATATGCAGTCCCATAATCAAGGCTTTATACTCTGCCATGTTGTTACTGAATCCTACCCTAAGATAAGCAGCTAACTTCATCGTAACTCTGCATCGGGGATCTCGGATTACTACTCCAACACTCCCTTTTTTATTAGGGCCCCTGGATGCCCCATCAAAATATAATGTGTACGTCCACAATGGGTTTACATAGCCTGGCATCACGAACTCCTCTATTCGTAATTACGATAGTGAAAATTTAGCATGTTTAGAGGATGAACTGATGGCTCCATCCCACCTTCTTCATTGAACTCAACAGGGATACTTGTCAACATTTGTAAACAATGATGGCAGAAGACTTTGATCTCCCACACAAAGGTTCCGTCTTCTTGCTCAATCACTTTGTATCCTTTGCTCCACCAGATAAGTTTCCCCTGATGGTATCTTTGCTCCAGATATGGGTGCTCCAAATAAGGAATTAACCACCCCATCAATCAGCTTTAAGCTCATTTGCAAGTCTCAAATCAGCCCTAGCATGAACCTGCAATGCATTTCTCCATGTTAGCATACTTAGAAGTAATAAGGTTTAATCTTATTAAGATTAACCTTATTTTTAAATTCTACTCCCTGCATATTAGCTAGTAGAGCCATAGACCTATTTTTCCCTATCCTAACAATCCTGTAGGGGCCATCCCATCTAGGTTCCAGCTTCCATGGAAACAGCTCCCTACGCACATCGTAGTATAGAATTAATTGCCCTTTTTTAAAGGTATACTTCTTTGCTTTAAAGTCGTGCAACTGCTTCATCCGACGTTTAGCTACCTCCTGGTGTAATAAGCTCTGCAATTTCAATTCATCCAGGTGGGCTATGGTCGTGAAACGTTCAAAGAGTGAATCCTCATCTCCCAAAGAGTGGTTAATTGCAAACCGTATGGTTGGCAACTCAATTTCGAGGTGTAACACACACTCTTCCCCATAAACTAATTTAAATGGAGTATGGCCAGTAGCTCGCTTGAACGTTGTATTGTACGCCAATACTGCCACATACAACTTCCTGTCCCAGTCTCATTTCTTCTCAAAGACTATTTTAGACAAGATAGCCACAAGCTACTTATTAGTACTTTTGAATTATCTGTTTGCTTGCGGATTATAGGGGGTCGTTTTATTGTGCTTGATTTGCCAAGCTTTAGTCAAACTTTTGATCACTTTATTCAAAAAATGGGTTCCACGGTCCGACACTAGTTCCTCCAGTGGACCAAAACGGCAGATAATCTGCTCTAAAAGGAAACTTGTAGTCTCCTTTGTATTGTCCTATCTCATCGCCTGCGCTTCTGACCATTTTGTAAAATAATCAGTTGCTACTATAATGTACCTCTTCTGGGTAGTAGAGGACGGGGAGATAGGACCCACAAAATCAATACCCCACTTCTCAAATGGAAGGATAGCCATAATAGGCGTAAGTGGGCATTTCCTATTCTCTCTAATGTTATGTCTTTGACAGGTATCACATCTCTTAACATACTCAAAGGAATCTTGGAAGATGGACGGCCACCAATATCCAGCTCTTAAAGCTTTCTATGTAGTCAACCATCCAGCAAAGTGCTCTCCACACGCACAGTCATGGCACTCTTCCAAGATGAAAGGAACCTCGTCAGGCATCACAATCGATGATAGATATCATCAACACCCTGCCGATATAGTGTTTTTGCGATCAAGGAAAACTTCAAAGCATGTTGTCTGATTTTCCTCTTTTTTGATTTTGATAAACCAGCTCTAGTCTCTCCTTTTGATAGATAATGCATGTGATAGCAGCATACCAAGATGGGAAAGAAGCTGTATCAATTTTAAACATTTCTTCAAAATCACTTCCTTTATCCAAAGTCTCTTTCGGCTCCCCGAAATCCACAAGGCATTCCACAATCCCCTGCAACCTCGGTGGCTTACTCTTAATCTCATAATCAAACTCCTGCAAAGTGATTAACCTTTTTTCCAGACGATCAGGCGGCTGCAGCTGGTTCATAAGCATCTAAGCCCTTCCGCTTTCATATAGAAAACTACCTTCTCATAGAGGATGTAGTGCTTGAACGTTTTAGTCACAAAGACCATTGCAAGGCACAATTTCTCCATGTAGGTGTAGTTAATTTTTTATATGCCCAATTTTCGACTAGCAAAAGCTATCGGATGATACCACTTTTCCTCCTAGATTTGGACTAAATAGCAGCTGATACTATGCATGGTGGCTGCTGAAAATATGTAAAATACCTCGCCTCTTTTAGGTGCTTTTAAAATTGGTGCTTTTACTAGCTCCTGTTTCACATACTCGAAAGCTATCTTACAAGGGTCGCTCCATACAAATAGACAACTAAAGGATAATAAGTTTGTTAATGGCAACGTCCTTTCTACCAAGGCATTTATAAACCTCTGATAGCACCCTATCGATGACAGAAAGCTATGTACCTCTTTCGGAGTGCGTGGTGGACTCATAGTGACTATAACCTTGATCTTTTCAGGGTCATTTGTGATCCCTACTGAATTGACCACTTGGCCTAGCAATAGCCCATAAGGCCCTCGAAAGACACACTTCCGTGGGTTAAGAGCGATACAAAATTGTCTGCAGTGCTCAAAGCACTTTCTTAAGATAATCAACATCCTTTCCCTTACAGTGGCTACCCCAGGTCATTGATAAATACTTTCAGCTCATCTGGGGAGATGTCACCAAAGGTGTTGTCTGCTGTTCATTGCCATGATCTAGGTGCATTGCACAAACCAAAGGCCATCACATGGTACGCAAAAGTACCAAAGACCATAATGAAAGTTGTTTTCAACTTGTCCTCTTCTGCAATTGCCATGTGGTTGTATCCTGCAAAGCAATCCATAAACAAATATATTTCCCTACCTGCTAATTGATCCAAAATCTGGTCAATAAATGGCAACGGGTAGTAATCCTTAGCCGTCTGCTTATTCAGCTCTCTAAAATCTACACATAGTCGGATCTGGTTGTTTTTCTTCTTCCTAATGACAACTGGTGAACACCATTCTGTGTGCTGTACAGGGAAGATTAAACCAGCTTTTCGTAACTTTTGTAACTCCTCAAACAGTGCGTCCCTCAATTCAAAAGGCATACGCCTTTCTTTCTAACGTACAAGATGATTGCCTTATTTTACAGGAATAGTATGAACAGCCACGCTTGGAGAAATGCCTCTTAGCTCATCATTACTCCAAGCAAAGATGTCGTGGAATTACTGAATCAAGGACACATAGTCCTCCCTTTCTTTTGAACTGAGCATGGAACCTAATTTAATTGGCCGCAAATCATTCGGTGTACCAAGGTCCAACTCAATCACATCTACGTCTCTTATCCTATCCTGCGGCTCTATCGGTTCATGTAGAGTTATCTGATAAATATCATCTGTAGTGGACCCCTCTTTAGATTCATCGTTGGATGATGTCTCACTAACAGATGGATCATCTGATGTCTCTAATTCAATAGAGGATAAAGGAGCTCTCTCATTCTGAGGAGACTCAGGGTAAGCATCGACTATTACTCAATTAGCACCTCTACTTAGAACCACTCGACCGGTGGGTATATCGACTTGACAGTCTCTTCGTAAAATCCAAGGCCTTCCTAGCAAGACTCGATAGCTAGGACGTCCTACAAATCATATCACCCTAAAGTCCAAGAAGCATTCTACACTTGCAACTGTAACATGGACTTTAGTAACGCAACCTTCTGGTTGCCTTAGACTATCATCAGCCATTCTAAGAAGGGTGGAGCTATCTTTTTGGATACCTAGACCCAGCCTCTTCATCAACTCTGAACTCATGATATTGACGGAGGACCCAGTGTCTACGATAGCATGCTCCACTAATATTCCATCCACGTATGCTGGAACCCTAGGACAATTCTTTTCAGCATGATCAAACCAATCTTCCCCTACTCGTGCTATGCCCAAAGGTTCTACAATATACCCAATACGCAGGATCTTCTTGAATTCCTTGCGTACTCTTGGAGATAATTTAATCAACTGTATGAGGTTTGCATCTGGTTTGACTTTGCAAAGAGAACTTGCTAAATCAAAATCATGATAGGTAGCCAAAGCTCTCTTTTCTCGCCAAACCATCCTTTCTTTTGGTCTCGGGACCGGCTTTGGTGTTTCTTTTTTAGCTCTTGCCTTCTTTCTTGGCACTTCCTCATCCTTCTTAGGATCGATTTTTTTGTCAACAGGCCTTAGAGGTCCACCTTCCACGCCAGGATTCAAGACTTGGGTCCCCTTATCCCCTTGCTTAGGGTTTCCCTCGACCGGTTTCGCATTATCTTTGTCAACCTCTTTAGCCTTTTGGCCTCTTGTCACAGCTCTTAGGTTAGAGGTTTCAACACCATTGATGCATACAGCCTCGATAGGGCTGACTTCATTGCCTTGTGGCAACTGTTCTACAGTGGTCTTTCCCCTTTGCAATATTTGTCTCGGCCCATCATTTTGCTGCAGGTTGTTACCTTGCGCTCTATGATTAACTGGACCTAGTTGTTTACTCCCTTCTTGGAGGGAACTAATCTTACTCCAAAAGGTAGCGGCTAAATGACCCGACTTTCCACAAATTCAGCTCGCGCTTCCTCTCGATCTTGCCTTGCAATCTGGTACTTGGCGAGCCATGTCTCCATGGAGGCATGGTGCAACATACAAAAGCGATTCACCTTCTCTTCCATTGAGGCATCCATTCTTTTTTCTACCCCATTTCCAACCACCACATCTCCAGTCAGCCTGTCATCGTCCTTCAGCGTCCATAGCATTTCATTGTCTGGTTCCACCGATGGTAGCCATTGTGAGATATGCACTAACGCCTCTGACACCAACCAACATTCCGCCATGCTACCTTTTGGACGAGCTTGTTGTCGCACAAAGCGTTTCAGGGTTTTCAGGAAGAACATCCATCGCGTATGGACAGGTCCAGCAATCTCCACTTCATCCACAAGATGCACAAGAAGGTGAACTTGTATCGTGAGCATGCTAGTGGGCAGGTATTTCTCAAAGAGACAGACTGTCTCAACTGCTCCCCACCTTGCGGATTCAATAGAGGACGTCTTAATCTCATTCTGTGAGATCCATTGCACCAAAGTCGACAGCTTGTAAATGGCCCCGCGAATTTCTGGAGTTAGGCATCCCGCGATCGCGATCGGTAGGACAAACTGCCACAAATGAGAAAGCATTAAGAATAATGGACACTTTTCAAATTTCAAAATGTCCACGCTAATGAAAATCCATTCTGTTCACAAACCTGACATATCTTATGCCAATCATGGGATTTTAGCCCATAAATCTGATCATCTTTAGAAAATGCGGACCTGAGAGAACGCATCATACCCGTCGGAGTGCGGATAGACTTGATTACTTGCTTCACAATGCGCTCTTCTTTGGTAGACAAAACCCAGGGAGCGCGAGGAAGCTGCACTCCCCCTTCAGCACTCGACTACGACCAAAGCGCCTCCATCTTACCTACCTCCTTTAAATCCATTCGTGACCCTATAGTGTCTCTCTTTCCTGTGATGTGGTCCTATAGCAAGCTGCCCACATTTTTGAAAATATACATGGGATCCAACAAGTGGTTGACCTGTAAGTGGGTCCAATATGGCAACTCGTAGAAAACTGAGAACCGTCGCATTCCATTTGGATGTGAATCCGGGTTTACCATTTTCAGCTTGTACCAGCTTGCAGCGTTCATACGTGCTGGAGGTCGTCCAAGAAAACCTTCCCTGAGTTCATGATCCTCTGGCAAGAAAGCGGCGTGTCCTTGATATACCATCTTCTTCATGGTTCGTGACCTTCGGGAGTCTAACTGTGGCCCACACAATGGACATGCATGATAACCTGAGGTAACGAGACCTGCAAGGCGATCCACGACCTAGTGAATACTTGATTGAATGAAATAAAATATAGATATTACCGGCGAGAACAAAGGTTTGCTCACCTGAGCACTCTCCCAATCCCGGAAAGTCATGCATCGTCCACATGAGAATGGCTCGAATGTTGGCTGACCGCCGACCATCGCGCCTGCTCATATCTTGCACCGTGACCCCCTCCTCCCACAAAATCTTAAGCTCATCGACTAATGGACGAAGATACACGTCCATATTTTTTACTTTGTAGCAGCCCGGGACGAGCAAGCTAAGGATGAGATGTCCTTTCTTCGTAGAAAGCCATGGAGGAATGTTGTAGTTGACAAGCACTATAGGCCACACGCTGTAAAAAGTCGAGCGCAGACCGAATGGGTTCACACCATCCATGGCGAGACCGAGCCGAAGATTCCTTGGCTCTCGCGCAAAGCCTGGGAAGGTGGAGTCAATGTGGCTCCATGCGCGCGAATCTGCTGATATTCGTTGCACTCCATCCGTGGACCTATTTTGCACATGCCACGTTGTCAAGCTTGCCATGGCAGACGTGCGAAACATGTGGTTTATGCGGGGGATGAGCGGAAAGTGTCTGAGGACTTTTTGAGGGATGGTCTGCCCTTGCAAGTCCTGTCGATACCTGTGAGCACCACACTTTGGGCATGTCTCCATAGTCTCGTATTTATCTCGAAACAATATGCAGTCGTTGATACATGCATGGATGTTATTGTAGTCCATGCCAAGCTTCCGTAAAACATGTCGCGCATCATCACGAGACTCAGGCATGGTGTTTGCAGGTGGCAATATATGATATTTCAATAACCTGAAAAAATCATAAAACACCTTGAAAAATCCATCCATGTTTGTAATAATACTGTTAAAAAAAAAAAACAATGAAGTTTGTGTGCAAGGTACCTGAATAACTCAGTCACACTCGTATCGCTCCAACCGTATTTTGCTTGCACACTTAAGAGTGCAAGCAATGTCTTCAACCGAGATACTCGGCACCCATCATATAATGGTATGGATGCTTCCTCTCTAAGCGGGTCAGATGTCTCAACATCCATGGGAATCAATGCATCGATCATTGCCTCCATCTCAGGCTCCAAGATTGTAGGCAAGTCAGGAAGGTTGTCTGTCTCCTCTGGCATTGACGGTATAGATGGGCCTTGCGAGTGGTCGATTGGCTCCTGCAATCCATCCATCACACGTCCACGAACTCTTCTAATTGGCCGCAAAGGGTACACTCCCCCTTGGGTCGAGACATCACCCCCCTGGATACAAAATTTACCAACAAGACCCAATCTTATTGTGTATGGTTTTCAATTAGCTTGAGAGTACAATGCATGAAAAATGCTAACTTCAAATTACCGTTTGCTGAAATTCTGCAATCGCCTGATCAATGATCTCAGATTGAAACTCGCCAAATCGTCATACGTGTTCTATAGACAATCGGCGTTTTGGTCTAATTGCCAACTTGCATTGAGAGCAAGGACATGGGACACGCTGATTAAGATACGACTCGCGGTCTTAAACAATAGGACCTTCTTCGTTTGCCATCTTATCTACATTACAGCAAACAAGGCTTAAATGGATAGCTTTATGGAGATGTACGTCAAGTTGCAAGTTGACCATAAACCTTGCATTGTATATAGTAGTGGAGAGATTTTCCGATGTTATATCTCGGCCTTGTATCATGCTCAACGATTTGTTTGTCCCGGTAGATAATTTTTTGTTATATCTCGGCTTTGAGTATAAGTAATCCATTTTAAAATTAATGCGCGCCATCTATGAAATTTTATAACTATAGTAATAACATTTATTTCAATCAATTCTACTCATAGTCATAAGACCTGAGAGAAATTATCCTATACTCAATTTAAGGGTTTCTTCTTCTATAACAATAATTTTGGGTTCATTTTGATGAAGTACGTGGCCGTATGCAAAGCACATTGCATACCATTATCAATACGTATATTATCTTAAATTTCCTTCCCTTCCCTCTCCCTCTCCCTCTCCCTCTCTTTCTCTCCCTCTCCCTCTCTTCCTCTCTTTCTCTCACCCTCTCCCTCTCCCTTGTTCTCTTTCTCTCCCTCTCTCATTTCCTCCCTCCCCCTCCCTCTCCCTCTCCCTCCCTCTTTCTCCCTCTCCCTCTCCCTCGCTCCCTCTCCCTCCCCCTCCCTCTTTCTCTCCCTCTCTCATTTCCTTCCCCTCCCCCTCCCTCTCCCTCTCCCTCTCTTTCTCTTTTTCTCCCTCTCTCTCTCTATCTCTCTTTCTCTCTCATATCCTAAACAAGCAAAAAATAAAGTGATTTAAACATCCTCCAAGCAAAAGGGAGAGGGAGAGATACAATGCACTCTCCCTCTCTTTCTCTTTCTATCCCTCTCTCATTTCCTTCCCCTTCCTCTCCCTCTCACTCTCTTTCTCTCTCATTTCCTCTCCTAAACAAGCAAAAAATAAAGTGATTCAAACATTAAACAAGCAAAAGGGAGAGGGAGGGAGAGAGAGAATGCACTCTCCCTCCTTCTCCCTCTCTTTCTCTTTCTCTCCCTCTCCTATTTCCTCCCCCTCCCTCTCCCTCTCCCTCTATTTCTCTTTCTCTTTCTTTCCCTCTCCCTCTCTTTCTCTCTTACTCTCTCGTTTCCTCTCCTAAACAAGCAAAGAAGAAAGTAATTTAAACATTAAACAAGCAAAAGGGAGAGAGAGAGAGAGAATGCACTCTCCCTCTCTTTCTCTCCCTCTCCCTCTCTTTCTCTCCCTCTCTCTCCCTCTCCCTCTCCTTCTCTTTCATTTCCTCTCCTAAACAAACAAAAGAGAATGATTTAAACCTTCAACAAGTAAAAGAAAGAGAGAGGGAGACTCACCAATGAGATATGGCGAGCGTGGGCGGCTTCTCTTTGCAACGAGGGCTCCTCCTCTCCTTCGTAAACAACGACGGTGGCGGTGGCGGCGGCGGCGGCGGCGGCAAGTCTCTTCCTTCTCTTCTCTCACAAAGCCTTGGCTCTCTCCCTCGCTCTCTCCCTCGCTCTCGCTCTCAAAAGGCGAAAAAAACAAAATGAAAACGGCGCTCTGGTTTCGGCCGCGCTTTTTTTCCCTGCGGCGTCACTATATGCGTCGCTATTTGCGTCGCAAATAGCGACGCATATAGAGACGCCAATAGCGACGCCTATAGTGATACCAATATCCGCCGTCACTAATCGGCGTCGCTATTGCCCCATTCCCTTGTAGTGATTACCATTTTGTGCATCTACATCATCAATCACATTTACTGGTTTATACCAGCTATTCATCTAATAAAAAACAACATCTCCGCTCACTGTAAACTTACGAGTAGAAGGGTTATAGCATCTATACCCTTTCTACCTGTAGAGAGTAACCAATAAAGATGCATTTCTCAGCTTCTGGATCCAACCTGGATCTCAACTCAAATGAGAAATATCTGGTTTCCTACCAGTATACCTCTCCTCTGGAGTTATCCCATGTATTGCTACAGTGGGAGTCCTGTTCATTATGTAGACTGCTGTAGCAACTGCTTCAGCCCAGTAAAAATCTGGCAAGCCTTTTTCGTTGAGCATGGCACAAGATACCTCTCCAATATGCTTGTTTTTTCTTTCTGCAATTCCATTTTGATGTGGGGTATGACTCCATGAATATTATTGCTTTATCATGCTCCTGCAGGAACCTTGCAAACTCATTTGAGAGGTACTCTCCCCCTCCATCTGACCTTAGGCATTTTATTTGCAAGCCTATTTCTTTTTCAACCATAGCTTTAAGAGTTTTGAAATGCCCAAAAACATCACTTTTCTTTTTCATAAAATACACCCATTTTTTTTTGCTATAGTCATCAATAAAAGTGACAAAATAATTACAGCCTCCAAGAGATGTAGCTTTAGTAGTCCACACATCAGAGTGGATTAATTCCAATGGCTTCTTACTCTCTTGAACATGTCTAGGAAATGGTTTCCTTGCCTGTTTTCCAAACTGACAGGCTTCACATACCTTATGCATTTCTGCAACCTTGAATTTAGGCAATCCTGCAACAATATTTTGGGCTTGCATTGATTTAAGTCGCTATACATTAACATGACCAATGCATTTATGCCAGATATCAATATCTGCAACTACACCGGTCCCATGTGCAAACATTGCTACACTCAATTCAGGCATGTCTACATCAAACGTAAACATTCTGTCCTTCTTCTTTCCTTTTTCTATCAAGAGACCTTTATTTTTCATATCTTCAACAAAGCATCCATGAGAATTAAATCTGACCTGCAAGCCTTGCTCAACCATTTGACCGACAGAAACCAGGTTCTTGGTGATATTCGGGACATGAAAAACATCTGACAGGTATTTCTTTTTCCCATCTTGCATAGACAATGGAATTTTTTCAATCTGCACAATAGGATGTGCAGTATCATCACCAGTCTCCACAAATCCTGGTTTTTCCATTTTCCTTGCATCCTGCATCCATTCTGCATGACCTGTCATGTGGTTTGATGCACCTGAGTCAACATACCACATATCATTGCTTTCTTCTGCACTTGTCACAGAATTGGTCATGTGCTGTACCATAAACAAATGCTCATTTCTTTCATCACTTTGTCTACTAGAAGATGTATAATTCTCTTGTTGCAATTTTCCATTCATAATGTCATTCTGCTTTTTATAGCAGTATTTAGCCATATGACCCATTTTACCACAGTAGTAGCATTCAGCATTGCTATTTGCATTTTGGCCTCTTTGCCATCCACCATGACCTCTTTGGCTCCCCCTGCCTCTAGAGCTACCACGTCCTTCTCCATAGGACTCGTTTTCTTGAGTTTGCTGCATATTCTGATTTCTACCATGGCCTCCAGATCGGCCTCCTCTACCTCTACCTCTACCTCTTCCAGCATTTGAGAAGAAGACAAATTCTTTTGAAGTTCCTCTTGAAGAAGATGCACCACCATTTCTCTGCTCCTCAGAAATTAGAAGAGCAATCAACTCCTCAAAATCACGAAATTTTTCACGGACGGAAATGGATGTTTGGAAGTGTGCATAATCCTTTCCTAGACCATTCAAGGTCATAGAAACTAAATCATCATCTTCCACTGGCGACCCAATGAAAGCAAGTGCATCTGCAATCTTCTTCACCTTCATGTGGTAGTCATTGATGCTCATACTTTCTCTTTGCACATTGTGCAACTCTTGCTTGAGCTGCATTTTCCTAGCTTGCGTATTTGTGCTATACATTTTTGACAAAGTATCCCATGCCTCCTTTGGCGTACTTGCATCCTGAATATGCACAATCATAGAGTCTGAAATATTGATAGACAGCCACAGGACATAACTTTTCTGGCTCTCTCATGCCATCCTTTAAATGCCTTCATTTGTTGTTGATTGGGAACATCAAGAAGAACTGGTTCTTCTTCATTTCCTGCAATGAATTCCCATAAGGAAATTCATCATTCTAAACTTCCATGCTTGGAAGTTATTCTTGTCAAGCTTTTCAATGACAATCTGTGAAAGAGAATCAGACGTTATTACAGAACACTGCAAAAAATTCTGTCACTGCAAAAAACACTGCTTCAGCCTCACAAGGGCAAATTTGCAAAACTAACGAAAGTGGTATTTGACCACACAGTCACTTTCTAGTGACGATTTTGCATCAACAGGCAACAAGGATGATTTTATAACTCCCAATGTCTCTGTGCACATGCATACGATGCAATTTCTACAGTAACTTTTCACCGACCTGTAGAACAGTGGTCGCATAGCATAAAACAAGGCCTTTTCCTGAGTGCGTGCGGAAAACTTCCGCCTCCAAAACAGGCCCCGAAATGGCCTCGAATAAAAAAAACAGGGCAATAGCGCGTAGGGCGTCTCAATCTGAGACAATGCACTCTTGCACTTTCTAGCTGTGCTACCTGCAGAGACTTGCTGCCAAACTCGAAAAATGAAAGCAACACTGGTCCTCTTACCAGAACACCACAAACTTGGTTTGCTTTCTTGAGCTCCTTACCACGAACCAAACTTTGATACCATGTCAAGATTGTGGGAGAGAAGGAAGGAGTCTCACTTGTAGCTTTCTTGCTTGCACAATGGGGGAATACACACACAGGTGGAGGCTGAAAACAGTTTTTCTCTTCTTAGTTGTGTAAGCCAAAAAGAACTCTAGTACATAGAAATAGAAGAACCCTATATATGGGTCTCAAACCAAACTCAACTAACTAAGGTGGCATACTAACTGAGCCACGAACTAGAGTAGATAAGGATATATGTCATCTAGCTATTATTCATGGGCGGTGTACCAACCACATCTACAGCTAACAAGTCGGTGACATAAATGCACAACGGTCACCCTGGCATATCACGAGTGGAGCTCGATATCTCAACAAATAGGCCTTGCATTGTGCTTGCGTGGTTTCCATACACTGTAGGGCCATCTGTCATATCTGATCCAAACATTCAAAGTGCAGGAGGTGGCATTGCAGTGACTCATCATCTCCCAAGCGTTCTTTAACTGCCACTCGCAAAGAGGAAAATTTTAGTTAAATAGGGAAGATGACTTCTGTACCATACACTAGCTGAAAAGGGGTCTATCTTGTAGCTACCTTATGGGAGGTTCTGTATGCCTAGAGGGCCTCTATAAGTCAATCATCCCAATCGCGATGATGTGCCACAATTGTTCTTGTCAGGATCGAGCAGAGGATGAAATTGGTGACTTCAACTTGGCCGTTGGCTCTGGGGTAGTAAGGAGTGAACTTGCGATGGCGGATCTTATACAACTCTGTCAGCTCCTCCATGATTTTGTTAAGGAAATGAGTACCTCTGTCACTTACCAGCTCGAGGGGACTGCCAAAATGGGTTATAATATTTTTGTACATGAACACAGCTACGATGTTACTATCGTCCCTCTTCATAGCTTTAGCTTCACACCACTTTGTGACAAAATCCGTACATACTAAGATGTATCTATTCTGCTTCCATCTAGTGGGTGGATCAATGGGACCCACAAAATCAATCCCCCACTTCTCAAATGGCTTTAGGGGAAGAATAGGTTGCAATGGCATGGCACTTGTTTTGGTGGGTTTTCCCATTCAATGACAAGCATCACATCTCTTGCAATAGTCATATGCATCCTTGTGGAGGGTCGGCCACCAGTATCCTGCTAATAGAGCCTTCCTAGCTGTTGCTTCTCCTGTGAAGTGTCCACCACATGGTTCGTCATGGTATGCTTTCAATACTATGCCAATTTCATCCCTTACAACACATCTTCTCAGCACTTCATCTTTGCCTTTCTTGTACAATGCACCGCCTAGCAAAGTGTAGGGGGTTGATTCTAACAGAAGCTTCTTCTTCTCACAGCTTGAGATTGTTGGAAACACAGATCTAGAGCTATGCTAGCTATGGTGGATGGAGGTTATAAACATAAAACATGATTGAGATAAAGAATTGTAACTCAAGTGAATTAGGTTCCAAGATAGATTAACTTGGACTCATAAACACAATCTTGAGTGACACAAAATGATAGTACCATTGCATTGAAATGAGAACCAAGTACATACTTATATAACCTTTGGATTGTTCCACTCCCCTCACTGTGCCTATGGGATATAGTACATCTCTTCTAGAGAATACATCATTTGTCTCTCTCTCATACAAAGCCACTTATGGGCAAGCCTCATTTTCTATTTTCAACACCCCCCTCAAATGATGAGTCTCTACCCTTGCTAGCTTTGGCCCGGGGGTTGCATGTTAAAATGGACCAGGAGACTAGCTCTTTGGCAGCCTAGTCAAGTTAAGGCTTGAAACTTTACATCTTGGTAGGGTTTTTAAATCCACTATGGGAAACAAGATCCACTAAGGAAAACACAATCCAATATGGGAAGTTCTTATCTTCAGCAGAGGCAGTGGAAACAATTTCTTCAACTTCTTTCTTCTTCGTGGTCTTTTGCTGCAATCTTCAATCTTTTTGGTATTCTTAGTTGCTGTTCTTGGACGTCTTGCTCTTGTTCTTTATTCTTTTTTATGATTGATACTTTTTCTTGTGCTCTAGTCTTCTTGATGAGATCCTTTTGATCAGTGATTTTGAGATGGATACAAATGGGTACATTGTCTTGGCTTTGTTGAACCATTATATAGATCATGGGATACATAGATTTTGGGATTTCATTTGGCTTTGGCTCACTGGCAACATGATGGAATTCATTGCAATGGCTTGACATTACATTGGCATTGGATTTTCTTTCAAAATTGGGAACTTGTGCATAAAGCATCTTCTCTTTGAAACACGGGAAGGTCTTACTGATTGGGATTCTTGCTCAATGGCAGTGTCTAATCCCAGTTACAAGAATTCCTAATATTTTACATTGAAGATTGATGGATTTTTAACAAGTAAAATGAGAACCACAATTTCAATGTTTTTAAGTATCTACACAAGAGCGGCCTTGTAGACAAACTAGTGGCAATGTGAGAGCAGATTACATTAACTAGTTTATAACCACTAGTATGAATAAGACTTAGTTGAATTGGTTGAGTAAGATAGGTGTGAAAAGAGATTTTGTAAGAGAGTTTTCAGCCTTAGGCTTTAGAAAGAAAGGATAATGAGGATGATCGTTCCCGCCCTTTTTTTTTCTTTGAGACCTCTTGGTCTGCCCACAATGACGCTAACTGGAGCAGAAATGCCCTCACTTACTGGTCGAGCAAAAAAAATCCACCTCTTCTTTTCTCCTCTGTCTGTCAACTGTCAAGAGGACTGAAGCACACCCCTCTATGATTGAGATGGTTTATCTTCTGGAATGGAGCTTTCAATGTAGGAAACCACCACAACTTGATGCCAGATTGAATGAAGGTAGCCCAGGTGGCTAAAATGGAAATAGGACTATCAAGCGTAGCAACTTGTGATTTTGTGGGAGACGTCTTAGGTAGCTTTGAACCACTAGAACGATCATGGCTATCAGTAGTAGCTGCAAGCTCTTCTTTTTCTCTTTCTTTGTCTCTGACACACAAAAGCAGTTGGGATTCGTTGCAGGTCCGGCCACTCTGTTAATCATGAGTTGGAACCTCTAGATCGTGATCTTTTGGGAGCACTTAATGATAGAGACGACCTCAAAGCAACCAAGCAGCTTGTGGCAGAAGTATAAGCCAAGGATCTGGAATGAAGAAGCACTTTTATTTTTCCTTTTTGTAGATCTAAAGGGACTTTTTGTTCATAGTGCAATCCTGATAGGACTTCTAGTTCAAACTGCAGGGTCTCTCTCTCTTTCTATCTTGGGGTTCTATTCATGGAGGGGCAAGAGTACACCATAAGATTAATTTCAAGGAAGGCATGGGCATTCCTCTTCTAGAAAAGCTATTACACTAAGTCATGGATATGGCAAAGGGACTTAAGGTAGGTTCAAGTCCTACTATCCATTTACAATAGAACAAGACAAAAGGCTCAACCTAGGAATCTAATCTAATGAAGCTACACATAGCTCACCATGGCTCTAATACCATGTTGGAAACACAGATCTAGAGCTATCCTAGCTATGGTGGACGGAGGTTATAAACATAAAACATGACTGAGATAAAGAATTGTAACTCAAGTGAATTAGGTTCCAAGATAGATTAACTCGGACTCATAAACACAATCTTGAGTGACAAAAAATGATAGTACCATTGCATTGAAATGAGAGCCAAGTACATACTTATATAGCCTTTGGGTTGTTCCACTCTCCTCACTGTGCCTATGGGATATAGTACATCTCTTTTAGAGAATACATCATTTGGCTCTCTCCCATACAAAGCCACTTATGGGCAAGCCTCATTTGCTATTTTCAACAGAGATGTGAGGAGGATACTATTGAGTTTCTAGGAGGTTGGCTATGTCTACATACCAGGGAGTAACTATTTCAACTAGAAACAAGGAAGCATTAGGAAGGTCTAGGGATCATCGTGATCCTCTTCTGTAGTTTGAGGGATCCGTGATAGATGATTGGCTAGGACATGGCAACAACCAAGCTTAGTGACCACTTCAAAATCAAACTCCTGGAATAGGAGAAACCATCTCATCAATCGTCCTTTGACATTTGATTTGTTCATCAGGGAGGACAGGGCTTCATGATCCATGTAGAACTTGAAATGTGTTGACAATAAATAGTGTCGAAACTTCTCCAGTGCAAACTTGATTATATCTATTGAATCCATCTAAGAGGGAATACAGCTCATGGCCTGCCACCCACTGTGTCCAACTGTTGGTCTATAAAAGGGATAGGGAAATGATCCTTCTTCATCTTCAAATTGAGCTTTCAAAAGTCCACACATATTCGAAGTTTCCCATTCTTCTTAGGTACTACCACAATGGGGGAAACCCATTCACTGTTAGCCATGGGATAAATGAACTTGGCTTCAAGAAGTTTCAATAATTCAACCTTCACCAGAGCATAATAATTAGGATTCATACGCCTTTGTCTTTGCCTTACAGGTTTGGCATTAGGCTCTAGGTCAATGTGATGTTGGCATACTGTGGGATCAATTCCCTTTAGGTCTTTGTATGACCAAGTAAACATGTCTAAGTTCTCCTTTAGTAGATCTCGCAGGACCACTAATTTTTTTTCTGGAAGATTGAGACCCACTTTCACATGACGTTCAGTACTGTCAATATCTAAGAGCATCACTTGTCTTTCACCTTCCACTTCGTGGATAAATGTCCCACGGATTTCTTCTGGATAGAGGTTTGACTCTTTCAAGGGAGTAGTGTCATCGTTTGATGTTCCACTAGAACTAGTGTCCTCCTTCTAAAATAGATGACTCATTTGTCTGTTGAGATTGCTGGAAGGGTATTAGAGCTTTGTTTGCTTTTGCGTGAGTGGTGATTTCTTCTGGACTTAGGGATTCATCTTCAAAGGATGTGTCTAGGAATGTCACATAGCGTGGACCTTCTAGAAGTCGTGGCTCTAATGGCTCTAGCTTCTGTTGACGGGGGGCATTGTTTATTGTTGCTTTGGCAGAGCCTAAAAAAACTGCATTCCTATACTCAGTCCACCTTAATACATTCAATGCACAACTCTCATCACTCTAACAACACTCTTACTTCACCTCAAACATACACACGATTTTGCGTGACTATTACTCTCTCTATGACAAAATCTGCACTGAAAAATGGAATGAAAAATAGACAAGTAAAGAGACTAGAAACTGCCAAGAAGACTATCATAAATGTATTCCACCATAGCTACATCAGAAAATCCGCCAAGAAATTGATAGGCGTACACAAAACTCAAACGGTATCATATATATAGGCATACCTATGACCATCCAACTTCCAAGGTCCGAAAACCAATTAACTTTCAAACTTACAAAAGACACTTTAAATATTCAAAATTAAATAGCCTAAACACTTGGCACAGCTCGGTGGCTTGAGCCTACCAGTTGACCTCGGACCCACAGTCCCTTGATCCGATTTTAGCCACTAGGGGACTCCAACTGATCGGACACCGCCTTGGCTGCTGTAATATTCCCACCCGCGAATATTGACTTCCCACACACCGCGTAAACCTCGTGCAAAGGTTATCCTTCTTGTTGGAATTACCGGCAGTGTGATCTGTGACCTACACGTGAGAAATCGAGACCATTCGCATTGACAAAGCAAGCCGAGGGTTCAAAAACCGAAATTCACGCGTAAACACACTCTTGGGAGGGGCAAAATGAATATTATCAAGGCATTTTTTTTTATTTTTATCATTTTTCCCCAACCGATGCATGGCTGGAGAAGAGGGAGTGTGGGGGGATGGGACATGGAAGAGTCGTGGGCTGCATGGGAGGGGGGGAACCCATGCAAGGAGCCACGTGGTGGAGCCCTTATCTCCCCCCCCCCCCCCCATGCCTATATAAACACCCGCTTACGTGCAGAGAAGGAGGGCGGATACTAGTCGTGCTGAGGGAAGGAGGCTCTGTTACTCGTCGCTGAGGAGAGAGGCTCTGATATTCGCCGCCTACTCACGCCAGCAGTCACCGTGCCAACGGCCAGAGGAGACAAGAGGGGCCCGAGTCAGAGGATTGAGGGGAAGGGACGCTGCCGAACGCCACCGCTTGCAGCACTGCTGTTGCTGCCATTGCAGCATGCTAGCGGCGCTGTGGCTCCACGTCGCCACAGAAGGACGACCACCCCCTCCCTAAGCGACGTCATCATTCGCCACGTTACCATCCCTCCCTCTTCCACGTGGATTCTGGTCACGGCCAGGAGTTTTTTTTAAAGAAGCTCTAAGGGGCATTCATATGCCCATTCACCCAAGCCATCTATAAGTCCCTTCTAGCCAGCACGGGTTTTCAGGGAAACCCATTTTTGTGGAGAAATTCTTGCGAACGAGGGGGAAGAAGTCCCAGCTGCCTTAAGACCTATTTTCGCGTGGCCACCACGGGATTTTTAGAAGGAGAAGAAGCTTGGAAAGCCTCCATTCCCATAGCTCTCTCGTAAAAGGGCCATCTCCACAATCAAAGCTCCAACCCCACAAGGTCTCCAATAAGCCTTGAAAACCGCAAGCCGGTACTCTCAAGGATCTGCACTTTGGAAGGGATCTCTGGCGTACAAGTTTGAAGCGCTCGCAACAGTTGGAGAAGACTCATCGAACGAGTAAGGGTAAAGGCAAACCGGAAGTCCGTAAGCACGCTAACGATGGCTCCCAAGAAGACACAAGGCGCACCTGCGGGAGGTTCTTCCCCGGACTTACACGTGGATATCACGGCGGATCCACAAATCCAGGTTCCGTAAATATATTTCCACATGAAGAGATGTTTTAAATACGCTTAACTCCATAGGGAAATTCATTCTACGTTATCATTAATTCATGGGTAGCGATAATAGTACATTCGATAAATTATAGATAAAGGATCCGTGCATATCATGCATCTACAAAGTTATGAATGAATAGCACTTATTCTCCTTGTGAACTTAGTTGCAACTGTCTCGTCATGCATCTTCAAAGTGGAAGCCACATATGGCCTAGGATTGTTGTTAAAGTGCATTGGTCATGTACGAAAGGAGTATTTTTTTGCATTTAGTCAATAACTCCCTTCGTTACGATTCGCGTGAGGGATTTATTAACTTCTGTTTCACGGCATGATAAAGAACCCCGATCTTATAAATGGCATGGAGGATGATGCTTGCAAATAGATTAAATCGACTCTTGCCTTAGTATTGCATGAACTTCACTTACGATGTTGTTGTATCTAAGGGTCGCACTTTTACTTTCGCAAACTTCATTTCATCATGTAACATTTAGGAATGATTGCATGGCTTATAAAAGCATGAAATGCAAATACTTAGACACAAGGTTGTAGGTGTTATCCCTTGATCTAAATCCTAGTAAGCCCTATGTAGATTACTCTTCAAATTATCTTGCCTTTTGACTTTAATTAAAAGGAAGGGATAGGGCTATTGCGGATCTTATGGTATGTGAAAGTAATGAATTACAGATTTACATGTATTGTAACATTTTGCAACTATTTTCCTACTTTAGATAAAGTATATCATCTCTAGGAAAGAATTGTCCTTGTTAAAGACAAGTAGGTCAATTTACCCAAGTCATGTGTAGTATCACGACTGCTAGGGTTTCGTATAGGCATAGCTAGCCGATTCAATAAAAACCTCAAGTACTAGTTAGGGCTTGGCACGTTAGAGATGTAGCCAAGTAATGTATTTGGACACCAAGTCGAAGTCCTCAAACCCAAAGGTCCTACCCACCTTTCCGGAAAATTAACCCAATGGGACGCGCAAGCAAATAATGATCTAGGGTTTCTACCTTAAGGATCATTCGACCTAGTGCTAGAACTCGGTTTGAGTTGGAATCCCTAGGACCGAACGTTGTCGGTCTAGTGCAATTAGGATTGGGGTGAGTGAGAAGATGCCCTAAACCCTACTTCGAGTCTAATCATAATTCTTGACCAGAAAACACCATTCAAAAATGAAATGATCTCTTGGAATGGAGGCGACACTTGTACAACAAGTTGCAACGTCGCATAGCCTTGTGGTTCGATCACAAGAAAGTTTTGCCAATCCTTGGAATGAGGTTGGCAGGTTCTTGCGCAAGTTTAACTTGCAAGGGGATGGTTAGTCATCCTGTTACATCGCCCTCATTAGGGAAAATTTGCCAAGTTAAGGGAAGTTAGGTAATTGCTCGGACGCAAATGATTAATCAATAAATTAAAGCGACATGGCCGCCGAGATTTACTATTAATAAAACCTAAGGTATTGGTTAAGTTGGGTTAACAGGGTATGACCCTAACCCAAGGACGATAGGAATCTTGCCAAGTTGCAATTGATTCCGGATTGAATGCGGGATGCATTCGGAGAGAAGGAGTCACTCCTTAACAGTTTGCCAACTAAACGACCACTGGAATTGATTGTGCTTGTAACAGTTTAGAAAGCACTGTTTGCATTGTTTGTTCAAGGAACTAAAGGATGAAAAAATATATAAATGCTTCAGGTTGAAGGCCTGAAGGGAGGGGCAGCTTCAGTTACCCCCAACTGCCTGCCTGACCCTAACCAAGGGGGTTGTTGACCGCGCCGGGAACGTGGACCGAACCCGCCGTGAGAGGTCTTTCCGTTGAGCTCTACTTGGAGCAAGAGGACGCTTGGGTGCCAGGGGGGGCTCTGGCCGTAAAGCCCTCGCCTTCCGGGTCCTGCACAAGAGGCTAACGTGACTCGGGATTGGATCTCGAGGCCCGCATACTAGTCTACGGGCAGAAGCTTGGAATAGTGATCCCTAGCGGATTACTGGATAAGCCTTCGGGCGGATTATAGACAAGCCTACGAGCGGAACTCCTTGTATTTCAAAGATAAAAGGATGAAATAATAATAAAGAAGTTGTTTGATATTTTTTTCTATGTCACGTGATAAGATTACGTGAAGGAACCAGTGCTTAACAGGGTTAATTAAAGAAGCTGTTTGTTATATGTCAAATTAATGTGTTAGGTAATTACATAACTAAAACAAACCAAGGAAAGTGCGGAGGATGGACCATGGGTCCATCCTATGGATGGGTGGTCCCGGTTAGCCGGGAACTTTTCTCAAAAAACTTGAAAACAACAGGATGATCATCATCATCAAAGCGAATAACGAGAACGATGACCTAGAGGCACATCTTACCCGATTTACACTATTTTAGGGGAACGGAATGGGACTAGGCCTTATGGCAGAGAGGTTGAGCCTTGCATCCCTCTTGCTTCCCATTCTCCTTGAACCAAGTGCAGCGTGAATCCGCTTCGGACCTGGCGTTTCTGCGTAAAGTAGTTCGCTCGGGTCTGACGCTAGTTGCTGTTAGCTAATGGCCAAATAGGAAAACCCTAATTCCGGTCGATCCTAAGTGGGAACGGCCAGGATACTTCCGCTATGTGGTAGACGCGGGAAGACCTAGATTGCAAAACCCGTAACATTCCATGGGAGTGCCGGGCGGAGTTTTCTAAACATTCTTCCCGATGGGCTGCTAAGACATGTCCTAGATGACTCTAGTGGACACGTTACAGTTGGTATCAGAGCCGACCAACAACGGAATTGTTTTCGTGAGATCTCAATAAAATGAAGTAAAGAAATTGTTGCTGTCCAAACATTTCCTCATCTTCAATACTGTCTTGCAGAACTATGAAGCGTGGAACAAGTTTTTGGTGTTCCGGATCATGTTTATGACTGCAATGCATTCTCCGCATTATAGGCAAAGAGTTGAAATGATGAACATCCTGGAGTAGATTTATAATCCATCACCTTTATATATAGAACGAAGATGGACTGGGTCTTCAGGAATCTACTACATAGCTGCCCACCGGTTCGCTTATCTACAAACCAACCTAAAGAGGATCAAGTGGTTGGAAGATTTGAATGTCGTGAAGCTGTTCATTTTTGTGGAAGCTCACGTAAATTCGACTTTGCATATTCAAGGTCGGAGGGTTGAATTGAACTCATATGTATATGAGGAAGTAACCCGTGTAATCCCAGCCGACAGGATTAAGGTGTTGGGCCGCCATGGAAAATATGGATTCCAGCGGAAAGGATATCCTGAACTTCCGATGAATTATCGATTCCTAAAGATCCATGACCCAAAACCCTACTATTACACAGTTCCTGTAGACAAATCCAATACAATGTTGTTCTCCCCAAACTAAATGTAATGATTGGATTATCATCACACGAGATGTTGTATAAGGCTACGCCCATGTAAATATAAATAAGGACTTCCTTTATCAATATCCGATTGTGCATCAGGGTTGTTACGAAAAGTTAAGTAGCTTCATGATTTACGAGATAGCTGAACTAAAGATAAGCTAATGTCAATTATCATACAATAATGTTAAGAAAACTTTTACTCAGGCACAACCCTAGGTACAGGTTCCAAATTCGCCCCCTACATCAAGCACCGCTGTGATCCAGGAGAAGAAGTTCCTCCTCAAGCAGATAAAGCCACCCGAGTTTGACGGGAAAGGCAGATTCGTCCAGTCTGATGCTTAAATTTGGATTGAATCTATGGAGGATTACTTCGAAGCAGCTGGTACTGCTCCCACCAATCAGGCCATGCTCGCCAAATTAAAACTCACCGGTGAAGCTAGATTATGGTGGAAACAATGGTGCAGGGATCAAGGGACTTCAGAGGGGTCCGTTACCTGGGAGAAGTTAAAGCAAGCCGTGCAGGGGAGATATTTGCCACCTGCATATCGTACACACAAAATGAATGAGTTCTATGAGCTAAAACAGTTAGGACTCACCCTTGACGCATACTACTCTAAATTTGTCTCACTCTTAAAGTATGCGCCACAAATGGACACGACGCAGCAGGTGTCCAAATTTTGCGTGGGCTTAAATCCACCTGTAAATACTCGTCTCGAATCTATGCGACCATCAGATCTTCAGGATGCACTCATTCGAGCGGCACCTATAATTCAGGAAGTGCAAGATAAACCAAGGGGTATTAAGAATTGGTCTTATAGTGACCCGAACAGAGGAGCATTCAGACCCCAAGTAAAGAGAGTTCAAGGCCACAATCAGGGACAAAGGAAGAAAGCAAGGACAAATAACGTCAATAACTTTGTTCCTACTCACAGTAATGGCCGAAACCTCCGATGTTTCCACTGCAACGAACTCGGTCACTTCAAAAGGCAATGTCCCAAGCTCAGCGAGGGACACCGTCAAGGTGCAGGCCGCGGTCAAGGAGCCGCCACCCGCGGAAGAGGGAGAACTGCCTGCATTACCAATAGGCAAAGATGTGAAGCAGAAGAAGAGGAAGATCCGACTATGGAAGCGGAATTCGAAAGAGCGACAGTCCATGCCGCTTTACACAAGAAGGGGCCGAATCGCCAGTTCTCGGTGATTCAAACACCGTCGGACTACCAAGGTAAAGGTTTCAAAACCTTGATTGATTGTGGCAGTACACATTCCTTTATCTCACCAGTGTGTGCTAAAAGATTAGGAATAGCCACAGTAGAAGCTCCTACCCTACTTGTGGAATTGGCAAACGGTCGTGAGGTAACTTGTACCAGGCAAACTGCTAAGGAGGAGTTCTATCTGGGAGGAAAGAAAACCTCAGTCAAATTCAGAGTCATGAATTTAGGTATCCATGAGTGTCTACTCGGGATGGATTGGCTTAAGCCTAATGACGCTCACATCCACTGTGGAAAGGGTCAAGTTTCCTTTCGAAACTCTGAAAGAGAGTTTGTTACAACTCAAGGTGAGGCAGGAGTGCCAAGAATTCAGTTAGCCAAAGTATCGCGGATCATAAAAGGGGTTAGAAAAGGATTACCTGTTTACCTGATCAAACTCAACAAATTAGATCAAAGGCAAGAGTTTCATGAGGGACCCTCTTGGCTAAAGGAATACGCTGACGTATTCCCTGAGGAATTAACTGAACTTCCACCTCCAAGAGAAGTTGATCATGAAATAAGGCTAATGCCTGGAGCTGCGCCAATTGCAAAGAGACCTTATAGAATGTCCATACCAGAAGCTATTGAGTTGAAGGAACAACTCAAGCAACTGTTAGATCAGGGTTACATCCGGCCTAGCAACTCACCATGGGGAGCTCCAGTACTATTCCAGAAAAAGAAAGATGGGACACTTCGACTATGTATTGATTACCGTGGGCTGAATCAATCAACAGTCAAGAATAAGTATTCTATTCCTAGAATAGATGAGCTTCTTGATCGTCTTCAAGGTGCAAAGATCTTCTCCAAAATTGATCTCAGGTCAGGTTACTATCAAATCAGGATCAAGGATGAAGATATTCCAAAAACGGCCTTCAATACAAGATATGGGCACTTCGAGTTCTTGGTTATGTCATTCGGGCTTACAAATGCACCTGCCACCTTCAATAGATTAATGCAGGATATTTTTAGACCATATCTTGATGATTTCGTGCTTGTATTCTTCGATGACACTTTAGTTTATTCTAAACAGGAAGAAGATCATGAACCTCAACTTCGGATTGTCCTTGAAACAATGAGGTCTCATAAGCTGTATGCAAAAATGAAGAAGTGTGCATTCTTCAAGCGTCAGATTGAATATCTAGGATTCATAGTATCATCGGAAGGGATATCAGTAGACCCAGCCAAAGTCAGAGATGTGCTTGAATGGCCAATACCAGTATCCGTCAAAGAAATACATAGTTTTCTTGGCTTGACAGGATGGTATAGGGTCTTTATCAAAAACTATGCTTTGATTGCAGCACCTCTTACCGACTTACTAAAGAAGCAGACTTCTATTGCATGGTCAACTCCCGAACAAAATAGCTTCGACCAATTGAAGCAATGTTTGGTATCAGCACCTATTCTAAAACTTCCTGACCTCAATAAGGAGTTCGAGGTAGTAACTGATGCCAGCATTCTTGCCTTGGGGTGTGTACTTATGCAGGAAGGTCATCCAGTAGCATATTCTTCAAGGAAATTGAAGAGTCATGAAAAGAATTATGCCACACATGATCTGGAGTTATTAGCTGTCATCCATGCTCTAAAGCTTTGGAGACACCACCTGTTGGGTAACAAGTTTACTCTAGTAACCGATCATAAGAGTCTCAAATGGATTTTTACCCAGAACGAGCTCAACATGAGGCAACATCGATGGATTGAAGTATTGGAGGAGTATGATTTTGAAATCAAGTATCGACCAGGGAAAGAGAATGTAGTTGCCGATGCACTCAGTCGCAAGGCATTCCTAAATTCCCTAATCTTGCAGAATCCATCAACGGCCAGATCTCTGGCTACAAAGGTATCTATGCCAAGAAACCCTATACTCGAACTAGCTAGAGAGGAAGCATGCCATGATTTGGCCTACCAAACCATGATAAAAGAAATAACTACCAAGGAGCAGAATCTGAAGTCACAAGCTAAGTATCGGGAATTTTCCATTGATAATGGACTTGTCTACTACAGAACAAGGCTATGTATACCAACAAGCCAGTCACTTAAGCAGAAGATATTATGGGAAGCTCATGATTCCCCTTTCGCAGGACATCCTGGCTATGCAAAAATTCTTAACGCAGTTAGGAAGAGCTACCATTGGGAGAGGCTCAAAGGTGACGTTCTCAAATATGTCACTGAATGTTTGTCTTGCCAACGTATCAAGGCTGAACATGTCATGATGCCAGGAAAATTGCAACCACTTGACATTCCCCAAATGAAATGGGAATTCATCAGTATGGATTTTGTGGTGGGCTTACCCCAAGTCCAAGGAGGATACAACTCCATTATGGTTGTAGTTGACATGCTTACTAAGGTTGCACACCTGATTCCAGTAAAGACAAACTATAAAGCCTCCGACATTGCAAGAGTGTTTATCAAGGAGATATTCAAGCTACATGGGTTACCTACAAGGATCATTAGTGATCGAGATTCTCTCTTCACTTCACACTTCTAGAGAGCTATCTTTGAAGCTATTGGAACTCAACTCTGTTTTAGCACCGCCTACCATCCCCAAACGGATGGACAAACAGAGCGAGTAAATCAAATCATTGAGGATATGCTTAGGGCATACTGCTGTCGGGAGCCGAAGAGGTGGATTCAGTACTTGCCGTTAGTAGAATTTGCCTACAATGCTTCTTACCAGCAGAGCATCCAAATGACCCCTTTCCAGGCATTGTATGGTCATGATTGTCGAAGTCCCCTAAACTTTTCTGATCCAACCCTAAGAGTTGAAGCTTCAAGACAAATGTTGGAGGACATGGATGACCAAATAAGGTCAATAAGACAAGACATACAAGCAGCCAAAGATAGACAAAAGGCATATGCGGATTTAAAACGCCAAGAGAGGGTCTTCGGAGAAGGAGACATGGTCTTCATTCGTGTACGCCCTAAAAGGAGTTCTCTATCTCTAGGAGAATGCAAGAAGCTAAGTCGAAGGTATTGTGGGCCGTATAAAATCCTCAAATGCCTGGGACCCAATGCTTACAAATTGCAACTTCCTGATAACCTAAAAGTTCACAATGTATTCCATATTAGTCTCTTAAAAAAATATGTGCCCAACCCTAATCATGTACTTGATGACCAACAAATTGTAATGCCTAGTCAAGGAGTCCTTGAACTAAGACCGGAAAAGATTTTAGATGTTAGGGAGAGACAGTTGAGATCTAGAACCTTGAAAGAATGCCTCGTCCAGTGGAAAGATTATCCCGAAGAGGATGCTACCTGGATGGATGAAAGCTCTCTCTATCTTCAATATCCCCAGTTTATCTCGAGATGAGGACATCTCGATTCTTCTAAGGGGGAGAGAATGTAATATTCCCACCCGCGAATATTGACTTCCCACACACCGCGTAAACCTCGTGCAAAGGTTATCCTTCTTGTTGGAATTACCGGCAGTGTGATCTGTGACCTACACATGAGAAATCGAGACCATCCGCATTGACAAAGCAAGCCGAGGGTTCAAAAACCGAAATTCACGCGTAAACACACTCTTGGGAGGGGCAAAATGAATATTATCAAGGCAAATTTTTTTTATTTTTATCCTTTTTCCCCAGCCGATGCATGGTTGGAGAAGAGGGAGTGTGGGGGGATGGGACATGGAAGAGTCGTGGGCTGCATGGGAGGGGGGGAACCCATGCAAGGGGCCACGTGGTGGAGCCCTTCTCTCCCCCCCCCATGCCTATATAAACACCCGCTTACATGCAGAGAAGGAGGGCGGATACTAGTCATGCTGAGGGAAGGAGGCTCTGATACTCGTCGCTGAGGAGAGAGGCTCTGATATTCGCCGCCTACTCACGCCAGCAGTCACCATGCCAACGGCCAGAGGAGACAAGAGGGGCCCGAGTCGGAGGATTGAGGGGAAGGGACGCTGCCGAATGCCACCGCTTGCAGCACTGCTGTTGCTGCCATTGCAGCATGCTGGCGGCGCTGTGGCTCCACGTCGCCACAGAAGGACGACCACCCCCTCCCTAAGCGACGTCATCATTCGCCACGTTACCATCCCTCCCTCTTCCACATGGATTCTGGTCATGGCCAGGAGTTTTTTTTAAAGAAGCTCTAAGGGGCATTCATATGCCCATTCACCCAAGCCATCTATAAGTCCCTTCTAGCCACCACGGGTTTTTAGGGAAACCCATTTTTGTGGAGAAATTCTTGCGAACGAGGGGGAAGAAGTCCCAGCTGCCTTAAGACCTATTTTCGCGTGGCCACCATAGGATTTTTAGAAGGAGAAGAAGCTTGGAAAGCCTCCATTCCCATAGCTCTCTCGTAAAAGGGCCATCTCCACAATCAAAGCTCCAACCCCACAAGGTCTCCAATAAGCCTTGAAAACCGCAAGCCGGTACTCTCAAGGATCCGCACTTTGGAAGGGATCTCCGGCGTACAAGTTTGAAGCGCTCGCAACAGTTGGAGAAGACTCACCGAACGAGTAAGGGTAAAGGCAAACCAGAAGTCCGTAAGCACGCTAACGATGGCTCCCAAGAAGACGCAAGGCGCACCTGCGGGAGGTTCTTCCCCGGACTTACACGTGGATATCACGGCGGATCCACAAATCCAGGTTCCGTAAATATATTTCCACATGAAGAGATGTTTTAAATACGCTTAACTCCATAGGGAAATTCATTCTACGTTATCATTAATTCATGGGTAGTGATAATAGTACATTCGATAAATTATAGATAAAGGATCCGTGCATATCATGCATCTACAAAGTTATGAATGAATAGCACTTATTCTCCTTGTGAACTTAGTTGCAACTGTCTCGTCATGCATCTTCAAAGTGGAAGCCACATATGGCCTAGGATTATTGTTAAAGTGCATTGGTCATGTAGGAAAGGAGTATTTTTTTGCATTTAGTCAATAACTCCCTTCGTTACGATTCGCGTCAGGGATTTATTAACTTCTGTTTCATGGCATGATAAAGAACCCCGATCTTATAAATGGCATGGAGGATGATGCTTGCAAATAGATTAAATCGACTCTTGCCTTAGTATTGCATGAACTTCACTTACGATGTTGTTGTATCTAAGGGTCGCACTTTTACTTTCGCAAACTTCATTTCATCATGTAACATTTAGGAATGATTGCATGGCTTATAAAAGCATGAAATGCAAATACTTAGACACAAGGTTGTAGGTGTTATCCCTTGATCTAAATCCTAGTAAGCCCTATGTAGATTACTCTTCAAATTATCTTGCCTTTTGACTTTAATTAAAAGGAAGGGATAGGGCTATTGCGGATCTTATGGTATGTGAAAGTAATGAATTACAGATTTACATGTATTGTAACATTTTGCAACTATTTTCCTACTTTAGATAAAGTATATCATCTCTAGGAAAGAATTGTCCTTGTTAAAGACAAGTAGGTCAATTTACCCAAGTCATGTGTAGTATCACGACTGCTAGGGTTTCGTATAGGCATAGCTAGCCGATTCAATAAAAACCTCAAGTACTAGTTAGGGCTTGGCACGATAGAGATGTAGCCAAGTAACGTACTTGGACACCAAGTCGAAGTCCTCAAACCCAAAGGTCCTACCCACCTTTCCGGAAAATTGACCCAATGGGACGCGCAAGCAAATAATGATCTAGGGTTTCTACCCTAAGGATCATTCGACCTAGTGCTAGAACTCGGTTTGAGTTGGAATCCCTAGGACCGAACTTTGTCGGTCTAGTGCAATTAGGATTGGGGTGAGTGAGAAGACGCCCTAAACCCTACTTCGAGTCTAATCATAATTCTTGACCAGAAAACACCATTCAAAAGTGAAATGATCTCTTGGAATGGAGGCGACACTTGTACAACAAGTTGCAACGTCGCATAGCCTTGTGGTTCGATCACAAGAAAGTTTTGCCAATCCTTGGAATGAGGTTGGCAGGTTCTTGCGCAAGTTTAACTTGCAAGGGGATGGTTAGTCATCCTGTTACATCGCCCTCATTAGGGAAAATTTGCCAAGTTAAGGGAAGTTAGGTAATTGCTCGGACGCAAATGATTAATCAATAAATTAAAGTGACATGGCCGCCGGGATTTACTATTAATAAAACCTAAGGTATTGGTTAAGTTGGGTTAACAGGGTATGACCCTAACCCAAGGACGATAGGAATCTTGCCAAGTTGCAATTGATTCCGGATCGAATGCGGGATGCATTCGGAGAGAAGGAGTCACTCCTTAACAGTTTGCCAACTAAACGACCACTGGAATTGATTGTGCTTGTAACAGTTTAGAAAGCACTGTTTGCATTGTTTGTTCAAGGAACTGAAGGATGAAAAGATATATAAATGCTTCAGGTTGAAGGCCTGAAGGGAGGGGCAGCTTCAGTTACCCCCAACTGCCTGCCTGACCCTAACCAAGGGGGTTGTTGACCGCGCCGGGAACATGGACCGAACCCGCCGCGAGAGGTCTTTCCGTTGAGCTCTACTTGGAGCAGGAGGACGCTTGGGTGCCAGGGGGGGCTCTGGCCGTAAATCCCTCGCCTTTCGAGTCCTGCACAAGAGGCTAACGTGACTCGGGATTGGATCTCGAGGCCCGCATACTAGTCTACGGGCAGAAGCTTGGAATAGTGATCCCTAGCGGATTACTCGATAAGCCTTCGGGCGGATTATAGACAAGCCTACGGGCGAAACTCCTTGTATTTCAAAGATAAAAGGATGAAATAATAATAAAGAAGTTGTTTGATATTTTTTTCTATGTCACGTGATAAGATTACGTGAAGGAACCAGTGCTTAACAGGGTTAATTAAAGAAGCTATTTGTTATATGTCAAATTAATGTGTTAGGTAATTACATAACTAAAACAAACCGAGGAAAGTGCGGAGGATGGACCATGGGTCCGTCCTATGGATGGGTGGTCCCGGTTAGCCGGGAACTTTTCTCAAAAAACTTGAAAACAATAGGATGATCATCATCATCAAAGCGAATAACAAGAACGATGACCTAGAGGCACATCTTACCCGATTTACGCTGTTTTAGGGGAACGGAATGGGACTAGGCCTTATGGCAGAGAGGTTGAGCCTTGCATCCCTCTCGCTTCCCATTCTCCTTGAACCAAGTGCAGCGTGAATCCGCTTCGGACCTGGCGTTTCTGCGTAAAGTAGTTCGCTCGGGTCTGACGCTAGTTGCTGTTAGCTAATGGCCAAATAGGAAAACCCTAATTCCAGTTGATCCTAAGTGGGAACGGCCAGGATACTTCCGCTACGTGGTAGACGCGGGAAGACCTAGATTGCAAAACCGGTAACATTCCATGGGAGTGCCGGGCGGAGTTTTCTAATCATTCTTCCCGATGGGCTGCTAAGACGTGTCCTAGATGACTCTAGTGGACACGTTACAGGTGCATCCTTCTCCTTTCGACAAAACAACTGCATGCCATCCGACCACAAACCGTTATTAACTTCTGAATTCTGATTTCCGCTTGTACATGAAAACCCACTACAATCCTCCATCTGTTCCATCTCAAAACTGCTCCCGAACTTACCAAAATCCTCCATATCTGATTCCGACCATATTGGCACAATGTCAATCTGTCTTACAGCTATTTCTTCAACTTTGTTGACCATCCATTTAGGAATATCCGACACCTTGCCATAGAATTTCTTCAGTCCGAACCCATTCATTGGTTTTAGAACTGGAGTCCCAAACACATCCTTCAATCGGAAAGTCCCTTGCCCTAACTCTTCCACAATCTAGTAGGGCCCATAGTACCTTAACTTCAACTTACTGGATGCAGGCCTAATTTTGAATTATACAACATCACCCAATCACCTTTCTGAAAAATCTTGAATTTGACCTGCCTTGCCATCCATGCCTGTCTTCTATTCTGAGCAATTTCCACAGCATACGCACTTCTAATCCGATCCTCCTCCAATCTCAACAATTGCCTTTGTCGGTGTAATACTGAATCCTCAAGACTCAACATGTGTTGTACTGCCAGCCTCAAACTGGGAACCACATACTCCATAGGGACTACTACTTCCATACCATACACAAATTTGAATGGTTTCATTCGAGTAACCACTTTGAATGCTGTCCTAAAGGACCGTAGTGTAGAATCTCATTTGTCATCCCAGTGCGTTCTATTTTCCTCCACAATTTTCTTCAAAATTCTCACTTTGTTTGTACTTTCTGCCAATCCATTTTCTTGAGGGTGATACGGAGTAGACTTCTTGTGCAAGATCATATGCTTGGTTGTTGACTCCTCTATCATAGAATTCATAAAATGCACCCCTTGGTCTGACACCAATTCTATGGGACAACCAAACCTTGTCATAATATTATTATACAAAAATCTAGCTACACTTGCTGCTTTGTTATCCCTGAGGGACAATGCCTCCACCCACTTCGTAGCATAATCCGTAGCAACCAAGATGTACCTAGCTCCTATTCAACTAGCTTTTGGCTTAATGGGGCCAATAAAATCCAACCCTCACTTCTGAAATGGTTCTAGTGGCAAAACTGGGTGATCCTGCATCCTGTCCATAGAAGTTGGTTGCCTTATCTTCTGACACTGCAAACATTTCCTAGCATACTAATATGCATCTTTCAGTATTAATGGCCACCATAAACCGGCTTTCATTATCTTCCTTCCAGTTATTTCACCAAAAAAATGACCTCCTGCTGCTCCAAAATGAGCCTCATGTAAAACTGCCTTGTGTTCCTCATCCCGCACACATCTGTAAAAAATTACACGGCGCAGCGAATAGAATCTGAGAAAGAGAGAGAGTACACAACAAATAAGAGGAGAATCAGTAAATTCTTTAGCTCCAAACAACTAATATAAAGATGGCTCTGTCCACCCGTGCGCTTCCACTGTGTGAAGCTTAGATGGCGATCTAGATAGAAGATAGGTGAAGAGCTTAAGGCTAGCTGGAACAACAACTTTGACTGGGTGAAAGATGAATGATAGATGGCTGTGAAGGGGTTGAGCTTTTATAGCCCGCGAAGGCCATTAGGTTGGCCTGGCCGACCTACCATATGAGCCTCCACTAGTCGGCCAGGGAATATTCCAAGGAATATTCCCTTTACCATCGGGACGTGCCCTGCCCCCGAACCCCCAGACCCCAAAATAGGGGTCCCTTTTAACTCCCTTACCCCGCAACTCGATGCAATGTGCCTCGAGTTGCTACCAACTTAACCACTCCGTCTAACCCAAAGATTAGACCCACAACGGTCACCTTTTTGCCATTCGGTCACATAGACCTCTTCTGATATACAAGCCAGGACTCAACCAATGTCCGGGCTCACATTTGGCTTCTCCTCATAATGAAGGCCTTACAACTTTGAGCACCATGGATCATTGGTGGCACCTAATGAGGGTGGGGAATTGATCATATCTAACACCCCCTCAATGTCCACCCATAGGTGAACTATCTCCTCGGCCCCATGCCGAGTCTCTGAAGATGAACTTGAAGCACATCCTTCGTAAGTGCTTTGGTGAAGATATCTGCTCCATTCTCCTCTGTTGGATAGTAGACTAGTTTCACTATCCCATCCTCCATCAAATCACACACATCGTGATACTGGATCTCTATATATTTGGTGCGTGCATGAAACACTGGATTTTTGGCAATGGCGATGCAACTCTGATTGTCACATCTTAGCACAGTTGGTTCTTCATCCTACACTCCCATATGCCATAGAATCCTTCTCAACCATACTACTTCACATGCAGCAAAACAAGCTGCCTTGTATTGTGCTTTGGTAGAAGACAATGCCACTATTGGCTGCTTCTTACTAATCCAAGAGAAAATTCCTGAACCCAAAGAGAAAGAATAACCAGAAATTGACTTCCTGGAATCACTGTCTCCTGTCCAATCTGAGTCACAATTCCCCACAAGAGAAGTTCCGAAACTGTATGTGATACCATAGTCAAGAGTTTCCTTCAAGTATTTGAGCACCCGCATCCTAGCTTTCCAATGACTCTCATGAGGTTTGTTTGAGAACCTGCTCAAAAAACCAATAGCAAAATTGATATATGGTCTGGTGTTACACAAGTAGATCAAACTGCCAACCAACCTCCTATACCTCCCAATGTCTGCTAGTGCTGATGTATCCTCGACGGATAACTTTGCATTCACCTCCATAGGTGTAGCTATCTCCTTGCACTTAGTCATGGCAAATGCCTTCAAGATCTCCCATGCATACTTCTTCTGAGAGATGAAGATCTTTCCTGGCTCTTGCCAGACTTCAATCCCCAAACAATAGTGCAGCAAGCCCAAGTCTGTCATTTCAAACTCAAAACTCAAAGCTTTTCGAGTTTGGTTGATCATATTTTCATAGTCACTTGTAATAAGAAGGTCCTCCACATATAGGACAATCACTATAGACCTTTTACCATCCTTGTAAACATACAAGTTAGCATCTGAGGCACATCTTTTGAAGTTTAGGTTTAAAAAGAACTTATCTATTCCGCTGGTACCATACTCTAGGGGCTTGTTTTAGCCCATATAATGCCTTCTTCAGCTTAAACACTTTGTTCTCAGAATGGGGGGCCTCAAACCCTGGTGGCTGAGCCACGTATACCTCCTCCTTGAGGTCACCATTTAAGAACGCTGACTTAACATCCATTTGGTATAGTGGCCACTTCTTGTGGGCAGCCACTACAAGTACCGTGCGAATAGTGGTCATTCTGGCAGTTGGGGCAAATGACTCTTGAAAATCAAACCCTTCAACTTGTGAAAATCCTTGGGCAACCAGTCTAGCTTTGTACTTTTCTAAGGAACCATTAGCCTTGTACTTTACCTTCTAGATCCACTTGGTGCCAATAACCTTCCACTTTGCTGGTCGATCAACTAGCTTCCAAGTGTCATTCTTCATTATGCTTTCATGCTCCGCTTGCATAGCAGCCTTCCATGATGGATCTGCAAGTGCTTCTTCTAAGTTAGTTGGCTCCTTTACTTCTCTCATAATCTTAACCATGAAGGCCATATTGACTATGTGAACCAAAGCCCTCCTTTGCTCCTCTATTCTCTAAGACCTCCTTGGTCTGTCTGCCTTCTCCTCAACAGATGTAGACATAGAGTTATTGTGGTCATAGAGCTGCTTCACCTAGCGCGGCAAAGGCTTTTCCGGTGGGGTGATGTCAGGTTGGTGAACTTTTCCCTCATCATTTGAAGATGATGCTTCCTCCTCCTTAAGGATAGGGATAGCTCTCAGGACAGGTTCATAGTAGACTACTTCTTCGCTTAATGATAAAGTGGAAGAACTTGCCTTCTCCTCCTCCACTGTATGTGGCTCCTCCTTGAATACCTGATGGGACCTCAAATGGGCCGGCACTGGCTATGGCACTAGCCAGACCTCATGCTCATAACAGACAAACACACCCTCACTGCCTCGCGGGCCAGGAGCGTCTATCTACTGCTAAAGGACAAACTGCCCTAAAGCCTAATCTATGCGTTTATAGTTTTTATAGTTTTGTAGTCCAACGTCTCCCTTTCTATAAACTCCTCAGAGGGAGAACCCATACACATTGGCAATAAATACCATGATAATCACATACATGGGAGGCAACCTCTCTGTAGAAACACCGCAGCCCCACTACAGCTCTCCTACATCGCAGGGATTAGCCCCTTGATGCGCTGCTCAACATATAAAACAAACAAACAAACTCCACTCTTTCATTTCAAAAATACTCCAAGAGATACCATGTCTCCTTACCAAATAATTTCCCAAGAACTGAACATTTATCCTACGGCTTAGGATGCCTTTCCACACTCAAGCGTGGGTCATTCTCCTTGAAAACAGGTGCTATGCATCTAGTTTTTGTATTGCAATACCATGATCGACATGCACATGCAAAGTGAATGATCCTAAAGTTCTCAAACATAATATTCAATGAGACACGTGCTGTGCACAACCAGGCTTTTCCATGCTTTTACTAACCCGTTTTGCAGCGATGTAAGGATAGCACCAAGACAACACTCGTGCTACTATTCTCTTACTTAAAGTACAAAACCCTCTATGTCATGAATGCATAAGAAAATCAGCAACAATCAGTAGGCAAATCACACCATTCAAACATCCCAACCCCCTACGTTTAGGTATTGCTTTCGTTGCATGGGTGTAGAGGTTCATTGTGTCATGTTTCGATGTATAGAAAGCAATAAATCACAAACTTTGACAAGGATATAGGGCAAACTGAGGCCAAACCTCATGCTTTGCCACTACCATACATCCACAAACAATTATTATATTTTTCCTTATTTTTGTAAGACGTATTTCTATTTTTCCCCTTATTTTTCCTATTTTCTTGATTTATTTGGCAATAAAATATGCTATTTTCTAGTTTTTCTTGTTCCAATCACTTCAACATACTAACATTCAATTTATCTTCCATATTCCCCCCATGGGAACACCTTTCACCCACTCGAAACGGAAAAACTACCATTTTACCTCTTAAAAATCGCATTTCAAGTTTTTGGGAATTAAATAAAGCATGTAAATCATTGCAAAATCATTTTTTTTTGATACACAGCAATTACTCATAATGCAACTAGCACACAAACAAATTTTCATCCAATAAGAACATAATTATCATCATAAACTATAAAAAATCCTTCATTTTCTTCATAAAAAATTTCATACCATGTTTTTACGTAACCCGAGATGCCTTGAATGACTCCATAACTAGCAGACGGATCCTCCATTGCTCTCAATCGAATGCTGTACATCAATCTTCAGCATCTCCATCAATCTTCATCACCATTTTCTTCATTCTCCCTCCCGATTCCTCCTTCAAGATGAGGTACATGAACAGCCCATAGAGGGGAGAGAGAGGGAGGAGAGAGAAAGACTAGATTCTGATCTCTTTATCTAGACAACCATTCATCATGCTAAGACCGGCGATATGATTAGCCAAGAAGGAGAAGTTGCCGGGTATTGTTGGTTCTATGGCTTCTTTGCAGCCTGACATCATGATGGGGGGATGATGGCGCATTTTTCGGTGCCTCTTGATGCCACCTTCTCTCCACGTTTTGCTCACGATTCTTCATCAAAAATTTTAGGGGGGGTTAAAGGTCCCAAAGGGCACCCCCACTTTGGTCCAAGATTTTGTCCACCTCTTCGAATCTTGGCCAATTTGTGGCCTCTTTCTCATCCGGACTCTATTTCGAGCTCTGAAAAATCTTGCACGTCCGTCTCGGCATCCCACACTGACTGGCAACTCTTGGCATCCTGCACGGTAGTCAGAAAAATTATAAAAAATCCGCAAGTGTCACTCGAGCGCCTTTTAAAAGCCGTCTTTTACTTGGTGGTTAAAATCGTCCTAGCTGTAGCCGCCGCCTTCGATGTTAAATATTTTTTCCCTAAATTCCGTATTTTTTTGGCAAATTTTAGGCACATCCTAGGCTCAAAACTCCGCTCTCATTGGTGACCACGGGATAGGGTGACTCAACCCATCTAATCCCACAAAAAATCTGCACAAAACAACCAAAGGAAGCATCAAGCTGATACAAAATAGATACATACTAAAACACAGCACAATGCTCACCCTATCCCCTGACAAAACTAAGGCATGAAATCCGCAAGGAGTAGGCCTAGCATAATCTGATAAAAGGTCCAAAGCTAGTCACTAACCGATTGCTCCAACACGGCCAAACTAAAAAGAACTATCCAAGAGGTCACCCTAAGTGGTGGTCTAAACTACCTACCTAACTAAGGACAATACAACCAGGAGCTCCTACGAGGTGAGGACTCCTATAGCCTGATCAAGAAGTATTTTCTTTTAGTACATTCATGCTTTTAGGTTTTTATTTTCCCCATACTCGGGCGTGTAAAAAGGAGGGAGCTCAGCGTAGTGACCCAAGGAGAACAAGGCATCGGCCTCAAGTCCTGTCTCAGTACCCAAGAACCTACCAAGCCCTCGCAAGGTGACACTTAATCCTTTTCTGATGCTCACTTTTATTTTCGCTCCAACCTTCCTTACTTTCTTCTTTTCCACCGAGACGCCACCCCTAGGAGGACAAGGCATCGGCCTTGGGTTTGACTTGTCCCCAGGAACCTACCAGACCTTCATAAGGTGATGATCAACTGCTTATAAATTTTCATTTCTTTGCTTTTCTATTTTTATAGGGGTTAGAACCCCTTTTTACACACCTTTGTATATTATTATGTCCTTTAACATATTCAGGGTTTTTTTTCCTCTATCATTATCATTTTTCACCGACAGGCTTCTGTAACTGTCTCACAACTATAAAGAACTCCTAGAACGGCTGCCTAGTAGGCTAGTAGAATAGGGTCACTAGGACTGCCTTCTAAAACAGGTCTTTCGATGCTTGGCAATGTCTTTACAGGAGGCAACGACTACTCAGACCTCCCTCAAACATACCCAACCGAAACTTGCGACGTCATGCCTTGGACGCCGGTCCCCAACAAGAAAAGAAAATCCCCTACAAGTAGACACATATAGTATAAAAACACGTTACTCGTAAAGGAGAGATATCACCTGGATAGGGCAACGAGAAGTCTCCACCGACATAGGCTCCTTCCAAGCTCTTCTTTGAACCTGTCTAGCACAAGACTAAAACAAGAAACCATTAACCACACCCATACTAAACAGACAACTGGCCCTTTTGGCCTAAAGAAATAAAGCACTTCACTACAAAAACTGATCGGTCCTCTTGGCCTAACAAAATAAACCATTCAAAACCTCGCAAAACGGGCCCTCTTGGCCTAACGAGATCAAACAGAATAGCACCTACACATCCCTCCCCGAAATAGTATAGATATACAATAATGTGCTCCTTTCTAAGGAGGAAAGTAAGGAATCGCAGCCCTAAACTAAATGCATAAGATTATGACCCATCCCTCCTGCATATATAGCAAGAGGCATACCCATAACATGTTGTCTAATCAGCCTATGGGTCCAAGATAACAACGGTAGATTGGTCTCAGCTACTCTTTGCATCACCCATATCAACCATCACCTGCCATATACTGCATGCTCTGATAACATTCCCCACAAGCGATCGAGTCCTGTCTCATTATTGATAGCAATATCCAAACTAAGACCACAGTTGAAGAAAATGTCTTCTTCATAAGCAAGATTTGCCAGTGAATCCGCAAACTGATTCTAGTAATGTGGAATCAACTGAAAAGACACTCTCTCAAACTCCTCAAGCATGGTCATCACAGTTCAATGATACATACAAAGGATGGGATTCTGCACCGCGTATGTCGCATCGAGGTGATTCAAGATCAACTGGGAATCCCCTTTCACTAACAACCGCCGAATACCACCTTGTTTGGCAATATGCAGTCCCATAATCAAGGCTTTAAACTCTGCCATGTTGTTACTGAATCCTACCCTAAGATAAGCAGCTAACTTCATCGTAACTCTGCATCGGGGATCTCGGATTACTACTCCAACACTCCCTTTTTTATTAGGGCCATTGGATGCCCCGTCAAAATATAATGTGTACGTCCACAATGGGTTTACATAGCCTGGCATCACGAACTCCTCTATTCGTAATTACGATAGTGAAAATTTAGCATGTTTAGAGGATGAACTGATGGCTCCATCTCACCTTCTTCATTGAACTCAACAGGGATACTTGTCAACATTTGTAAACAATGATGGCAGAAGACTTTGATCTCCCACACAAAGGTTCCGTCTTCTTGCTCAATCACTTTGTATCCTTTGCTCCACCAGATAAGTTTCCCCTGATGGTATCTTTGCTCCAGATATGGGTGCTCCAAATAAGGAATTAACCACCCCATCAATCAGCTTTAAGCTCTTTCGCAAGTCTCAAATCAGCCCTAGCATGAACCTGCAATGCATTTCTCCATGTTAGCATACTTAGAAGTAATAAGGTTTAATCTTATTAAGATTAACCTTATTTTTAAATTCTACTCCCTGCATATTAGCTAGTAGAGCCATAGACCTATTTTTCCCTATCCTAACAATCCTGTAGGGGCCATCCCATCTAGGTTCCAGCTTCCCTGGAAACAGCTCCCTACGCACATCGTAGTATAGAATTAATTGCCCTTTTTTAAAGGTATACTTCTTTGCTTTAAAGTCGTGCAACTGCTTCATCCGACGTTTAGCTACCTCCTGGTGTAATAAGCTCTGCAATTTCAATTCATCCAGGTGGGATATGGTCGTGAAACGTTCAAAGAGTGAATCCTCATCTCCCAAAGAGTGGTTAATTGCAAACCGTATGGTTGGCAACTCAATTTCGAGGTGTAACACACACTCTTCCCCATAAACTAATTTAAATGGAGTATGGCCAGTAGCTCGCTTGAACGTTGTATTGTACGCCCATACTGCCACATACAACTTCCTGTCCCAGTCTCGTTTCTTCTCGAAGACTATTTTAGACAAGATAGCCACAAGCTACTTATTAGTACTTTTGAATTATCTGTTTGCTTGCGGATTATAGGGGGTCATTTTATTGTGCTTGATTTGCCAAGCTTTAGTCAAACTTTTGATCACTTTATTCAAAAAATGGGTTCCATGGTCCGACACTAGTTCCTCCAATGGACCAAAACGGCAGATAATCTGCTCTAAAAGGAAACTTGTAGTCTCTTTTGCATTGTCCTATCTCATCGCCTGCGCTTCTGACCATTTTGTAAAATAATCAGTTGCTACTATAATGTACCTCTTCTGGGTAGTAGAGGACGGGGAGATAGGACCCACAAAATCAATACCCCACTTCTCAAATGGAAGGATAGCCATAATAGGCGTAAGTGGGCATTTCCTATTCTCTCTAATGTTATGTCTTTGACAGGTATCACATCTCTTAACATACTCAAAGGAATCTTGGAAGATGGACGGCCACCAATATCCAACTCTTAAAGCTTTCTATGTAGTCAACCATCCAGCAAAGTGCTCTCCACACGCACAGTCATGGCACTCTTCCAAGATGAAAGGAACCTCGTTAGGCATCACAATCGATGATAGATATCATCAACACCCTGCCGATATAGTGTTTTTGCGATCAAGGAAAACTTCAAAGCATGTTGTCTGATTTTCCTCTTTTTTGATTTTGATAAACCAGCTCTAGTCTCTCCTTTTGATAGATAATGCGCGTGATAGCAGCATGCCAAGATGGGATAGAAGCTGTATCAATTTTAAACATTTCTTCAAAATCACTTCCTTTATCCAAAGTCTCTTTCGGCTCCCCGAAATCCACAAGGCATTCCACAATCCCCTGCAACCTCGGTGGCTTACTCTTAATCTCATAATCAAACTCCTGCAAAGTGATTAACCTTTTTTCCAGACGATCAGGCGGCTGCAGCTGGTTCATAAGCATCTAAGCCCTTCCGCTTTCATATAGAAAACTACCTTCTCATAGAGGATGTAGTGCTTGAACGTTTCAGTCACAAAGACCATTGCAAGGCACAATTTCTCCATGTAGGTGTAGTTAATTTTTGATATGCCCAATTTTTGACTAGCAAAAGCTATCGGATGATACCACTTTTCCTCCTAGATTTGGACTAAATAGCAGCTGATACTATGCATGGTGGCTGCTGAAAATATGTAAAATACCTCGCCTCTTTTAGGTGCTTTTAAAATTGGTGCTTTTACTAGCTCCTATTTCACATACTCGAAAGCTATCTTACAAGGGTCGCTCCATACAAATAGACAACTAAAGGATAATAAGTTCGTTAATGGCAACGTCCTTTCTGCCAAGGCATTTATAAACCTCTGATAGCACCCTATCGATGACAGAAAGCTATGTACCTCTTTCGGAGTGCGTGGTGGACTCATAGTGACTATAATCTTGATCTTTTCAGGGTCATTTGCGATCCCTACTGAATTGACCACTTGGCCTAGCAATAGCCCATAAGGCCCTCGAAAGACACACTTCCGTGGGTTAAGAGCGATACAAAATTGTCTGCAGTGCTCAAAGCACTTTCTTAAGATAATCAACATCCTTTCCCTTACAGTGGCTACCCCAGGTCATTGATAAATACTTTCAGCTCATCTGGGGAGATGTCACCAAAGGTGTTGTCTGCTGTTCATTGCCATGATCTAGGTGCATTGCACAAACCAAAGGCCATCACATGGTACACAAAAGTACCAAAGACCATAATGAAAGTTGTTTTCAACTTGTCCTCTTCTGCAATTACCATGTGGTTGTATCCTGCAAAGCAATCCATAAACAAATATATTTCCCTACCTGCTAATTGATCCAAAATCTGGTCAATAAATGGCAACGGGTAGTAATCCTTAGCCGTCTGCTTATTCAGCTCTCTAAAATCTACACATAGTCGGATCTGGTTGTTTTTCTTCTTCCTAATGACAACTGGTGAACACCATTCTGTGTGCTGTACAGGGAAGATTAAACCAGCTTTTCGTAACTTTTGTAACTCCTCAAACAGTGCATCCCTCAATTCAAAAGGCATACGCCTTTCTTTCTAACGTACAGGATGATTGCCTTATTTTACAGGAATAGTATGAACATCCACGCTTGGAGAAATGCCTCTTAGCTCATCATAACTCCAAGCAAAGATGTCGTGGAATTACTGAATCAAGGACACATAGTCCTCCCTTTCTTTTGAACTGAGCATGGAACCTAATTTAATTGGCCGCAAATCATTCGGTGTACCAAGGTCCAACTCAATCACATCTACGTCTCTTATCCTATCCTGCGGCTCTATCGGTTCATGTAGAGTTATCTGATAAATATCCTCTGTAGTGGACCCCTCTTTAGATTCATCGCTGGATGATGTCTCACTAACAGATGGATCATCTGATGTCTCTAACTCAATAGAGGATAAAGGAGCTCTCTCATTCTGAGGAGACTCAGGGTAAGCATCGACTATTACTCAATTAGCACCTCTACCTAGAACCACTCGACCGGTGGGTATATCGACTTGACAGTCTCTTCGTAAAATCCAAGGCCTTCCTAGCAAGACTCGATAGCTAGGACGTCCTACAAATCTTATCACCCTAAAGTCCAGGAAGCATTCTACACTTGCAACTGTAACATGGACTTTAGTAACGCAACCTTCTGGTTGCCTTGGACTATCATCAGCCATTCTAAGAAGGGTGGAGCTATCTTTTTGGATACCTAGACCCAACCTCTTCATCAACTCTGAACTCATGATATTGACGGAGGACCCAGTGTCTACGATAGCATGCTCCACTAATATTCCATCCACGTATGCTGGAACCCTAGGACAATTCTTTTCAGCATGATCAAACCAATCTTCCCCTACTCGTGCTATGCCCAAAGGTTCTACAATATACCCAATACGCAAGATCTTCTTGAATTCCTTGCGTACTCTTGGAGATAATTTAATCAACTGTATGAGGTTTGCATCTGGTTTGACTTTGCAAAGAGAACTTGCTAAATCAAAATCATGATAGGTAGCCAAAGCTCTCTTTTCTCGCCAAACCATCCTTTCTTTTGGTCTCGGGACCGGCTTTGGTGTTTCTTTTTTAGCTCTTGCCTTCTTTCTTGGCACTTCCTCATCCTTCTTAGGATCGATTTTTTTGTCAACCGGCCTTAGAGGTCCACCTTCCACGCCAGGATTCAAGACTTGGGTCCCCTTATCCCCTTGCTTAGGGTTTCCCTCGACCGGTTTCGCATTATCTTTGTCAACCTCTTTAGCCTTTTGGCCTCTTGTCACGGCTCTTAGGTTAGAGGTTTCAGCACCATTGATGCATACAGCCTCGATAGGGCTGACTTCATTGCCTTGTGGCAACTCTTCTACAGTGGTCTTTCCCCTTTGCAATATTTGTCTCGGCCCATCATTTTGCTGCAGGTTGTTACCTTGCACTCTATGATTAACTGGACCTGGTTGTTTACTCCCTTCTTGGAGGAAACTAATCTTACTCCAAAAGGTAGCGGCTAAGTGGCCCGACTTTCCACAAATATCACATTTGACATTTGGACAGTTTCTAGGGAAATATTGTCCGCCACACCACTTACAGCTGAATCTTGAGGGATCACCCTCTTCAGGGCGTCGACTCCCTATCAGATTCTATTCCTTCTTCAAGAAATTGACATCAATAGCTATTTGCCGATATTGTTCAGAATTCATGTGAGTGTAGTGCTTCATCATATCCTTCACTTCGCCAAGAATATTAGAGGCACTCGACTCATAGCCTTGATCGTCTATCCGTCGTTCCATTGGCCTAACAATTTGATTGGGCATTGGTTGTTGACTCACAGGAACCACATTAGGGTTCAAAACTTGGCCTCCAACATTTGGTGGAGCCAACTAACTAGCCATAGGCATAGTCACACTGGGAGGAGCTAGCAACAAAGGTATATTTTGAACCATGCTTCCTCTCCCATTAGAGTTATTCATAGGCATCCCTTGGCTTCCATTTATCAAGGGTAAATTGCCTCTAGGTACTAGGCCCGCATTAAGATTTATTCGAGAGGAGTAGGCCATTTGTAATCGTGACTCTACTCCTTCTACCCGCATGATGGCTGTGTCTATATCAACAAAAGCCACACTTCTTAATTGTACTTGAATATTGAAGTCCAATCCATGCAAGAAGTATTGCAATTGGGCAGCCGGCAGAATAGGAATGTAAGTTTGTAACTTACGAAACACTTCCTTAAGCTTCTTGGCATAGGCTTTCACATTCTCATCGGGGTCTTGGCGTGTTACATTCAAAACACACAATCACTATTGGCCACCTCTTTCAAGGACATATTCTCCTCGAAAAGCTGCGTAAAATTGGTCGATTGTGGTTATGGTTCCAATCGCTATGCTATGATACCATACTGCAACCCTTCCTTTTAACGTCATGTTAAATAACATCATAAGATGTCCCTCATCTTGGATGCGGTAATTAAACATTAATCTTTGGAATTGACAAATGTGAAACTCCACATATTATTTAGCCAACCCATTAAAAATGGGCAAAGGAACTCCTAAAGCTGGCAGATCCTTGCAATGGGTTGTGCCATGACAACAATCGGATTCACAATAGGAGTTTGAACTGATGGAATCACACCCCCACTTGAAGTGGGTTGACTTGGTGGAAGAGAGGAAGAACTTGCGCTTCCTCCTGCACCTAAAGGACTATGTGCAGCAGTTGGGTTACTAAGACCACTGCCTCTTATGCGTATCACACTACTCCTTTGAGGAGAATAGCGACTTACAATCTCCAACTGCCGTCTAGCCCTCTCAGCACGTTTGCTTTTTGTATTTTTGCTTGACGGTCCTTGTCAGAGGACATAAACCAACTTTTTGGTCCCTAAAAACCCTAGATTTGAGAACCACCACTTGTTGGCAGCTCCCAACAGACGCACCAGTGATGGGACCTCAAATGGGTCTATCTACTGCTAAAGAACGAACTGCCCTAAAGCCTAATCTATGCGTTTATAGTTTTTATAGTTTTTAGTCCAACGTCTCCCTTTCTATAAACTCCTTAGAGGGAGAACCCATACACATTGGCAATAAATACCACGATAATCACATACATGGGAGGCAACCTCTCAGTAGAAACACCGCGGCCCCACTACAGCTCTCCTACATCGCAAGGATTAGTCCCTTGATGCGCTGCTCAACATATAAAACAAACAAACAAACTCCACTCTTTCATTTCAAAAATACTCCAGCAGATACCACGTGTCCTTACCAAATAATTCCCCAAGAACCAAACGTCTATCCTACGGCTTAGGATGCCTTTCCACACTCAAGCGTGGGTCATTATCATTGAAAACAGGTGCTATGCATCCAGTTTTTTTATTGCGATAACATGATCGACATGCACATGCAAAGTGAATGATCCTAAAGTTCTCGAACATAATTTTCAATGAGACACGTGATGTGCACAACCAGGCTTTCCCATGCTTTTACTAACCTGTTGCAGCTATGTAAGGATAGCACCGAGACAACACTTGTGCTACTATCCTCTTAATTAAAGTAAAAAACCCTCTATGTCATGATATGCATCAAAAAATCAGCAACAATCAGCACGCAAATCACACCATTAAAATATCCCAACCCCCTACGTTTAGGTATTGCTTTTGTTGCATAGGTGTAGAGGTTCATTGTGTCATGTTTCGATGTATAGAAAGCAATAAATCACAAACTTTGATAAGGAGATAGGGCAAACTGAGGCCAAATCTCATGCTTTGCCACTGCCATACATCCACAAACAATTCTTATATTTTTTCTTATTTTTGTAAGATGTATTTCTATTTTCCCCTTATTTTTCCTATTTTCTTGATTTATTTGGCAATAAAATATACTATTTTTTGGTTTTTCTTGTTCCAATCACTTCAGCATACTAACATTCAATTTATCTTCCATATTCCCCCCATGGAAACACCTTTCACCCACCCGAAACGGAAAAACTACCATTTTACCACTTAAAAACCGCATTTCAGGTTTTCATGAATTAAATTAAGCATGTAAATCATTGCAAAATGAAAATTTTGTGATACATAACAATTACTGATAATCCAACCAGCACACAAACAAATTTTCATCCAATAAGAACATAATTATCATCATAAACTATAAAAAATCCTTCATTTTTTTCATAAAAATGGTCATACCGTGTTTTTACGTAACCCGAGATGCCTTGAATGACTGCATAACCAGCAGACGGAGCCTCCATTGCTCTCAATCCAATGCTGTACATCAATCTTCAGCATCTCCATCAATCTCCATTACCATTTTCTTCATTCTCCCTCCCGATTCCTTCTTTAAGATGAGGCACATGAACAGCCCATAGAGGGGAGAGAGAGAGAGGAGAGAAGATCCCAGACTAGGCATCATCGGGTTTCCCCTTTTGAAGCCAACAGAGTGATTAGATTTGGGTTCCAAGTAGCAGAGAAGAAGCTGTTATTTTGAGGCACGTTTTTATTCTATGAAGGAGCTTCAGGAGATCTAATTCCTGGAGATTGCTTATGAGTAGTGCCTGACAAAGGATTTTAGGTTCTGTCAATACATATTGATTCAATTCATTGTGCTTTGTCTTTGTCGTGTTTACCTCTTGTCATTTATTTTATTCTCCTGCATCTCCTATCTCTACTTCCTTCTATCTCGGATCCTCGGTGGATGCATTATTTTGAAAAAATTCCCTCCGATATTGGTGAACCCAATGTGAAAGGTCGTCAGAAGAAGGAAAGTCAAGATGTGAGAACCTTCGAACATAATCATCAATGATGTTTTCCAACAGTTGGTGCAGAATATGAATATACTTATGTATGTACAATAACAACACTAGGTGATGTAGGCTTTTGCTCAAACAGAAAGTGTTGTGATGAATGCTCTGCAAAGCAGTTGAACGTGAGATGAAGTTATTCAATGGCAAGAATGTATCTACATATGTACATAACTATGCTCAAAAGATGGAATTCTTTGGGGTGGCTCAACTTGCATGGAGCCGGTATTTTGTTCGAATCACTCTACATGAAATGAAAGCACAAATTACTAAGTTATACATGCAGGATGTTGACTGGGTAGCTTTCAAGAAGACACTCAGGGAGGAATTTTACATTGAAGATATCAGTTTGATTACACACAAGACTTTTCAGGAGTGGGTTTTACAACCCAATAAGGGTCTTGTGGCTACAGAATTGTTAAGAGAATTTGAGAGTCAATTCAAGCAGTTAGATATTGCAAAATAGAAAGCTCTTGCAAGTTACAAAATTTAATTTTTTCTACAAGCAGTAGATCCTGAGCTTCAAGAGAAGCTTGATGATTTGCTAGAGGATCGGACTACAAAGATAGGCCTAAAAATAGAGTGGAGACATGTCAAGAAAAAGCATAGAATGAGAGAAAGATTGCATGTCTCTAGCTTACCCACTGTTACTAGCAAAACAGTAGAAGTATCCAGTAAACCACCCACTTTTGTGGCTAACCCTATGGCTGTACCTACTATTGTTCCCTTTGTTAGGGAAGATGTATTAGATAAATTGGTCAAAGGGATGTGGGATCTTCTATTGAAGGTTGAAAAATTGGATGAAAAGGAAAAGAAGAAAGGGGACTAGCAACAACCCCTAGGCCATGAAAAAGATGTATGCGATGTGATAGTTTGTAGCATGAGAGAAAGGATTGTGCTGCCTTTCTGTGAAGATGTTGAAGATTATGGTTGATTCTATCAAATCCCTGGGAGATATCTACTATGATGCTGCATGAAGAATTGTTGTTTTCTTTGTTTTGGTCATCAAAAGAATGTAATAAAATCTTGTTGATGTTACAAGATAGATTTTCTTGCAGTAGAAAACCTTTTTCCTTGGTGTCTCTCTTGGGGCTCCATGTTTTTGGTGCACAGCCGGGGAAAACTGCCATCAAGAAGCATCAGAAGAGGCTGAAAATGAAGGAAATGCCATTGCCAAGAAGAAAAGAATTTAATGGATGTTTGCAAAGTTCCTTCTTCCATTGAAGAGTTGGAGATTCTTATTTCCAAAGCCACTTTCTATAAGAAGTTCATCCCACAATAGCGGAAACATATTACCATCATGATGCAAGCTCTATGCAGTGGACATTTTCCTCTTCCTGTTGAAGCAACATAAATGTGCATCTTGGTGGCAAATTGTTTGGAAACAAATTGAAGGGCAGAAACAGAGAGAATGACTATCCATGGAAGATTTGGTATTCATTGAGAAGTTTCCAGACATCATCAAATGGGAAATCATGAAGAAGCTTCAGGAGTCGTGGTCTGTGGAAGTTCACAAAAACAAGAATGAAAAGAGTTGGAATTTGTTTGTGGATGCTTAATAACAAGATACGTGGGATGCCTGGTGCACTGACAATCTTCTGTTTGTCCAATTAGCAACCCACTAGAAGTTGGTAGACAGAGTGTTTTTCACAACATACACTATTGAAACCCTCAGAAGCTGGCATTATTATATTGATGGCACAACAACGATCCTAAGAAGAATGAGTTTTGATACTTTCAGAATGGTATATCTCCCCCTCTATAGTAGTTTGAAAGCCGAATTCAAAGATGTTGAAAAGAAGAAAGTAGAAGAGATGTTGGCCAGAGAATCCCCTACACACTGAAGCCCCTCTCTGATTCTATTATGTTGAGTACTAAACAACTGGTTGGAGCCAAGCCCCTGATGAATGATGCAATCAAGAGGCAAGCGTTAGAACGAGTCTAGAGGTACGTGAGAAGAGAGAAGGAAATAATTAAGGCTGAGAATGACCTTGGAGTAGAAGCCTCCTTTGATGCCCTAAAATCACTCTTTACAGAAGTCCCCATGGAAACTCAAGGTCCCCTTCCTAGTCAGATTCATCCTAGAAATATTGATGATAGGCCATCAAATGTAGTCCTATTGCCAATTTTTAAGGGAGAGTACAATGAAGACCCTGATCTTCATGTAGCAAAATTTATGGTAGCATGTGTGGGTAACAATGCCAGAATCCCTGAGCGTTGGTTAGCAATATTCCTCGCCACTTTCAAGGGTGCGGCCTTTCAGTGGTATTAGAGACAAGTAGTAGGAACTTTTGGCACATGAGACAACCTGAATTTGGCCTTCCTCACTAAATTCAAGCGTGAAGATTTTGAAGAGCGGATGCAAGAGGAGTTCATGAACCTAAGTCAATCCTGTGGAGAAAGAGTAGAATCTTACGTCTCGCTAATGGAATCCATCCTGAAGAGATGGACTAACCATCATTTGGACGAAGGTATCCAGAAAGAAGTGTTTCTTAGAGGCCTACAACCAGAAGTTTGCAAGTTTGTGGAATTGAGAAGACCAGTCAATCTGGAAGCTGTAGTGGAAGGTGCAAGATTGTATGACAAAGTTGAAGCAAGGTTTTCAATGACTCTTGGAAGAGGAGTCTTACCTCCTCCCATGCCAAGAATGGTATACCCACCAAATGCAGTCCCAGGGATAGTTCCCTACCCCTATTCTTGGATGCAAATAGTGCACATTACAGTGCACCTAATCCACTGTGGTTGCCATGGATGATAGTGCCTCAAATGATGGTTCAACCACAACAACAGTGGCCTTAAATAGTTCCTCCAATGGCACTCAACAACAGTGGAATGCTACCAACTGGAATCAGCAAACCCAAGTCTCAACAGGAGCGCTGAATTAGAACCAGAATAGAGGACCCTCTGGATCAACCCAACCATTGTATGCAGTAATTACAGAAGCTTCACAAAACCCTACTACAAGTACTTCAGGAGATGAAAATCTGAAGGACTACTTATCCAACTCAGTTGAAAGTATCAAGAAAGAGCTTATGGATGTGATTATAGAGTAGCTACAGACACGAAAGGTGAATACCGCTAATGTATCCACTCTTGCGGGAGGTGGGAGAGATGTGATGCATTCTAATACATGGTGCAAAAAGTGCCATCAGGCGAGACATTTAGCCACTGAATGTACCCGAAAACCAACCATTCTTGGAGCCTTCTGTTCCTATTGTTTGCAAAAGAACAATACATAGGATATTTGCTCTTTGAAAGAGATGCACGAACAAAGACAGAAAGATAAAAATGCAAGATTCAACTTGCTAGAATCCAAAATGATAACATAGGACATTGGACCAAAGCCTAAGGAGTTTGGTCCTAATTTTGGTTCAAGGAGGTTTCCCTCTCAAAGTTATAGAGGATGACAGTTTGGCGGTGGTCAGAGATTAGAGGTGGAATGTTATAGGTGTGGAGAAAAGGGTCATATCTCCCCGAATTGTCCAAACCCTACAAGATCTGTGGATTACAAGCCCTTATGTAGCCGATGCAAAAAAGAAGGCCACACTGCAAAGGACTATCCAAGTCCAGCCTCTGTCAAGGCCAATGCCACTGATAGCCAACAGAAGGTACAAGAGCTTGCCTCCAATTTGATAGAGTTGGAAGTTGCCACTATCAAGCGTGCCAAGGAGAAGGAACCAGTTGTCCAGAAAGAGAACTCTCCTGCCAAGACTATGAAGTTCAACCTGTCAACAAAGGGACACAACAATACAAGACAAAACAATGCAGTACAGAGAACTCTAGTGCCACAGAGAGTTACAGAGATAGTCCCAAAAATAGGACCAAAGGTCCAAGAGATAGACGATATAGAAGCACCTCCAGAAAACCGAGGAAGTGCCAATGCATCCATTACTAGAAGAAAAAGGAAAGATGAAAATGGGTGTAGCCCCATTTCCCAGCAAGCTAGAAAATCCCGTGGATCCTATCAAATAATATGACTTGGTAAAAGACCTAGACATTTTTAAACCAAACTTGACATTCTGAGAGTTGTTGATGCTGTCTCCTAGTTGCCGAAAGAAATTCAAAAGCATCTTGATAATAAGATGTGGACTAAGGATTGCTCCTTCAACAGCGACCAAGACCAATAAGGCCCCTGAGCCTGTAAAACAAGTAGATGTGGCTAATGCCTTCCTAGATCATGAAACCCCAGAGATTAGTGTATGGATCAAATGATGCTTTATTTCAGATGCATTGATTTTTGATGGAGGCTCATTAGTAAACATAATGACGAATGTGACAATGAAGGACTTAGGGTTACAAAGAATTCAACCTACACAGTGGCTTATCAGATTGGCAGACCAAAGCAGAATTAAACCATTGGGCATCCTCCCATACATAAAAACAACCCTTGTAGGAAAAGATTACTGGCTAACCTATCTGGTGGTTAAACCAAATTCTTATGGGACCTCATACTCTCTACTGTTGGGAAGACCTTGGATTTTTAAAGCGAGAGCTAGGACACGGACTGGTTCAAAGGAACCCTAACTCTAGGCAGAGGACCCAACAAATGTCAAGAATCGTGTGGTGGGAGGACTTGCTTGAGGTGCTGCGCGAAATACACACTATATATAAAAGAGGAAGCTCACTCAAGAACACAAGAAGAGAGATGGAGACCAAAACATTTTCTTGCTGATTTTTTCTTCTTTTTCAACACACTATACAATATACACAAAGTATATATAAGATACAACATAAAGAAAAGTGGCCTTCTAAGTCAAACAGTGCATAACTTACTACACTAATCGACTGGCATTACATATTTGCTAGCTATAGGTAGGTGTAACAAACTAAATATAATAAGTGATAAGTCAGTGGCCATGTGAGTATCATAATGACTAACAATGTGCTAAGTATAGACATGCGGACTCATCTAGCTAGGCGGTCCATCATCAATGTCCGCGCATGTTGAGATTGCTATCTCAACACTCCCCCTCAAGCTCAACTCTATCTCTGCAAATCCAAGTGAGCTTCGAAACTTTTGAGGCTTCTCTACACCCAATGCCTTTATGAAAATATCAGCTATCTAATATTGTGTGCTGACATATACCAAGTCAATCTCTCCTGCAAGTACCTTCTCTCTCACAAAGTGGTAGTGCACCTCAATGTGTTTTGTCCTAGCATGGAACACTGGATTCCTAGCTAGCTGTATTATGTTGCTCATGTTGTCACAATGAATGACAACTGGACTATCTCCCTACATGTCCAAATCACCTAATAACTTTTGCAGCCATACCACCTCACATGCTGCCATAGTAGCACCTCTATACTCAGCCTTTGTACTCGACAAAGCAACTGTAGGTTGCTTTTTGCTACTCCATGTAACTGTTGCACTACCAAGGGAAAACATGAATCCACTTGTAGATCTTCTATCTGACATGCTACGAGTCCAATCTGTATCTGTGTATCCAAAGACCTATACGTCCTTACCTGCCTTAGAAAAAATTCCATAATGTAAAGTGGACTTCACATACCTCAATATACATCTAACTGCATCCAAATGAGGCTTTCTAGGCATCTACATAAACTCACTGACAAGGCCAACAACATAGCTAAACTCTGGCCTTGTGATAGTCATGTAAATCAAACTCCCTGCTATCCTCTTGAACATAGTAGGGTCTTCTATCTCATCCCCAATGTCAGCACTCAACTTCACATTTTGCTCCAATGGTTCTGAAAGAGGCTTGCATGATGGCATACCATACTTGGATAACATATCGAAGCCATACTGCCTTTGGGATAGCCATATGCCATCATCACATCTGATCACCTCAATACCAAGAAAGTATCTCAACTCACCCAAATCTTTCATCTCAAACTTCTTCTTCAAGAAGTCCTTAACTTTAGCAATCCCATTGTCACTATCACCTATAATAATCAAGTCATCCACATAGATGACTATGATGACCAACCTTGCATCTCCCTTTCTCACATAAAGTGAGTGATCAACATCAGAAATAGAAAATCCAATATTGACAAGATACTCTCCAATCTTGTCAGATCATGCTTTAGGTGCTTGCTTCAGCCCATAGAGCGCCTTCTTTAACGTGCACACATATGTGGGATGCTCTAAATCCTTGTAACCTGCAGGCTACTCCATATACACTTCTTCTTGCAATTCACCATGCAAGAAGGCATTCTTAACATCCATTTGTTGCAAACTCCAACGTTTGGCTGCTGCCAAGGCAATCACACATCTAATAGTTGCCATCCTAGCAACTGGACTGAATGTCTCATCATAATCTATGCCATATATTTGAGCATAGCCTTTCACATCCAGCCTAGCCTTATACCTACTAACTGAACCATCTGCATTATGCTTGACTTTGTAAACCCACTTACAACCAATAGGTTTCTTACCTTTAGGTAAGGGTACCAAATCCCAACTCTTATTGGCTTCTAATGTAGCCATCTCCTCATCCATTATTGCATCGCAATGAGCATGACCAACAATATCCTCAAAACAAGTGGGCTCAACATCCTCAACTAGTTTCACTATATAAGTGTAATGGTGAGCTGCATAACCTTCAAAACTAAATCTTTTAATAGGATATCTAACCCTGCTAGATCTGTGTACCACCGGATCACTCAATGGAGTCTTTACATTACTATGAGCTCTCTGTACACTTGACATCATGACTGAAGGAATGCCAAGCTCATCATCCAAATTCTCCAAACCACTAAAATCTCCATCCAATCCCAAATGATTGGTAGATGCATCATTACCATCGAGCACTTTCTTCTTTCCTTTGTCCTTCCCTACAAGACTTATAGATCCACTTGAAGATGTGGGCTACTCCTTAGTCTCCCAGACCAAGGGCTCACTATAGGTGTAGTACCAGATGATGTTTCTAGTCCACCAAGACTCCGTTATTCTTGTTTATCTTTCTGCACATAGCTATCCTGATCATTATCACCATCCAAAACATCACCATCAGGTGTATACCAACTTTCCATCTCATTAAAGATAACATCCCTGCTCACTCTGAACTCACCTGTGATAGGGTTATGATAGCAATACCCTTTCTACTCTAAAGAGTATCCAATAAAAAAACATTTTTCTACCTTTGGATCAAGCTTCTTCCATAGCTCATCTAGAACATGAACCTATACAACACAGCCAAATACCTTCAAGTGCGATACATCAAGCTTCTTACCAGTAAAGCATTCTTTAGGAGTCATCCCATGAACTGCAGCTGTGGGAGTTTTGTTCATAATGTAAATAATAGTATGGACAGCCTCAGAACAAAAATGTTTGGGCATATTCTTTTCAGCCATTAATGCCCGTGCAACTTCTGCAATATGCATGTTTTTTCTTTCTGCAACACCATTTTGCTGTTGGGTATACCTGCAAGTAAATTGCCTCTTTATCCCATGAGTCCTCAAGAAGCCACTGAACTCATTAGAGAGGTACTCTCCCCCTCCATCTGATCTCAAGCACTTATTCAACAACTCCCTTAAAAGATTTGAAGTGCTCAAACATATCACTTTTTTACTTCATGAAGTATACCCATAACTTCCTTGAACAATCATCAATAAATGTGACAAAGTATTTGCTACCACCAAGAGATACATTCTGTGTAGGCCGCCAAGCATCTGTATGCACTACATCAAGTATATTTTTTCTCACTTCTCTATCATGTGAGAAGGGTTTTCTTGCCTGCTTACCAAACTGGCATGCTTCACAGACTTTATGCAATTCTGCAACTCTAAAAGAAGGCAACCCTATAACCAATCCTCTGGACTGCATCAATTTCATCCTTTGCACATTTGCATATCCAATATGTTTATGCCATATTTCAATATTTGCAACTACTCCTTTTCCTTTAGCATACATAGCAGCATCCATTGCAGGAATTCCAGCATCTAAATGGAAAATTCAGCCAACTCTACTTTCTTTTGCGACCAACCTGCACTTATCATTAAAGTCTTCTACAAAACAACCTTTTGCATTGAATCGGACCTGCAACCCCTGCTCTACCATTTGGCCAACAGACACTAGATTCTTTAATTGATGGCATATGTAATACATATGTCAGACTCTTTGTCTAGCCATCATACAAGGACAAGGAAACCTTTCCAATGTGTGAAATTGGGTGGCATGAATCATCACCCGTCTGCACACAACTTAGGTTTTGTAAGTCTCGCATCTCTCCAAACCATTCAACATGACTGGCCATATGATTAGATGCACCTGAATCAACATACCATACATCATCATGTTGTTGAGATATCGAGCTCCACTCATGATATGCTAGGATGACCGTTGTGCATTTATGTCACCGACTTGTAAGTTGCAAATGCGGTTGGTACACCGCCCATGAATAATAGCTAGATGACAGCTATCCTTATCTACTCTAGTTCGTGGCTTAGTTAGTATGCCACCTTAGTTAGTTGAGTTTGGTTTGAGACCCATATATAGGTTTCTTCTATTTCTATGTACTTGAGTTCTTTTGGCTTACACAACTAAGAAGAGGAAAACTGTTTTCAGCCTCCACCTTTGTGTGTAGTCCCCCATTGTGTGCAAGCAAGAAAGCTACAAGTGAGACTCCTTCCTTCTCTCCCACAATCTTGACATGATATCAGAGCCTTGTTCGTGGTAAGGAGCTCAAGAAAGCAAACCAAGTTCGTGGTATTCTGGTAAGAGGACCATTGTTGCTTTCATTTTTCTGTTTTGGGAGCAAGTCTCTACAGGTAGCACAACCGGAAAGTGCAAGAGTACATTGTCTCAGATTGAGACATCCTTCGCAGTGTAGCAAGAGGGAAGTATATGCTCTGTTTATTTTATTTGAGGCCATTTTGAGGCTTGTTTTGGAGGCAGAAGTTTTCTGCACGCACTCAGGCAAAGGCCCTGTTTTATACTGTGCGACCACTGTTCTACAGGTCGGTGAAAAGTTACTGTAGAAATTGCATCGTATGCCTGTGCACAGAGACATTGGGAGTTACAGAATCATCTTTGTTGCCTGTTGATGCAAAATCGTCACTGGGAAGTGACTGTGTGGTCAAATACCACTTTCATCATTTTTTGCAAATTTGCCCTTGTGAGGCTGAAGCTGTATTCTTTGCAGTGACAATTTTTTGCAGTGTTCTGTAATGGCGTCTGATTCTCTTTCACAGATTGTCACTGAAAAGCTTGACAAGAACAACTTCCAAGCATGGAAGTTCAGAATGACAAATTTCCTTATGGGAAAAGGATATTGGGAATTCGTTGTAGGAAATGAAGAAGAACCAGTTCTTCCTGATGTTCCCAATCAACAGCAAATGCAAGCATTTAAAGCATGGCATGAGAGAGCCAGGAAAGTTATGTACTGGTTGTCTATCAACATTTCAGGCTCTATGATTGTGCATATTCAAGATGCAAGTACGCCAAAGGAGGCATGGGATACTTTGTCAAAAATGTATAGCACAAATACGCAAGCCAGGAAAATGCAGCTCAAGCAAGAGTTGCACAATGTGCAAAGGGAAAGTATGAGCATCAATGACTACCACATGAAGGTGAAGAAGATTGCAGATGCACTTGCTTCCATTGGGTCACCACTGGAAGATGATGATTTAGTTTCTGTGACCTTGAATGGTCTAGGAAAGGATTATGCACAGTTTCGAACATCAATTTCCATCCGTGAAAGATTTTCTGATTTTGAGGAGTTGATTGCTCTTCTAATTTGTGAGGAGTAGAGAAATGGTGGTGCATCTTCTTCAGGAGGAACTTCAAAAGAAGCTGTCTTCTACTCAAATGTTGGAAGAGGTAGAGGCAGAGGTAGAGGAGGCCGATCTGGAGGCCGTGGTAGAAATCAGAATATGCAGCAAACTCAAGAAAATGAGTCCTATGGAGGAGGACGTGGTAACTCTAGAGGCAGGGGGAGCCAAAGAGGTCGTGGTGGATGGCAAAGAGGCCAAAATGCAAACATCAATGTTGAATGCTACTACTGTGGTAAAATGGGTCATATGGCTAAAGACTGCTATAAAAAGCAGAATGACATCATGAATGGAAAATTGCAACAAGGGAATTATGCATCTTCTAGTAGACAGGGTGATGATAGAAATGAGCATTTGTTTATGGTGCAGCACATGACCAATTCTGTGACAAGTGCAGAAGAAAGCAACGATGTGTGGTATGTTGACTCAGGTGCATCAAACAACATGACAGGTCATGCAGAATGGATGCAGGATACAAGAAAAATGGAAAAACCAGGATTTGTGGAGACTGGTGATGATACTGCACATCCTATTGTGCAGATTGAAAATTTTCCTTTGTCTATGTAGGATGGGAAAAAGAAATACCTGTCGGATGTATTTCATGTCCCGAATATCACCAAGAATCTGATTTCTGTCGGTCAAATGGTTGAGCAAGGCTTGTAGGTCAGATTTAATTCTCATGGATGCTTTGTTAAGGATATGAAAAATAAAGGTCACTTGATAGCAAAAGGAAAGAAGAAGGGCAGAATGTTTACGTTGGATGCAGACATGCCTGAATTGAGTGCAGCAATGTTTGCACATGGGACCGGTGTAGTTGCAGATATTGATATCTGGCATAAACACATTGATCATGTTAATCTACAGCGACTTAAATCAATGCAAGCCCAAAAAATTGTTGCAGGGTTGCCTAAATTCAAGGTTGCAGAAATGCATAAGGTATGTGAAGCCTGTCAGTTTGGAAGAAACCATTGGAACTAATCCACTTTGCTGTGTGGACTACTAAAGCTGCATCTCTTGGAGGCTATCATTATTTTGTCACTTTTATTGATGACTATAGCAGAAAAGTTTAGGTGTATTTTATGGAAAAGAAAAGTGAAGTTTTTGGGTATTTCAAAACTCTTAAAGCTATGGTTGAAAAAGAAACAGGCCTGCAAATAAAATGCCTAAGGTCAGATGGAGGGGGAGAGTACCTCTCAAATGAGTTTGCAAGGTTTTTGCAGGAGCATGGGATAAAGTAGCAATATTCATGCAGTCATATCCCACAACAAAATGGAATTGCAAAAAGGAAAAACAGGCATATTAGAGAGGTATCTCGTGCCATGCTCAACGAAAAAGACTTGCCAGATTTTTATTGGGTTGAAGCTATTGCTACAGTAGTCTACATAATGAACAGGATTCCCACTGCAGCAATACATGGGATGACTCCAGAGGAGAGGTATACTGGTAGGAAACCAGATATTTCTCATTTGAAGATTTTTAGATGCATTGCCTATGTTCATGTGCCAGACGAGTTGAGATCCAAGTTGGATCCAAAAGCTGAGAAGTGCATCTTTATTGGTTACTCTCTGCAGCAGCAAAAAGGGTATAGATGCTATAACCCTTCTACTCGTAAGTTTACAGTGAGCAAAGATGTTGTTTTTGATGAGATGGGTAGCTGGTATAAACCAGTAAATGTGATTGATAATGTAGATGCACAAAATGGTAATGTTGCACAGAATTCACAGCAGCAGTCACAAGATATTAGTGGACCTGGAGCGTCCTCTAGCAGTGGTTCACACTCTTCGCCATGGACAGGCAGATTGAGATCAAGAGAATCTTCTCAAAGCAATGCAGATAGTGGTATGCAGGTATCACGAAAAGGGAAAGAGAAGGTAGATCAGCCCATGTTTGATGTGAATGCAAGTCACTCTTGAGTGGATGGTGAAGCCAGTGGCTCAAAACAGAGCATTGATGATGAGTTGGGTATTCCTTCTATTGTTACACCTGGAGTAAGGAAGACCATGGATGTTTTGAGAGAACCCGGGAGTGAACCTACTTTGCGGAGGTCTACTAGAGCTAGGTATCCTGTGGATAGGCTGAAATATGATGGATTTACAGCCATTCACTATGCATATATGGTCAAAGTGATACAGGAACCAGAACCCACTTCTTTTGAGCAAGCCATGGGAAAAGAAAAATGGGAGAAAGCCATGGATGAAGAAATGGATGCTTTGGAAGCAAATGCTACATGGGAATTGGTACCTTTGCCTAAAGATAAGAATGCAATTGGTTGTAAGTAGGTTTATAAGGTGAAGCACAATGCAGATGGTTCTGTGAATAGATACAAGGCAAGATTAGTAGTCAAGGGGTATGCACAAACATATGGCATTGATTATGAAGAAACATTTAGTCCAGTTGCAAGGATGGAAATCGTAAGAGCAGTCATTGCTATGGCTGCATCAAAGGAATGGTCTTTACATCAGATGGATGTAAAGGATGCCTTCTTGCATGGCGATTTGCAAGAAGAGGTCTATATGGAGCAACCACCAGGTTATGTGCATACTATTCATCCTAAGTTTGTTTGCAAGTTGAAGAAAGCCTTGTATGGCTTGAAGCAAGCACCTAGATCATGGTCTGACAAGATAGGACAGTATCTTGTCACTATTGGCTTTCAGATTTCCAAGGTAGTTTTCTCACTTTATGTGAGAAAAACAGAGAAAGGTATTATGCTGCTTGTCATTTATGTTGATGATTTGATTATCACAGGTGATAGTGATGAAGATATCCTTCATGTGAAAATGCTATTGAAGCAGAAGTTTAAGATGAAAGATTTGGGAGAGCTGCGTTATTTCTTGGGCATTGAAGTGATTAGATCACCAAGTGGGATATGGCTCTTGCAGAGGCAGTATGGATTGGACATGCTGTCCAAATATGGAATGACAGGCTGTAAGCCTATTTTAGTTCCTTTGGAGCAGAATGTGAAGTTAAGCGCAAATGCAGGTGAGCTTCTTGAAGATCCTACTATGTACAAACACATAGTAGGAAGTTTGATTTATATGACTATTACCAGGCCAGATTTGAGCTATGCTATTGGATTGGTAAGTCAGTTTATGCAGGCTCTGAGGAAACCACATTTCGATGCGGCTAGATGCATACTCAGGTATGTGAAGTCCATATTGTAGTATGGACCATTTTATGAGACTCGGATTCAGATACAGTTGCATGGATACACTGATGCTGATTGGGCTGGTAGTATTTCTGATAGACGATCTACCAATGGATATGTGTTCTCTTTTGGGAGTGTTGCAGTCACTTGGAGCAGCAAGAAACAACCTACAGTTGCCTTGTGGAGCACAGAGGCTAAGTACAGGGGTGCAGCAATGGCTGCATGTGAGGTAGATTGGTTGCATAAGCTACTTTATGATATGCATCAGTCTACAGATGGTCCAGTTGTCATTTATTGTGACAACTTGAGTAGTATACACTTGGCAAATAACCCAGTCTATCATGCTAGAACAAAGCACATTGAGGTGCGTTATCACTATGTGCGGGAGAGGGTTTTACTAGGTCTTATTGATCTAGTTTATGTTAGCACAGAGGATTAGGTAGCTGACATATTCACGAAGGCATTGAACGCAGAGAAGCTGTGCAAGTTCAGAGACCTGCTTGGTGTGCAAGAATTGGGATTGAGCTCGAGGGGGAGTGTTGAGATATCAAGCTCCGCTCGTGATATGCTAGGGTGACCGTTGTGCATTTATGTCACCGACTTGTCAATTGCAGATGCGGTTGGTACACTGCCCATGAATAATAGCTAGATGATAGCTATCCTTATCTACTCTAGTTCATGGCCCAATTAGTATGCCACCTTAGTTAGTTGAGTTTGGTTTGAGACCCATATATAGGGTTCTTCTATTTCCATGTACTTGAGTTCTTTTGTCTTACACAACTAAGAAGAGGAAAACTGTTTTCAGCCTCCACCTTTATGTGTATTCTCCCATTGTGCAAGCAATAAAGCTACAAGTGAGATCCTTCCTTCTCTCCCACAATCTTGACACATGTGTCCCCTTTCCTGTAACTACATTCATCATATGCTACATAACAAACAGACACTCATTTTTGTCTTCATTCTATCGTGAAGACGATGCATAATTTCCTTGCTACAATTTACCACTACGAATATCATCCTTCCAATATGGCCTATTTTGTCACAATAATGGCAAACAATAGCAGAATTTCCAAAGCCTCTGTTCTGCTATCCACCTCTTCATCTAGAGCTCCCCCTGCCTCTAAAGTTTCCTCTGCCTCCAAAAACCTACATTTCACCAAACTCTTGATTAAACCTATTTTAATGATTGAACCCCCATTTCTAGAGTTAATCTTGCTAAGATGTCCATGAAATCCTAGGAATCCTCTAGCCTTCACCCCACCAATAGATAGCTTTTTGAGGATACAATTTCATTTTTTGGACTTTTGAACACTACAAGATATAGGCCTTATACCAACGTTAAAAGTGACGAAAATGTAAATAAAAAAATTTACCCCCATTGTTGCAAAAAGTGTCGTTATTGGCGACGCCATAAAACAGTCGATATTATTGTCGCTATTTGCATCGGCGCCGCTGATACCGACGCAAATAACGACGCTTTGCGACGCTAATAACGATGCGTGCAGGTAAATTTGCAACGTTAATAGCGACGGTAACATGGGAAAAAAATTTTGTGGCAGGGCAGTTATTTGGGCCATACAAAATAGTTTTCGCACTGTGTACAATGCTCGTGTAAATAAAGACAAAGTGTACTTAAATCATAACACTGATACATGAAATAAATACATGATCGCATAATGAAAGCGACTGGTACAATCATGGCAAGATATCACTACTACATAGAAAATGTGTACACAGATCAGGTGACAAAAAAAAAGGGTGTATGAGCTCCAGGGATCCAAGGGCGAGCTATACATCCTCGCCATCCGAAAGCTCATCCCGCCGCAAAGGAGCATTGAACAGAATCTGCAAAAAAAGAAACAACTACACATCAGTCCACCATACAATAATGCATTCTAATTAAACATGGTAATTACAGACAAGAAAGATGAGTGACTTACAGGGCCGCCATGTCTATACAATAATCGGTTGATCAATGCAGTGAGACCATGCCTCTCTATGTATCGAGTCTCGAGGCCAGTTGGATTGTGATTTGTAATGGAGTGCTGCAAAGGAAACAAAATACTAACTATTAGAAACATGGTTGTCAGTACAAAGGATATTGCAAAAAAATAAGCAAGAAAAATAAAATAAAAACTTACAAAGTCCTCCAAATATGTCCTGTGGCCGCCACTCTAAAGATGATGGATCACTCTGGCCTCTAGTCGTGCCCTCGCCGCCTCGGGCTACTGACTCCAATGTCCTAGAGAATCTATAGCCTCCTCCCTTAATCGGTGCCACTCGTCCACGTCTAGCCACTCAGGCTTTGCAACCCCACTCTTGAGTGCCTGGCGTGTGTCCGATCGTCTATGTGACATATATGCACTCATGCACTCCATCATCCAGCCCATAGAAAACCTATCTATTGTGGCTAGAACCGGTAACTCCTCATGCAAGGATACTACTATGTAGTCCTTGCTCCCCTTCGGTATGTTTTTCCAATGATCTAAGACATTGTGCCAAAAAAACTTGTTGTCACAACTCTCTCATGCTAGCCATCACCCTCCTCCCCTCATCATTCATGATGATGGCTCCTAACCTATCATTGAAAAGATAGGCATACCCCTATGGGATATGCCTAAGATGGGTCCTCTCCCACCTATGACCATGCCCGTGGGCATATCGAAGAGACCCGTGTACATTTGGTATACCGATCGGGGTAGTATCTATCGGTGTAGCACCCATAGGGTTGCCACCTGCGGATGGCTGAGTAAAAGCTGGAGTAACTGGAGTAGACGTCCCCATAGGTGTGCCAAATCCTGGAGGTGATGCAACTCTAGCAGAATGAGGAGACAGAGACACCACGTCCGTGCCTCCATAGCAACCACCTGAGCCACACTCTCTGGAACCGCCATGAGAGTGAGGAGAAGTACCTGTATCCCGTGCTGACCATGGGCTCACTACCTCCGTATCTCTGTAGCATCCCCCTGACCCTGAAGCATTCCCTCCCTCTGGTCCAAGTCTTGAGCATTGACCTCATCTGCTCAAAGCATTTGATCTCCTCGAACTAGATCTAATAGAGTGGCATGACGATGTCCAAGACAGCTCCTGGTCTGCCATGTCTCTGAATCTCGCCATTTGATCTAGAGACATGTGTGTGAAGATATCTTGCAACTCCTCATCACTCATCCCTTGACTCATCCTAATGATCTAAGTATCCACAAAAGTCATCTACATAGACAAAAAATGATGTTAGAATAATCAATTTAAATCATACAAACCACGGTAATATAAATCCTAAAAAAATGATCTCACTTAAAATGCATATCTTATGTACCCTTATAAGAGATTAGTCAACGAATTGAATAAGTGGATGCTCCAAGTATGAAGTATCCTATGGTCCCATGTCAATCTCCTGACACAACTCCACATACAATGGAAGGTCGATAGACATGTCACCACAAAAGGATGAGTCCACCTCGTTCTCAAAGAATTCTTGGACTCCTGTATTTCCATTATTGTTACCCGATGCTGGCTCCTCTACATACTCCAAGATTTTGGTGGCCTCCACCCCTTGCATATCGACACCTCTATTTGCATATTGTCCTCATCTATACTCAGAACATCACTTTGATCATATACTCTCGCACTTCAGGGAGTTGAAGGTATAACATACCACCACCGAGGTCGTCGGGGGTTTGGATAGAAGATTACCTATTCACAAATATATACAAGAGAGATTGAACTATTATGGCATGTACCATGTCACAATACAATTAATAAACAAATGAGTTCATGCACCTATTCACAATGGGCTGGCAACACAAAGGTGTCATGCAAATCGATCCATTTTTTTTCGGAATCTATTTCCAGAACTCCAGATGGACCTCGTCGAACTGTTGCTCCAACTCCTTCAAGTAGCACTTTGAACCACTGCACATCAAATAGAATCATAGAGAGGCTATGGTAATCCACTGTAACAATACTTTGCAAGTTTCCGAAATACTCCATCTCATCTATAACCATGTTTGGATCCATTGCTCATCGTCGACTCTCTTGTTCGAACCTTGCCATGATACCATAGTCTGTTGTGGAGCGCATTTTATCAATACGCTCCACGTGAAAATGCCATTCGTATGACCACGCTGCACTATATATTTTGTATTGTACATTGAAACACTCAAATTATTTGTCGCATATAAAATATAGATACGACAAATCCTAAACATGTCATCACCTTTGGACTACATCCCCTCAAGAATTCCCACTCCTCAATTGAGACCTTCACCTCTTCGTGAGAAGCTACGGTCAAAGCTCCATGCAACCATCACGTTCACATGAACCGCGGCATCTTCTCCATGCCCTCGGGATATCGAATTGGTCAATGGCGCATACTACTTTGAAATTCAAATGGCGCTTCCTCTTGATCTTGCCTAGCTTTCTGGTACCTGGCGAGCCACATCTCCATAGAGGCATGGTGCAACATACAAAAGCGATTCACCTTCTCCTCCATTGAAGCATCCATTATTTTTTCTACCCCATTTCCAACGACCACATCTCCGGTCAGTCTATCATTGTCCTTCAACGACCATAGCATATTGTTGCCTGGATCCACCATTGGTAGCCATTGTGAAATATGCACTAGCACCTCAGACACCAACCAACCTTCAGCCATGCTACCTTCTAGCCGAGCTCGTTGTCACACAAAGCCTTTTACGGTTTTCATGAAGCACTCCAAGAAGAACATCCATTGCGTATGGGCAGGTCCAACAATCTCCATTTCATCCACAAGATGCACAAGAAGGTGGATTTGTATCATGAGCATGTTGGCAAGTAGGTATTTCTCAAAGAGACAGAGCGTCTCCACTGCTCCCTACCTCACAGATTCAATAGAGGACGTCTTAATCTCCTTCTGTGAGATCCATTGCATCAAAGTTGACAACCTGTAAATGGCCTTGCATATTTCTGGAGTAAGGTATCTTGTGAAAAAGCACTGTGAACAATGACCTTACTCTAGAAATATAGTGTTTTTTCACAAGATACATTACTCCAAAAATATGCGAGGCCATTTACAGGTTGTCAACTTTGGTGCAATGGATCTCAGAGAAGGAGATTAAGACGTCCTCTATTGAATCCGCGAGGCAGGGAGTAGTGGAGACGCTCTGTCTCTTTGAGAAATACCTGCTTGCCAACATGCTCATGATACAAATCCACCTTCTTGTGCATCTTATGGATGAAATGGAGATTGTTGGGCCTGCCCATACGCAATGGATGTTCTTCTTGGAGTGCTTCCATCTTGCCTACCTCCTTCAAACCCATTCGTGCCCCTATAGTGTCTCTCTTTCTTGTGATGTGGTCCCATAGCAAGTTTCCCACTTTCTTGAAAATATGCATGGGATCCAACAAGTGGTTGATCTGTAAGTGGGTCCAATATGGCAACTCGTAGAAAACTGAGAACCGTCACATTCCATTTGGATATGACTCCCCATGGACCATTTTCAGCTTGTACCAGCTTGCGGCATTCATACGTGTTGGAGGTCATCCAAGAAAACCTTCCTTGAGTTCATGACCCTCTGATAAGAAAGCGGCATGTCCTTGATATACCATCTTCTTCATGGTTCGTGACCTTCGAGAGTCTAACTGTGGCCCGCACAATGGACATGCATGATAACCTGAGGTAACCAGACCTGTTCCAACACCTCTATCCAGTGAATACAAACTTGAACGAGCTATGATAGATATTACCAACGAGAACGGAAGACTATTTACCTGAGCACTCTCCAAATCCCGAAAATTCATGCATCGTCCACATGAGAATGGCTTGAATATTGGTGGACTACAACCATCGCAATTGCTCATATCTTGCACGGTGACCCCCTCCTCCCACAAAATCTTAAGCTCATCGATTAATGGATGAAGATACACATCCACATTTTTGACTTTGTAGCGGCCAGGGATGAGTAAGCCAAGGATGAGATGTCCTTTCTTCGTAGAAAGCCATGGAGGAATATTGTAGTTGACAAGGACTATAGGCCACACACTGCAAGAAGTTGAGCGCAGACCAAATGGGTTCATTCCATCCATTACAAGATTGAGCTGAAGATTCCTTGGCTCTCGGGCAAAGCCTGGGAAGGTGGAGTCAATGTGGCTCCATGTGCATGAATCCATTGATATTCATTGAACTCCATTTGTGGACCGATTCTGCGCATGCCACGTTGTCAAGCTCGCCATCCGGACGTACGAAACATGTGGTTTATACGGAGGATAAGCGGAAAGTGTCTAAGAACTTTTTGAGGGATGGTTTGCCCTTGCAAGTCCTGTCAATACCTGTGAGCACCACACTTTGGGCATGTCTCCATAGTCTCGTATTCTCCTCGAAACAATATGCAATTAATGATACATGCATAGATGCTATTGTAGTCCATGCTAAGCTTTCGTAAAACATGTCGTACATCATCACGAGACTCGGGCATGGTATTTGCAGGTGGTAATATATGATATTTTAGTAACCCAAAAAAAATCATAAAACACCTTGAAAAAGAACAAATGTTTTTAACGATAGTTCTGAAAAGAAATAAACAAAGCGTATGTACAAGGTACCTAAACAACTCAATCACACTCGCATTGCTCCACCCGTATATTGCTTACACACTTAGGAGTGCAAGTAGTGTATTGAGGCGAGATACTCGGCACCTATCATATAATAGTATGGATGCTTTCTCTCTAACCAGATCAGAAGTCTCAACATCCATGGGAATCAATGCATCGATCATTGCCTCCATCTTAGGCTCCAAGATTTTAGGTAAGCCTGGAAGGTTGCCTATCTCCTCTGGTATTGACGGTATAGATTGGGTAGTACCTTCCAAGTGGTGGATTAGCTCAGGCACTCCATTCATCACACACCCACGAACTCTTCTAATTGGCCGCAAAGGGTGCACTTCTCCTTGGGATGAGACATCACCTCCCTAGATAGAAAATTTGCCTGCCATACCCAATCTTTTTGTATATAGTATTCAATTAGCTTGTGAGTACAATGCATGATTAATATTAACTTTTCTTACCGTTTACTGAAAATCCAAGATTGTCTGATCAATTATCTCAGATTGAAACTATGACCACTACTACTACCACAACCATGACTATGATGACTACAACAATGACCACGACTATGACTATGACTACGACTACGTCTACGACCACGACCATGATCACGACCATGACCACAACCTTGACCATGACTACGACTATGACCACGACCATGACCAGGACCAGGACCAGGACTACGACTACGACAATGACTACGACGACAACCACGACTATGACTACGACCATGACCATGACCATGACCACGACTACCACTACCACTATAATAAAGAAAAAAAGAAGAAAAAACAACAACAACAAAAACTACTACTACTACTACTACCATAACTAGACCACGACCACGACTACCACTATAATAAATAAGAAAATAAGGAAAAAAAACAACAATAACTACTACTACTATTACTACAATAACAATAAACAAGAAAAGAAGAAAAAACTACTGCTACAACAACAACAGAAAACAAGAAAACTAAACAACAATAAACAAGAAAAGAAGAAAAAAAAACTACTACTACTACTACTACAAACAAGAAAACAACAATCTCTCCCTCCTTCTCTCACTCCCTCCCTCTCCCTCTCCCTCTCTCTTTCCCTATATGTTTAATGTTTTCTCCCTCCCTCTCTCTCATTCTTTCTTTCATTTTCTCTCTTGCTCTCCCTCTCTCATTTCCTCTCCCTCCCTCTCTTTCTCTATTTCCCAATTATGTTTAATGTTTTTTCTCTTTTCTCCTCTCCTTCTCTCTCCCTCTCCCTCTCTTTCTCTCTTTCCCTATTATGTTTAATGTTTTTTCTCTTATCTCCTCTCCCTCTCTCATTTCCTTTTCTTTCTTCCTCTCCCTCTCTCTTTTCCTCTCCCTCCTTCACCCTCACCCTCACCCTCTCTTTCTCTTTTTCCCTAGTATGTTTAATGTTTTTTCTCTCTTCCTCTCCCTCTGTCATTTCCTCTCCCTCCCTCACCCTTCTCCCTCTCTTTCTCTCTTTCCCTATTATGTTTAATGTTTTCTCTCTCCTCTCCCTCTCTAATTTCCTTTTCTCTCTTCCTCTCCCTCCCTCACCATTTCCCTCTCTTTCTCTCTTTCCCTATTATGTTTAATGTTTTTTGTCTCTTTTTCTCTCTCCTCTCCCTCTCTCATTTCTTTTTCTTTCTCCTCTTCCTCTCTCATTTCCTTTTCTCTCTCTCTCATTTCCTCTCCTTCCCTCACCCTCACCCTCTCTTTCTCTCTTTCTTTATTATGTTTAATGTTTTTTCTCTCTCCTCTCCCTCTCTCATTTTCTTTTCTCTCTTCCTCTTCCTATCTCATTTCCTCTCCCTCTCTCATTTTCTTTTCTCTCTTCCTCTTCCTGTCTCATTTCCTCTCTCTCCCTCTCCCTCTCCCTCTCCCTCTCCCTCTCTTTCTCTCTTTCCCTATTATGTTTAATGTTTTTCCCTTCCTCTCCCTCTCTCATTTCCTCTCCCTCCCTCACCCTCACCCTCTCTTTCTCTCTTTCCCTATTATGTTTAATGTTTTTTCTCTCTCCTCTGCCTCTCTCATTTCCTTTTCTCTCTTCCTCTCTGTCTCACATTTTCTCTCCCTCCCTCTCCCTCTTTTCCTATTATATTTAATGTTTTTTCTCTTATCTCCTCTCCCTCTCTTATTTCCTTTTCTCTCTTCCTCTCCCTCCCTCTCTCATTTCCTCTCCTTCCCTCACCCTCACCCTCTCTCTGTCTCTTTCATTATTATGTTTAACTTTTTTCTCTCTCCTCCCTTTCTCATTTCCTTTTCTCTCTTCCTCTCCCTCCCTCACCCTCACCCTCTCTTTCTCTCTTTCCCTATTATGTTTAATGTTTTTTCTCTTATCTCCTCTCCATGTCTCATTTCCTCTCCCTCCCTCTCGCTCTCTCTCTTTCTCTGTAGTACAAACCTGACATATCTTATGCCAATCATGGGATTTTAGCCCTGATAATTGATCGTCTTTAGAAAACGTAGACCTGAGAGAACGCATCACACTTGTCAGAGTGTAGATAGACTTGAGTATCTGCTTCACAATGCACTCTTCTTTAGTAGACAAAACAATCCAAGGAGCACGTGATAGCTGCATATGACCATCAGCACTCAAGTGCGACCAAAGCGCCTCCATCTTGCCTACCTCCTTCAAACCCATTCGTGCCCCTATAGTGTCTCTCTTTCCTGTGATGTGGTCCCATAGCAAGCTTCCCACTTTCTTGAAAATATGCATGGGATCCAACAAGTGGTTGATCTATAAGTGGGTCCAATATGGCAACTCGTAGAAAATTGAGAACCGTCACATTCCGTTTGGATGTGACTCCCCATGGACCATTTTCAGCTTGTACCAGCTTGCGACATTCATACGTGTTGGAGGTCATCCAAGAAAACCTTCCTTGAGTTCATGACCCTCTGATAAGAAAGCGGCATGTCCTTGATATACCATCTTCTTCATGGTTCGTGACCTTCGAGAGTCTAACTGTGGCCCGCACAATAGACATGCATGATAACTTGAGGTAACCAGACCTGTTCCAACACCTCTATCCAGTGAATACAAACTTGAACGAGCTATGATAGATATTACCAATGAGAACGGAAGACTATTTACCTGAGCACTCTCCAAATCCCAAAAATTCATGCATCGTCCACATGAGAATGGCTTGAATATTGGTGGACTACAACCATTGCGATTGCTCATATCTTGCACGGTGACCCCCTCCTTCCACAAAATCTTAAGCTCATCGATTAATGGATGAAGATACACATCCACATTTTTGACTTTGTAGCGGCCAGGGATGAGTAAGCCAAGGATGAGATGTCCTTTCTTCGTAGAAAGCCATGGAGGGATATTGTAGTTGACAAGGACTATAGGCCACACACTGCAAGAAGTTGAGCGCAGACCGAATGGGTTCATTCCATCCATTACAAGATTGAGCCGAAGATTCCTTGGCTCTCGGGCAAAGCCTGGGAAGGTGGAGTCAATGTGGCTCCATGTGCGTGAATCCACTGATATTCATTGAACTCCATTTGTGGACCGATTCTGCGCATGCCACGTTGTCAAGCTCGCCATCCGGACATACGAAACATGTGGTTTATACGGAGGATAAGCGGAAAGTGTCTAAGAACTTTTTGAGGGATGGTTTGCCCTTGCAAGTCCTGTCAATACCTGTGAGCACCACACTTTGGACATGTCTCCATAGTCTCGTATTCTCCTCGAAACAATATGCAATAAATGATACATGCATAGATGCTATTGTAGTCCATGCTAAGCTTTCGTAAAACATGTCGTACATCATCACGAGACTCGGGCATGGTATTTACAGGTGGTAATATATGATATTTTAGTAACCCGAAAAAAATCATAAAACACCTTGAAAAAGAACAAATGTTTTTAACGATAGTTCTGAAAAGAAATAAACAAAGCGTACGTACAAGGTACCTAAACAACTCAATCACACTCGCATCGCTCCACCCGTATATTGCTTACACACTTAGGAGTGCAAGTAGTGTATTCAGGCGAGATACTCGGCACCTATCATATAATAGTATGGATGCTTCCTCTCTAACCAGATCAGAAGTCTCAACATCCATGGGAATCAATGCATCGATCATTGCCTCCATCTTAGGCTCCAAGATTTTAGGTAAGTCTGGAAGGTTGCCTATCTCCTCTGGTATTGATGGTATAGATTGGGTAGTACCTTCCAAGTGGTGGATTAGCTCAGGCACTCCATTCATCGCACACCCACGAACTCTTCTAATTGGCCGCAAAGGGTGCACTTCTCCTTGTGATGAGACATCACCTCCCTGGATAGAAAATTTGCCTACCATACCCAATCTTTTTGTATATAGTATTCAATTAGCTTGTGAGTACAATGCATGATTAATATTAACTTTTCTTATCGTTTACTGAAAATCCAAGATTGTCTGATCAATTATCTCAGATTGAAACTATGACCACTACTACTACCACAACCACGACTATGATGACTACAACAATGACCACGACTATGACTATGACTACGACTATGACCATGACCACGACCATGATCACGACCATGACCACGACCTTGACCATGACTACGACTATGACCACGACCATGACCAGGACCAGGACCAGGACTACGACTACGACTACGACGATGACTACGACGACAACCACGACTATGACTACGACCATGACCATGACCATGACCACGACTACCACTACCACTACCACTACCACTATAATAAAGAAAAAAAGAAGAAAAAACAACAACAAAAACTACTACTACCATAACTAGACCACGACCATGACTACCACTACCACTACCACTATAATAAATAAGAAAATAAGGAAAAAAAACAACAATAACTACTACTACTATTACTACAATAACAATAAACAAGAAAAGAAGAAAAAACTACTGCTACAAAAAAAAAAAAAAAAAAAAACTAAACAACAATAAACAAGAAAAGAAGAAAAAAAAAACTACTACTACTACTACTACAAACAAGAAAACAACAATCTCTCCCTCCTTCTCTCACTCCCTCCCTCTCCCTCTCCCTCTCTCTTTCCCTATTATGTTTAATGTTTTCTCCCTCTCTCTCTCTCATTCTTTCTTTCATTTTCTTTCTTGCTCTCCCTCTCTCATTTCCTCTCCCTCCCTCTCTTTCTCTATTTCCCTATTATGTTTAATGTTTTTTCTCTTTTCTCCTCTCCCTCTCTCTCCCTCTCCCTCTCTTTCTCTCTTTCCCTATTATGTTTAATGTTTTTTCTCTTATCTCCTCTCCCTCTCTCATTTCCTTTTCTTTCTTCCTCTCCCTCTCTCCTTTCCTCTCCCTCCTTCACCCTCACCCTCACCCTCTTTTTCTCTTTTTCCCTAGTATGTTTAATGTTTTTTCTCTCTTCCTCTCCCTCTGTCATTTCCTCTCCCTCCCTCACCCTCTCCCTCTCTTTCTCTCTTTCCCTATTATGTTTAATGTTTTCTCTCTCCTCTCCCTCTCTAATTTCCTTTTCTCTCTTCCTCTCCCTCCCTCACCATTTCCCTCTCTTTCTCTCTTTCCCTATTATGTTTAATGTTTTTTGTCTCTTTTTCTCTCTCCTCTCCCTCTCTCATTTCTTTTTCTTTCTCCTCTTCCTCTCTCATTTCCTTTTCTCTCTCTCTCTCATTTCCTCTCCTTTCCTCACCCTCACCCTCTCTTTCTCTCTTTCTTTATTACGTTTAATGTTTTTTCTCTCTCCTCTCTCTCTCTCATTTTCTTTTCTCTCTTCCTCTTTGCTGTCTCATTTCCTCTCTCTCCCTCTCCCTCTCCCTCTCTTTCTCTTTTTCCCTATTATGTTTAATGTTTTTCCCTTCCTATCCCTCTCTCATTTCCTCTCCCTCCCTCACCCTCACCCTCTCTTTCTCTCTTTCCCTATTATGTTTAATGTTTTTTCTCTCTCCTCTGCCTCTCTCATTTCCTTTTCTCTCTTCCTCTCTCTCTCTCATATTCTCTCCCTCCCTCTCCCTCTTTTCCTATTATATTTAATGTTTTTTCTCTTATCTCCTCTCCCTCTCTTATTTCCTTTTCTCTCTTCCTCTCCCTTCCTCTCTCATTTCCTCTCCTTCCCTCACCCTCACCCTCTCTCTGTCTCTTTCTTTATTATGTTTAACTTTTTTCTCTCTCCTCCCTTTCTCATTTCCTTTTCTCTCTTCCTCTCCCTCCCTCACCCTCACCCTCTCTTTCTCTCTTTCCCTATTATGTTTAATGTTTTTTCTCTTATCTCCTCTCCATGTCTCATTTCCTCTCCCTCCCTCTCGCTCTCTCTCTTTCTCTCTTTCCCTATTATGTTTAATGCTTTTTCTCTCTCCTCTCTCTGATTTCCTTTTCTCTCTTCCTCTCCCTCTCTCATTTCCTCTCCCTTCCTCACCCTCACCCTCACCCTCACCCTCACCCTCTCTTTCTTTCTTTCCCCTATTATGTTTAATGTTTTTTCTCTCTTTTTCTCTCTCCTCTCTCCTCTCCCTCTCTCCTTTCCTCTCCCTCCCTCACCCTCTCCCTCTCTTTCCCTATTATATTTAATGTTTTTTCTCTCTCCTCTTCCTCTCTCATTTCCTTTTCTCTCTTCCTCTCCCTCTCTCATTTCCTCTCCCTCTCCCTCTCCCTCTCTTTCCCTATTGTTTTTTCCTTCCTCTCCCTCTCTCACTTCCTCTCCTTCCCTTTGTCTCTTTTCCTATTATGTTTAATATTTTTTCTCTCTTCCTCTCCCTCCCTCTTTCCTTATTATGCTGAATGTTTCCCTCTCTTTCCTCTCCCTGCCTCTCCCTCTTCCTCTCCCTCTCTTTCTCTCTTTCCCTATTATGTTTAATGTTTTTTCTCTCTTCCTCTCCCTCTCCCTCTCCCTCTCCCTCTCTTTCTCCCTTTCCCTATTATGTTTAATGTTTTTCTCTCATGCTCTCCCTCTCTCATTTCCTCTCCCTCCCTCTCCCTCTCGCTCTCTTTCTCTCTTTCCCTATTATGTTTAATGTTTCCCTCTCCCTCCCTCTCCCTTTCCCTCTCTTTCTCTCTTTCTTCCCTATTATGTTTAAATGGAAATTCCTACATAATGCACTTAGAATTATGCTAATAATGGATAGGCTTGGAATAGAAAAGCCAAAGTTTGAAAAATATTATATAAAATATTTTTTAATTATGATAAAATTGATTGAAAAGATGATGATCTCAAAGACTTTAAAGACCAATTGAATATTTTTTAAAAGGCAATGATAGAAGCTTGGGGCAATCAACACTTTGACACTCACTATATGGTAAGACATTCTTATGTTTGTATGGTAAAAAGTTGATATGTTTCTTCATTATCTAACTCATATAGGATTTTTCATTAACTCTCTTTATTTTTTTAATTGTGCATCATATTTTATATTACTATGCTTAATATTTTATCAAATTGTATGGAAGTCTATGTATTTGGTCAACCCAAGGCATGGAAAAATCTCATTATCAAGTAAGAAAAAAAAACTTTAGGCACACAGATATGGAGGAGGAAGAGTCAAAGCAAATAGTGTACTAGAGGCTTTCAATGGTTTTATAGATAAATTTGTCATAAATTTAAGCTTAAAAGATACAGTCACATCATGCAATACATCATCTTGGAAAAAACCATACAAATGGTTACACAAAAAAGGAAAGTTGGATATCAAAATTCTTACACAGATTAGAAGAGGTTTTTAGAATGGTTACTAACTAAATAAAGAGAAGACAAAAGATGGATTTCAGAAAACCCTTGATTCTTTAGGATCTTTCAATCCATATGTGTTACAAAGGAATCCTTGGATTCTTTCCATTCAATAAGACCTCTATATTTCAAAAACTCTTGCTTTCGGTAGCATAAGAGAAGCTCTAAAATTTTTTGCACCTCCCATATGGGAGAGTAAATAGGAGCTAAAGGCTCCAAAGTATCCAGCTCTAAAACCACTGTAACCATGTATGTAGTCGAAAACCCTTATGTCTTCTTTCTTCTCTATCAAAATTATCTTCTCAACTCATCAATTGAAAACGTTAGATCCAATGAATTTCCAAATATATTTCAAATCCATAATTTGGAAAGTTGGAAATCTTGAGAATCTGTTGTGACAAATTGCAATAGTTTGATTATTTAAGTTTCTCATATAGTTGACAAGTCCTTGACTTTTCCCAAGCTTTAGTGGCCTAGAGTCCTTGGCTCTTTTAAGAAAGTTATCACAATCTTCAATTTCAATCTGCCTAAGAAAACAAAATTTCATTGTCAATGAAAATCTCAAATTTACTTATCTTTAATACCTACTATCAAGCCTAGGAAGATCTTGGAAATATCTTTAATACCTTTGGGTTTTCATAATCATCAAGAAGGTTCTCCTCATAGAGATTTATTGAGTTCTTTGGCTTCTCCTCCAATGCTTACTTCAATGTGTCTTCATATGCCATGCCCTCAATATGAAGCCTCTTTTGCACCTCTAGGAACTCTTTTTCTCTGGTAGTCCATTCATCTCATATTCCATAATCTGATACATGTGTACAAGACCATGGAGCTATTTTGAAAATTCTCGCCCTCAATATCTAGAGCTGTTAGTGGGTATGGTTTATAAGTTATAAAAATCTCATTAGTTTGGCCCCATGTTATTAGGATGGCTAAGCAATAATCTTCTCTAAGATAAAAAAATATGTTAAATGACATTGAGAAATATTTACATACATTTTTTTGTTGATAAGGTAGATAGGAAATGTAGGGATACAATCCAAGGGGCCTTCTTCAATCTCTGTACTCAATTCCATCTCATCTTCTTCTATCTTTGCGATATTCTAACTCTTGGACATTCAAAACCTTGCACCACCTAGTTCTCAATATCCTCTTGACATATCGATGGCTTCTCTTCAACCTCCTTATCCATATATGCAACATTCTCAATCAGAATACATTTTTGCTTATCCCGATGAAACATTTAGTTTATTTTACACCTTCTAAACTCTTTGTCAATAAGATAATACTTGGTAATCAAAGTTATCCTTGGAGTATTGGTTGCTTAGATCATATAATTAAAATAGATAGAATTATCAATTAAGAGAGTTTCTACATGTCTAGAATAGAACTCTCTATACTCCCTAAGCTTCCCATCAAGATCACTTAGTAGCTCATGCAAATCAAAAGGGGTATTAAGCATCTGCCTCATGTACATAAATTTGGATGAGTTTATTATCTTCCACAAGAAATAAAAAAATCTAGTCATAAGAATTATCCTCAAGCTCCTCTTGCTCCATTCCTTTAAGGGAAAACCTGTTCTTTGACATCCCTAAACACTACAAAAATAAAAATTATGGAAGTGTACCTCTTACTAGAAAAATAATTGCATAACTAGATTGTAAACCAAAAACCTAATCCATGATGTGTGAAACATAAATTTAGTAAGAGGCACTAGATAGGAATGCAACTTAGTTTATGTTTCATATAACAACATCCGAGTAGAGTGGCATTTAGCTGTGGCTGTGGCATAAACAATCCCATCCACTCCTTTTCTCTTGCAAATAGTGCAATTGGGGCTTATGAGGCCCCTTGGAAGCTTCCCTCCAAGGAAGCTTCCGAGGATTCAACGCCACGTGGGAGGAGGGCAAAAAGACAACGCTGGACGACGGTGTTTGATGGCTGGGCATGGACTGGGAATAGAGGCGATGCCGTCCTAGCCTTTGGCGGTGATCAATGCCTCATCCTCTCCCTCTCACAGTGTTCGGCTCCTCCTCAATGATGGCAGTTTGGTGGCTCAGGCGCAGTCCTCCCCTCAAGCATCAATGGAGCGCTCCCCCGTCCCTCTTCGTCCTCCTCGATTTAAATAGGGGAGGGGAGGGAGATGCTTCCCCTCCAACGTGTCATGAGGCATGGCCATAACACCCTGCGAGCTCCCACCGAGGAGCTTCCGCATGGTTTCTATTCCTCCCCCTCCAGCACGACTGTCGGCTGGGGGGGAATAAGGAAAAAAAAATTGCATTTATCGTCAAGAAATTAATAAAATTGCCTTAACATTATCCCCCTTTCCTATAAGGGGTAGTTCATACAAGGAAGGAGATTTAGAACTTTACACAATCAGAGTACTACTCTGTGGCATTATTACAAGGGTATACTGATGAATGAAGAGGTATTATTGTGTATGATGGGACATTGGGTATGTATAATGCATGGGCCTTATTGGGGAGTTATAAACATGAGTTTCTAACCCAAATATCTGGAGTAAATGCGGGCTGCAGACAGTGGACAACATGTTGTTTACTACAAGACCCTGCTGTTAGTAAATCTGTCATAACTTTCTGTGGGAGACTCCGAACGGGGTGTGCTATACATCAAAACGGAGCTCCCGAGAAGTACTTTCAGCCCATGTATGGTGTGCCTTGTTGTTCGTAGTGGTTAAAAAAAACTGCTTTAAAACAGAGTGTTGTCTGCAGTCTGTCTAGGGGAAAATAGGGCCATAATTAGCTAGATTTCAGTCAAAGCTGCTTCTAAAAGGTATGGGTGTTGAGATATCCAGCTCCACTCGTGATATGCCAGGGTGACCGTTGTGCATTTATGTCACCGACTTGTTAGTTGTGCAGATGCGTTTGGTACACTGCCCATGAATAATAGCTAGATGACAGCTATCCTTATCTACTCTAGTTCGTGGCTCAGTTAGTATGCCACCTTAGTTAGTTGAATTTGGTTGAGACCCATATATAGGGTTCTTCTATTTCTATGTACTAGAGTTCTTTTGGCTTACACAACTAAGAAGAGGAAAACTATTTTCAACCTCCACCTGTGTGTGTATTCCCCCATTGTGCAAGCAAGAAAGCTACAAGTGAGACTCTTTCCTTCTCTCTCACAATCTTGACAATGGGAACTCTTCCAAAACTGAAGCTGGCCTCCAAGAAGCTTCCTCAAGTGGTAAACCTTGCCACTTAATCAAGTATTCCATGATTGAGTGAGAGCAAAGCCTCTTTTCCCTTTGTCCTATGACTTTTTCAAGTATGTATTGAATGATGCCTTCTTCATCTATTGGTGGGAGTTCTTCAACATAGTCCATGGCTAAGCTAATGAAGGGCTTCAACTGACTCACATGGAAGACATTATGGATCTTTGTAGATGGGGGTAATGCCAATCGATATGCCAAGTCTCCCACTCTCTTGATAATCTGGTATGGTCCATAGAACTAGTGTGCCAACGTATTGCTAGACCCATCTTTAAGGGAGTCATATTGTGACTTAGGCACTTTCAAGAGCACTAAATCCCCATCTTGGAACTCCACATCCCATCTTTTTTCATCAGCATAAAGCTTCATTTGATCTTGGGATCTCTTCAAGTTAGCTTTACACTACTGAAGTAAGGCATGCATTCTCTCCAATTCTTCCTTGCTTTGTGGATTTATTTTATCATTGAATATCACCACAGGAAGGGGCACCTTGTAGCCATACAAGGCCTCGAAAGGTGAAACTCCAATGCTAGCATGTGTGGAGTTATTATAGGCAAACTTAGCCAAGTGCAACCATGAGTCCCAAGCATGCTCCACATCATGACAAAAATGCCTCAATTAAGTTTCCAGCCATTTGTTGACCCTTTCTGTCTGACCATCTGCCTATGGATGGTATGCAGTGGAAAGTGCTAACTGAGTGCCCATAGAGCTGAGAACTGCCTGCCAAAAGTTACTCATAAACTTAGCATCTCGGTCATGCATAATGACTTGTGGTAAGCCATGCAATTTGAAAACATATTCCATGAATTGGCTGGCTACTTGAGAAGCATTATACTGAGTCTTTGTGGGAATGAAATGGGCTACCTTTGTGAGTCTGTCCACAACTACATAGATGCTGTCCCAACCTTTCTTGGTCACCAGTAGGCCGGTGATGAAGTCCATAGTGATGTGTGTCCACTTGCCTTTAGACATAGGCAATGGCTGAAGTAGACCAACTGGTTTTAAGGTGTTGTTCTTGTTTTTCTGACAAGGCACGTAGCCCAAGACAAAGTCTTTCACATCTTTCCAAAGGCCCTTCCAGTAAAAGCTTTTAGCAATTTTGTCATAGGTCTTAAAGACTCCCAAATGACCAGCTATGGGAGCTTAATGCATCTCCTGCATGATTTTTTGCTTGAATGGGGAGGTATGAGGGATGGGAATTCAGCCATTATACCATAAAAGCCCATTTTTCAGCTGATACAAAGAGTTTTCCACACATTGTCCTTGCTGTAATTTTTGAAATGCATTGTTGAAATCAGCGTCTAGCAGGTAAGCCTCCTGAAGCTCATGTATCCAATCACTGTGTAATTCCATGATAGCAAAGACTTTACATGCCCACATTCTAGATAGGGAATCAGCCACTACATTGTCCTTCCCACGAGTGTGGGTGATGTCAAAGTCATAATTTTGTAAGGTGGCTACCCATCTCCTTTGCTTCGGAGTTAGATTTGACTGAGACAAGAAGTACTTGAGTACTCTATGGTTTCTTTTCACTCTAAATTGGCTGCCATACAAATAATGATGCCATTTCTTGATGGCATGAAGGATGGCTAGCATTTCCTGATCATAGACATTCATAACCCTCTCATTTTCAGCCAGCTTTTGGCTCTCAAATGTTTTGACCCCAAGTTCTTACAGCAAAACTGCACCAATTCCTCTCCCACTCGCATTGCACTGAATGGTGAATTCCCTAGAAAAATCAGGGCATACCAAGATAGGGGCTGAAGTAAGCAAATCTTTCAGCTGATTAAAGCTTCTATATGCCAATGCATCCCATAAAAATGCTTCTTTCTTCAGCCTATCAGTGAGAGAGGCTGCAATAGTGACATAGTGTCGAATGAATCTGCGGTAAAATGAAAAGAGACCCAAGAATCCTCTCAAGGAGGTAGTATTTGCAGGTGTGGGCCAATCTCTAACACACTGCATTTTCTTTGGGTTAGATCTAATGTTTGCTTCACTGACAATGTGTCCCAAGTACTCAACCTCAGTCTACATGAATGAACACTTTGTCTCCTTAGCAAAGAGTCTATGCTGTCTAACTATATCAAATATCTGCCTCATGTGCATAAGGTAAGCTTCCTTTAAGCGGCTATAAATGAGGATGTCATCGAAAAATACCAATACAAATTTGAATAAGAAAGGCTAAAGTATTTTGTTCATGAGGCTTTGAAATGTGGTTGGTGCATTAGTAAAACCAAAGGGTATGACTAAGAAGTGGTAGAGCCTACGATCGGTCCTAAATGCAGTCTTTATCTCATCCCCTTCATGCATGCGTATTTGATGGTAGCCAGATCTCAAATCAATCTTTGTGAAATACTTAGCTCCCTTCAACTCATCTAATAGGTCATCCACCCTAGGAATAGGGTATCTATTTTTGATAGTGATCTTATTCAGATCTCTGTAATCAATGCACATCCTGAAAGTGCCATCTTTCTTTTTGACCAGCAAGACAGGTGATGCAAAAGGGGATGAGCTAGGCTCAATGAATCCCATATCTACTAAATCTTTGACCTGCTTGGCCACCTCTTCTCTTTCACATTTGGATAGCCTATAAGGGGATTTATTGACAGGCTTAGAATGGGGCTCGAGATCAATGGGATGATCAACCACTCTCTTGGGAGGTAATGTTGTAGGTAGCTGAAACAAGTCACCATAATCTGCGAGTAGAGCCTTAAGGGGTGAATTATCCTGCATTGATATGTGTTTTCCTTGTTTAATTGCAGCACAAAAATCTGGGAGTGTTTCTTGAACTCTTTCTTGAGCTGCTTGGCTGTAATAAGCTGAAATTCACTGTTGTTTTTAATTCCCTGTAGGTGAACAAGCTGTCCAGCCCTGAAAAATGCATGTATAGCAATGAAAAATCCATGGAAATAGTGCCCAAAGTTTTCAGCCAATCGCAGCCCAACACAATGTCTATCGGCCCCATATTGAGTGCAATCAAATCCACTTTCTGTTCATAATTTTCAGCAAGCTTAAAAGGTACAGCTGGGCATACATGAGTACTAATTTCCTAACTCCCATTGGCCACTTGCACCCTCATTGGTTGCTGTAAATCAGAGACAAAACATTTCAGCCTGTCCATGAATGCTCTATTTATGAAACTGTGTGTGCTACCACTATCTACCAAGACAAATACGCCGGGGTCAAATGGGAAGGTGTCAGTTGGGTCAAAGAAATCTTCTTGCCCACATTCCTCTTCAACCTCATCATTTTCAGCCGTGATTGCAAAGGCACTAGCATCCTCATGATCCTCATCCCATTCATAAAAGACTAACATGCTATGTACCCTTTCTTTTGCATTCCTGTAAGAACATTTAGATGCATGCTCGGCTGTATACTTTTCCCCGCATTTAAAGAAAAGTCCTTTTTCTTTCCTCTCTTTGTAGAGGTCCATCGGGATAGAGTGCTAACCACCAAAAGCTGAGACACTTTTCCCCTTGTTGTCCCCTTGTCTATTTTCAGCTCTTCCTTGGTTTGCAGTCCTAAAATTACTGTTTTGCCTAGAGGCATTAAAGGTGGGGTATGTGGGGATCTTCGGGGTGCTGAATGGCATATTTCCACCACCATAACTTTCTCCAAATTGCTCGGGTCTTATAGCACTTCTTATGCTACCCAAAATGTGATTGCATAGGTCCTCTTTGCTGCCCAAACAGTGGCTGAGACACCCCTCTTTGCTGCCCATGCTGAAATGAAGCATCTCGGCAGTACTTACGAGAGTACCTCTTAGCCAACTCAATAGCTTTGAACAAATCTGATGGGCTTTGGGCTAAAACATCAGCCGAGAGTTGGGAATCCAAACCATAAATGTATTTCTGAAGCTTTACATCGTCTCACTAATGGACTCAACATACATTGTGAGATTGAGGATTTGGTTTGTGTAGTCACACACCGTCATCCCACATTCCTCTAAATCATACCATTGCCTTGCAAGCTTCTCCTTCTCAACCGGAGATACAAAGACTTGAATCATAAGGGCTTTGAATGCATCCCAAGTGTCAACAAGCTACTGATTTTCCCTCTTTATGTACCGCCACCACGTGTGGGCAAAGCCCTCTAAGTGTATCGTGGCAAAGTGTATCTTTTGATCATCATTTCTTGGCATTATGTCAAAGTAGACTTCAAGCTTCAAGAGCCATTCCTCTAATTCAGCTGGGGAGGATGACTGGCCATTGAACTTTGAGAAAATGATCTTGTATCTCAACTCCCTTTCATGGTTGGGGGGCTATCCCATATACCCAAAATGGGGCTAATCCATTGGGCTGCCAAGAAAAGACCCATTGTTTGAGTGATTCCTTCCAAAAGATGGCTGAGCATACATAGGTGGCATGGGTGCAGTCGGTGGCTGAGAATTACTTCTTATCCCATTGTTTGTGGGCTCTTCATGCCTTTGTGAGGGATCTCCTTGTTCAAAGCTGATGTTGGGAATGCCCATTCTTCCCAAAATACATTGGGTACTTGCATAGACTACATTTATCGATGGAATGGTTACTCTTTCAACTTGTATGCTTGGTCTATCATCTTTTTCCTTGCCTTTCATTTGGGACTCCGTCCACATTGAGAACTTGGTTGCAATTGCTTCCACGATAGAATTTGGTGCATCTCCGTCACCATTTGAGCTTGACCTTCCATTATTTCCCTATGCCTCTCCGCATGTCTAGTCTCGTGTGAGCTGAGGGTATGATTGAGTGCACTAAGACTTCCCATGGAGTGGGAGATGTCTTCCTCTTCAACCTCAAAGTTGGTTTCATCCCTCGGGGTGCATGCATCATTTATTTATTGCTGAACATCTTCATTTGCTTTGTTTTTCCCCCTGTTGCCCGCCATGTCTAGGTGCAGTCCCGTGAGACCACCTGTCACTGTTTTGGCTATAACTAGAGCTAAAAAACTCCGATTGAATTAATTTTTTGTTCAAAATGGAGGCAGCGATGCCTCTTCAAGATGAGAATATGCATATGTTCCCAGGTTTTATACAAAAAAATTTGTAATCAGAAATGTGGGACTGTTCTATGCAGTCTAGCACCCTATTCACACCTAGGAAAGGCCTGTTGTGGGCTGTAGGTACTTTGTATGCTCCAAGTGGGTATCGAAAACTTAAAGGAGTTCTTGGCAAGGCTTGAAGGTACTCTCCAAGGTCAGGAGCTCAATTCTTGGGAGTGGCAAATCCTCTGTAAATGCAAGCCATTTCTCCAGCACTCTAAACAATCACAAGAGGGCTGAAATTGGGTTCTCCTTCTATTGCACTGTGGGATTCACTGTTTGCTTGGCATCATGCATCACTTGAGCACCCTTTAGCATGTTTGGCATCACTTTAGCATTATTGAGCATGAGAATAAGCATTTCCATGACTGTATCAACAAGGTAGGCTCTCATACATGCATAATCACTGCCAATATTGCATACATGACTGCATAGGTGTATCCAATGATACATACATCCATCTTCAACCCAAGTAAGGCAATGCATTCCCATACATCACTGCATACATGGTTGCATGCATATCTAAGGGTACATTTGCTGAGGTACATCCGTACATACCATGCACACAAGAGTGTGTCATGTCATAGTCATCAAAATTCCATCATGCCAAGTCCATTTCTCAAATTTCCCAAGAAGTACATGCACCTGCAAACACGTTTTGGGCTCTGGATCACCGAGAGGTGGGAAAAGTTCCCCCCGAGCCAGGTTGTGCACCCCTTCAGGGTCTTTGATGGCAAGGGGGGTCACCCCTCTTTTGTCTTGCCACCTCGCTTGGCATCGGTCACCCGGAATATACATGGCAGACATTTATTAATTAAACACCCAACATGAGATGCATTTTAGAAATCGAAATTTTGGGCTTTTCATGAAGTGCATGGAATTGGAATGGGGAATAGGGATAGAGAGCTTAGTGACTCACTACCTACTCACCCTTATACAATGGATTTCTTAATCAATTCTTGGCTCAGCCAATTCACAAGAAGTCAAACGGTTATGGGTAAGCAAAAATATAATCTCAATGAAGCTTCAGCATGAGTAAAATCCATTCCAAAGCCATAAGATCAAAGGGGAATGACTGAGATTAATATTGAGCATGACCTACTTGGACTCATACACTCTCTCAAACAAGTGGATAGGATGCAACAAGAGGCTTAAATGGAGAGAATGAGAGCCAAGAATCGGTTACCTTGAGTAGTTTGAAGAAGAAGGCAGCCACTAATGCCACTTCAGTCCTTCATGAGAGCTCCAATTTGATCCCGCATGCTCCATAGCTCCAAAATAGTTGTGCTCCATCAAGAAAGGATGAAGTCAAGGTTGGGGAAGAAGGATTCTTCCATGGGGAAAGGGTATTGCTTGCATAGACTGATAACGGGGGTGATTTCTTCCAAATGAGCACTCCATAATGCCTTCTTGAAGCCTTCAAATCTTGAGAATGAGCTCCAATGTGGTTGTAGCTTGGGGGTAGGATGGCTCAGGACCTTCCCATGAAACAGCTCTTGCTGAAATTGAAGCTCTACTTCCATAACCATGGCTGCCCACAAGTGCATGTCTTCAAATCTTGCTTCTAATCTTCTTCCCGTTCTTCTTGATGGCTGAAATCTTGAGCTAGGCTTGAAGATGGACTCTCGGGACCAAGAAAAGACCAAAATCTTCAAGATTTTGGAGCTTGATGCCAAGCTTCCATGGCTGCCATGGACTGCACAAGACCAGGGTTTCTTGAGTGGGAAGAGGAGTCCAAGAAGCTGAGAAGGAAGCCTTCAATCTTGACCAAGGGACTTGCCAAGAGCTGGGAGTGAGACCTAGGGAGGAGAGGAGGGCTGGGGTGCTGTCCAGCAGGCTATGTAGCAGCTGATTTTTTGAGCCGCAAATTACGGGGCTGCTCCTGGAGGGTTGGGGATGACCACCACAGCTCAAGCCTGCTTGATTTGTGGCTCCTAAGCTTCAGAGATGGAAGGGGAAGAGCTGATGCTTGATGGAAGAAGGGGGAGGGCAAGATTTGGGCATGGTTTCCTCCATGGGAGCTTGTAGGAAGCTTGTGGAAGGAGGAGAGAGAAGACCCTCCTGAAAAGTAACCCAAACTAGACTTTCTTCTAACTTCTGTTACCACAGTTACTAAGAGTTTACCTTCAAAATGGGCCAAAAATGACCCACGAGCTGCCAAAGTCGGTCTTCCTCCCTCCAAAATTGGTCCAAGCCGCCATTAATGCTTGTGCTTGTAGTCCTTGTGATCCTAAAATCTTTGGGAACTCCCCTATTTCTCCCTGTAATGTGTACATGTGACTCAAATTTTCATGTAACTAGAAAATTGTAGCTGGGTAAAATGAGAGACTAATTGGGACCAAGAACCTAGGCTTTGATGATGCCAATTGTCAAGGAGAGGAACTGGGAGAGAGAAAGAGGAGAGAGAATACTACAGAGAAGAAGAAGAAGAAGAGCAGAAGAGAGAGAAAGACAGTTACGAGGAGAGAGAAATACTAGAAATAGAGAGAGAAAGACTAGAAGAGAGGGAAGGAAGACATGGAAGCTTGGAGAGCAAGGTGAAGGAGAAAGAAGACTTGTATATTTATCAGATAATGAAAAATTAAGTCTCTCTCACCTTATATACCAGCCAATGTAGCTAGTATTTCCCCATTATTAAATCCCCCTTTCTTACAAAATCTCCCCTAATGAGGTATTCCTAGTCTCATTGGTCTAGAGTACACACTCTTTACCTCCTAAAAGCCTTTTCGAGACCTCAAATCTCCCCTTGTAAGGTATTCTTGTTCACATGATCAAAAAATGAGTTTAGTTCTTTTATCGGTAAGCCCACAAGCTATTTTAACTGATAGACCTCAGAGGCAACAATTAGCTTCTTATATATATCCCATAGCTTTTCCCATAACGCGTACAAACTACCCATTACTTCCTTCACATTGAAGTAAAGTCACCTTGATAGTAATACCCTGATTGTGGACTTTTCCAAATGATTATTCTCATCCTAATTCTCAATAAACATATATTTGCGCTTAACCTCTTGAATCTTAATGGGCTTAACAAGAACATCCCAAATCTATTTCTTCCCATCTCAAAAATTTTCAGTATCCTATTTCTTAATCTTATATAGACTAGACTTTGATTTTGAGGCCATTACTTGTCACAATAGTAATATAAAAATCAAGAAAGTTATTCAAACTTTCCATGGCCACAATTTAGTAAAGTTTTGGCTATACATTGATAATATATTAAAATCTATAGAAAATGTATTATATAATTGGAATATGTTTGATTTTTTTAGGATTTTTTAAATTTAGGATAATGGTGTGATAATGTAATTATCTTCATTTTTAATGAGATCTTATACTTTCAAAGAATGTTAAAAATAAATAAATATCTTGTAGTTTAAATGTTTTTAAAAAATAAAGCTAAAATATGCTATAAAATAAGAAAAAATCACCTAAAACAAGACTTATATGATATAATGTAATTAGGGAGTTTTGTACATCACCAAATCTCCTAATCACACTATATCAAGTAAGTTTTTTTTTTGGGTGCTATTTAAGAAATATTTTAAAGCTAAAATTAGACTAAGAAATGAATAAAACTTGTAATATACGACGCATGATTATGTGGGTTGATGCACTATGAATGGGACTTGTAAGGTACGATGTGTGATTAAGGGGGTTGGTGCATTTTTAGGCCTATATTTAGCCTTAAAATATTTTTGAAATAACAAATGAGCTCTAAATTCTCCTTTTTAAGGCTTATTTTTAGCTTTAAATATTTTTAAATTAAAAATGAGCTTCAAAAATTTAAAAAAAACTTTTAAATTTTTAAAAGCATAAGAAATTTATTATTTTTCGGTATTTTTTTACAATTTTAAAATCTCATAAAAAAATAAAGCTCATAGCATTTTCACATAGTTGAATCTAGTAGTCACCATTACCTTGAAACTAAAAAATTCTAAAAAAATAAAACAACTTAAATCTAGTTAAAGTTTGAAAAAAAAAACACTTGTAAGATACGATGCGATCAGGAAGTTGGTGGCATCCAACAACCCCCCTTATCACCCCATATCAAAAATTTCTTATTCCTCATGGTTTTTTTAGATACTCTTAATTAGTACGACTTGATACAAAGATTATTAGATAGTTTAGAGTGTCACTTGATGGAAAGATCAATATAGATAGTTTAGAGTACCTTAAGCATAGTAAGGCTTGGAAATTATTTTGCTAGTCCTTTGCTATTTTTTCCACTTGTCATTATATAATTTGGATCCAAAAGGTAGTATGTTTTTTAAGAGATATTTTATTAGTATATCTTTACTACATGATTATTTTTTTAAGATCTCAAAAAATATATAAGAGGTATTGAATAGTTACATATTTTTTGGATAATATTTTTTTTTTGCCATTTCTTTGCTAATTATTTTATCAACTCACTAAATTATTTTAATTTATGAGAGACTATCAATTGTAATAGGAAAAATTGAAGGATATGTTGAATAATTATATATATTATCATAGGTTTCTTGTAAGAATTTTATTACTAATGACTTATTTATTCAACTCCATTGTCTTATCAAAAGTCCATATTATTGTATATAGGACTACTAATGATTTGTTTATCTAACTCGATTAACTTATCAAAAGTTCATGCTATTTCATGTAGCTAAGTTTTTATAACATCCTATAGTACTCTTTAAAAGGTTTTCAAAAAATAAACAAGATCATGAATGCTATAGAGTAAAGAAGATATACAATCGCAAGGATTATTTAGAGAAATATGTACAAGGATAAGGCATCAATAGTGTAGTGATGCTTTCAATCCTAAAATTACTTTGCATTACAATTAGGTTTTGACTCATCCCAAACATATCAACATCAAGATCAAATGTTATCCAAAGATTTATCTTTGTTTTTCTTTAGTTCTTGGTTTTGTGCATGTATGCTAAATAGGGACATTTGCTAAGGGAATAAGAAGAAGAGGAGAAAACACTTGTAATCATGATGATTAATAGAGTTGGGAGTGGATAATCTTGATGGATTCAGAGTCTTTGTCAAAGTAGGGTAAATCAAGTATTGGGTTTATAGATGCATGTTACAAAGTATAATGTGCATTGATAAGTATATAAGAGTTTATGTGTGTAGAGAATATAATACAAATGATGAGCTTCTTTTTCTCCTCTCTTCTCATCTTCTTTTTCTTGAACCTCTCACAAGACCCCGCGTCTTTCTGGGCCTATGCATGAATCCCGAGGAGTCCACCTATAAGAATTCATCTATATAACATGCATTCAAAGGATATTAAGAAATACTATTTCTTTACATGCTATAAGGCCTTAAGATGACCCGTTTTATGTTACAAAACTTATGGATTTTTTTCAAATTGTAGTTTTGAAACCCCTTTTATAAATATAATACTAAATATTTTGCTAAATATAATACCATTTCTTTTGAACTCATGTGGCATCTTACATGTTCTATAAGATAGATCCCTCGGAGCATAAATTTGCTCAACATTGTGCATGCCATTGAGGCTCCCAATGTTCTAGCATCTAGCACTTTATCTCCTTCTTGGATGACTCTTTTGTGGTGCACGAATTTTTCACCTTGGACCTCGACTTGAGGTGATGTATGGGGAACTGTATCTCCCTCAACTTCTACTTGGGCTTGAGCTATACATCCCTCATTCATTGGTTCTCCCAAGGTGCGATTGGTATCTGCTCCCTTTTGAGGACTTACAAGCCCATGGTCCTATGGTGGATTGGTTACTTTTAGAGTTAGATTGTGGCCTTTGATAATTTACCAACTTGTTTCCTAAGCGCTTTCTTAGTAGTTTTTTGAGTCCATGCCATTATTTGAACTACTAGCACCTACCTTAGCTCCAATATTAAATATAAGGAGAAAATGCCAAAGTAATAGACATTGGCTTGACAAAATGGATTCAATGGATCTTGGAAAATTTAAGACCACATGACACACATAAGGGTAGGCAAAAGCATGGAGAACCACTATCTGCAGAGCAAGGGGTCCAAGTAATACATGCATCAGGAAGATAGGCAAAAAGTATGACAATAAGAAGTGCAATATGGTGGACCAAAGAACCCCCTTCGGCATGGCATGGGGTCCAACTAACACATGCAATGTGAATATAAGCAAGAAATATAGTGGACAATTGAGCCTAAATTCTAAACCACATGGTGCGCAGAATGGTGGTTTCAGATAAGGAAGACCTTATTATGCATGTTGTTGGGCCTTTCTTCAACAAATAAAGAGAATGCATTCAAGAAATGTTAGATATGATCAATGCCCCACCCTCATTAGGTGCTACCAATGATCCATGGTGCTCAAAGTTGTAAGGCCCCCATTATGAGGAGAAGCCAAATGTGAGCTCGGACATTGGTTGAGTCCTGACTTGTATATCAGATGAGGTCTATGTGACCGGATGGTAAAAAGGTTAAGCCGGTGGGTCTAATCTTTGGGTTAGATAGAGTGGTTAAGCTGGTAGCAACTCGAGGCGCATTGCATCGAGTTGCAGTGTAAGGGAGTTAAAAGGGGCCCCTATTGTGGGGTCAGGGGGCCCCCGGCCCGATGGTAAAGGGAATATTCCCTGACCGACTAGTGGAGGCTCATATGATAGGTCGGTCAGCAGGCCGACCTAATGAGCTTTGCGGGCTATAAAAGCTAAACTCCTTCGCAGCCATCTCTCACTCATCTTTCACCCAGTCAGAGTTGTTGTTCCAGCTAGCCTTAAGCTCTTCACCTATCTTCTGTCTAGATCGCCATCTAAGCTTCACACAGTGGAAGCGCACGGGTGGACACAGCCATCTTTGTATCAGTTGTTTGGAGTTAAAGAATTTACTGATTCTCCTCTTATCTGTTGTGTACTCTCTATCTCTTTCTCAGATTCTGTTCGCTACGCCGTGTAATATTTTACATGGTATCAGAGCCCAGGGGGCTCTAGAGATCGGAGAGTGTGCAAGAGGCAAAGGCTTCAATAGTAAAGAGAAACTATATCGACTTCCGAAAGCGGTTTTAGCGCATCAGGAAGCGGTGCAAGAGGTGGTGTTGCTATACCGGCTATTCAAACACTGAGGATTCGTCCACCAACCTTCAGAGAAGGCAAGTTAGATGGTACAAACTACACCTTGTGGAAGTTCAAAATTACAACTATCCTTGATTCTTATGAGCTTCTGGAGACTGTGCTGGGACTAACGCAGACCACCGCCTACCCTCGACCCATAAAATCCTAGTGTGATGATTCCTCCGAATGCAGATCTTCTACGAGCTTGGAAACGAAGGAATGCAGATGCATTGTGTGCCTTAGTTACAAGTTGTTCTGACACTGTTTTGACTTTGATTCAGCATACAACCAAAGAGTCAGAGGCTTGGAATGTACTAAGGAGTCAGTATGAAACACGAAACCAAACAAGGATTCAAAACTTGGAGAATCAACTAGCAGCAAAGAAGTTTGCTAAAGGAGAGATGGTTGAAGCATTCATCACTCGGATTAAGAATCTGCGCGATCAGATGGCTGGCGCTGGGATACAAAAGACTAGCGAAGAGCTAGCTCGGAGGTGTCTTCGGATTTGTCCACAAAATTTTGATGGACTAGTAACTACCCTTCATACTCAGGTGAGACCTCAAGCTTTGACTTTTGAGGAGTTTTGTGCATTACTAATGGAGGAGGAGTTGAGGCTGAAAGCCTGAGAATGAAGCAACAATGGAGATGCTGCATTCTTTGCCAATGCAAAAGGCAAAGGTGTTTCCTCCACCAAAAATGATGGTGACAAAAAGAAGAAGGGCAGCAAGAAGAAGTTTCAAGGAGAGTGCTTCTACTGCAAGAAGAAAGGACATGCAATTGCAGATTCTCGTGTCAAGAAGGCAGATGAAAAGAATGGTACCCTTAAAAGTAAAGGGAAAGAGACAACCAATATGGCTGAAGCAGAGTTGGAATTATTCATGGTGACCATTGAGGAAGTGTGCTCCTTGATGCAAGAAGAATCTACCACTGACTCATGGGTGTTGGATAGTGGGGCCTCCCGTCACATGACCAACAAGAATGGTCTATACAGTTCTATGCAGCCTCTACAAGAATCCATCACTGTGACAGTTGGAAATGATGCTAAATACCCTACTGCAGGCACAAGTACTATTTCTTTTGTTGCTACAAATGGTGAAGTCAAAAAGCTTTCAAATGTGTTGTAAGTTCCCGAAATCAGGAGAAATTTCTTATCAGTTCTGCCATAACTGATCTTGGTCATGAAGTGAGGTTCAAGAAGACAGGTGCAGAAATTCTTGATAGTACTGGCACAATTGTTGGCAAAGGAGAAAGAAGGAACAACCTGTATGAGCTAAGTGCTCTTACAGCCACCGCTGGAGTGGGTACAAGTAAGCTTTGGCATGAAAGGTTTGGACACATCGGATTTGCAGTGTTGAAGGACATGCAAAAGCAACATATGGTTGCTCACCTACCTACAATAACTGAATTGAAGGAACCGTGTGAAGCTTGTATGATGGGCAAGCAACAGAGAAAGGCATTTCCACAAGAAAGCAAGAATAGAGCACAGGCTCCTCTAGAGTTGGTGCATGCTTACTTGTGTGGTAAGATGCCTACACAGGCCTTGGGAGGATCTTCTTATTTTATGTTGATTGTCGACGACTACACTAGGAAGATGTGGGTGTACTTCCTTCGTGATAAGGCTCAAGCTTTTGATAAGTTTAAAGAATGACTAAAACTTGTTGAGAATGAAACAGGGAAAAGTGTGAAGAAATTTAGAACAGATGGTGGTGGTGAGTTCAACTCAAAGGAGTTTGAATGCTTTTGCAAGAGCTAAGGGATCAAGCGTCAATTGATGACGCCTCACACACCTCAGCAGAACAGTGTTGTGGAACGCAGGAATCGCACCATTGTGGAGATGGCAAGATGCATGCTAAAGGGCAAGGGATTGCCTAACCATTTTTGGGCTGAAGCTGTTAATACTGCAGTCTACATTCTAAATCGGAGCTACACAAAGGATCTCAAGGGAAAAACACCCCATGAGGCTTACACTGGTAAGAAACCATGTGTCTCACATTTTAGAATTTTTGGATGTGAATGTTATGCACATGTTCTAGATGAGAAGAGAAACAAGTTACAACCAAAAAGCAGAAAATGTATCTTCTTGGGTTATAGTGATTAGCAAAAGGCTTACAAATTATATAACCAAGAGGCAAAGAAGATCATCGCGAGCCGTGATGTGGTGTTCAAGGAGGAGCCGTATACAGTGGAGGAGGAGAAGGCAAGTTCTTCCACTTTATCATCAAGCGAAGAAGTAGTCCATTATGAACTTGTCCCGAGAGCTGTCCCTATCCTTAAGGAGGAGGAAGCATCATCTTCAGATGTTGAGGAAAAAGTTCACCAACCTGACATCACCCCACCAGAAAAGCCATTGTCGCGCTGGGTGAAGCAGCTCTATGATCACAATAATCATATGCCTGCATCTATTGAGGAGAAGGCAAATGGACCAAGGAGGTCTCAGAGAATAAAGGAGCAAAGGAGAGCTTCTGCTCACATTGTCAATATGGCCTTGATGGTTGAGATTATGAGAGAAGTAAAGGAGCCAATTGACTTAGAAGAAGCACTTGCATATCCATCATGGAAGGGTGCTATGCAGGCAGAGTATGACAGCATAATGAAGAATGACACTTGGGAGCTAGTGGATCGACCAGCAAAGCGGAAGGTTATTGGCACCAAGTGGATCTGGAAGGTAAAGTACAAGGCTGACGGTACCTTAGAAAAGTACAAAGCTAGACTGGTTGCCCAAGGATTTTCACAAGTTGAAGGGTTTGATTTTCAAGAGTCATTTGCCCCAACTGCCAGAATGACCACTATTCGCACGGTACTTGTAGTGGCTGCCCACAAGAAGTAGCCAGTGTACCAAATGGATGTTAAGTCAGTGTTCTTAAATGGTGACCTCAAGGAGGAGGTGTACGTGGCTGAGCCACCAGGGTTTGAGGCCCCTCATTCTGAGAACAAAGTGTGTAAGCTGAAGAAGGCATTATATAGGCTGAAACAAGCCCCCAGAGCATGGTACCAGCGGATAGATAAGTTCTTTTTAAACCTAAACTTCAAAAGATGTGCCTCAGATGCTAACTTATATGTTTACAGGGATGGTAAAAAGTCTGTAGTGATTATCCTATATGTGGACAACCTTCTTATTACAGGTGACTATGAAGATATGATCAACCAAACTCGAAAGGCTTTGAGTTCCGAGTTTGAAATGACAGACTTGGGCTTGCTACACTATTGTTTGGGGATTGAAGTCTAGCAGGAGCCAGGAAAGATCTTCATCTCTCAAAAGAAGTATGCATGGGATATCTTGAAGGCATTTGACATGACCGAGTGCAAGGAGATAGCTACACCTATGGAGGTGAATGCAAAGTTATCCATCGAGGATACATCAGCACTAGTAGACATTGGGAGGTATACGAGGTTGGTCGGCAGTCTGATCTACTTGTGTAACACCAGACCAGATATCAGTTTTTCTGTTGGTGTTTTGAGCACGTTCTCAAACAAACCTCATGAGAGTCATTGGAAGGCTGGGATGCGGGTGCTCAGATACTTGAAGAAAACTCTTGACTATGGTATCACATACAGTTTCGAAACTTCTCTTGTGGGGAACTGTGACTCAGATTGGGCAGGAGACATTGATTCCCGGAAGTCAATTTCTGGTTATTGTTTCTCTTTGGGTTCAGGAATTTTCTCTTGGATTAGTAAGAAGCAACCAAAGTGGCATTGTCTTCTACCGAAGCAGAGTACAAGGCAGCTTGTTTTGCTGCATGTGAAGCCGTATGGTTGAGAAGGATTCTATGGCATATGGGAGTGCAGGATGAAGAACCAACTGTGCTGAGATGTGACAATCAGAGTTGCATCGCCATTTTCAAAAATCCAGTGTTTCATGCACGCACCAAACATATAGAGATCCAGTATCACTATGTGCGTGATTTGATGGAGGATGGGATAGTGGAACGGATCTACTGTCCAACAGAGGAGAATGGAGCAGATATCTTCACCAAAGCACTTACAAAGGATCTACTTCAAGTTCATCTTCAGAGACTCGACATTAGGTTGAGGAGATAGTTCACCTATGGGTGGACATTGAGGGGGGGTGTTAGATATGATCAATGCCCCACCCTCATTAGGTGCTACCAATGATCCATTGCTCAAAGTTGTAAGGCCCCCATTATGAGGAGAAGCCAAATGTGAGCCCGGACATTGGTTGAGTCCTGACTTGTATATCAGATGAGGTCTATGTGACCGTATGGTAAAAAGGTGACTGTTGTGGGTCTAATCTTTGGGTTAGACGGAGTGGTTAAGCTGGTAGCAACTCGAGGCGCATTGCATCGAGTTGTGGTGTAAGGGAGTTAAAAGGGGCCCCTATTCTGGGGTCCGGGGGCCCCTGGCCCGATGGTAAAGGGAATATTCCCTAGCTGACTAGTGGAGGCTCATATGGTAGGTGGTTAGCAGGCCGACCTAATGACCCTCGCGGGCTATAAAAGCTAAACCCCTTCGCAGCCATCTCTCACTCATCTTTCACCCAGTCAGAGTTGTTGTTCTAGCTAGCCTTAAGCTCTTCACCTATCTTCTGTCTAGATCGCCATCTAAGCTTCACACAGTGGAAGCGCACGGGTGGACAGAGCCATCTTTGTATCAGTTGTTTGGAGTTAAAGAATTTACTGATTCTCCTCTTATCTGTTGTGTACTCTCTATCTCTTTCTCAGATTCTGTTCGCTGCGCCGTGTAATATTTTACAAGAAATACTTGTAAAAATGATGATTCTGTGTCTTCCACAAATATGTACCTGGGTACACTTCAATCGTACATGGGCTTCAATAATAGCAACATGAATAGTTTACTTCAATACTAGATGGAAATTGTAGACCACAAATAGCAATTGCTTTAAAAAGATGAGGTGGGTAATATGCATATGTCAAGGACCACACATGCAACACAACATCAATCCACCATGTCTCAAACAGAGCAAAAATCAAATGTACCTTATTCCATGTGGACATGCATGCCTGAATTTTTGGATTGCTTGATGCACAGATCAGATGCTGTAAGTGTGCGTAGTGAGCGTCAGAAGGTCCCCAAGAACAAAAGAACTCTACTTTTTACACACAAATCAATGTAGAAAGCATGCATGACATGAACAAGAGACCAATTGGGTGCAATCTCCCCCCATGCCTTGTGTGAGTGCTCCACAAAGCATGTATTTCATATATTAATCATCTTCAAGCTCAAATAATAGCCCAAATTACAAAATAGCATGCTTTAGCTTTTGAGTTTGCTTTTGTGCCAAAGAGAAATAAAGCTAATGGGTAGGCGCCCAAGAAGTCAGGTGTACCCAAATACAATGTCCAAATACAAATATCTAAATTGTGCGCCCATGCGCATACAAAAATAATAAATAAATATCAAACGCCTTGATAAATAGGCACGACAAAATATAGGTGCCATGCCTAAGGTATGCGCCCATCAAAATATAGATGATAACTCGAATACACTCTATCCTCCAATGCTTTCCACTGCCACTGTTGCTATCTCTACACATCAACTGAAGCATTCACAATCGTTAGTAAAATAATACAATTAAACCGACAAAAGTGAATACCTAGTAGTCTTCTGCTAAATAAATCAATTGGTTAGAAATCAATCCTAACCTTAATTTATCATGAGTGCGCACTCTAAACTCATAAACATTTATTAATTTAAATATGTATTTTACGGAATCACCCGCTATGGAATCACCCATGTACACACTACATTAACAAAACACCCGAAAAGGATAGGCGTCCCCATCGACTTCTCGCACAAAGAATCCACTTTGTGTATGAGCCCCGGTAATAAAAGTTTACGGAATCCACCGTAAAACCTCACAAAATCCATCGTGAAATATGCCTCCTTGCATCATACCCCCGAGGTGGGATAGCAATTGTCCTCAATTGCTATTAGCTCAATGTGGAGCTAACAGAGTGGGAAAAGCATTTAAGTCTCTAGCGTGCATCCATTGGGCCTCTTCAACAGGATGGTTTTTAAACTTGACCAAATATCTAGAATATCTACGGCCAATTCTAGTGGTCATAAAGTCAGTATCTATAATAGTTTCAGGCTCAAGGATTTCAGACTCTTCATCTAGTAAAGGAGGGTTTTCATAGACAGGGTGTACATGTAATTGGCCTCTAAAGGGTTGTAATAAACTAATGTGAAAGGTGTTGTAAATTTTCCAATGTGGTGGTAGTTCTAGTTTAAATGCATTGTCATTGATTTTGTGTATGATTTTGAATGGTCCATAGAATCTAGATGCTAATTTCACAATTAGGTGTTTATCTACACTTTGTAATCTACGTTTTTCTATGCGTAACCAAACATAGCCATCAACTTTGAAATTCATGGCCTGTCTTTTCTTATTTTCTTGCTTTGTATATGATTGCTGGGCTTTGGCAATCATATCTTTAACTTCATAAAAAATAGTAGCATGCATGTTAGAAATATCATCAGCAGTCTGAATTTTATTTGATAATGATGCAACAGGTGTAGGCAATCTATAACTATAAATAACTTCAAATGGTGCTTTCTTTGTAGCTATATGTGGTGTATTGTTATATGCAAATTGAAGTAAATGTAGATGTGTATCCCATGTGTGTGGTTTAGAAATAATGTAAGCACGTAAAAGGTCTAAAATAGTATTGTTAGTAGCTTCTGTTTGTCCATTAGTTTCTGGATGAAATGCAAATAAAAAATCAATATTTGTTCCTAAATTAGCAAACAAAGTAATCCAAAAATTATTACAAAATCTAAAATCACAATTAGAAATAATAACTTTTGGTAAACCATGATTAGTAAACACAGTTTTCAAAAACAATTGAGCTACTTGAGATGCAGTTAAAGTTTTCTTGCATGGAATGAAATATGCTTATTTGCTAAACGTGTCTACAATAGTCCAAATCATATCATGGTTAGCTTTAGTGTTAGGTGAACCAGTAATAAAGTCCATAGAAATATGTTCCCATGGTCGTGATGGAATGGATAATGGCATTAGTAAACCACACTGTCTACCATGGTGTCTTTTAACTATTTGACAAACTAAACATTCAGAAACAAAGTTAGACACATCAGTGTCCATATGTGGCCAATAAAAATCTTCAGTCAATGTACGCAAACTAGATATAATACCTCTATGATCTTGATATGGAGGACCATGAATCTCATTCAAAACAAAAGATCTAAATGGAACTGTCACACATAATCTCTTTTCATAAAACATGAATCCATTATTGTAAGACAGTGAATCAATAGGAATCCAATTATTTGCAACTAATTTATTCCAATCAGCTTGAAAAGTAATATCCTGATGATAAGTATCTTTCATAGGAATAAGGGAATCAAATGATATGACACAAATATTATGAATTATCGGTCTTCTACTTAAAGCATCGGCTACAACATTCTCTTTTCCTAGTTGATATTGTATAAGGGGATGAAAACTTTGAATGAAAGTTTCCCATTTAATATGTCTGTCAGATATTTGGGGTTAACTAAAGAGATGTCTAATGCTTTGTTGGTTAGTTCTAATCATAAAATTAGATCCCTTTAAGTAATGTTTCCATTGACGTAAGGCTTGTACTATAGCTAGCAATTCTTTATCATGTGTAGAATATTTAAGTTCATATGGTTTCAGTTTACAGCTAGAAATATAGGCTATGGGATGATTATCTTGCATAAGGATGACTCCTATTCCAGATCCACTAGCATCAGTAACTACTAAAAAGAATGGTCTATTGAAATCAGGTAGTTGTAATACACGAGCATGGGTTAATGCATGTTTCAATAAATCAAAAGATTTTTGTTGATTATTAGTCTAGTTATAAACAATACCCTTCTTTAAAAGTTTAGTCAAAGGTAAAGCATGTAGTGAAAAATTTTGCACAAACTTTTTGTAAAAACTAGCAAGACCTAGAAAAGAACGTAACTCATGCATATTTTTGGGTATGGGCCAATTTAAAATTGCTTCTATCTTTTTAGGGTCAACCTTAATACCTTCTGATGAAACAATATGACCTAGATATTCAATTTTTGTTTGAAAGAATTCACCCTTTTCTGGATTAACATACAATTGATTATCTTTTAACAACTTGAAAACTAAAGACAGATGTTCATAATGCTCATTATCATTTTTACTGAATACTAATATATCATCAAAGAATACTATAACACAATGCTGATATTTCAGAAATATGCGATTCATCATTCGACTAAATGTAGCTGATGCATTAGTTAGACCGAAAGGCATCACTAGAAATTCATAATGTCCAAATTATGTTCTAAATGTAGTTTTGAATATATCAGATTTATCCAATCTCACTTGATGATAACCAGATTTAAGATTTATCTTACTGAATATGGCAGAACCTTGTAGTTTATCCATAAGATCATCTATCCTAGGAATTGGATATCTATTATTAATATTATTTTTATTTAGGGCATGATAATCAATGCACATGCGATAAGTATTATTATTCTTCTTTACTAATAAAACAGGTGCACCAAATGGAGAACTACTAGGTCTAATTAATCCTCTGTTAAGCAATTCTTCTATTTGATTTTGAATTTCTTTTTTTTCAATTTGGTTATGCCTATATGGTGCTTTACATAGTGGTTGTGTACCAGGAATTAAATCTATTTTGTGATTTTCAGGTCGTAAAGGTGGTAATCCAAGTGGTAAATCATCAGCAAAACAATCTTTAAATTGAGCAAGAAATTGTTTATGCCTAAGATGCATATGTTTTTCTTTAGCTTGAAGTTCATTCACCCAAATTAAATAAGATTTGCTACTTTTACATAAGGCACATTTAGCTTGGGTATGAGTTAACAGTGGAAAATTATTGGAGGCATGCATACCATACAATGTAATTTGTTTTCCTTGAAAATAAATTTTAATTGAATGAGTAGAATAATCTATGTCAGGATTATACTGATGACGCCAAGGCATTCCAAAGATAATATCATTAGACTGCAAAGGTACAACTAGGAAATTTCTTCGTTCAGTATATTCACCAATTTTAATTTCTAAGTTATGCACTTCTTGTGTTCCATTATATCTCGTGCCTAAGAATGCTGCTTTAATGCGATAATGTGTAGAAATAGTTTGTAAATTCAATTCTTTCACTAACTTTTCAAAAATAAAATCATGTGTGCTACCATCATCATGTAAAATAATCTTTTCTTTACGATGCACTAAACATTTCATTGTTAACAAAGAATGTGAAGTTGGCATACCTAGCAAAGTGTCTGAGGTAGTACCAATATCGTCATCATCTTTGTAAAGTCAGGCATTTCCTCACGTTCTTCTTCTTCCATTTCTCCAAGATAATTGATATGGACATGTGGCTTTTTCGATTGGCAATTGGCTGCTAGATGTCTAGGTTGATGGCATTTGTAACAAACTATGGGTTTGGCTTTAGATACATTGTTGGTATTGGCATGAAGTCTAGGGATATTAGGATTTGGCTGTGAGGATGGCTTAGGGTTTTCATTGGTATTTGATGGCAAAGCATGTGGTTGTGTCCAAGACTTACGAAATGAAGATGGAAGAAAATGACTTTGATTGAATCTTCTAAAATTTGAATTGAATTGCTTGGAACCATAGTTACCATTTGCTCAAAATTGTTGTGGACGCTTGTCTCTTCCTCGAATCTTGTCTTCAGTGTCATGAGCCAAAGAAATTGCATCTTCAAGGGTTGTTGGCTTAAACATATTGACTTCAGCATAGTAATGTCCAAGTAGGCCAGACATAAACTTGTGTTTGTGAGTCGCTTCAGGTACATCTTCGAGCATTCGGAGTTGCAGTAGGGCATTCCAAAAATGTTCAATGTATTGGGAAATAGGCTCACGATCTCTTTGCTATAGAAGATCCCATTGCTTTATGGCTTTTTCATGGAATTAAGGAGGAAGGAAATTCTGCAAAAACTTCTTTTGGAAACTCTCCCAGGTAGTGGGACAATCAATGCTCTTCCGAACCATAGTCCACCATAAAGATGCTCGATCGACTAAATGATTAGTGACACATTTAATTTTGTTTTTCTCAGCATATGTCTCTTCATGAAAGTAATCATCAAACTGACTGATAAATGCAAGTATAGTCTTTCCATCTTGAGATCCATTGAAAGTACGAAATTTGAAGTTTCTTTTACTTATCTTTGTTTCTTTGCGAATGGATTGAGCTTTGAGTGTCGCATCGATGGTACGTCGTATAAGATCTTCGGGTTACGGTCCATCTTTGTCGGTGGTAGATCGTTGCAAATTGGCCAATTGAACTTGCAAAGCTTGTCGGGCTATTTGTTCTTCATCAAGCTGCATCATAATCAAATCCAATTTTTGTTCCATCGTAGGTTCGGGTAAATCACCTTCAACCATTAAATCGTTATGTTTTGTTCCATCATCGTGTAAAATCCAAAAGACCTCACACTCTCGAAATCTTATTAGCGGGATGAGCGTAGCTCAAAGTCAGGTATACAAGGCTTATATATTTTTGTTTGGCTTTTATGGTCTTCTTCTTTTGCAATTCCGGTATTCGTTGTCTTTGTAGAAGTTGCATATAATCTTCGTATGACCTACTATGAACTTCTGCGTTTGCTGAAACTGGTTCAGCAAGTCTGCAAATAGGAACAGGGTCTTCTAGAGAGCAATAAACGGTTTATGTGCTTCTGCGCAAGAACAACCTTTATGGGAATGGTTGAAGTAAGTCTGTTTTGATCCTCTATGACTTACAGAACTTGCAGGAGTAATAGAGCTTGCAGAACTTAGTAGACTTGAGAATTTTAAAGCTTATGTAACTAAGCTTATGATCTGACTATCAATGATTTAGGGGGGCATTTTTCACGCCGCCGTTGCTGACGTCGACATGCCGCGTTACCAGACAAAGAAATTTGGGCCTCTTAAGCTTTTAAATAAGCTTATTAACCTTTGACTTTGAGCTTTAAAGCTTTTGGATATGGAAGAAGCTTACTGTTCTCTGTTGAAAAATGACTTGAAGAAGGAGATGTATATGTGGTCCTCTGCCTCCTCAGGCCGGTCCTTCGCGATCAGATGCTGTAGATAGGGGTTCTTGACCACAAGGAAGTCATCGGTATCGACCATTCTTGATGAAACCAATTGTAGAGCTGGATCATTCCAGGAGCTCTACCTTTGCGCAAGATGATAAGCAATTGGAAGATCTCGATCTCAGCTTCGCTCTGATACCACTAGTGCACAGATCAGATGCCGTAAGCGCGCGTAGTGAGTATCAAAAGGTCCCCAAGAACAAAAGAACTCTACTTTTTGCACACAAATCAATGTAGAAAGCATGCACGACATGAACAAGAGACCAATTGGGTGCAATCTCCCCCCATGCCTTGTGTGAGTGCTCCACAAAGCATGTATTTCATATATTAATCATCTTCAAGCTCAAATAATAGCCCAAATTACAAAATAGCATGCTTTAGCTTTTGAGTTTGCTTTTGTGCCAAAGAGAAATAAAGCTAATAGGCAGGCGCCCAAGAAGTCAGGTGTACCAAAATACAATGTCCAAATACAAATATCTAAATCGTGCGCCCATGCACATACAAAAATAATAAATAAATATCAAACGCCTTGATAAATAGGCACGACAAAATATAGGTGCCATGCCTAAGGTATGTGCCCATCAAAATATAGATGATAACTCGAATACACGCTATCCTCCAATGCTTTCCATTGGCACCGCTGCTATCTCTACACATCAACTGAAGCATTCACAATCGTTAATAAAATAATACAATTAAACTGACAAAAGTGAATACCTAGCAGTCTTCGGCTAAATAAATCAATTGGTTAGAAATCAATCCTAACCTTAATTTATCACGAGTGCGCACTCTAAACTCATAAATGTTTATTAATTTAAATATGTATTTTGCGGAATCACCTGTGGAATCACCCATGTACACACTAAATTAACAAAATGCTCGAAAAGGATAGGCGTCCCCATCGACTTCTCGCACAAAGAATCCACTTTGTGTATGAGCCCCGGTAATAAAAGTTTACGGAATCCACCGTAAAACCTCACGGAATCCATCGTGGCACGGAATCCACCGTGAAATATGCCTCCTGGCATCATTGCTACATGGTCATGGGTAAATGTTTTTATTTTTTTGATTTACCATGTGACAAGCATACAATTAGCCTTGGCATACCGTTCTCTATGTGGCACTCATCTCATGTTTTATAAAAATAGTTTGATTGATGATGTCATCATGATGATGACATATTATGAATACAAAGACATTCTATGACATGCTACATTTTTCAACTAGCATCCAAATGCCCATTAGAGGAAATACATTAACTAGTGCCCAAAATCCTTTGGTAGGGATTTATGCATGTCTACTACACAACACATAACTACTATCAACTTTCTTATAGTTGGATCATGTACTAGTTCATGGTAACATTTGTTTGCTTTGTGCTATTTTATATTTCTCCCCAAGTATTTTAATTCTCTCCCATTGGCTCACATTGCACATAGATATTGTCTTTGGCTCATGTCACATTGTGTCATCACCTTTGTCTCATGCCACACTCAGACTGCACCATGGGTATCATAGATATATGAGAACATGGGAATGCTTTTCATCGTAGTGTGGGGCCTAGGTTATTATCAATATATATTTTTTGTTAGAAAAATTAGAGTGTATATATATATATATAAAGATAATTTTATGCTTTACAAGGTGAGATCACCAAATTCTCACTTTATAGAGAAAATAGTAATGGGGTAATATTAGATGCACCATGGATTTTGCTACATTCCTCATGTGTTAGTGAGTATCCTAGGCAATTTAAAGGTCTTCTGCTACAACTATTCTTTTCTTATTTTCTTTGAAAGGTCTAAGAGATGATGGAGGGTTGGGCTCTACATCAATTTTAGCTTTTAGCTCATAGCCTTCGTGCTATCCATTTGTTGTTTAACTTCTTCACTTTTCCCTTTTCCCTTACACTATCATTCTTTAATCAACTTTTCATGTTGTTGAAGTTCAAGTCCTCCTCTTGAGAGACCTACTACAACCACATCAAACATGGATCCTCTTTGATGTTATCAAATTGGCACGTATTCCTATAAATCTAGATATTCCATAGATAAAGCCATTACATCTAGTTCCAAATTTCTTGAGGAATCACATAAATTTCTCCTAGTAGGAAGTATATCGGGTATATAGTAGAGCCTTTGGGCATAGCTAGAGTGGGAGAAGATTGGTTTGATCATGCTGAAAAGCATTGCCCTAGGGCTCCAGCATATGTGGATGGAGTATTAGTGGAGCACGCTATTGTGGACATTGGATCCTCCATCAATATCATAAGTTTAGACTTGATGGAGTGGCTAGGTCTCGAAATTCAAAAAGACGGCTCCATGCTTCTTAGGATGGCGGATGATAGTCTAAGACAAATAGTCCATGTCGAGTAGATAGCCCATTACATATACTCATTTTCTAGCATAACAATCCATCTTACTTGGCTAATGACCTATGTGATTATGCTTAGTTCTATGCTCCAAAAGGGTTTCGGTTGGATACCTTTCTCAACTGGAACCCTAACAACTATCAATCTTTCTTGGCTAATGAATTATGTGATTGTGCTTGTTGCCTATTCCAAAAGTTTTCAATCAAACACCTTTATCAACCGAGACCCTATGATGTGCCAAGGGAAATCACCAAGTATAAAAATGTTCTTTACACGATTTTAAAAGAATGTAATATTAAAAAGGATAGTCTTACAAATAAACATTCACATAAGGAAATATTTTAAAACATATAAATTTATTCATATAAGTAGCATTTATATTCCATATGTGTATTTTTTACATAAGGATATTATTAGTTCATAAAACTAGCTAGGATTTTCTTACTAAAAAGGGGTCTCAAATAATGTCTTCCACTTATATAATGATGGAGTTGTCAGTTGTAGACGATAGAAGTGCTTAGATGTGATGGGAGTCAAGAGTATATGCAAGGAACATTAGAGCTCTTGTAATGTTCATGAACATTGCATAAGTAGGGCATCCAAAAAAAGCATGGGGTATGGAGATATTTAGCAACATGAGCATTATAGTTGTGTAGTTGAATAGTACCCACATGCTCTTCAACATCTCGACAAGTTGATTTGACATGTGTATGAAATGGCCCCTAAGAGTTGCACCACTCATAAGTTCATGACTTGAGCTAAGAATGTGATTCAACATGGAGTGCAGTAGCCACATGTAGGTGGAGTTGATAGGGGACCCGAAGCTTGATGTGCTACGTAGATGAGAGGGAAACCAAAATCAGAGGAGAGAGAGACAATTTGATTCTCAAAAAACTTCCATGTTTGTAAAGACAATAGAGTAAATCCACCAGCTAAGGTTCCTTGTTTTGTGGGGTTAAGGTTTAGAGTCATTAGACACACGTAGGTCAATGGCCACTTTTGTAACTTGTGTAATCAATTGACCTATGCATGTTTTGTCCCTAATGCCCCTTTTCATTATTCATAGCTACAACCTTCTTTCTCCCTAATTAAATGAGATTCAAATGCATACTTTTTCATACCCTTCTTTCTCTCTCAAATATGAGTGCATGTGCATGCACAAACACACACACACACACACACACACACACACTCTCTCTCTCTCTCTCTCTCTCTCTCTCTCTCTCTCTCTCTCTCTCTCTCTCTCTCTCTCTCTCTCTCTCCATCAAGTCTGAAGTTACCATGGCATCTCTATCACTCTCCCATCATTCATGCACCAAGCCACCTAAAGTTTCAAACCTCTATAAAGCGTAAAGCTTTGATTTGCAACGTGAGATCATCCCCTTGAGCCATCCTCTCTCTCTCTCTCTCTCTCTCTGTTTCTCTCTCTCTCTCTCTCTCTCTCTCTCTCTCTCTCTCTCTCTCTCTCTCTCTCTCTCTAAAATGTGTATATCCTCCCCTCCTCTCCCTACACAAATTGCTTTATAAAATGTGTGAAATGCTTTGTGTGCTAATGACTGCCTCAAATTTTAGATTAAATTTGAATGTTTCTAAAGTTCTTTTTGTAAATTTCAAATCTAGTTATTCATAGTAGAAGATGCTCTAACATTATTTGGTAGACTAGCACTATAATCCAACCAGATCTTTTCCAGTCAACTTGCAAAAGAGACCATGTTAGTGAAGATGACTTACCTCTAATATTTGAAGGGATTATTGTTAAACATGCCAAAGTTAATGCAGTTGCCTATGTAGCGATGACAACACATATACCTTAGTGTTGTATTGATAAGGTCATCTAGTCAACTAGACTTAGATTTGGTTTATTGCATGTGCTTTTTTTATTCTACAACTTCCAAATCTACATTTTTGGATATATTAAATTATTTATGATTGTTCCCACAAGTTGTTCTTAGAGGTGAAATTACTAAAGTGTTTTCACAGTGGTAGATAGAAGTGAGAGTGTTGGAAGTTGTACATCTTCAGACTTTAGTAATCCCTCAAAGGTGGTGCTCATTGTCAGCTATGAAATTGCATGTGAAACACTAAATGTGATGTAATGATACTGTGTTGTATAGTCCTACAACACATAAGTGTTAAGAAATGTTGAGGATGATATGATTCCTTATATAACTTTGATACATGTTGAAGATGTTGATGGACTTGAGGAATTCAGTATACCAGATAAAGTATAGTAACGCATCTTGATATGAGAAATGCTAAAGAAATTTTCTCAGGTAGGTGATTGTGTATAAACCTAAGTATCACGTGTGTTCAAGGTATGTTTTATATACCCCTATGTAACCATTCTGTAAAATTTTATTGACCCTTATGTGACTTTTTAGCAATATTTATAAATCCCTTATTATGAAATTATTTTTTAAAGTAAAGATTTTGGTAGATCCTTATGTAATAGATACAAGATACTATAATGTAGATTTGATCACAAAGAAACTCTCAAGGGTTTATAAAAATATATCGGTAGTTCTAGTGAATATGAAAATATCATTGTAATATATGCTATCCAAAGGTAGATTTTGAGTTTTTATCAATAAAACTAAGATTTTAAAATAATTTCTAGATAGATACATTAGGTATATAGCTATAGCATGCGATTATTAACCTAGAGCTAGTTAGAAAAGGGTATTCACATTAGTATCTTTTCTACTAGCATTGCCTAAAGCTTGTAAGCTATGATGCACAATTACTAGGAAGCTAGAGCTTAACCCTAGCCTAGAGTCAGTCTTACAGGTCTTTAATAAAGATTATACAAAAATAAACATTTTGACCATCCTATTACTATCTTTGGGCTCTCTTACATTGCAATATTGATCTTGGTATTGCATTATTGTGGTGGTAGCATCATATGTCATTATATCTTTTGTATCTAGTTCATCTCAAAATATCCTCTCCACTATTCTTACAAACTAGATCAAAGGTATATATGTCACATACACACATGCATGTGCATATGTATATACACGCATTCTTGGAGATGTCAAGAAATAAATGCTACTCAGTTTGTAATTCAAGCAATACAGTGAATATAAGCTTAAATTGTAATTGAAGGAGGTAAGTACATTAAAAGGAAAATCATGTTGTGTGTCTATAAACTACAAGTAAAATTCAAAATAATCCACATGATGATTCAATAAGAAATATCCTTATTGATTTTTTCATTAATATAAAACATATTTTGTGTTTGTTTATAAAGTAGCTATAGATATACAAAAATGTGAATATAAAAATTCACATAATGCTTTAATAAAAACATATGATTATTGATTTATACATTTATACAATACTTATTTTGTATTCCTTAACAAAGTAGATATAGATATACAAAAATGTGATATACAAAATTTTTCCTCAGTCCATAAGTGTATTCCACTTAGCACCTCAACATTTTCAAAGTTAGAGTCCATGCTCATTCCCACATGTATAGATGCATCACCATAATCCATTGGTCACATTCTTGATGTAGAGGGACTATTATAAAACATTAACATAAAGGAAAATGCCAAAAGATCAATCTATAAGATTTTTTCGTTCACTCAATTTACATAGCAGATAATACTAAAAGAGAATAAAAATTACATTATTTTACCTATCCTTAATGGTCCTTTACAAATTCATTGAAGATTTTTCAATCATTTTCATCAAGCTCATATTTGTTATTGTCATCATAATCAAACATGAGGTTTGCAAAGGCAATGATAGTTTCAATATCTATCATATCAAGGTTTGTCAAATCATATGTAAAACTCCATGTTTACTTGGACTTTTGATACCATCCAAGTTGAACCTCCACTCTTGGGCCTATCTAGGAGGCTAAACCCTCTCTTGTATTCCATGTAGGAGGCACCAACTTTTCTTCTCATCTTATGAACTCATACCAAGTACCAACCACTTTGGCTTTTGTTTTTTCTGATACTTTTTGAAGATCTTGTCAATGGCATTGTGATATTTCCATTGTTGTTCTCTTGTTGGAAAAACACAATACAATTTGAACCAATGCCAAATAGATTGTCATTTTTTTGAGTATGATGTTTCTCCTCCGTACTATAGTATACTCCTTGTCGCACCCTTGTAAGCCTATCTTTGAACAATGTGATATTACCATTAAGTTTACTTAAAAAGAAAACTATTATTGTTAAGCTCCACTACTAGATTTACTTTGTCCTTTTCATCTAGCAAAGAATCTACCAGATGTCTTATTTCACTCGTAGATACATCCTCCTTTGAATCCACTCCATTATTTGTAAGACTTGAAAATTCCTCATCCTATAGGAGAATCTTCGAAATTTGAACTAGCATAAGTTTAAAAAAAACCTTTGGACCAATGATCCAAACAAAATTGCTTATCCTCTTTACCCTTTTTTGGGTTCATTTGTAAATGCTCACAAATGTGGTGAGCACTTTGTAATCCTCTTTTTGAGAAATCAATGATCTTCTTATCACTTCAAACACATTTGTAATCACTTAAATTTTCTTCTTCAAAAGTCTCTTTCAGATTCAAATATCTCCATACATATTTCTATTTCTTATGGGCACTTGTAAATTTTAAACTATTCTCCTTGCATTCAAAATAAGAAAACCTTTTCAATATCCCTATATTTTATAGCATGTCCATAAAATCATATGTGTGCTCTTGCCCAAACATGCTCCCAACTTTGCCAAAGAAGATTTCGACTGCATTAGATCCAGTCAAATGTATTGGGAAGTGTAACATGTCCACTAGAATCATCCAGGACACGTCTTGGCAGTCCATTGGAAAGGATGTCTAGAAAGCTTCCCCCGGCACTCCCATGGAATGTTACGGGATTTGCGATATAAGGCTTTCCGCATCTGCCATGTAGCGGAAGTATTCCGGCCATTCCCACTTAGGATTGACCTGAACTAGGGTTTTCCTTATTGGTCATTTCCTAACAGCAACTAGCATCGGACCCAAGCAAACTACTTTACGCAGAAACGCCATGTCCGAAGCGGATTCACGCTGCACTTGGTTCAAGGAGAAGGGAAACGAGAGGGATGAAAAGCTCAACCTCTCTGCCATAAGGCACAGTCCCATTCCGTTTCCCTAAAACAACATAAATCAGGTTAATACATAACTCTAGGTCAACGCTTTTGTTGTTCATGTCCTTTGACGATCATCCCGCTGTTCTTCGTGATTTGAGAAAAGTTCCCGGCCAACCGGGACCACCCAACCGTAGGACGGACCCATGGCCCATCCTCCTCACTTTCCTCAAGTTGTTTTAGTTATGTAATTATCTAACACATTAGTTGGACATGCAACAACCAGCTTCTTTAATTAACTCGTTAAGCACTGGTTCCTTCACGTAATCTTATCACTTGACATAGAAAAAAAATATCAGACAAGTTCTTTATTAATAGGTCATCATATTTAACTTTGAAATACAAGAGTTCTGCTCGTAGGCTTATCCACAATCCGCCCGAAGGCTATCTAGCAATCCACAGGGATCACTATTCGAAGTTTCCGCCCGAAAACTAGTATGCGGGCCTCAAGATCCAATCTCGAGTCACGTTAGCCTCTTGTGCAGGACCCAGAAGGCGAGGGATTTACAGCTAGAGCCCCCCTGGCAGCCAAGCGTCCTCCTGCTCCAAGTAGCGCTCAACAGAGAGACCTCTCGTGGTGGGTTCGGTCCACATTCCCGGCACGGTCAACAACCTCCTTGGTTAGGGTTAGGCAGGAAGTCGTGGGTAATTGAAGCTGCCTCTCCCTTCAGGCCTTCAACCTGAAGTATAGGTATTCATTTATTTTGTAATTCATTGGTCAACAAGTCAAATAGTGCTCTAAAATCTCTAGTAAGAACAAACATTTCCATTGATCGATTTTGTTGTTAGCAAACTGCTAAGGAAGGAATCCTTCCTTTCGAATGCATCCAGCACTCGATCCGGGGTGTCTTGCAACTTGGCAAGATCCCTTATATTCTAGGTTAGCGCGTACCCTATTAGCCCAACTTGGTCAAACCTTAAAGGTCATTGGGTACTTCAGTTTCTGGTTTAATCTCCAATTAAACTTCCTTACCCAAGGAGGATATCAAAGTACACATCCTCTTGCAAGATAACTCTGCATAAGGATCCGCCATCCTCGTTGCAAGAATTTGGCCTTCCTTCTTGTGATCCAATCACAAGACCATATGACTTCGTACTTGTTGTACAAGTGCCGCATCGTACTATGCAATAATGGAATCACGAATCAATCTGTTTCCGGTTCTTTAAGCTGACGTTGTTAGACCTAGGGTTTCCTAGCTTCATTCTTGTAAGAATCTCAAGGACAAACCCGAGTTCCTTTTTCGATTACAATTTACTGACCCTACATTCAGGGAATGTGGACAAGTATTTAAGGTATAGACGTTTCTTGGAATTTTAACTTATTCCCAACAAATATTTCGCAGCATTTTAATTTGGTTAACTCGAGAATGTAATTTCGAGCTTACTTTTGTATGATTTGTTATCTACGTGTCAATTGACTTTTCAATCTTATACTTCATCAATTTGAGGTTAGGTTAAATCCAACTAATCTTCCCTTTTCCTTGAGAACAAACTCATGCTAAATAAACAACCTTTTCCTTGCTAAGTTATGCAGTTAACAATGATCATTTCATAGAGTTTATGCATCATAAGAGTCCTTTCATGATTTGCATTTTCCATGCATAAAGCTATTTGAAAAAAAAATTACACTTATACTTGATCTATTTTGCATGTTCCATTGAAGTAAATTCCTTCGTCGTGAACAACTAGGACAAAATATATCCTATCCCTAACAATTCATCTTGCATGATTGAATTACAATGATATAAAATTAAGAAGAAAAAACCTGGGTTTGGGGTAAGATATCCACATGGATACCAAGATATGATCCTCCCGCAGCTAGCTACTCCTTGGACTTTCTTAGGAGGCATCGCAATTGTAGTTCTTCGAATGTGGAAGTAGCTTTACACTCCTTTTCGGAATTCCACCGTCGCTCCCTTGCACGTCAATACTCTTCTTCTCTTTTTTGAGTAGGGGAAAAACCAAGTCCCAAGGGTATTTTGGAAAGGCAAGGAACCGTTAAGGGTTTAACCATGAGGAGGGGGTAATAAGGCCTTTAAGGTCTTAGTTCTTTTGGGGGGGAAAGGCTTACAAAGCCCAAGAAAAAGGCCCTATAGGGGTTTACACACGGGGGGGGGGGGGGGGGGGGGTAGGGGGAGTAACAAGCCCAAAAGGAAGGGGCTTAAGGGTTAAATACGAGGGAAGAAAGTTTTAAATTACGGGGTTCCAACACCCATGGGATGAGGGGGCTTAAAACACGAGGGGGAAAGGGTGTGTGTGTGTGGTTCCAAAAGGCATAAGAAGGGGCCTTGGGAGATTTTTGGATACGGGAGTGAAAGGTATAGGAAGGGGGGCATGGAGGGATTTTAGGATACGAGGGGGGGGGGATGTGTGGACACGGGGGTGAGAAGGACTTAGGGTTTTTAAAACCCAGGGGGGGAAAGATAAAAGGAAACACAAGGGGGTGAAGGGAACACAAGGGGGTGAAAGGGGCTTAGGAGGATTTAAAAACCCGAGGGTGAAAGGCTGAAAGGGGGAAAGGGTGAAAGGGGGGGCTTCAGCCCAAGAGTATTCAGCATACATTTACTGTTATAAACTGTGTATTTCCAACCCCAAAATCAGGCCGAAATCATAGCATTACATGTAGCTTCAATCCCCCAATCAATCGGGATGCAAGATGACACAGATGAGGGCGATCAGCGCCTCCTCATGCTCCCACGGCAGACTCAGGTGGCAATTTGCCCTCCCTTACCCAGCAACATCAGGCCCTGGCCTCTTCTTACCCTATGGTGGCACACGGCATGGCGATGTCGTCAAGATCTCCCTCCCTCCCTATTTTTGCACCAGCCCCCTCAATTTAAATAGGGGAAGGGAGGGGGATCCTCCCTCCCGACGTGGCGAGAGGCATGGCCTTGAGGATATGCAAGCTCCAATGAGGAGCTTGCTGTCCTTTCTAAATCCCTCTCCCCCCTCCAGCATGAACCGTCGCTGACAGAGTAAAGAATTTTCCATGAAATATTTGATACATTACATTCTCTCCCCTTAAGAGGAATCGAGATTTTCTCATCTCGAGATAAACCAAGGATATTGATGGTTGAGTGTGCCTTCATCTACCCAAGTGGCATCCTCTTCGGGATAGTCTTTCCACTGGACGAGGCATTCTCTCATGGTTCTGGATCTTAATTGTCTCTCCCTAACATCTAAGATCCTGTCAGGCCTTGGTTCAAGGACTCCTCGACTAGGCATTACAACTTGTTGGTCGTCAAGTACATGGTTAGGATTAGGTACAAACTTTTTCAATAGGCTAATGTGGAATACATTATGAACTTTTAGGTTCTCAGGGAGTTGCAGTTTATAAGCATTAGGTCCTAGGCATTTGAGGATCTTGTATGGCCCACAACACCTTGGACTTAGCTTTCTACAATCTCCTAAGGATAGGGAACTCTTTTTAGGGCGTACGCGAATGAAGACCATGTCTCCTTCTTCGAAGACCCTTCCTTGACACTTCAAATTCGCGTATGCTTTCTGTCTATCCTTGGCCGCTTGTATGTCCTATCTTATTAACTTTATTTGGTCATCCATGTCTTCCAACATCTGTCTTGAAGCTTCAACCCCTTAAGGTTGGATCGGAAAAGTTTAGGGGACTTCTACAATCATGACCATATAATGCTTGAAAAGGGGTCATCTGAATGCTTTGCTGGTAAAAAGCATTGTAGGCAAATTCAACCAAAGGCAAGTATTGAATCCACCTCTTCGGCTCACGACAATAGTATGCCCTAAGTATATCCTCGATGACTTGATTTACTCGCTCTATTTGGCCATCCATTTGGGGATGGTAAGAGGTGCTAAAACAAATTTGAGTCCCAATAGCTTCAAAGATAGCTCTCCAGAAGTGTGATGTGAAGAGAGAATCACTATCACTAATGCTTCTTCTGGGTAAACCATGTAGCTTGAATACCTCCTTGATAAACAATCTTGCAATGTTTGAGGCTTTATAGTTTGTCTTTACTGGAATAAGGCGTGCAATCTTAGTAAGCATGTCAATCACAACCATGATGGAGTTGTATCCTCCCTAGACTTGGGGTAGGCCTACAACAAAATCCATACTGATGAATTCCCATTTCATTTGGGGAATGTCAAGCGGTTGCACTTTCCCTGGCATCATGACATTTTCGGCTTTGATACGTTGGCAAGACAAACACTCAGTGACATATTTGAGAACGTCGCCTTTGAGCCTCTCCCAATGGTAGCTCTTCCTAACTACATTAAGAGTCTTAGCATAGCCAGGATGTCTTGCGAAAGGAGAATCATGAGCTTCCCACAATATCTTCTGCTTAAGTGACTTGCTTGCTGGTATACACAGCCTTGTTCTGTAGTAGACAAGTCCACTATTAATGGAAAATTCCTGATACTTAGCCTGCAACTTTTGGTTCTGCTCCTTGATAGAGATCTCCTTTAGCATTGTTTGCTAGGCTAAATCATGGCATGCTTCCTCTCTAGCTAACTCAAGTATAGGGTTGCTTGGCATAGATACTTTTGTAGCTAGATATCTGGCTGTTGATGGATTCTGCAAGATTAGGGAATTTAGGAATGCCTTGAGACTAAGTGCATCGGCGACTACATTCTCTTTCCCTGGTCGGTACTTGATTTCAAAGTCATATTCTTCCAACACTTCAATCCACCGATGTTGCCTCATGTTGAGCTCGTTCTGGGTAAAGATCCATTTGAGACTTTTATGGTCAGTTACTAGAGTAAACTTGTTACCCAACAGGTAGTGTCTCCAAAGCTTTAGAGCATGGATGACAGCTAGCAATTCCAGATCATGCGTAGCATAATTCCTTTCATGACTCTTCAATTTCCTTGAAGAGTATGCTACTGGATGACCTTCCTGCATAAGTACACACCCCAAGGCAAGAATGCTAGCATCAGTTACTACCTCGAACTCTTTGTTGAGATCTGGAATTTCTAGAATAGGTGCTGATACCAAACTTTGCTTCAATCTGTCAAAGCTATTTTGTTCGGAAGTTGACCATGCAATGGAAGTTTGCTTCTTCAGTAAGTCCGTCAGAGGTGCTACAATTAAAGCATAATTTTTTATGAAGACCCTATACCATCCTATCAATCCAAGAAAGCTACATATCTCTTTGACGGATACTGGTATTGGTCACTCAAGCACATCTCTGACCTTGGCTGGGTCCACTGATATTCCTTCTGCTGATACTATGAATCCCAGATATTCAATCTGACGCTTGAAGAATGCACACTTCTTCATTTTAGCATATAGCTTATGTGACCTCATTGTCTCAAGGACAACCCGAAGTTGAGGTTCATGATCTTCTTCCTATTTAGAATAGACTAAGGTGTCATCGAAGAAGACAAGCATGAAATCATCAAGATATGGCCTAAAGATATCCTGCATTAACCTATTGAAGGTGGCAGACATAACCAGGAACTCAAAGTGCCCATATCTTGTATTGAAGGTCGTCTTTGGGATATCTTCTTCCTTGATCCTTATCTGATAGTAACTTGACCTGAGATCAATCTTTGAGAAGATCTTCGCACCCTAAAGACGATCAAGAGACTCATCTATTCTAGGAATAGGATACTTGTTCTTGACTGTTGATTGATTCAATCCATGATAATCAATACATAGTCGAAGTGTCCCATCTTTCTTTTTCTGGAATAGTACTGGAGCTCCCCAAGGTGAATTGCTAGGCCGAATGTAGCCCTGATCTAGCAGTTGCTTGAGGTGTTCCTTAAGCTCAATTGCTTCTGGTATGGACATTCTATAAGGTCTCTTTGCAATTGGCGCAGCTCCTGGTACTAACCTAATCTCATGATCCACTTCTCTTTGAGGCGGAAGTTCAGTCAAATCTAGAGGGAATACGTCCGTGTATTCCTTTAGCCAAGAAGGTCCTTCATGAGACTCTTGCTTCTGATCTAATTTGTTGAGTTTAATCAAGTAAATAGGTAATCCTTTTCTGACTCCTTTTATGATCCGAGATACTTTGGCCAATTGGATTCTTGGCACTCCTGCCTCACCTTGAGTTGTGACTAATTCCCTTTCAGAGTTTCAAAAGGAAACTTGATCCTTTCCATAGTGAATGTGGGCGTCGTTAGGCTTAAGCCAATCCATTCTGAGTAGACACTCATGGATACCTAAATTCATGACTCTGAATTTGACCGAAGTCTTCTTTCCTCCCAGAAAGAATTCCACCTTAGTAGTTTGCCAGGTACAAGTAACCTCACGACCATTTGCCAATTCCATAGGCAGGGTAGGTGCTTCTACTATTGCTATTCCTAATCTTTTTGCACATGCTGGTGAGATAAAGGAATGTGTACTGCCACAATCAATCAAGGTCTTAAAACTTTTACCTTGATAGTCCGATGATGTCTGAATCACCGAGAATTGGCGATTTGGCCCTTTCTTGTGTAAAGCGGCATGGACTGTCGCTCTTTCGAATTCTGCTTCCATGGTCGGATCTTCTTCTTCTCCTTCTTCGTACATTTGCCTATTGGCAATGTAGGCGGTTCTTCATCTTCCTCGGGTAGTGAATCTTTGACCATGGCCTGTTCCTTGGAAAGGCACTTGGCGATGTCCTCCACCAAGCTTGGGACATTGCCTCTTGAAGTAACCAGGTTCATTGCAGTGGAAACAACGGAGGCTTCGGCCATTACTTTGAGTAGGAACAAAGTTGTTGATGTTATTCGTCCTTGCTTTCTTTCTTTGTCCCTGATTATGACCTTCTCTCTTAATTTGAGGTCTGAATGCTCCTTTGTTCGGGTCATTGTAAAACCAAGCTTTGTTACCCCTTGGTCTAGACTGCACCTCTTGAATTATAGGCGCCGCTCGAATGAGTGCATCCTGAAGATCTGATGGACGCATAGATTCAATACGGGTATTGACTGGTGGATTTAAACCCACACAAAATTTGGACACCTGCTTCGTCATGTCCATCTGCGGTGCGTACTTAAGAAGTGAGACAAATTTAGAGTAGTATGCATCAAGCATGAGCCCCAGCTGTTTTAGCTTGTAGAACTCATTCATTTTTTGCATGCGATAAGTAGGTGGTAAATATCTTCCTTCCACAGCTTTCTTCAGCTTCTCCTAGGTAATGGATCCCTCTGTGATCCCTTGATCCTTGCACCATTGCTTCCACCAAAGCCTGGCTTCGCCGATGAGTTTTAGCTTGGTGAGCATAGCCTGATTGGTAGGTGAGTACCGACTGCTTCAAAGTAATCCTCCATGGATTCAATCCAAATTTCAGCATCAGCTTGGACGAATCTGCCTCTCCCGTCAAACTTGGGTTGCTTAATCTACTTGAGAAGGAACTTCTTCTCCTGGATTACAGCAGTACTTGATGTAGGAGGCGAATTAGGAACCTGTACCTGGGGTTGTGCCTGGATAAAGGTTTCTTAACGTTATTATACGATAATCGTTATTGATTTATATTACATGTTTAATTCAGCTATCTCATAAACAATGTAGCTACTTAACTTTTTATCAACTCTTATGCACAACCAGACATTGATAAAAAGAAGTTTTTATTTGTATTTATATGGATACAGCCATTTTGAATACAACGTCTCATGCGATGATAAGCCAACTGCTACATTTAGTTTGGGGAGAACAACGTTGTATTGCATTTATCTACATGAACTGTGTAATAGTAAGGTTTTGGGTCATGGATCTTCAGGAATTGATAAGTCATTGGAAGTTCAGGATATCCTTTCCGTTGGAATCCATACTTCTCATGGCAGCCCAACACTTTAATCCTATCGGCGGGGATTACACGGGTTACTTCCTCATATACATATGAGTTCATCTCAACCCTCTGACCCCAAATATGTAAAGTTGAATTTACGTGAGCTTCCACAAAAATGAAGAGCTTCACGACTTTCAGGTCTTCCAACCACTTGATCCTCTTTAGGTTGGTCTGTAGATAAGCAAACCGGTGGGCGGCTATATAGTAGATTCCTGAAGCATCTGTCCACCTTCCTTCCATGTACAAAGGTGATGGATTATAGATCTGCTCCAGGATGTTCATCATCCCAATCCTTTGTCTATAAAGGAGAGAATGCATTGCAGTCATAAACATGACTCGAAATACCAAGAACTTGTTCCATGCCTCGTAATTCTGCAAGATAGCATTGAAGGTAAGGAAATGTTTGGATAGAAACATTTGCTTTACTTTATCTTATTATAGTCTCATAAAAACAATTCCGTTGTTGGTTGGCTCTGATACCAACTGTAACGTGTCCACTAGAATCATCTAGGACATGTCTTAGCAATCCATCAGAAAGGATGTCTAGAAAGCTTCGCCCGGCACTCCCATGGAATGTTACGGGATTTGCGATCTAGGGCTTTTCGCATCTGCCACGTAACAGAAGTATTCCCGCCCTTCCCACTTAGGATCGACCTGAACTAGGGTTTTCCTGATTGGCCATTTCCTACCAGCAACTAGCGTTGGACCCAAGAGAACTACCTTACGCAGAAACGCCAGGTCCGAAGCGGATTCACGCTGCACTTGGTTCAAGGAGAATGGAAAACGAGAGGGATGCAAAGCTCACCCTCTCTGACATAAGGCATAGTCCCATTTCGTTCCCCTAAAACAGCGTAAATCGGGTTAATACATAACTCTAGGTCAACGCTTTTGTTGTTCATGTCCTTTGACGATCATCCCGCTGTTCTTCATGATTTGAGAAAAGTTCCCGGCCAACCGGGACCACCCAACTGTAGGACGGACCCATGGCCCATCCTCCTCACTTTCCTCAAGTTGTTCTAGTTATGTAATTATCTAGCACATTAGTTGGACATGTAACAACCAGCTTCTTTAATTAACCCGTTAAGCACTGGTTCCTTCACGTAATCTTATCACTTGACATAGAAAAAAAATATCAGACAAGTTCTTTATTAATAGGTCATCATATTTAACTTTGAAATACAAGAGTTTTTCCCGTAGGCTTATCCACAATCCGCCCGAAGGCTATCTAGCAATCCACAGGGATCACTATTCCAAGTTTCCGCCTGAAAACTAGTATGCGGGCCTCAAGATCCAATCCCGAGTAAAGTTAGCCTCTTGCGCAGGACCCGGAAGGCGAGGGATTTATGGCCACAGCCCCCCTGGCACCCAAGCGTCCTCTTGCTACAAGTAGCGCTCAACAGAGAGACCTCTCGCGGCGGGTTCGGTCCACGTTCCCGGCGCGGTCAACAACCCCCTTGGTTAGGGTCAAGCAGGCAGTCGGGGGTAACTGAAGCTACCTCTCCCTTCAGGCCTTCAACCTGAAGTATAGGTATTTATTTATTTTGTAATTCATTGGTCAACAAGTCAAATAGTGCTCTAAAATCTCTAGCAAGCACAAACTTTTCCACTGATCGATTTTGTTGTTGGCAAATTGCTAAGGAAGGAATCCTTTCTTTCGAATGCATCTAGCACTTGATCCGGGGTATCTTGCAACTTGGAAAGATCCCTTATAATCTGGGTTAGGGCGTACCCTATTAGCCCAACTTGGTCAAACCTTAAAGTTCATTGGGTACTTCAGTTTCTAGTTTAATCTCCAATTAATCTTCCTTACCCAAGGAGGATATCAAAGTACACATCCTCTTGCAAGATAACTTTGCATAAGGATCTTCCATCCTCGTTGCGAGAATTTGGCCTTTCTTCTTGTGATCCAATTACAAGACCATATGACTTCATGCTTGCTGTACAAGGGCCGCATCGTACTATGCGATAATGGAATCACGAATCAATCTGTTTCGGGTTCTTTAAGCTGATGTTGTTAGACCTAGTGTTTCCTAGCTTCATTCTTGTAAGAATCTCAGGGACAAACCCTAGTTCCTTTTTTAATTACAATTTGCTGACCCTACATTCAGGGAATGTGGACAAGTATTTAAGGTATAGACGTTTCTTGAAATTTTAACTCATTCCCAACAAATATTTTGCAGCATTTTAATTTGGTTAACTCGAGAAGGTAATTTCGAGATTACTTTCGTATGATTTGTTATCTACGTGTCAATTAACTTTTCAATCTTATACTTCATCGATTTGAGGTTAGACTAAATCCAACTAATCTTCCCTTTTCCTTGCGAAGAAATGCTAAATAAGCAACCTTTTCCTTGCTAAGTTATGCAGTTAACAATGATCATTTCATAGAGTTTATACATCTTAAGAGTCCTTTCATGATTTGCATTTTCCATGCATAAAGCTATTTGAAAAAAAAATTACGCTTATACTTTATCTATTTTGCATGTTCCATTAAACTAAATTCCTTTGTCATGAACAACTAGGACAAAATATATCCTATCCCTAACAATTCATCTTGCATGATTGAATTACTACGATATAAATTTAAGAAGAAAAAAACCTGGGTTTGGGGTGAGATATCCACATGGATACCGGGAGATGATCCTCCCGCAGCTACTCCTTGGACTTTCTTAGGAGGCATCGCAATTGTAGTTCTTCGAACGTGGAAGCAGCTTTACACTCCTTTTCAGAATTCCACCATCGCTCCCTTGCACATCAATACTCTTCTTCTCTTTTTCGAGTAGGTGAAAAACCAAGTCCCAAGGGTATTTTGGAAAGGCAAGGAACCGTTAAGGGTTTAACCACGAGGAGGGGGTAATAAGACCTGTAAGGTCTTAGTTCTTTTGGGGGGGAAAGGCTTACAAAGCCCAAGGAGAAGGCCCTATAGGGGTTTACACATGGGGGGGGGGGGGGGGGGTAACAAGCCGAAAATAAAGGGGCTTAAGGGAGGGTTAAATATGGGGGAAGAAAGCTTTAAATTACGGGGTTCCAACACCCATGGGATGAGGGGGCTAAAAATCCAGGGGGGAAAGGGTGTGTGTGTGTGGTTCCAAAAGGCATAAGAGATTTTTGGATACGGGAGTGAAAGGTATAGGAAGGGGGTCGTGGAGGGATTTTAGGAGACGGGGGGGATGTGTGGACACGGGGGTGAAAAGGACTTAGGGGTTTTAAAACCCAGGGGGGGAAAGATGAAAGGCAACACAAGGGGGTGAAGGGAACACAAGGGGGTGAAAGGGGCTTAGGAGGATTTAAAAACCCGGGGGTGAAAGGGTGAAAGGCGGAAAGGGTGAAAGGGAGGAAAGGGGGAAAGGGGGGAAAGGGGACTTATAGAGCACATATGAGGGGGGGGCTTTTGGAGGCCCAAGGGGAAAAAAAAACACTAAAATCCAAGGAGAAAGGGGGTGATAGTTAAGTCGCTTGGGAAGGGGGATTATGAAAGCCCCCTAAGAAGCTTCTAAGAGAAGCTTCCAAGGAGCTTCATTATGTGACAGCAGCTTCAACTGAAGGTGGCTAGATGACACAGATGGCGGTGATCAGTGCCTCCTCATGCTCCCACGGCAGACTCAGGTGGCAATTTTCCCTCCCTCACCCAGCAACAGCAAGCCGCGGCCTCTTCTTACCCTACGGTGGCACACGGCGTGGCGATGTCGTCAAGCTCTCCCTCCCTCCCGATTTTTGCATGAGCCCCCTCAATTTAAATAGGGGAAGGGAGGGGGATCCTCCCTCCCGACGTGGCGAGAGGCATGGCCTTGAGGATACGCAAGCTCCAATGAGGAGCTTGCTGTCCTTTCTAAATCCCTCTCCCCCCTCCAACACGAACCGTTGCCGACAGAGTAAAGAATTTTCCATGAAATATTTCATATATTATAGGAAGAATCTTCTTTGAATGAAAGTCTTTATAATATTTTATGAGTATATAAAAGTGGCATTAGAGTTGTACATTTAGGAATGCCTCCTTACTAATATTTTTTTTTTGACAATGTATATGTGGCATATTTCATAATCTAATATCTCCAAACTTGAAAAAAGAATGCCACTTTTATTTGTGGAGACAAGAAAATATCAATCTAATCTCCTACACAAGGAACTTTTAATCATTACCTATTTAGAAATTTTATGAAATGTAGAAAATTCATTGATATTTCCTATATATGTATCCATGTTTTTCCTACATATAACTAGGGAATCAAATTCCCCACATCTACAAGTAGGGAATTACACATCAAAAGAGAATTTCCTACATTCTTTCAAAATTCCCTATATAAGAGAATATGATAATTTGATTCCCCAATTCTAATAGTATGGAATTATAGATCATTGTAGTGAATTCCTACGTTCTCTCAAAATTCGCTACATAAGAGAATGTAAGAATGTCATTCCCCAATTCTAATGGTAGGGAATTATATGTACATATGAAGAATTTCCTACATTCCCTCAAAATTCTCTAGATAGGGAATATAAAATTTTGAGCATTGCTCTAGGTATTTAAGATCTAGCTTATAAAAACAATTATAAATTTGTTAAAGTTGGAATTGACCATATGAAGGTGTCTAAGAGCCATCTATCCCAAGTACACACATATACACATGTATACATGCATGTACACACACACATGCCCTCTCCCCTCCTAGCTAAGAAATCATATCTAGATGCAAATTTGGACTTGTTTTCCTTGCATTAAATGTTAGGAAACTCATTGAAAATGTCTCCCATATTATACAAATGCATGGCCTCAAGCTAGATGCTCAATCCTATGGTAAACATAGCTCTATTTTGTTCATTTCATGCCCATCTAGTGTAATAATGCTTCTTGTCTTTTCTTTGTTAATTTGAGAATTTCTTCTCCTTACTCCTTCAAAACTTTATTTCAATGGTGCAACAAGCCATGTGAAGGTAACATATGACTAGCTAATAACTAAGTATTAGCTAGCATTTGAATAGCTTAATACATATAAACACTAGTAGACATGATAGTTTGATTAGTAGGAGGGAACAATTTTCTTGTCTTTGATATAGACTCGATGAAATTGAATTATTAGAGAGCTTCTAATGAGGATGAGTTTTAGGTTATTTAATTGCTATTACTCAATTGAATTTGGTTCCTTTTTTTAATATAGAAAAAATTTTTATTGAGTAAATTTTCTACTTTAGTTCTTAATAAGAGTTAATGTAAAAGACTCCTTGCCTTCCTTAATTATAGTAAGTTAAAATATTTTAGACTAAGATAGGTTCATATAATTTTTTATTTTTAGTATGAAATGGAATTTATATTGAATATTTACAAACATGAAATTTGGTGACTTGGCTAAGCCAAAATGCTTCAACTCTTAGATAGATGCTTAAACGCAACCCTGAAGACTTGATCTTTTTTCCTTAGTGCAGTAGAGCCAAAGCATTGCTTTATATTTTTAAACATAATATCTATTGAAAATTTATTTTCCTTCTTTATGAAAACCTTATTCCTAATGGTCCAAATGATTTTTAGAACAATGGCCCTTACTACTTTCCAAAGCTTTAAGGACTCCTCATCTAGGGATCCTTTATCAACCAAACAAAGCTATGTGCATCCTAATGGTATTATTTACCCCAACAAGATGGGTCCATTCTCTCACTCTTTCCCACAATCTCCTTGCCCCCACATAGTGCCAAAAGTGATGGGTGACTATCTCACTGTGTACAGTACAGAGGAGTCATCAATCATTGATTTTCATGAATTTGGAAATCCTAACCTCAGTTGGTATCTTTTTAGCACCTAATTTCCACAGCATTAAATTCAACACTTGGTGTCACCTTTCAAGTTCTTAGTAGTTTTCTTCTTGAAGTATCAACAATGGTGTAAGGGTAACATGTCTTCCATGCTTCTTTGATGTGGGTAGCCATGTGTCCCTTCTCTTCTATAAGTCCTATTTCTTGCTTGTTTTGCATGTTGATTTTCCCCTTGTATTGATGATAGAGCACCACATATCTTTTAGAACAACTTGTGTGTCTAGCAACCACTTTGCCTTCTTGATTTAGAGGAGTGCAATCAAGCACTCTTGCTCTTCTTTATCGAGCTACAAATTACATGTTATTTCCTTCAACTCAAGTACTCTGTGTATGTCAGTGTTCTAGATATCCAACTATTTCACAGTTCCCTTGTTGCCATTTTGAGGTCTTAGATGGTGATGGGGGGATGTTCACAACATAAGGTTTGGAAAACATCAAAACACTTTGTAGAAACACTTTGCCTCTCATATAACTCTCCTTTCCAAATTTTCATTGAACCTTGGACAGAACTTATCTCCACTGGTCAATGAGCACCTCTCATGATAGATAGTGAGAGCTAGATTTTCCCATTGGCAAGTTGCACTATCCTTCTAAGTAAGTGTTGTCCATTTTCAGCCATGAAATTTTTTTCCACTTTTCCCCATGTAACTTTGCTTTATGGGTAAGTGATGTCCATTTTTCACATATATCTTTGCCTTCTCTCACATGTGTTTAATCACGATAGCCCATGGTTTTCGTCACTAAGCTTGTAAAGAAATTTGAATATCATTATTTTGGCCCTTGGCTTGATTTATCCTAAAACTTTTTGAGCCCTAATCCTCCACAATTCCTTATTTTGTGGTTATCACTTTCTAGACATTGAATTCCACCTACTACTTGGTTCGAAGCTCTACAAAATCCTTTGTAGTATCTTCTTATCTTTTTTTCATTGCACCTTAGAGAATGGAGTTACTAATAATAAACATCAAGGAAGGTGAAAGTATCTTATCTACCACTATTGAATTGTCTCGAATGCTCAGAGACAATGCACAAAATATGTTTAACATATTTTCCATCTCTTATAACATCTAATCAATATGCCCAACCCTAGAGGGCACTCTAGATACAAAAAATTCCCTCGCCTTGATTACATTGAGAAATCTAATCACAAGTATCTTCCAAACCTAGATAAAGAATATTTTTCTTAAGCTTACTAATTTTTATGCCTCAGAACTACATACTACTCATAAGTGTTAGCCTCGAACTAGCATGGTGACTACTGGTTTTGAGTTTAGAAAACTTAGACTGCTCGGTGTGTTGAGGTCTACATTGGTCATTTTACAAATACTTCACAGTCTAGATTTTGCACTATGCTCTTCAACCTATTGATGCATTATGCACCTCCCCCATATCTACAAGTGCATCATACTCTATCCTCTGATTTGGTCATGTGGGGAATCTCCCCTAGCACATTGTACCACCCTCCCTTGTTGCTTATAGGCACAAATCCCACTCATGTGCTGATGAGTCACCTCCTTCCTTGAAGGAAACAAGGAGTGGAAAGGAATCACCTCATATTTAGAACCTAATCCCACCCTCCCTGATAGATCAATGCCAAGTTTGGATGAGTTTTGAGTTGCATGAAAGTGTATCTTCCATGTTGGTCTGTTTTTCTCCCATTTTGGGTTGTTTGGGGTAGATTTGAAGGAGAACTTAGTTGTGAGTAGGGGATGCCAAGATTGTGGGAGAGAAGGAAGGAGTCTCACTTGTAGCTTTTTTTCACTTACACAATGGGGGAATACACACAAAGGTGGAGGCTGAAAACAATTTTCCTCGTCTTAGTCGTGTAAGCCAAAAGAACTCTAGTACAGAGAAATAGAAAAACCCTATATATGGGTCTCAAACCAAACTCAACTAATTAAGGTGGCATACTAACTGAGCCATGAACTAGAGTAGATAAGGATAGTTGTCATCTAGCTATTATTCATGGGTGGTGTACCAACCTTTATCTGCACCTAACAAGTCGGTGATATAAATGCACAATGGTCAACCTAGCATATCATGAGTGGAGCTCGATATCTCAACACTCCCCCTCGAGCTCAATCCCAATTCCTGCACACCAAGCAGGTCTTTGAACTTGTGCGGCTTCTCTGCACCTAATGCCTTCGTGAATATGTCAGCTATCTGATCCTCTGTGCTGACATAAACTAGATCAATAAGACCTAGTAAAGCCCTCTCCCGCACATAGTGATAATGCACCTCAATGTGCTTTGTTCTAGCATGATAGACTGGGTTATTTGCCATGTGTATACTGCTCATGTTGTCACAATAAATGACAATTGGCCCATCTGTAGGCTGATGCATATCATAAAGTAGCTTATGCAACCAAGCTACCTCACATGCAGCCATTGTTGTACCCCTATAGGCAGCCTCTATGCTCAACAAGGCAATTGTAGGCTATTTCTTGCTGCTCCAAGTGACTGCAGCATTCCCAAAAGAGAACACATATCTACTGGTAGATCATCTATCAGAAATACTACCAGCCCAATCAACATCAGTGTATCCATGCAACTGTATCTGAACCCCAGTCTCATAAAATAGTCCATACTGCAATGTGGACTTCACATACCTGAGTATGCGTCTAGCCGCATCCAAATGCGATTTCCTTGGAGCTTGCATAAACTGACTTACCAATCCAATAGCATAGCTCAAATCTGGCTTGGTAATAGTCATATAAATCAAACTTCCTACTATGCGTTTGTACATAGTAGGGTCTTCCTGAAGCTCACCTCCATCTGCGCTCAACTTCACATTCTGCTCCAAAGAAACTGAAATAGGCTTACAGCCTGTCATCCCATATTTTGACAGCATGTCCAATCCATACTGTCTCTGCAAGAGCGGTATCCCACTTGGTGATCTTGTAACGTGTCCCCTAGAATCCTCTAGGACACGTCTTGGCAGTCCATCGGAAAGACTGTCTCGAGAACTCCACCCGGCACTCCCATGGAATGTTACGGGCTTTGCAATCTAGGTCTCCCCGCGTCTGCCACGTAGCGGAAGTGTCCTGGCCGTTTCCCACCTAGGATCGACCGGAATTAAGGTTTTTCCTATTTGGTCGTTAACTAGCAGCAACTAGCGTCAGACCCGAGCGAACTACTTTACGCAGAAACGCCAGGTCCGAAGCGGATTCATGCTGCACTTGGTTCAAGGAGAATGGGAAACGAGAGGGATGCAAGGCTCGACCTCTCTGCCATAAGGCATAGTCCCATTCCGTTCCCCAAAAACAGTGTGAATCGGGTAATAGGTAATTCTAAGTCATCGTTCTCATTATTTGTTTCAGCGATGATGATCATCCCTCTGTTCGTCGAAGATTTTGAGAAAAGTTCCCGGCTAACCGGGACCACCCATCCATAGGACGGACCCATGGTCCATCCTCCGCACTTTCCTCGGTTTGTTTTAGTTATGTAATTACCTACCACATTAATTTGACATATAACAAACAGCTTCCTTGATTAGCCCTGTTAAGCACTGGTTCCTTCACGTAATCTTATCACAGGACATAAAGAAAACAATGTCAAACAACTTCTTTATTATCATGTTATCCTTTTATCTTTGAAATACAAGGAGTTCCGCCCGTAGGCTTGTCTATATTCCGCCGAAGGCTATCCAGTAATCCGCTAGGGATCACTATTCCAAGCTTCTGCCCGTAGACTAGTATGCGGGCCTCGAGATCCAATCCCGAGTCACGTTAGCCTCTTGTGCAGGACCCGGAAGGCGAGGGATTTACGGCCAGAGCCCCCCCTAGCATCCAAGCGTCCTCCTGTTCCAAGTAGAGCTCAATGGAAAGACCTCTCGCGGCGGGTTCGGTCCACGTTCCCGGCGCGGTCAACAACCCCCTTGGTTAGGGTCAGGTAGGCAGTCGGGGGTAACTGAAGCTGCCTCTCCCTTCAAGCCTTCAACCTGAAGCATTTATATATCTTTCATCCTTTAGTTCCTTGAACAAACAATGCAAACAGTGCTTTCTAAATTGTTACAAGCACAATCAATTCCCGTGGACGTTTAGCTGGCAAACTGTTAAGGAGTGACTCTTCTCTCCGAATGCATCCCGCATTCGATCCGGAATCAATTGCAACATGGCAAGATTCCTATCGTCTTTGGGTTAGGGTCATACCCTGTCAATACTTTTAGGTTTTGTTAATGGTAGATTCCGGCGACCATGTCGCTTTAGTTTATTGACTAATCATTTGCGTCCAAGCAAATACCTAGCTTCCCCTTAACTTGGCAAATTTTTCCTAATGAGGATAGAGCAAGAGGATGACTACCCTTTCCCCTTGCAAGTTAAACTTGCGCAAGAACTTGCCAACCTTATTCCAAGGAATGGCAAAACTTCTTACGATCAACTCGCAAGGCTAAGTGACGTTGCAACTTATTGCACAAGTGTTACCTCCATTCCAAGAGATCATTTCACCTAATGAATGGTATTCTGGTCACGGAATTAACTTTAGACTAGAGGCAGGGTTTAGGGTGTCTTTTTACCCAACCCATCCCTAATTTTTCTAAATCGACAACGATTAGTCCTAGGGTTCCAACTCAATTCGAGTTTCATTATTTCGAACACTTGATCCTTAAGGTAGGAATCCTAGATTATTGTTTACATGAGCATCCAATTAACTCAACATTTTGGGAGTGTGGTTAGGACTATTGGGCTTGAAGGTTTCGACTTAGCGACAATTGGAAAACTTGGCCGAATCCTTAACTTGCTAATCCCTAGTTAGTGTTTGGGTTATCTATCGTTTTGACTGATTCATGCGAATACGAAATCCTTTGTGGCTAGGTGATTTGGGTAATTCACTATGCTTGTCTCGCGACAAGGATGAATCCTTCCTAGAGATAATAAACTAGATCTAAAGAAGAAAAATGGCCTCGACTACCACAATACATGTAAACATGCGACTCACTCTATTATTGGTAAGTAAAAAACACATGATAAGTTGGATACCAACTTTCTTAGGACCTACTAGGCCTTACTTCAAATAATCATGTCTACTACCTTGTTATCTACACCTTAGAAACTCAGGCTTTGTTTAAATCCTGCAACCTTTCCTACGGCAACACTTGATGAAGGAATTTTTATGCACGATGAAAGTGCAACATGCAACCTTTACATAACTACAACGTAGTTAAATGAGATTATTGTAGAGTTAGTGTTGGTATATTCTTTCTTGCAAGCACATGCCACATGCCAATCCCTAGATTCAATTTGTGATACGCCACCATTACTTTTCGGATAACCTCCTACGGGTGTTAACAATTTTTCACCATGAACCATTACAATAAAGATTTTCCCTAAATTGCGACATAAGCTTATTCTTCCCATGTCTAGTCAAAAAAATACACTTAAAACTTCGCCTTATAACGATAGGCGGTAGGTGTTCTAGGCTCGTTCTTTGAAATGCATGATAAGGCAACATAATACTAAGTCCTAAGATGGAAAGACAACTCACGTTCATCATATTGAAATTACTAATAACTCCATTTCATGTCACGAGATAATAGACAAATTTTCCTCAATTTCCTTTTTATTCGGCTTGATAAATTTGAACATGCATAGGTGCTTTCAATCCCGTAAGAGTTATCATACCTAATGCATTACTTTCGCGTAGAATCGAAATCATAAAAACCTGGGTCTGTGGGCTTGGGGAGATATCCACTTGAATGCTTGGAGATGAACCTCCCGCAGCCGTTCCTTGCAACTTCTTGGGAGCCATAGTAGTCGTGGTTACGGCCTCCGCAGATTCCCTCTATCCTTTATCCTTGCTTTTCGAGACGACTAGGAGATCGATATCTTCTCCTCGCTTGGGAATAGGAATTTCCCTAACCGGATTCAAAAACCGAGAAGTCGCATAGGATCAAGGCCTATGGCCTTAATCCTTAGAAGCTTCTTAAGAAGCTTCTGGTCAACAGCAGCCACGTCGAGGGTGGGGGGGGGTCGTAGTCACGGCGAGGGTGGCGGCGTTCCTGGTCACGGCAGCAGACGGAGGCCACGGCAGCCCTTGGCGGCGTCTCGTCAGCGCGGCGGCTTCCCCTCAGCACGGTGACCTCCTTCAGCACGGCGACCTCCTTCAGCACGGCGACCTCCCTCAGCACGGCGACCTCCCTCTCCCCTAGCCTCTTCCTAGGGGGTGTTTATATAGGCATGGGGGGGGGAGAAGGCCTCCACCACGTGGCCCCCTTGCATGGGTTCCCCCCCTCCCATGCAGGCCACGACTTTCATATCCCCATCCCCCCCACACTCCCTCTTCTCCAGCCATGCATCGGCTGGGGAAAAGGGATAAAAGTAAAAAAATTTGCTTTAATAATAACTATTTTGCCCCTCCCAAGAGGGTGTTTACGCGGGAGTTTCGGTTTTGAACCCTCGGCTCACTTTTGCCAATGCGAATGGTCTCGATTTCTCACGTGCGGGCTACACATTATACTACCGGTAAATCCAATATGTGGGATAACCTTTGTACAAAGTTTACGCAGTGTGTGGAAAGTCAATGTTCACGGGTGGAAATATTACATTCTCTCCCCCTTAGAAGAATCGAGATGTCCTCATCTCGAGATAAACTGGGGATATTGATGATTGAGAGAGCTTTCATCCATCCAGGTAGCATCCTCTTCGGGGTAATCTTTCCACTGGACGAGGCATTCTTTCAAGGTTCTAGATCTCAATTGTCTCTCGCTGACATCTAAAATCTTTTTCGGTCTTAGTTCAAGGACTCCTTGACTAGGCATTACAACTTGTTGGTCATCAAGTACATGATTTGGGTTGGGCACATATTTTTTTAGGAGACTAATATGGAATACATTGTGAACTTTTAGGTTATCCAGAAGTTGCAATTTATAAGCATTGGGTCCCAGGCATTTGAGGATTTTATACGGACCACAATACCTTGGACTTAGCTTCTTGCATTCACCTAGAGATAGAGAACTCCTTTTTGGGCGTACACGAATGAAAACCATGTCTCCTTCTCCGAAGACCCTCTCTTGGCATTTCAAATCCGCATATGCCTTTTGTCTATCTTTGGCTGCTTGTATATCTTGTCTTATTGACCTTATTTGGTCATCCATGTCCTCCAACATTTGTCTTGAAGCTTCCACCCTTAGGGTAGGATCAGAAAAGTTTAGGGGACTTCGACAATCATGACCATACAATGCCTGGAAAGGGGTCATTTGAATGCTTTGCTGGTAAGAAGCATTGTAAGCAAATTCTACTAACGGCAAGTATTGAATCCATCTCTTCGGCTCTCGACAGCAGTAAGCCCTAAGCATATCCTCAATGATTTGATTTACTCGCTCTGTTTGTCCATCCGTTTGGGGATGGTAGGCAGTGCTAAAACAGAGTTGAGTTCCAATAGCTTCAAAGATAGCTCTCCAGAAGTGTGAAGTGAAGAGAGAATCTCGATCGCTAATGATCCTTCTAGGTAACCCATGTAGCTTAAATATTTCTTTGATAAACACTCTAGCAATGTCGGAGGCTTTATAGTTTGTCTTTACTGGAATCAGGTGTGCAACCTTAGTAAGCATGTCAACTACAACCATAATGGAGTTGTATCCTCCTTGGACTTGGGGTAAGCCCACCACAAAATCCATACTGATGAATTCCCATTTCATTTGGGGAATGTCAAGTGGTTGCAATTTTCCTGGCATCAAGACGTGTTCGGCCTTGATACGTTGGCAAGACAAACATTCGGTGACATATTTGAGGACGTCACCTTTGAGCCTCTCCCAATGATAGCTCTTCCTAACTGCATTAAGAGTTTTTGCATAGCCAGGATGTCCTGCGAAAGGGGAATCATGAGCTTCCCATAATATCTTCTGCTTAAGTGACTGGCTTGTTGGTATACATAGCCTTGTTCTGTAATAGACAAGTCCATTATCAGTGGAAAATTCCCGATACTTAGCTTGTGACTTCAGATTCTGCTCTTTGGTAGATATTTCTTTTATCATGGTTTGGTAGGCCAAATCATGGCATGCTTCCTCTCTAGTTAGTTCGAGTATAGGGTTGCTTGGCATAGATACCTTTGTAGCCAGAGACCTGGCCGTTGATGGATTCTGCAAGATTAGGGAGTTTAGGAATGCCTTGCGACTGAGTGCATCGGCAACTACATTCTCTTTCCCTGGTCGATACTTGATTTCAAAATCATACTCCTCCAATACTTCAATCCATCGACGTTGCCTCATGTTGAGCTCGTTCTGGGTAAAAATCCATTTGAGACTCTTATGATCGGTTACTAGAGTAAACTTGTTACCCAACAGGTAGTGTCTCCAAAGCTTTAGAGCATGGATGATAGCTAATAACTCCAGATCATGCGTGGCATAATTCTTTTCATGACTCTTCAATTTCCTTGAAGAATATGCTACGGGATGACCTTCCTGCATGAGTACACACCCCAAGGCAAGAATGCTGGCATCAGTTACTACCTCGAACTCCTTATTGAGGTCAGGAAGTTTCAGAATAGGTGCTGATACCAAACATTGCTTCAATTGGTCGAAGCTATTTTGCTCGGGAGTTGACCATGTAATAGAAGTCTGCTTCTTTAGTAAGTCGGTAAGAGGTGCTGCAATCAAAGCATAGTTTTTGATAAAGACCCTATACCATCCTGTCAAGCCAAGAAAACTACGTATCTCTTTGACGGATACTGGTATTGGCCATTCAAGCACATCTCTGACTTTGGCTAGATCTACTGATATTCCTTCTGATGATACTATGAATCCTAGATATTCAATCTGACGTTTGAAAAATGCACACTTCTTCATTTTTGCATATAGCTTATGAGACCTCATTGTCTCAAGGACAATCCGAAGTTGAGATTCATGATCTTCTTCCTGTTTAGAATAGACTAAAGTATCATCGAAGAAGACAAGCACGAAATCATCAAGATATGGTCTAAAAATATCCTGCATTAATCTATTGAAGGTGGCAGGTGCATTTGTAAGCCCGAATGACATAACCAAGAATTCAAAGTGCCCATATCTTGTATTGAAGGCCGTTTTTGGAATATCTTCGTCCTTGATCCTGATTTGATAGTAACCTGACCTGAGATCAATTTTGGAGAAGATCTTTGCACCTTGAAGGCGGTCAAGAAGCTCATCTATTCTAGGAATAGGATACTTGTTCTTGACTGTTGATTGATTCAACCCACGGTAATCAATACATAGCCGAAGTGTCCCATCTTTCTTTTTCTGGAATAGAACTGGAGCTCCCCATGGTGAGTTGCTAGGCCGGATGTAGCCTTGGTTTAACAGTTGCTTGAGTTGTTCCTTCAACTCAATAGCTTCCGGAATGGACATTCTATAAGGTCTCTTTGCAATTGGCGCAGCTCCAGGTAATAGCCTTATTTCATGATCAACTTCTCTTGGAGGTGGAAGTTCAGTTAATTCCTCAGGGAATACGTCAGCGTATTCTTTTAGCCAAGAGGGTCCCTCATGAGACTCTTGCTTTTGATCTAACTTGTTGAGTTTGATCAAGTAAACAGGTAATCCTTTCCTAACCCCTTTTATGATCCGCGATACTTTGGCTAACTGGATCCTTGGCACTCCTGCCTCACCTTGAGTTGTAACAAACTCTCTTTCAGAGTTTCGAAAGGAAACTTGACCCTTTCCACAGTGGATGTGGGCGTCATTAGGCTTAAGCCAATCCATCCCGAGTAGGCACTCATGGATACCTAAGTTCATGACTCTGAATTTGACTGAGGTTTTCTTTCCTCCCAGATAGAACTCCTCCTTAGCAGTTTGCCTGGTACAAGTTACCTCACGACCGTTTGCCAATTCCACAAGTAGGGTAGGTGCTTCTACTGTGGCTATTCCTAATCTCTTAGCACACGCTGGTGAGATGATAGTCCGACGGTGTTTGAATCACCGAGAACTGGCGATTCGGCCCCTTCTTGTGTAAAGCGGCATGGACCGTCGCTCTTTCGAATTCCGCTTCCATAGTCGGATCTTCCCCTTCCTCTGCATCACATCTTTGCCTATTGATAATGCAGGCAGCTCTTCCTCTTCCATGGGTGGCGGCTCCCTGACCGCGGCCTGCACCTTGACGGTATCCCTCGCTGAGCTTGGGACATTGCCTTTTGAAGTGACCGAGTTCGCTGCAGTGGAAACATCGGAGGTTTCGGCCATTACTGTGACTAGGAACAAAGTTGTTGACGTTATTTGTCCTTGATTTCTTCCTTTGTCCCTGATTGTGGCCTTGAACTCTCTTAACTTGGGGTCTGAATGCCCCTCTGTTCGAGTCGCTATAAGACCAATTCTTAATACCCCTTGGTTTAGCTTGCACTTCCTGAATTATAGGTGCCGCTCGAATGAGTGCATCCTGAAGATCTGATGGTCGCATAGATTCGAGACGAGTATTTACAGGTGGATTTAAGCCTGCGCAAAATTTGGACACCTGTTGTGTCGTGTCCATTTGTGGCGCATACTTTAACAGTGATACAAACTTAGAGTAGTATGCGTCAAGGGTGAGTCCTAACTATTTTAGCTCATAGAACTCATTCATTTTCTGTGTACGATATGCAGGTTGCAAATATCTGCCTTGCACGGCTTGCTTTAACTTCTCCCAGGTAACGGACCCCTCTGAAATCCCTTGATCCCTGCACCATTGTTTCCACCAAAGTCTGGCTTCACCGGTGAGTTTTAATTTGGCGAGCATGGCCTGATTGGTAGGTGCAGTACCAGATGCTTCGAAGTAGTCCTCCATAGATTCAATCCAAATCTCAGCATCCGACTGGACGAATCTGCCTCTCCCGTCAAGTAGAGATAAGAGAAGCGTTGAAGGTTTCAAGCCAAGTTCTTGAAGATAAGTGACAACAGGGTGAAGGTAGATTCAAGGAGAGGAGTAGACAGAAGAGAAGGTGTTGCCAGGTGGCACATACGCAAAGGGATGATCGCCTTAAATGGTTCTCCTTTGTGTGTACGTTGGCGGGATGAGTGCCTTAAATGGTTCTCTGTCAATGCTGGGCACGTTCCTAAGAATTGTCTTAGGCGGAAGGTCGATGGGGACGCCTATCCTTTCCGGGCATCGATGCAAGTTTGAACGTGGGTGATACCATTTTATCCATATAAGTATTAACATCTTCGTGAATTAATTATTGTATGGAATTCCAAATTAATTGATTTATGTGGCTACCTAATTAAGTATTCATTTCAGTTATATTATATTAATTTTTGCTACCTATTTTAGTTATAGTATATTATATTATGGAGTGAATGGAAGTAGAAGATAGCAAGTTTGGAAAATTTATTTCCTCTAAGTATGATGAGTTCCACAATATTTCTCTTGACCTAATACAATCCAATGTACTTGCATTATAATATGCTTACGATTTAGTGTTAGGTGATAAGGATTGTGTGCTATGGTTAAGGAAGGCTAAGATCTCCATAGAAAAATGGGATTTGTCGAATGCTATAAAGTCAAATCCATAAGGGTTGGAACACATTGATAACCTCTCTCCCTTGGAACTAATGATAGATACCATGCATAAAGTAAAGGAGATAGTGGAAAGAATGAGAAGGAAATTTGTTACACTACCTTGACAAGTGCCAAGTGTTCCTTTTTCATAGAGGTGGGAATTGAACCATGCCAATTGTGGGACGTTGAGGTCTATAAACTAGAAGAGTGAGAGTTCTAGGCTTCACTTATGTAATTTAAACATGTGTATTAGAATCATATTATTAGAGTTGAAATTTAAAATTTTGATTCACTCATTCTTACATATGCCTCAGATCATGATTTTTCTATGTATTTCAAAACACAAACACCAGTTTTTTAACCATTACGTATGTGTAAATGGATTTTTATACTATAAAAAGAAATTGTGTATAACTACCTTGTCGTGACGTTGTGCGTCCACCATTACAAATCAACTTTGGAGTGTTTTGATGGCAGTCATTTGTGTGGAGGAGAACTTGGGTTCCTGAGATTGGGCTTACTGTTGATTCGTTGTTGTCAGTTTTAATACCATCAATACCTGCAAAATTGATCTCGAAAAAGCATACTTTGCTTGAGGACTACAATTGCCAACATGTAGACAATGGATAGATCAAGGTAACTCATCGGACTACTCACAACAACCAAACAGCTAATGCAAGTGATAGACTTGATAGGAGAAGCTCGGCTACAAAGCTCAAAGGGAACTTGATTCACATGGGATGAAAGAGCCTACATTAGCAACACCACCGAAAGTAGTTTGAACTACCACTCATCATCAAGAAGATAGCAAACTCTTGCTGGACATGAATATTGGGTGATAGCATGAACAAAAGAGGAAGAACTATTGACTACAAAGTCATCATCATATTGCAAACATAACATGGAGAGATGGAAAAGGAGGAAGTACAAAACAAATTACAGTCTTTTAGATATGTCTAGGTTCTTGTTCATGTAAATGCTGGATTTGAAAACTTAGAAATGTTCACCCCCATGAACTTGATGGAAGAGGCTTAGTTGTAGTTGAAGATCTAAATAACTAGTAAGATCTCAGTGTACCTATGCACTACTATACAAAGATATTGAAAATAAAAGTTTTGAAGGATTCTGTGTGCTTCTCTTTCTCTTCTCTTCTTGGTTCTTCTCATTCGAAACCTTCACATTGAGCGGACCCTACATCTGCCTAGCTAAGCTTGCCCAAAATTATCCCAACCATGTATATGACTTGCAAATCTAACCTATCACCTAGCAAACAAATCAAGATTGACCAATGATGCCTTGTAGCCACCTAAGGACCAACAAAAAATTCCCTCAAAATCTAAGTGCCTGCTTTTTCTTAGCCCCAACATTTGGATATTCAAGGAGCACTATTCATGGGAGGCCTTGTGGGCTATGTTGATTCCTAAAATGATTTGCATCCATGTTTTTTGCTAGAAACTTCAACGTAAATGAGGAAGGCTTGATAATCAGAGGAAAATAGCCTCATAGAGTTTTTGGAAAGGAGCCAAGCTATTAAAAAGAGTGAAAAATACAACACAAGGTAGAAACATAGGATATAGCAAAAGAGCGTAATGTTATGCGCAATGAAGTCTAAGAGTTGGAGCGAGCATCATGGAGTGCAAGCATAGCTTTGTGATGTGATAGGAATTTGTTTCAAGCATCGAGTAGCTGAACAAATTCAAATTTTGTAAAAAACTTTTGTGAATCAATAAATCAAATTGTTTGGAGTTCTTTTGAGTGTTTTCTTTCTTTTGTGCTTGTGATCTCGAGTGAATAAAGGCCCGACACCTTCCGACAATCGAATTGTGAGATGAGAATTCTCAATTCCTATCACAGCGTCATTTAGAAGCATAGTAGTGAATGAGATGCATTCACGAGTCATATATCGAACCTAGAGGCATTCAATCAATGGTTGCATGCAATGGGTATTTTAATTGCCTCAATATTAAGTATGATATCACTTAGTTTTTTAAAAGGGTATTGTCTATAAAAAAAATATGGAAATTCTTATGGTTTACTTGTATTGCTACTCATACCTCATGGAGGATAGTAACAAATAATAATAGACTTTATAACAAGTTTATGTATAACATCTACTCACAATAGTATGATTTGAATGATTGTATACAAATTTAGTAGATGAATCATAATAATATGATTCTAATGTTTATATACAAATTTAGTAAAAAAAAATATTTTTGTTTCCTATAAAAAGATATCGACATCACAAGTTGCTAATTTCTTCACTAAGACTATTTTCCACATCAACAATTTATCAAAGTCATCCTTTTAGACTATGATGCCTGTGGGAGCTTTCCCTCAACTGCCAAGACCCACGGACCGCTTATTGATTCAAGTGTTCCAAGCCGAGCACTAATGGCTACCTCTCACATAACCGACACGCCATCCATATCTACGGGTGTAGTGAGCTTACCTCCGTGCCGTTTGAGTTACCTCCTCTCCTGCACACTCCGGTGGCTCCACGATCCAAGTGCAAGCTTCAAGCAAGCTCCATCCTCAAGCTCCACGCTCCAAGCTCCATTGCCACGAGCAAGACAAGAGAAGAGAAGAGAAGAGAAGAAGAGAGGAGAAGATGGAGAGCTTCTCCTCCTCGGTCCCTTACCCTCACACACTCACTCCCTCACACTCTCACACTCCCTCTCTCAAGCACAAGCTCAAGCAAGCAAGAAGAAGAAGAAGAAGAAGAAGAAGAGGAGAGATACTTTTGGCCACACACAAGAATGAGCTTCTCATTCACTTTTCAACTTTATATACAAAACCCTAAATCCCTTTTGGGCGGTCATCCCCTTTTCCCCTTTTTACATGGCCGGCCGTAGCCTAGGCCCTTTTTTCCCATTGTCCTTCTATCTTCCTAGCTTCCTTTCCACCGCCCATCTACATTTACAAATTGCACGGGTGAGAGCCCGGCGCTCCTTGAATTAAACCATGATGCGCTTGCGCTCTTTTGCAATAGTTGGACTTGCGCTTTTCCTCGTGTGCCTTTGTCTTCTGTTTCTCTTTGCCTTGACCTTTGTCTTTACCTTCTGTTTTAGCTTTCCAGATTTTCCACCGCCTGGCACTCTTTTACAAGATTTCAAGATGCGCCTTCATAATTTGAAATGCTCCTTTCCCCTTTTGCATTTCCCTTGGACTTTTAAGGTTGCCCTTGCACTTCTGGCCTTTTCTCCTCTTCTTTCTTCAGTCGGGCTACCTTTTTTCCGCCTTTGACCTGCATCTTTTTTATTTCCTTTTGCTTTCTTCATGTTGGTGTTAACAAATGTGGGAGATTTTCCTCAACCGCCAAGACCCACGGACCGCTTATTGATTCAAGCGTTCCAAGCCGAGCACTAATGGCTACCTCTCACATAACCGACGCGCCATCCATATCTACGGGTGTAGTGAGCTTGCCTCCGTGCCGTTCGAGTTACCTCCTCTCCCGCACACTCCGGTGGCTCCACGATCCAAGTGCAAGATTCAATCAAGCTCCATCCTCAAGCTCCATGCTCCAAGCTCCATTGCCATGAGCAAGAGAAGAGAAGAGAAGAGAAGAGAAGAAGAGAGGAGAAGATGGAGAGTTTCTCCTCCTTGGTCTCTCACCCTCACACACTCACTCCCTCACACTCTCACACTCCCTCTCGCAAGCACAAGCTCAAGCAAGCAAGAAGAAGAAGAAGAAGAAGAAGAAGAAGAAGAAGAAGAAGAGGAGAGCTACTTTTAGCAACACACAAGAATGAGCTTCTCATTCACTTTTCAACTTTATATACAAAACCCTAAATCCCTTTTCGGCGGTCATCCCCTTTTCCCCTTTTTACATGGCCGGTCGTAGCCTAGGCCATTTTTTCCCATTGTCCTTCTATCTTCCTAGCTTCCTTTCCACCGCCCATCTACATTTACAAATTGCACGGGTGAGAGCTCGGCGCTCCTTGAATTAAAACCATGATGCGCTTGCGCTCTTTTGCAATAGTTGGACTTGCGCTTTTCCTCGTGCGCCTTTGTCTTCCGTTTCTCTTTGCCTTGGCCTTTGTCTTTACCTTCTGTTCTAGCTTTCCGGATTTTCCACCGCCTGGCACTCTTTTACAAGATTTCAGGATGCGCCTTCATATTTTAAAATGCGTCTTTTCCCTTTTGCATTTCCCTTGGACTTTTAAGGTTGCCCTTGCACTTCTGGCCTTTTCTCCTCTTCTTTCTTCAGTCGGGCTACCTTTTTTCGCCTTTGACCTGCATCTTTTTTATTTCCTTTTGCTTTCTTTGTGTTGGGGTTAACATTACCCCCCTCCTAGATGAGTGCCAGTCCCATGGCACTCACCGTCGTAGGTAGCAAGCTGTAGCATGCACCGAAGACGTGGGTGGTTTCCGTGGAGGAGTGCTGGTGGTGGTGTGGTAAAAGGTCCTGGGGGCCTGTTGGTGGCCAAGGTGGCTGGTGGAAGGTTGTTGGAGTTGGCGATAGAGCTATTTTGTGTTGGGGATTGCATTGATGGCCAGTACAAGTGTTGGTTTGTTGGGGATTCGACACATGATGATCTTTTGCGGGCTTGTCGGATAGTAAGGGATAAGCATTCACAGTTGAGTTTGATGAAGAGCGAACAACACCTTATACCGGCAATTGGAAAACCTCACATGTGGTCTCTCCTTAAGGGGTAGTGCTAGGCTTCTCATCGTGCACAATACATATTTTGATTAGTTTGGGAGACAGGTTGAACTCTAGGCAAGCCTAGAGTATTGTCCTGCACTTGAGGACCCAAACTGTGGATACACTTCGGTGCAGATATTATGTGAGTGCTCGTGTATACTTAGATATTACATAGTTAGAAGGCCGTGGGCTAGTTTCTCATAACAATGCGTGGATAAAGCAAAGTTGTCCATGTGGAGAAGGAGTACACGTGAAGGTATATGAGACATTCTTTGCATTGTGACTGCACGATGTAGCATAATTGAATACAAGGACACTGCACTTTCAGTAGCTGAAAACTATTGGACTTGCTTGATGAGTATGGTGTACTTTTCATGGCCAATCGTGTGGTGCTTATCACCACTGATTGCAATGGTACTAAGGCAGAGTGCAAAAGAAAATTGTGCAAGTGGGTCAAGGTGACAGGTCTAACCCTAGGCGAGATAAGCTCCCTAAGTATGTCCTACCCTTGATGTACCCTGAACAATTGTGGGTGATTGTAAGGGGCTAGGGGACTAGGGATGGAGCCGGTCGACCAAGGTCACCAGACGTACCTAATTTGAGGACCCCTAGGTGCTGTGCTGTGATCGTGGGTGCTTCTTATCTTTCCATTTTTTTTAAAAAAAAATTGCCTAAGTACAACCATTACAATATGTTGAGGCTATCAGCCTTTCAATGGGTTGGAAAATGTCAAGCTTCGAAGGCTCAGAAAATGAATAGTACAATGATGATGGTGCCCTAGCCTCGTTGTTAGAGATGCAGTTGGCGAAATAGGGAGATACACTTGAGATATTGCAACCCTCCTTGCGGCACATGCGATGTGGGTACAATTGAGGTAACGACTGCCGTGAACCAACTATAGAGCTTGACCCAGAAAGGGGGCGTGGCCCAGGATTTTTTTTTTTTTTTTTTGGGCCTTGTAATGTGGGCGGCTGGCAAGGGTGATTTGTGATTTCGGCAGGGTGGCTTTGCTGCGGCTCCTGGGGGGGGTCGATGGTCTTGCGGTGATCGAGCATTGAACACTTTCGCCCAAAGATCTGTCCCATCCTGTATCCACTTGTCGCTTCATGAGAGTACATGCATGGCATATGCCGCGACTATAATAAGCCAGTGCAATGCAAGGAGACATCACCGATCTAAATTCTATGGTGTTGACTTAGGCATTTATCATCTGCGCTTGATTAGCTTTTTCTTTGCTAAAGGCGTAAAATATATTAAACGCATATATGAAAAGTTCATACAAGTCGGGAGCATGTCAACACTTAACAAGTCGGGAACACTTAACCATTTAAAAACAAAAAGTTATGGCCAGTTATCATTTGATAAGCCCTTTATGCATCATGGGCTACTCGATTTGTACGAGGCGGGGCGAGTCTGGGTGGCCAGGTGATTGGGGCTCTGCGTGTGTGGGGCTCCCGTGGGGGTGAGCAGGGAACATGTCGGCCGGGACATGAATGGTGTAATCTCGACCCACTACCGTCTCCAGAATGTCTTTAAATAATTCATTAAATTCTTCTCTTTCCCAAGCTGCCCTTTCTTCCTTTGAGCATCTAGGGCCCGAACGGGAGCTGGGAGTTCGTGCCACTAGTGCTGCCACCTGTTGCGTGTTTCGAGTCTTGACTTTCTTGACTCGAGGATTCTTCGGCCTTTGCCCTGGGCAGTGTCGCTTAGGGCCTCGCTTCTTGGCATACCTCTTGATGGTGGGCACATAGCGCTCCGGTGGAGGGGCGCGTGCTACATGCTCCTGCCTTCTTCTGCGAAGAGCGTCTTTGCATGCTAGATCTCCATGATTCTCCATGTGTTCCACCGCAAAAGGAAACATGTAAGACGCAATCCAAGGGTTTAGACCTTGATACAGGATACAACTGTTTGCATGGAAGGGATTTTAGTGTGGTTTATGAAGTGCATATGACAGGAAAGGGAGGGGTGAGGCATGCGGTGTTTGTTGTAGAGGAATGGCCCCATGCTGATGTTCGCATGGCCTCCAGTCATTAGCGGATATTAGTTTATGGTAAGTCGCGTGGACTGGTTGTCGTGGAGTGGGACAGGGCACATCCTCGAAAGAATAGACCAAAAAGGGCAGCAGGTGTATTGGAAAGGACTACACCCTGCCTACACCATCAGAGTTGTTGGTCAAGGCTTCCTATGGCGGCAATGTGGGTTGCATGCTCTCACCTAGACGTGGGGCTGGTCACACACTTTTAATGCGAGATGAGAGGAGGACTTGAGGAGCTTAGTTTATCTAACCCCACTCTTCTCCCTACTCCTGACTATCATTGCTTGTGTGTGTTGACGTTGTTTATACACGGTGACCCAAAAAGCAGTGTTTATTTATATACATTTTTATGAATCCATGTCACTTCACGAGGATAAAAACCAAGTGTAGAACTCGGGGTTGTACCGGAGTGTGGCACATGCATCTAGTATTCGTGGCAACTTACTTAATACCGATAGATATTTTGCCACATCGAGTAGCATGGAACCTTGTGCGAGTCTACTGGCTATATGTAACTCCTCCTCAGTGAGAATCTTATCAAATAGAGCGTTCTCTTGGCTAGTTCCAGCTAAGTCCATACCCCGAATGGCAATCAGCACTTGAAGGGAAGTTGGTGCCACGTAGGTTGGGTCTCTTTGAGACCGCCATTTGGCCAATCACTCTTCTGAGACCGTCATGATCTGAGCCCCTAGTTCGGCCATTACAATGTGGCTTTCGCACCAACGCTGCTCAAATTGACTCTGGTCTGTTGACAGTCGCTTTAGTAGCTCTATGTCTACGAGATTCGGTCGGCAGAGCACTTCATTGACGGTTAAGCGCAGTTCGTCAGCCTCCTCGTCAAGGATGAGTTGCATATGTTCATGCAGGAGCCTGTCGTAGTGCCCGTTAAGATGTTCTTGTTCTTCCCATGATAGAGGAAAGGTCAAGTAATCTCCAAGCTGCTCCTTGGGGATCGTGCCCATGTCTGCAAGGATGTAGGCACGCGCGACCACTTTGAGCTTAGCCTCCAACTCAGTTAAGCATTCTGCGACACTTCTATGTTCAACGAGGGCTTGCTCGGTTGCTATCTCATGCAAAGTTCCAAGAGTTTCCTTAGGCTTTAGCATGGCTGGGGGCTCAGGCCTAGATGAGCAAGATTTGTCAACGCTAGGATTTCTTATGCTCTTGGAGTTCTCACGTTTCTTCTGAGGTTTTGGTGCTATTTCGTCATGGTTCTTCTCGGTTGTGACTGGTATAGATTTGTCACCCTATTGTGACAGTGTTGTATCCACTCTTGATTGATCAATGTGAGTTCTATTGTCAGTGGATAGAGTGTTGCAAGCAACTGTTGCTTTGGTTTGTCAGAGCACACTGATGTGTTTGAGGTTTCACCGCTATTAGGAGAGGCATCAGCGGGTTCATTGGTGGATGGACTCGATGCTTTATTCATCAGCTCTCCAGCGCCCTTCGTCTCAATGTTCTTGGGGTCCACAACCACCTGCAACTGTTGCTATTTTCTCTGCTTTCTCCTCTTTTTCTTGGTCAATGAAGGTGCCTCTCTCAACGACTCAGGACCCTGGGCTATATCGACCGTTGATGTGCTTGGTCGGGCCTCAGTATTTCCCTTTTCTAGTGTGTCCTTATGGGACATAGCCGTGGTTTGCTGAATAGCCTTGCCTGGTTGTGAGGGCACAACTGCCGCTCTTTTCGGAGAGTCTAGCTTTTCAACCAACTCCCTTGCATTTGACTCCTCCGTCCTAGGATTTAGGCACTTTGAAAGTGTTGGAGTTGTCGAGGGATTTGGTTGCGACACCTCCTCCATAGGTAAACTACTAAGGACATGTTCCACAAGGGGTGTTGTCATGGCCAAGGGCTGTGACTGCTGTGATTTCTGATTGGAAGTAGTGGTGGCTAGTTTAGTGGACTGGCTACCATTGGTAGCTTGCAGTGTCAAGTCCTTAGGCAGATCAAAAGTGGTCGTGCCTTTTGTTTCCCTTTGCGTATTCACTTGTGCAGATTGAGTAGCGGTTGAGCTAGCCACGGTGGATTGCACAGGCACATCCTTAGGTTGAGAGCTAAGGTTGGTGTCGTGTCCTGCCTCTTGGACATTTGGAAGCTCTGATGTAGGTAGAGATTGGGATGGAGTAGCCTCACTTGACGAGTGTTGTGCTTCGTGTGTCCATTTAGGAGAAGAGGGTGTAGGAGGCTTGGAACTCCTAAGTGGCTTTGACACTGGCTGGGAGATTTGCTCGTGGCTGATAGATTATTGTGCTATTTGCTTTGTTGAGCATTTAACCTTGCCCTGAGCAATGTCATGCCTATGATGCTTGCTATCCTCTTGGGGAATCAAAAGCTCCTTGGGCACTAGCGGTTTCTGCATATCCTCAACGATTACATCTGGCATCTGCTTGTCAAGCACGCTAGGCCGAGGATCTACCCTCCTCCGATTGGTCCTGTTTGGTTTCTTGATTTCGACCATGAGGGGCTCAGTCACTCTACTATTGTTGACTCGAGACTTGGTTTTTATTTTAGATCTCCTCCTACGCTTCTTTGCTTTTGATACGATCTGGCCTTCAGTCGACCACGGAGGTTTAGCAAGGGGTTTTGGCACCCAAATCCATCGGTTGCCTGCATAATACCCTTGAGCCCGAAGCAACGCCTTGGATATCCATTGTGGCGTTGTGCTAGCTCTCCATCGATGCTTGTGTCTATAAGGCTTGGGCTTCTTTTGGGGTCTTCTAAGATATTTATAAGTCCAAAGCCTATCCTTGGCATTGTCTCTTGACCTTCTTAGTTCAGGCATGGCCTCACTCACTGGCTCTCGTTGTTCGACCTGTGCTTGTATTAACTCTTCCAACAAGTCCTTGCTCTCGTTAATGGGCTTGACTGTTACATCAGCACCTTCCTTGCCTTCCCCTCGAGGTTTGCTAAGGTCACCCTTGCTAAAGGTCGTGACTATCCTCACACCTAGTAGTGTGAAGTGTATCCTCTGAGCTACGTAGTCAGCCTCACACTTGGTAGCCTTTTTGAAGGGCCTTCCTAGGAGGATTTCCTTTCCACCATTCTCCCTATTGGGAGGAACATAGAACAGGAGTGTCAAGCTTTCTGTTTCAATTGTTACAAGGATTCTGCACTTTCCTAGAAGTGCTTGTGAGTATTCCCCGTAAGGATTAAGAGTTGCATCAGTTGGTGTGAGATCTGGTTGGCCTAGTAGGGTCCATGATTCATAGGTCAAGATATTAAAATCTGCTCCTTCATCAATTAGAGCATCAATAGTATGCTCTCTTTCCGCGGTGATTTTGACCCTAAGATAAGCAGGTGGTACTATGTCTTCATCTTCCGGGTCTTGGCTTGTAAATTTAAGCCTTCTGACAGATGCCCTTGAGTTCTCGACTACACGACCAGATGTGGATTCTCCACTTCTGTCTTGGATCATCAGTGCAGTGCTATTCAAGGTACATCTCTCATCAAGAGTGTCATGTCTAGTCATCTTCGCATTTATAGCTTGCTGAAGTTGCATTTTTCTCTGACTAGTCACGGTTTGAACACAATGTCTTTGTGTTCTCGTGGTGTGGCCTTTTTGCCCTTGATGGCTAGATTGGCCCATTGATGTTCTAGGGTCTCTGTTTGTCTCTATTCGAGTATGGGCTTTTGGTTGCTCTATTGCAAGTGATACTCCATGCTGGTGCAGAGCCATTGCTACACTAGGGTCTAATTTGGAGAACCTGTCACAGCGCGTGTTTTCTCTCCAACCTACTTGGGGGAGGTGCGGAGGGGGCCAGTGAGTGAGGCCGTTATAGTCAAATCCATACACAATTTGGAGGACCGTTTATAGTCAAATTTTGAACTACGTGCTCTAAATTTTAGCCCAATGATGGATCTGTGATGTGCCTTTAGCTCTACGTAGCCTTTGGGGTCAATCTCAGGGTTTAGATGTGTCAAAATTTGTATTCTAGATACCTATTCGATTTTGACACTTTTTTGTCTGATTCTCAAATGTCCAATTTTCAGGAGTCTGATTATCAAAATTTGACATTCGATTTTGGGTTGGTCCGATCAGCCCAGTGGTCCAATTTTGGTCACGTCCGATTTTGGGAGTCAGATCGAGTGTCCGAGTGTCCGAGTCTGACGGGTTGGATTCTGGACTGGTCCGATTCTGGGTGGTTCGAGTGTCTGAGTGTGCGAGTCTGACGGGTTGGTTCGATCGGACGGGGTTGGTCCGATCGGACGGTTGTCGGAGTGTCCGAGTCTGAGTGGTCCGATTTCCAAAATCAGACGGGTTGGTCCAAGTCCGAGTGTCCGAGTGGTCCGAGCGTCCGATTCTCAAAATCGGACGTCCGATTCAGGGACTCGGACGGCCTGGTCTGACGGCGCCGACAACGGCCTGCGAGTTGCACGCGATGCCTCTAGGCTGACGTCTACTACACCAAATCGTCCAGCGCCTTCCAGATAGGTGCAGGACACTACAAGGGAATGCCAGACATGCCTGGAACCACTGTGGTGCTCGAATTGAATGGTACTCCAAGGATCTGTGCCCCTATTTCCCTGTTTTAGCCTGTTATACAACAATAGAGAACCCTACTGTTTGTTTCTTTTTCTTTGTTTTTTCCTATCCTAATGCATCCAATCACAAAGTAAATTCCTACACTACTTCATTCCACAACATAAATCTCAAGAAAGCAAAACACCTACTTGCCAAGGAGATCGAATACCATCTTCAACCCCCTCGCTTCCTACCTATCTACCTCAAGCACCGGTTCGGGGAAAACCCTACTCCAGTGCTCGATTCGAAGCGCGCAAGCGCTCAAGGCTTGAATCCGTTGGTCCCGGCAACGGAACCAAAATGTGGGATCTTTCCCTCAACCACCAAGACCCACGGACCGCTTATTGATTCAAGCGTTCCAAGCTGAGCACTAAAGGCTACCTCTCACATAACCGACGCGCCATCCATATCTACGGGTGTAGTGAGCTTACCTCCGTGCCGTTCGAGTTACCTCCTCTCCCACACACTCCGGTGGCTCCACGATCCAAGTGCAAGCTTCAAGCAAGCTCCATCCTCAAGCTCCACGCTCCAAGCTCCATTGCCACGAGCAAGACAAGAGAAGAGAAGAGAAGAGAAGAAGAGAGGAGAAGATGGAGAGCTTCTCCTCCTCGGTCCCTCACCCTCACACACTCACTCCCTCACACTCTCACACTCCCTCTCTCAAGCACAAGCGCAAGCAAGAAGAAGAAGAAAAAGAAGAAGAGGAGAGCTACTTTTGGCCACACACAAGAATGAGCTTCTCATTCACTTTTCAACTTTATATACAAAACCCTAAATCCCTTTTGGGCGGTCATCCTCTTTTCCCCTTTTTACATGGCTGGCCGTAGCCTAGGCCCTTTTTTCCCATTGTCCTTGTATCTTCCTAGCTTCCTTTCCACCACTCATCTACATTTACAAATTGCACGGGTGAGAGCCCGTCACTCCTTGAATTAAACCATGATGCGCTTGCGCTCTTTTGCAATAGTTGGACTTGCGCTTTTCCTCGTGCGCCTTTGTCTTCCGTTTCTCTTTGCCTTGGCCTTTGTCTTTACCTTCTGTTTTAGCTTTCCGGATTTTTCACCGCCTGGCACTCTTTTACAAGATTTCAGGATGCGCCTTCATATTTTAAAATGCGCCTTTCCCCTTTTGCATTTCCCTTGGACTTTTAAGGTTGCCCTTGCACTTCTGGCCTTTTCTCCTCTTCTTTCTTCAGTCGGGCTACCTTTTTTCGGCCTTTGACCTGCATCTTTTTTATTTCCTTTTGCTTTCTTCGTGTTGGGGTTAACAATGCCCACTTTTGCAATTAATTCCAGGTTGCATCATGTCATGACTAAGGATCTAAGATGGAATTTACTTCTTCTTTGTTCTAGAAAGAAATGGACAAACTAACGAATCCAATAGCACTATAGTTTACCTTCTTGGATCTAAAGCTATTGATAATATTAAAAACATGAGAAAATTGCTAGAGTTTTAAAAAACTACATAGGTGAGGACATTTTTTGGTTGAATATATGACATAAATTCCCATCAAATCAAACAATACTAAATAATAAGCATGTCAAGACATTATGTAGTTGAATTGTAACGTGTCCATTACTATCATCCAGGACACGTCCTAGCAGTCCATCGAAAAGGATGTCTAGAAAGCTCCACCCGGCACTCCCATGGAATGTTACGGGATTTGCAATCTAGGGCTTTCCGATGGACTGCTAAGACGTGTCCTGGATGATACTAGTGGACATGTTACAGTTGGTATCAGAGCTGACCAACAACGGAATTGTTTTTATGAAATCTCAATGAAATGAAGTAAAGCAATTGTTGCTGTCCAAACATCTCCTTACCTTCAATGCTGTCTTGTAGAATTACGAAGCATGGAACAAGTTCTTGGTATTTCCAGTCATGTTTATGACTGCAATGCATTCTCCGCTTTATAGACAAAGAATTGGGATGATGAACATCCTGGAGCAGATCTATAATCCATCACCTTTGTACATGGAACGAAGATGGAAGGTTGCTTTAGGAATCTACTATATAGCTGCCCACCGGTTTGCTTATCTACAGACCAACCTAAAGAGGATCAAGTGGTTGGAAGACCTGAAAGTTGTGAAGCTGTTCGTTTTTGTGGAAGCTCACATAAATTTGACTTTACATATTCGAGGTCGGAGGGTTGAGATGAACTCATATGTATATGAGGAAGTAACCCGTGTAATCCCCACCGATAGGATTAAAGTGTTGGGCCACCATGAGAAGTATGGATTCCAACAGAAAGGATATCCTGAACTTCCAATGACTTACCGATTCCTGAAGATCCATGACCCAAAACCTTATTATTATAGAGTCACTGTAGATAAATGGAATACAACGTTGTTCTCCCCAAACTAAATGTAACAATTGACTTATCATCGCATGAAACGTTGTATTCAAAAGGGCTATGGCCATATTAATACAAATAAATACTTCTTTTTATGTCTGATTGTGCATAAGAGTTGACAAAAAGTTAAGTAGCTACATTGGTTACATGATAGCGGAATTGAAGATGTAATATAAGTTAATGACGATTATCGTATAATAACATTAAGAAAACCTTTATTCAAGCACAGCCCCAGGTACAGGTTTCTGATTCGCCTCCTACTTCAAGTACTGCTGTAATCGAGGAGAAGAAGTTCCTTCTCAAACAGATTAAGACACCCGAGTTTGACGGGAGAGGCAGATATGTCACTGAGTGTTTGTCTTGCCAACGTATCAAAGCCGAACATGTCATGATGCCAAGGAAACTGCAACTGCTTGACATTCCCCAAATGAAATGGGAATTCATCATTATGGATTTTGTTGTAGGTCTACCCCAAGGCCAGGGAGGATACAACTCCATCATGGTTGTGGTTGACATGCTTACTAAGGTTGCACATCTTATTCTAGTAAAGACAAGCTATAAAGCCTCAGACATTGCAAGATTGTTTATCAAGGAGATATTCAAGCTACATGGTTTACCCAAAAGAATCATTAGTGATCGTGATTCTCTCTTCACATCACACTTCTCGAGAGCTATCTTTGAAGCTAATGGGACTAAATTCTATTTTAGCACCACTTACCATACCCAAACGGATGGCCAAACAAAACAAGTAAATCAAGTCATCGAGGATATGCTTAGGGCATACTACTGTCGAGAGCCGAAGAGGTGAATTCAATACTTGCCTTTGGTAGAATTTGCATACAATGCTTCTTACCAGCAGAGCATTAAGATGACTCCTTTCCAAGCATTGTATGGTCATGACTGTTGAAGTCTCCTAAACTTTTCTGATCCAACCCTAAGGGTTGAAGCTTCAAGACAGATGTTGGAAGAGATGGATGACCAAATAAAGTCAATAAGACAGGACATCCAAGCTGCCAAGGATAGACAAAAGGCATACGCGGATTTGAAGCGTCAAGACAGAATCTTCGAAGAAGGAGACATGGTCTTCATTCACGTACACCCTAAGAAGAGTTCCTTATCCTTAGGGGATTGCAAGAAGCTAAGTCCAATGTATTTTGGGCCGTATAAGATCCTCAAAAGCGTAGGACCTAATGCTTATAAACTGCAACTCCCAGAGAACCTAAAGGTTCACAATGTATACCATATCAGCCTATTGAAGAAGTATGTACCTAATCCCAACCATGTACTTGATGACTAACAAATTGTAATGCCTAGTCAAGGAGTCCTTGAACTAAGGCCTGATAGGATCTTAGATGTTAGGGAGAGACAATTAAGATCCAGAACCATGAGAGAATGCCTCGTCCAGTGGAAAGATTATCCGGAAGAGGATGCCACTTGGGTAGATGAAGGCACTCTCAACCATCAATACCCCCACTTTATCTCGAGATGAGGACATCTCGATTCCTCTAAAGGGGAGAGAATGTAATATATCAAATAAAATAAAAGCAAAAAATTTTCCCCCTCCTTCTCCCCTAGCCGACGTCGCGCTGGAGGGGAAGGAGGACATGGAATGCAGCACGCTGGCACCCATGTAGGTGCTGGGGCCATGCGTGCTGCCGAGTAAGAGAGAGACAATTCCCCCCTCCCCTCTTATTTAAACCAAGCCGGGTAGGTTGGAAAAAAGTACGAGAGGGAAGAAAAAGAAGGTTGACATTGCTAGACTCGACAAGGAGGAGCTGAAGTGAGGAGGAAGAGGCGGACGAGGAGGAAACTTGCTGAGACTGCCGCCGCCTACAGTCGTCGACCGATTTGCAGTGCTGCCTGCCATCGCCAACACAACGTTAAACACCACCTCCCCCCTTCCACGTGAAGCATAGAAGCTTCTTAAAAGAAGCTTCTTAAGGGGGGGATAATTAAGCCCCCTTTCACCCCCCTCGTATTCCCTTTTAACACTCCCCCCCTGGGGTTTTTAAATCCCCCTAAGCCCTTTTCATCCCCCTTGTGATCCTTTCGCCCCCTTGTGTTGCCCTTTGTCTTTCCCCCCTGGGTTTTAAAGCCCTTAAGGACTTTTCACCCTATGTCCACACACCCCTCCCCATGTCCAAAAATCCCTTCAAGATCCCCCTTTCTATACCTTTCACTCCCGTGTCCAAAGATCTCCCAAGGCCCCCTTCATATGCCTTTGGAAACACACACATAACCCCTGTGTTTTAAGGCCCTCATCCCATGGGTGTTGGAACCCAGTAATTTAAACCTTACTTCCCTTGTATTTAACCCTTAAGCCCCTTTCCTTTGGGCTTGTTACTTTCTTCCCTCCCCGAGTATAAAACCCCTATAGGGTTTTTTTTCCTTGGGCTTTGTAAGCCTTTCCCTTTCGAAGAAACTAAGACCTTAAAGGTCTTATTACCCCCTCCTCGTGGATAAACCCTTAACTGTTCCTTGCCTTTCCAAATTACCCTTGGGACTTGGTTTTTCCCCTACTCGAAAAAACAGAAGAAGAGTATTGACGTGCAAGGGAGCGACGGTGGAATTCCAAAAAGGAGTGTAAAACTGCTTCCACGTTCGAAGGACTACAACTGTGATGCCTCCTAAGAAAGTCCAAGGAGTAGTTGTGGGAGGGTCATCTCCCAGTATCCATGCGGATATCTCACCCCAAACCCAGGTTTTTCCTTCTTAATTTTATATTGGTTTTAATTCAATTGTGCAAGATAATTGTTAGGGATAAGATATATTTTGTCCTAGTTATTCACGATGAAGGAATTTAGTTTAATGGAACATGCAAACTAAATAAAAAATAAACATAGTTTTTCTTCAAATAGCATTATGCATTGAAACGAATTATGAGCAAGATTATTTACCCACTAAAGTAGTATACTTCGGTTAAGCCTAGAAGGTATAAAACTGCATCTTGCACTATTAACCCCTATTCCTTTTCACAACAAATCATCATGGAAAGTGCAAATCATGAAAGGATTCTTGCGAGGCTTAAACTCTAGGAAGTTATCATTGCTAACTGCATAACTGAGCAAGGGAAAGATTGCTTATTTAGCATGAGTTTGCTCGCAAAGAAAAGGGAAGATTAGTTGGATTTAACCTAACCTCAAATCGATGAAGTATAAGATTGAAAAGTCAATTGAAACGTAGACAACAAATCATACAGAAGTAATCTCGAAATTACCTTCTAGAGTTAACCAAATTAAAATACTACAAAATATTCGTTGGGAATGAATTAAAATTCCAAGAAACGTCTATACCTTAAATACTTGTCCACATTCCTTGAATATGGGTCAGTAATTGTAACCGAAAAAAAGAACTAGGGTTCCCTGAGTTTCTTAAAAGAAAATAATAAAGCTAGGACACCCTAGGTCTGACAAACATCAGCTTAAAGAAACTGAAACAGATTGTTTTGTAACTCCATTTTCACATAGTACGATACAGGACTTGCGCAGCAAGTACGAAGTCATATGGTCTTGTGATTGATTCAGAAGAAGAAAGGTTAAATTCCCGCAACAAGGATGGCGGATCCTTATGCAAGTTATCTTGCAAGAGGATGTATACTTTGATATCCTTCTAAGTAAGGAAGGTTAAAAACCGAAAACCAAAGTATCCAATGAACTTTAGCGTTTGACCAAGTTAGGTTAATAGGGTACGCCCTAACCCAGAATATAAGGGATCTTGCCAAGTTGCAAGACACCCCGGATCGTGTACTGGATGCATTCAAAAGGAAAGACTCCTTCCTTAGCAATTTGCCAACAACAAAATCGATCAATGTAAATGTTTGTGCTTGCTAGAGATTTTAGAGCGCTGTTTGATCTATGAATTACAAATTAAATGAATATCTATACATCAGGTTGAAGGCCTGAAGGGAGAGGCATCTTTAGTTACCCCCGACTGCTTGCCTGATCCTAACCAAGGGGATTGTTGACTGTGCGGGAATGTGGACCAAACCCGCCGCGAGAGGTCTCTCCGTTGAGCGCTACTTGGAGCAGGAGGACGCTTGGGTGCCAGGGGGGGCTTTGGCCATAAATTCCTCACCTTCCGGGTCCTGCACAAGAGGCTAACGTGACTCGGGATTGGATCTCGAGGCCCGCATACTAGTCTGCGGGCGAAAACTTGGAATAGTGATCCCTCTAGATTGCTGGATAGCATTCGGGCGGATTATGGATAAGCCTACAGGCGGAACTCCTTGTATTTCAAAGATAAATATGATGATATGTTAATGAAAAACTTGTCTGATATTTTTTTTCTATGTCACGTGATATGATTACGTGAAGGAACCAGTGCTTAACGGATTAATTAAAGAAGTTGGTTGTTTCATGTCCAACTAATGTGTTAGATAATTACATAACTAAAACAAACCGAGGAAAGTGCGGAGGATGGGCCATGGGTCCGTCCTACGGTTGGGTGGTCCTGGTTGGCCGAGAACTTTTCTCAAATCTCGAAGAACGGTGGGATGATCGTCAAAGGACACGAACAACAAAAGCATTGACCTAAAGCTATGTCTTACCCGATTTACGCTGTTTTAGGGGAACGGAATGGGACTATGCCTTATAGCAGAGAGGTTGAGCTTTGCATCCCTCTCATTTCCCATTCTCCTTGAACCAAGTGCACCATGAATCCGCTTCACACCTGGCGTTTCTGTGTAAAGTAGTTCGCTTGGGTCCGACGCTAGTTGCTGTTAGAAAATGACCAATCAGGAAAACCCTAATTTAGGTTGATCCTAAGTGGGAACGGCCAGAATACTTCCGCTACGTGGCAGACACGGAAAGCCCTAGATCGCCAATCCCGTAACATTCCATGGGAGTGCCGGGCGGAGCTTTCTAGACATCCTTTTCGATGGACTGCTAAGACATGTCTTGGATGATACTAGTAGACACGTTACATGAGTATTCGACCAAATGCCCATCCCTTATTTATTCATGCATAACCCATCAAGACACTATTTAGCCAAATTCATGACCAAATGACCATCCATATCCAAGGAAAAAGGGAGGCTATGTCAATTCAAATAGCATCTATATGCTGAGTTCATCACACACTTCCAAGTTTCTTGTGACATGCTCATCAAAAGGCACTCACTTACAGAATTCATGGCTGAGTATCTATTTGACAAGCATATTTTGGCTCTATATACACTTATCATGAGACAAGGGTATCATGACATGCACTACAACATATAGACCCAATAGCAACGTTTAAAGCGATGGAATTATTCATGGAAAAAATTACCCCCATCATCGCTATTTGTGTCGCTATTAGTGACGCGATCGATTCGTCCCTATTAGCGTCACTATCTGTGTCTCTATTATTGTCTCTATTAGAGTCTCTATTAGCGTCGCTATTTGTGTCGCTATTAGGTCGCTAATTAGATTAGCGATACAAGTAGCAACGCTAATAGCGATGATTGCAGAGTAAATGTTCGACGCAAATAGCGACGGCTACAGAGGGGAAAAAAATTAGGTGGCAGGGCATGCATGATGGGTCCAAATGGGCCGGCACTGGCTATGGCACTAGCCGGACCTCATGCTCATGATAGACAAACACGCCCACACGGCCTCGCGGCTAGGAGAGTCTATCTGTTGCTAAAGGACGAATTATCTTAAAGCCTAATCTATGCGTTTATAGTTTTGTAGTCCAACGTTTCCCTTTCTATAAACTCCACAGAGGGAGAACCTATACACATTGGCAATAAATGCCACGATAATCACATACATGGGAGGCAACCTCTCAGTGGAGTCACCACGGCCCCATTACACCTCTCCTACATCGCAGGGATTAGCCCCTTGATGCGCTGCTCAACATATAGAACAAACGAACAAACTCCAATCTTTCATTTTGAAAGTATTCCAGGAGATACCATGTGTTAGGCTTTCCAACCAGGCTTTCCAATGCTCATTCACTAACTCATTGCAGCGATGTAAGGGTAGCACCGAGACAACACTCGTGCTACTATTCTCTTAATTAAAATACAAAAAACTCTATGTCATGACATGCATCAGAAAATCAGCAACAATCAACACGCAAATCGAACCATTCAAACTTCCCACCCCCCTACGTTTAGGTATTGCTTTCGTTGCATAGGTGTAGAGGTTCATTTTGTCATATTTTGATATATATGAAAAGTAATAAATCACAAACTTTGACAAGGAGGTAGGGCAAACTAAGCCTAAACCTCATGCTTTGCCACTACCATACATCCACAAACAATCATTATATTTTTCCTTATTTTTGTGAACCATATTTCTATTTTTTCTCTTATTTTCTCCATTTTCTTGATTTATTTGTCAATAAAATATGCTATTTTTTTATTTTTCTTATTCCAATCACTTCAACATACTAATATTCAATTTATTTTCCATTTTTCCCCCATAGAAATACATTTCACCCACCCGAAATGACAAAACTATCATTTTACTGCTTAAAAACCGCATTTTGGGTTTTATGGAAATTAAATAGCGCATGTAAATCATTGCAAAATCAATATTTTCTAATAAAAAATAGTTAATCATGATGCAACCCCCACTCAAACAAATTTTCATCCAATAATAACATCATTACCATCATAAAATACCAAAAAGCTTCATTTTCCTTCATAAAAATGGTCATACCGTGTTTTTACGAAACTAGAGACGCATTAAATGACTGCATGACCAGCGAACGGAGCCTCCATTGCTCTCAATCCAATGCTGCACATCAATCTTTAGCATCTCCATCAATCTCCATCACCATTTTCCTTCAATCTCGCTCCCAATTCCTCCTTCAAGATAGTGTGCATGAACAGCCCATAGAGAGGAGAGAGAGGGAGGAGAGAGAAAGACTAGATTTTGATCTCTCCATTCGGTCAACTATATCTCGCGTGAAGATGGGCGATAGGATCAGGGAAGAAGGAGAATTTTCCGGGTATTATCTGTTAGATAGGTTGCTTGTAGCCCAAAATTCGATTTGTGGGGGGAGAGGGGGGATGGCGATTTTTGCGCCGATGTTGATGGTGTCACCATATTCATGCCACATGAAGAAAAATTGGAGGGGGGGTGCCCCCTCCCAAAGGGCACCCCCTTTTGGTCCTAATTTTTTTTGTCCACCTTTTCAAATCTTGGCCAATTTTTTGCCTCTTTCGCATCCGGACTCCGTTTCGACCTCTGAAAAATCCTACGCATTTGTCTTGGCATCCTGCACTGACTAGCAGCTCCTGGCATCCCGTACAGCAGTTGGAAAATTTATTAAAAATCCACAAGTGTTGCTCAAGCGTCTTTTAAAAGCCGTCTTTCACTTGGTTCTTAAAATCGTCCTAGCTGCAGCCGCCGCCTTCGATGTTGAATATTTTTTCCCTAAATCCTGGATGTTTTGGAAAATTTTAAGCACATTCCGGGCTCAAAACTCCGATCTCATTGCCGACCACGGGATAGGGTGACTCAGCCCGTTGAATCCCACAATCGATCTGCACAAAACAACCAAAGGAAGCATCAAGTTGATACAAAATAGATACTTATTAAACCACATCACAATGCTCACCCTACCCCCTGTCAAAACCAAGTCATGAAATCCACAAGAAGTAGGCCTAGCATAGTCTGATTGAAGATCCGAAGCTAGTCACTATAACCGACTGCTCCAACACGGCCAAACTAAAAAGAACTATCAAAGAGGTCACCCTAAGTGGTGGTCTGAACTACATACCTAACTAAGGACCACACAACTAGGAGCTCCTACTATAGACAAGGACTCCTATAGCCTGATCAAGAAGTATTTTCTTTTAGCACATTTCTTCTTTTAGGTTTTTATTTCCCCATGCTCGGGCATGTAAAAAGGAGGGAGCTGAGCGTAGTGACCCAAGGAGAATAGGGCATCGACCTCAGGTCCTGTCACAGTACCCAAGAACCTATCAAGCCCTCGCAAGGTGACACTTAATCCTTTTCTGACGCTCACTTTTATTTTTGCTCCAACCTTCCTTACTTTCTTCTTTTTCAATGAGACACCACCCCTAGGAAGACAAGGCATCGGCCCCGGGTCTCTGACGCGTCCCCAAGAACCTACCCAGTCTTTGCAAGGCGATGATCAACTGCTTGTAAATTTTCCTTTCTTTGCTTTTCTATTTTTATAGGGGTTAGAACCCCTTTTTACACACCTTTGTATATATTTATTTTCTTTGAGATATATAGGGGTTTTCTTTACTTTCTATCATCATCATTTTTTCCTTCGACAGGCTTCTCTAACTGCCTCACAACTAACAAGAACTCATAGAACGGCTGCCTAGTAGGCTAATAGAATAGGGTCACTAGAGCTACCTTCTAAAACAGGTCTTTCAATGCCTGACAATGTCTTTACAGGAGGCAATGACTACTCAGCCCTCCCCCAGACATAGCTAACCTAAACCTCAGACTTTATGCCTTGGACACCGGTCCCCAACAAGAAAATAAAATCCCCTACAAGTGCACAGACACATATAGTATCAAAAAACACGTTACTCGTAAAGGAGAGATATCACCTGGATAGGGCCACGAGAAGTCTCCGCTCGACATAGGCTCCTTCCAAGCTCTTCTTGAAACCTGGCTAGCACATGACTAAAACAAGAAACCATTAACCGCACCTGTACTAAACAGACGACTGTCCCTCTTGGCCTAATGAAATAAAGCTTTTCACTACAAAAACTGATTGGCCCTCTTGGCCTAATGAAATAAAACATTTAAAACCTCGCAAAACTGGCCCTCTTGGCCTAACGAGATCAAACGGAATAGCACTTACACATCCCTCCCCGAAATAGTATAGATATATAGTAATATGCTCCTTTCCAAGGAGGACAAATAGTAGGGCTCGCAGCCCTAAGCTAAATGCATAAGATTATGACTCATCCCTCCTGCATATATAGCAAGAGGCGTACTCATAACATGTTGTCTAATCAGCCTATAGGTCCAGGATAACAACGGGAGATGGGTCTCAGCTACTCTTTGCATCACCCATATCAACTATTGCCTGCCATATATTGCATGCTCTGATAACATTCCCCACAAGCAACCGGGTCCTGTCTCATTATTGATAGCAATATCCAAACTAGGACCACAGTTGAAGAAAAGGTCTTGTTCATAAGCAAGGTTTGCCAGTGAATCCACAAACTGATTCTAGTAACGTGGAATCAGCTGAAGAGACACTCTCTCAAACGCCTCAAGTAGGGTCATGGAAGTTTGATGATACATACAAAGGATGGGATTCCGCACTATGTATGTCCCATCTAGTTGATTCAAAATCAACTGGGAATCCCCCTTTACTAACAACCGCCGAATACCACCTTGCTTGGCAATATGCAGCCCCATAATCAAGGCTTTATACTTTGCCATGTTGTTAGTGAATCCTACCCCGAGATAAGCAGCTAACTTCATCGTAACTCTACATCCAGGATCTCTAATTACTACTCCAACACTCCCTCTTTTATTAGGGCCCCTGGACACTCCGTCAAATTATAATGTGTACGTCTACAATGGGTTTACACACCATGCCATCAGAAACTCCTCTATTCGTAATTATGATAGTCAAAATTTAGCATGTTTAGAGGAGGAACTGACGGCTCCATCCCACCTTCTTCATTAAACTCAACAAGGATACTTGTCAACACTCGTAAGCAATGATGACAGAAGACTTTGATCTCCCACACAAAGGTTCCATCTTCTTGCTCAATCACTTTGTATCCTTTGCTCCACCAGATAAGTTTCCCCTGATGGTATCTCTGCTCTAGATATGGGTGCTCTAGATAAGGAATTAACCACCACATCAACTAGCTTTAAGCTCATTCATGATATTGACAGAGGGCCCAGTTTCTACAATAGAATGCTCCACTAATATTTCATCCATGTATGCTGAAACCCTAGGGAAATTCTTTTCAGCATGATCAAACCAATCTTCCCCTACTCCTGCTATGCCCAAAGGTACTACAATATACCCAATACGCAGGATCTTCTTGAATTCCTTGCGTACTCCTGGAGATAATTTAATCCTCTATAAGAGGTTTACATCTGGTTTGACTTTGCAAAGAGAACTTGCTAGATCAAAATCATGATATGTAGCCAAAGCTTTCTTTTCTCGCCAAACCATTCTTTCTTTTGGTCTCGGGACCGGCTTTGGTGCTTCTTTTTTAGCTCTTGCCTTCTTTCTTGGCACTTCCTCGTCCTTCGTAGGATCGACTTTTTTGTCAACAGGCCTTAGAGGTCCATCTTCCATGCCAGGATCCAGGACTTGCGTCCCCTTATCCCCTTGCTTAGGGTTTTCCTCGACCGATTTTGCATTATCTTTATCACCCTCTTTATCCTTTTGGCCTCTTGTCACGGCTTGTAGGTTAGAGGTTTCAGTGCCATTGATGCGTACAGCCTCAATAAGGCTGACTTCATTGCCTTGTGGCAACTCCTCTATAGTGGTCTTTCCCCTTTGCAGTATTTGTCTTGGTCCATCATTTTGTTGGAGGTTATTACCTTGCGCTCTATGATTAACTGGACCTGGCTGTTTACTCCCTTGTTGGAGGGAACTAATCTTACTCCAACAGGTATTAGATAAGTGACCCGACTTCCCACAAATATCACATTTAACATTTCGACAGTTTCTAGGGAAATGTTGTCCGCCACACCACTTATAGCTGAATCTTGAGGGACTGCCCTCTTCAGGGCGTCGACTCCCTATTAGATTCTACTACTTCTTCAGAAAATTGACGTCAACAGCTATTTGCTAATATTGTTCAGAAATCATGTCGGTGTAGTGCTTTATCATATCCTTAACTTCGCCAAGGATATTAGACGCACTCGACTCATAGCCTTGATCATCTATCTGTCGTTCCATTGGCCTAACAATTTGATTGGGCATTGGTTGTTGGCTCACAGGAACAACATTAGGGTTCGATACTTGGCCTCCAACATTTGGTGGAGCCAATTGACTAGCCATAGGCATAGTCATACTAGGAGGAGCTGGCAGCAAAGGTACATCACTACAACAAAAAGGCTCCATAGACGCGCTTGTAGACGCAATATTTGAACTGTGAAAAAAATATCGGGCGTGTTTATTACCGCATCTATTTCTGCATCTACTGTATCGCGTCTAAAAGTGCGCTTATAATCAGAGTTATATGCCCATGTAGATGCGCATATAGACGCGTGTATTGACACGCTACGTAAATATATAATCATATTTATAAAAAAGTGTATATATTAATATTGTGTGTCTATACACATGTGTATCTAAGCGTCTAAAAACGCGTTTACTCTGCAAGTTTTTGACGAGAATAGACGTGCATTTATCCTGCAATTTAGACGCGCTGATAGACGCGCAAAACAGAGGTATGAAAAAAAAAACTCTCTGGTTTTTTCTCCCCATCAACATCAAATTGTATGCTTAGGGAAAACAGAGAAAGATTATTTCAAAGATTGGATACTGAAAACAAAATAATGTATGTAGAACACGAAATTTTATATATATATAGATGAAATGTTTTTACATTATGAGTTCTAGTGCTTGTGACGTCATGGTCGCAAGCACTAGCTGAAAGTAATATATATCAAAAATGAAAATTACAAGCCAAGGGGAGGCATGCATGCATGCGGCTCCTCTATATCTCCTCAGAAGAGGCATCATCATCGCTACCACCACTGCTACGTGTGCCACTGCCGTTGCCACCACCGCTACTGCTAGTCCCCCCTTCGCTATCCTCAACTGCATCAGGGTTCGCCTACACAAAGGATTAAGGTATATAAATACCACTACAAACAATAAATTAGAGTTATCTATACTTTTCATATAAAAAATAAAACATACCTCTTCTGGTGGTGGAATCCTCATGGTGCGATTATATTGCTCCTCCGTGATGAGTCCCTCCTCGTAGAAATGCTGCCAAGTGGACGCCCGGTTATGACCTCGGTGGTAGCCTACCTCTCTAGGAGTAGGCATCCTACCAATGATATGATACTACAAAACAATTTGAACATACAATGTATTAAAACACACTACATAATGAAGTGAAACAAATTACAAAATTTAATTTTTAAAAAAATCAAATAATACTTATAAACTCAGCCTCCCATGACTCCCTGCCACCTGATCCATAATGCGACGATCCCATGGTTGCTATCTGGATACGTCGCGCCTCTGCATGCTAGCGACTTGTCATTTTCTCCGCTACTCTCTTCTTGGCCTCTTTCCACTCCTTGCGATGGAAATTGGGTGGTTGGCCATATCCAGGGCGCCCCTGCTCTTGTCTCCGCAATGACTCCTTGGCATGCGTCATAAGGTGACTCTTGTTATGAAGCACGTCTCTCACCTTTGACCGTCCCCAATCATCTGAGAATCATGAATTCTCGGGATTAGGGTACCTTTTATGTATTGTCCGCAGCACCTCTTGCCACAAACCATTTTTTTGGTGCTTGAAGGGAATCATGCAATCTTTGTATGTGGCATGCACGACACTCCTCAAGTAGGCTATCACTTCCCTCCCCTCAAAGTCATGCAAGATACCACCAACATCAGTGACAGAGTAGTGCATTTGTGGAGGCTCACCTCTCTCATTTTCCGGTGACGGTGATCGAGAGCCACCACCTAGGCAACTCCCACAAAGCCCTCGACCTCCTCGTCCTTCCGAATGACTCTCCCTCCTCCCTCGACGTGCACTACCCTCTACCTCACTTGATACATGTGCTTCTGCAGATGCACGTGCTTTGGCCGATCCATGTACCTCAGCTGATCCCTATGTAGGCAAAGATGTGATAGGTGTCCCAAACATCACACTAAAAATCTCATCTCCAGTGGGAGGGCGACCAAGATAATTGGTCATCTCCCCCATGAATTGCTCCTTGTTGAATGGGGTGCTGGAGGATCCGGGATTCCACATCTACACAAGAAAAATCATATTACCCTGTGCAGATAAAACATGTTACATGCAGCGTCTATACTTGCGTCTCTGTGCGTGTCTATATCTGCATCTCTCTAGGCATCTATCAGCGCGTCTATTTCTGTGTCTATACATGCGTCTACACTGTCATCTGGATGCGCTCACAGATGCGCACAGTCGGACCATTTCTTTTCAAACTTGCTTAAAAAACGTGCAAAAAAACCTCCATAGATGACAAGATCCAACATATGAAGAGAGAGAAGAGAGAGACAAACAAACAGAGAAAGAAAACAAGATTGAGAGAGAGAGGAAGGACTCACATTCTTTGCTTGTTCCAACGGGTGGCGGCTAGGTTGCAAGCTCCTTGTCCTCCTTCTCCCTTCCCTTGGTAAGTTGCTTGAATCTTCTTCTCTTCCTTGTTGTTTGGCTCTTGTTCTTTACTCTTTGGCTCTTCTTTCCTCCTGTCCTCTTTTTACTCTTATTTCCTTGCCTCATTGTCTTCATGAAGTGATAGATAGACACGAGTAGTGATGTCGAGCTTGAACTGCAGAAAACGTGTAAAAAACACAGGAAAGCACACGTTTGAAAATAAAGCCACAACTTTTTTAAAATTTTTCTATACCTGCGTGGCGCGTTTGTAAGCGCGTGTAATTGCGCGTGTATATGCGCAGATAATGCCTATTACACGCGCTTATAGATGCGCAGGAACAATTTAGGGAATCAATGCATGCATTTAGGGAATCAATTGACCTATGTGGTGACATATATAGCAAAGCTTGAGGATAAGAGATAACAAAGCAATGAAGGTGTATACAAAAGAGATAGAGAAAGGCATATTATCCATCAATCAATCAAAGATATGTACATGAAGTGACTTGATATAGTAATTAAAGTATCGTCATTTTTAGGATGCTCCATTGACTTCTGTAAGTTTCTATAACCTTGAAGTAGAATATAGCCAACCACACTCTCCATGGAAGGAAAACTTGGCCTCATCAAATTAACCAAGTTAATTTACTTATACATTTCATAGATAAGAGATTTGTAGTTGGCTTGTTGGTATTAGTCACCAACAAGTGGACACACTAGCTAAAGATGATGAAAAGGGGCCATGTGCACATTGGCTACATGTGGTCCACCTTATCTAAAATTATATGTGAGCTATAAGTGTACCTTGACATGATTAGAATAGCTTGCATATGCACAAGCCAACTGATTTACATCAATCTACTCATGCTATGAATTGGCATGCATGGCTAGGTTAAGTGCACAACAAATGAGACATGTGAGTGTATTGATCAGTTCTCTCTCTCTCTCTCTCTCTATATATATATATATATATATATATATATATATATATATATATTGCAAATGCACAAGTCAACCTTTGATCTATATATACATCCAATTATCATGCCCTATCCAATCACATTTGTATAGGGCATGATTGGATGTATATAGGGTATGAAATCACATATATATAATTAGCTTTGAATGATTGGATGTATATTTGTAATACTCCAAAAGAAGTAAAGTTGGTAATGTATATCATGTCCTATGCATGTATATGCCCTATACATGTATATCATGTCGTATATACATGTATATCATGTCCGTATGATCCTATACATGTATATCATGTCCTAGCATATAATCCAGGTGTAATTATGTCGTATATACATCCAATCATGCCCTATTCAAACAAATATTAGCTATTAAGAGGTTTGGTCATATTCAGGTACTTTATGAGAAATGAAAAATATGTGCGTTTATTTTCGCATCTATAAGCGTGTTTATCAGCGCGGGTATATAGACACATTTTTTATACTAGCGTGAATAGACGCGCTGATACACGTGCTTATAAACGCGCCCGCTTTTTTGGGTGTACAGTGCGCGTCTATAGGCCCTTTCTCTTGTAGTGCATTTTGGACTATGCTTCCTCTCCCATTAGGGTTATTCATAGGCATCCCTTGACTTCCATTTATCAATGGTAAATTTCCTCCAGGTACTGGACCCGCATTAAGATTTATTCAAGAGGAGTAGGCGGTTTGTAATCATGACTCTACTCCTTCTGCCCACATGATGGTGGTGTCTATATCAACCAAAGCCACACTGCTCAATTGTACCTGAATATTGAAATCCAATCCATGCAAGAAGTATTGCAATTGGGTAGCCGGCGGAATGGGAATGTAAGTTTGTAACTTACGAAACACTTCCTTAAGCTTCTTGGCATAGGCTTTCACATTATTATGGGGGTCTTGGCGTGTTACATTCAAAACACGCAACCAGTATTGGCCACCTCTTTCAGGGGCATATTATCCTTGGAAAGCTGTATAAAATTTATCGATTGTGGTTATGGTTCCAGTTTCTATGCTATGATACCATACTGCAGCCCTTCCTTTTAATGTCATGTTAAAGAACATCATAAGATGTCCCTCATCTTGGATGCGGTAATTAAACATTAATATTTGAAATTCACAAATATGAAACTCCACATCTTCTTTAGCTAACCCATTAAAAATGGGCATAGAAATTTCTAAAGCTAGCAAATCCAACGTCCCTACAAGAATTGCAATGGGTTGTGCCATGATGACAATCGGATTGACAATGGGAGTTTGGATTGATGGAATCACACCCCCCACTTGAAGTGGGTTGACTTGGTGGAAGAGAGGAAGAACTTACACTTCCTCCTACACCTGAAGGACTATGTGCAGCAATTGGGTTACTAAGACCACTGCCTTATATGCATATCAGGCTGCTCCTTTGAGGAGAATAGCGACTTACAATCTCCGACCGCCATCTAGTCCTCTCAGCACGTTCTGCTCTTTGTATTTCCGCTTGACGGTCCTTATCAGAGGACATAAACCAATTTTTTGGTCCCTAAAAACCCTAGATTCGAGAACCACCACTTGTTGGCAGCTCCCGACAGACGCATCACTGATGGGACCTCAAATGGGCCGGCACTAGCTATGGCACTAGTCGAACCTCATGCTCATGACAAACAAACACACCCACACGGCCTCGCGGCCAGGAGGGTCTTTCTGCTGCTAAAGGATGAATTGTCCTAAAGCCTAATTTATGCATTTATAGTTTTGTAGTCTAACGTTTCCCTTTCTATAAACTCCACAGAGGGAGAACCCATACACATTGGCAATAAATGCCACGATAATCACATACATGGGAGGCAACCTCTCGGTGGAGTCACCGCGGCCCCACTACAGCTCTTCTACATCGTAGGGATTAGCCTCTTGATGCGCTACTCAATATATAGAATAAACGAACAAACTTCACTCTTTCATTTTGAAAGTATTCCAGGAGATACCATGTGTCCTTACCAAATAATTCCCCAAGAAACGAACGTCTATCCTACGGCTTAGGTTACCTTTCCACACTCAAGCATGGGTCATCATAATCAAAAATAGGTGCTATGCATCCAGTCTTTTTTATTCTGATATCATGGTTGACATGCACATGTAAAAGTGGATGCTCCTAAAGTGCTCAAACATAATTTTCAATCAGAAACGTGTTGTGCACAACTAGGCTTTCCAATACTCATTCACTAACTCGTTGCGGCAATGTAAGGATAGCACCGAGACAACACTCATGTTACTCTCCTCTTAATTAAAATACAACAAACTCTATGTCATAATATGCATTAAAAAATCAGCAACAATCAGCACGCAAAAATCGCACCATTCAAACATCCCACCCCCCTATGTTTAGGTATTGCTTTCGTTGCATAGGTGTAGAGGTTCATTTTGTCATGTTTTGATATGTATGAAAAGCGATAAATCACAAAATTTGACAAGGAGGTAGGGCAAACTAAGCCTAAACCTCATGCTTTGCCATTACCATACATCCACGAACAATCATTATATTTTTTCTTATTTTTGTGAAGCGTAATTTTATTTTTTTCCCTTATTTTTTCCATTTTTTTGATTTATTTGTCAAGAAAATATGCTATTTTTTTATTTTTCCTATTCCAATCACTTCAACATACTAACATTCAATTTATTTTTCATTTCCCCCCCATAGGAACAAATTTCACCCTCTCGAAATGACAAAGCTATCATTTTACCACTTAAAAACCGCATTTTGGGTTTTACGGGAATTACATAGCGCATGTAAATCATTGCAAAATCAATATTTTCTGATAAACAACAATTAATCATGATGCAACCAGCACGCAAATAAATTTTCATCCAATAAGAACATCATTACCATCATAAAATACCAAAAAGCTTCATTTTCCTTCATAAAAATGGTCATACCGTGTTTTTACGAAATCCAGGATGCATTAAATGACTGCATGACCAGCGGATGGAGCCTCCATTGCTCTCAATCCAATGCTGCACATCAATCTTCAGCATCTCCATCAATCTCCATCACGGTTTTCCTTCAATCTCTCTCCCGATTTCTCCTTCAAGATAGTGCGCATGAACAGCCCATAGAGAGAAGAGAGAGGGAGGAGAGAGAAAGACTAGATTCTGATCTCTCCATTAGGTCAGCCATATCTTGCGTGAAGACCGGCGATAGGATCAGGGAAGAAGGAGAAGTTGTCGGGTATTGTCTGTTAGATAGGTTGCTTGTAGCCCGAAATTCGATTTGTGGGGATGGAGGGGCTGGCGATTTTTGCGCCGTTGCTAATGGCGTTGCCATATTCACGCCACGTGAAGAAAAATTGGAGGGGGGGTACCCCCTCCCAAAGGGAACCCCCTTTTGGTCATAATTTTTTTGTCCACCTTTTCAAATCTTGGCCAATTTTTGGCCTCTTTCGTGTCCGGACTCCATTTCAACCTCTGAAAAATCCTGCGCGTCCGTCTTGGCATCTCGCATTGACTGGCAACTCCCGATATCCCGTACAACAGTTTGAAAAATTATCAAAAGTCCACAAGGGTACCTTTTAAAAGCCGTCTTTCACTTGGTGCTTAAAACCATCCTAGCTATAGTCGCCGCCTTCGATGTTGAATATTTTTTCTCTAAATTCCGGATTTTTTGTCAAATTTTAAGCACATCCCGAGCTCAAAACTCCGCTTTCAATGCAGCCTAGCCACCCTTCTAGCTATATGCACTAAATATTTTTGCATAATTCATTTTCCAATGTCACCTACACCTAATGTCTAAAAATTGTGTATCAGATTTTTTTAAAAAACTGAATCCTTTGATCGCAAAAGCTAGATATAATCAATTCGAAAAGCTATTTCGCAAGGAGCTTTTTCATCACTTGATTAGGCCTGAGAAGAAAAAGAGCTTGTGATTGCAAAAGATAGATATAATCAATTCAAAAAAGTATTACTCAATGAGCTTTTTTATCACTTGTTAAACCTAAGAAGAAGAGCTCCACTTCAAGCTTTCATTATAGTCAGGACCCTGAGGTATGAATAAGTCCCATTGATCTTCTACTCACTCCAGCTGATTCCAAGCTTGTTCAAGTCTTTTTGGGGGAGCATTTGGACATTTGTAAGAGTTATACCATGGTGTTGGAGCTAGAAACACTTATATAGGGAGTGGTAGTGTCTCTAAGCTCTACTTCTTTCTTCTTGTTTTAACCTACGTCCAGTCATCTTCTATCTCTTCTTTCTTGTCTTCACCCTCAATCTCAATGGATGGAGGTGTTTTAAGATCAAAAGAATCAATCTCATCCTCGCCCTTCTCAAACTCCATTTCTTAAGCTCAGACTAGTTGTACTACTCCAAGTAGATCCCTGAAACGAACGAATTTCTATTTACCAAGTGATTTGGTAAAGATATCTACTACCTGGTCTTCTGTCTTCACATGAAGTAGAACAATCTATCTTGTAAGTACCATTTCTCTGATGAAATTATAATGAACCTCTATGTGTTTGGATCTAGCATGATAGATGGGGTTGCTAGCCAGCATCCATATACACCTCACGTTGTGTACATAACCCTCACACTGCTCCATATATACCTCTTCAAGCAAGTCACCATTCAGGAATGCATTTTTGACATCCATCTGCCATAATTTTTTAACCCTTAGAAGCCGCTAATGCAATGACTATTCTCACCATTTCCATCTTGGCAACCAAGCTGAAAGTCTCCTCATAATCTAGGTCGTATTGCTATGCATATCCCTTTGCAACGAGCCGAGCTTTATACATTTCCAACGAAACATCTAACTTGCATTTCTCTTTATAAACACATTTGCTTAAAGACATCAAGTACCTCATCCTTGTACTTTTGAATGTACAACCATGTGTATCAGTTGAAATCATCTATCCAATCGACAGTAGATTCTTGCAAATTCTATTCTGCCATCTGTCCAACCAACAATAGATTCTTAGTAATAGAAGATACATGTAGTACATCATGTAGGCTCTTCTTTCTGCCATCATAGCTGCAGCAGTCTACCTTCCTACTGGTGGGCCATCCTGCACTCGTGCCCAAAATCTTTCCATCCCTTTCAACTACAAGTCTTGCATGACTTCCTGAACAACCTTATGAAAAGATCTTTTTGGGATGAGAAGCTCGTATCCGCGCTGGATTCTCCTTATCTCCCGAAGGGCAATAGTGCCTGGTTTCCATCTCCTCTTCTTCTCTGGTGGTCATTGTGCTCTATGGGGAGCACCTGTTGCTGCACTAGAGAATGCTCCATCTTGTGCTATACATGGCAAGCTTTGGCATGAGGCCTTCTGATGGCCGAGAAACGAGGACATGCTTGCTTGGTGCCTGCCATGCAAGCTCGAGGAGGGAAAGATGGAGAAGAGACAGAGGTTGGGGGTGTGAGAATGAAGGAAGCAAAGAAAGTAAGATGTGAAAAGGAGAAGAAGAATAAACTTTTTACCCATTTAAACCCCAAAACCAGGTTAATGCAGCTTCATACACACTGTCCATCGTGTGATCATAAATCCATAACCTTTTATTGGAATGCGACGAAATATCACACGCGCACTCGTTAGGTGGCCCCAAGAGCCCTTTTTTTTTGGGAAAAAAAGGCGTACATACCCCTAGTTTGAAGTTTCGCATCTAAAGAATCCTTTCGTGCTTCTCTCCTCCTTTTTCTCCTTCAGGGTCCCCTCCTTCTCCTTTGTAGTTGTCCCCTCTCTTTTAGTGGATCCAGTGGCAATGGTAGTGGGAGTGGCAGTCTCTCTCTCTCTCTCTCTCTCTCTCTCTCTCTCTCTCTCTCTCTCTCTCTCTCTCTCTCTCTCTCAATCTCCATTGTGTTGATCTGTCTCCCTTCTTCTCTCTATACATCTCTTCATCAACAAAAACAAAGAGAGAAGTAAAGAAAAGAGAAAAACAAAGACAGAAGAGAGAATGCACTTACCTCAAAGCTTGAAGAAGAATCCTTTCGTGCTTCTCTCCTTCTAATTCTCCTTCACGGGCTCCCTCTTTCTTCTTTGCAGTTGTCCCCTCTCTTTTTGTGGTGGATTGGCAGTGGTAACGGCCTCTCTCTCTCTCTCTCTCTCTCTCTCTCTCTCCCTTACGCATGTTGATCTCTCTCACTTCTTCTCTCTATACACTCTTCATCAACAAAAAGAAAGAGAGAGATAAAGAAAAGAGAAAAACAAAGAGAGAAGAGATAATGCACTTACCTCAAGATTTGAAGAAGAATTCCTTCGTACTTCTCTCCTTTATTTTCTCCTTCACGAGTTCTTTCCTTCTCCTTTACACTTGTCTTCTCCCTCTTCGTGGATGGCAGCAGTGGTGGCGGCCTCTCTCTCTCTCTCTCTCTTGCTTGTTTACAAACATGTAAAATGCCATGCTCGGGTTTTGATGTTTTTTTATGAAGCCCCTCTCTCTCCCGTTTTTTATTTCTCTCCATCTCTCTCTTCCTTCCCCTTCCTTCTTCTCTATATTTCTCTCTCTCCTTCCCTCCCCACTCTCACTCAACTCATCTCATTGCAAAGACAATCAAAGATAGAAAATAAAAAGCTTAAAAAATAAAGATATTGAAAGAAATGTCACCCCAGCTCTCTTTTTCTCTCTCTCCCCTCTCTCCCTTTACTTGTCTTTCTTAAACTTCTCTATCATTCTCTCATTGTTTTCCTATTTCTCTCTCCCTCTCTCTCGCTCCCTATTTTTTCTCTCTATCTCTCTTTTTCCCTCTCTCTCTCTCTTCTTTTCACTCTCCTTCCTCTCTTTACCTCACCCTTCTTTTCTACCTCCTTCTCCTCTCTTCCTTCCCTCTCCCTCTCTCTATTTCTCTCCCTCTGTCTTTCTCTCTCTATTTCCCTTTCTTTGTTTCCTCTCTCTTTGTTTCTCCCCCCTCTCTCTCATTGTTTCTCTCACGCATCCTCCTCTCTCCCTCCCTTCATCTCTCATTTCTCTCTTCCTCTTTCTCTTTGTTTCCTTTCTCTCCCTCTTTCTCTCTTCCTCTCCCTTCATCCTTCTCCCTCCCTTCCTCCCTCCCTCTCTTTCTATGTATCTCTTTGCAAAGAAAAACAAAAAAAGAAAACAAGAGAACACAAAAATAAAGTAAGAAGAGGAAATGTACCTACCTCAAAGGCCTGAAGATGAAACCCTTTGTACCTTCTCTTCGCACCTTCCCTCCCTTCTCCCTTGCACACTTCTCTTTCTTCTTCATGTAGCGATGGCCGCGATGTCGATGGTGATAAGCTCCCTCCCTCTCTCTCTCTCTCTCCCTCTCAAAGATTTAAGCTCTCTCGCTCTCTCTTTCATTCTTTCTCGCAAATGTTTTCTCAGCAAAGGTCACGCTCGAGTTTTCAAAACCTTTTTCTCAGGCCAGCATTGCTATTAGCATCGCTATATGCATTGCTATTTGCATCTCTATTAGCATCACTATTTGCATCGCTATTAGTGTCACTATTTGTGTTGCTATTAGCATCGCTATTTGCATCACTAATAAAATTAGCGACGCTAATAACGACACTTTTAGCGACACTTCTTTTTTGCATCGCAAATGGCTATTGTTATTGCCTTATTCCCTTGTAGTGATGTATATGTCCAATACATGGCACATGCTAATCCACTTGTCTCACAAGTAACAAGACAACGTTGTCATGCCGCTACGTGCACACCATGTGAAAAACTCTAAAGTCTAGCTTTCTTATCAATCTAGAGAGCCAACACCATTTTAGACATTAGGGTTAGTGTCCATGGTTCAAACATATTAGTTTTTTGGACAAGTATAGCAAATTTATGATATTTAAGATATTATGTCTTGTAAAAATTCAAAAGTAGATAACTTTCAGATTATGATGACATGCAAAAGAAAGCATGTAGCTTTCGGCCATCTGTGAGGATTTTATGTAAAAAGAGAGATGGATGAAATCGTGTGCGTTGCAATCACTGTTTTCAAGCAATGAACAGCACTCCGAAGTGGGAGATGAAGAAGGAGTGATCTGTCAGAATTCTGGCCACATGTGCTAGTATTTTATCCCCCTTTTGGAGCCAATGGAAGCACCAGATTGGCGGTCTGAGCAGCATAGAGGAAGATATTATTTTGTGTACATTTTTGTATACAAGAGATTTGTCTTCCCATAATGGAGAAATAAACTGACAGGCTTTAATTCTGTGAGTATTATTCTACGTATTCTATTTCTTTGTGCAAGTATTCTTTCATATCTTCTCTTTCTTTCAACCCCTTCTCTTCCATCTACTCGACTCCTTGAACCTCCCTTCACCCTGTTGTCTCTCACCCCCACGGTAGACTTTCGACCCCAAATGCTACGATAGTGATGACCGGCGTGAAAGTCGATAGCAGAGGTGTGTAAAGATGGGAGATTCTACAGCTTCAAGTGTTAGTGATGCTTTACAACAAATGATTGCTTTGTTGCAGCAACAACAAGAGCAACAGTTGTTGTTACAACAACTGATGCAAACTCGGCAGGAAGCAGAAAGAATTGATTCCTTAGCCGTGAATGCATTGCAGGTAGTGGGACAAGAATTGAAGCAGTTTGAAGGTCAAGATGTTTCTGCCTTCATCCGGCTGTATGAAGAAAAGATGTTGTTTCATGGGGTAGTGCAGTATGCATGGAGTCAGTATTTGTCCCGTTTGGCCATGCATGCTTTGCATGATCGAATTGATGAGTTACGTAGGAGAGATGTTGATTGGGCAGCTTTTAAGAAATCTTTGAGAGGAGTTTTTCTTAGAACATATAGGATTGGTAGCTAAAAAGTCATTTATAAATTGGATTGAAAAGCCCAATAAAGGGTTGGCTGCTACATCTTAGCTCCATGAATTTGAAAGTCGGTATGCGCAATTGGATGCCGATGAGCAGCAATCATTGGAAAGTCAGAAAATTGATTTGTTTCTGAAGTTTCCAGATCGTGTCTTGCAGGAGAAGCTGACTGATCATTTAGAAGATGCCTCTTCTCAAACATGGCTGAAATTAGATTGGGATAATGTAACTGAAGCAATGCATATGTTGGTAAAGAGAGAGAGGATGAAATTAAGATGGAACCTCAGAAGAAATTGCAACCAAGGCACTTGTAGCTATGGTGGAACAATTGGCTATACCTGTTGTTCTAGCTATTAAAGGTGATGCTATGGATGAAATAATCAAAGGCATGCATGATTTGAGGCTGAATTTGATAGAGATTTATGCAAAGGTCAAAAAGTTGGATGTTAAGGTAGAAGAGAAGGCTCGGACAACAGCCCAAAGATTGTACAAAGAAGGATACAAGATGAGATGCATTTGGTGTGAAAATTTACAACATGAAAAGCGAGATTGTATAGCTTACCATGCATCAGAATAAAAAAAGTTAATCTTTTGGAAAGATTGAAAAATACATGCAACAGAAACTGGTCTTCCAATAGAGCCAAATTTTGCAAATGGTGGCATGTAGAAGAAGTTGGAAGATATGGTTGCAAGGACAACACATTTGCTACCATAGATGCAGCCACATATGGGTTGAGAATTGAAAGGACTGATAAAGCACATAAAGGAAGCATGGCTAAGCTAAATCTCGTGTTTGGATGCAAGCATTAGATTGCATGGAAAAGGGCAAAATAGCAAAGTCTGAATTGGCTCATGCAAGTCAGAGTATACGAGGGAGAACAACATGGAGTGCACCAGTGGACTCATTTTCAGCCTATACTTATTTGGCTAAGGTTCATAATCAAGAAGCTCTTGTGGAAGAAAAGAGAAGAAGAGATCAGGACACTGCTAGTCCTTCCTCTTCACGCCCATCTAAATGCATAACACAAAGTAAAATGGAACAACAAAAAGAGACTGAAAAAGCCATACCTAAGAATGTTATGGATGATGCATCTCAAGAGAAGAAATAAGAAGGGAAGAAAAGGGGCAAGCAGCCCTAAACATCCAAATACATAGAATCCACACTCTCAAGCATACATAGACGCACTCAAAGTAGTAAATTTTAAGCCCCAAAAGGTAGAGATAAAGCGTATCTGGCACCACAAAAGCAATTTGAAATGTCCTCGCTAGTCAAAACCAAAAGTCAAATATGTTGCAATTTGATACTCATCGAGCAAGAAAACCATAGGAACTAATAGCACTTGAATCGGAGTCTGTTGGAGCCCAAAAATCCCAATTTTTTCCTGCCTCAAGAGGTCATTTTGGCACAAAATTTTGGAAGTGCTCCCAAGCTCAATTGGCAATGATAATACTTTAAAATATTGTCTTCAAATATTTCTCGAAGCTCGTGAAATTGGTTTGCAATTGGGATGTCGTACCAAGAAGTTATAGATCTCAGAAAATGTGCTCAGAAAGAGGAGAAAAAACAACTTTTTTTTTTACAAGGGGATGGAGGGCTCACAAGCTTGGTAAAAACGGGATTCTATCCCACATGCAGAGTGCCACAAGGAATTTACTAAGGATAAAAGGTGGAAGGGAGATAGTCATTCTCTCAAGTAACAGAGAGAAAGATCTCTTGTGTGATGGAGTGTGCCTTGGTCTTGGTGGTGCTATTGGCATGATTTTGGGCTACTGCTAGGCCTTGTGGTGGGTGCCACTAGAAAGAGGCGTTGTGCTGTCTTCTGTGATGTGTTGCAAAGATTCCTTCACGCTACCCACTCATGTGTGCTCTTGTGACTCCCACACGATCTCACCTGTGTGGTCGTAACAAAAACCCCCAAATCTTTTTTTGGAAACTCGTGCGCTCTGATACCAAATGTGAGAAAGAGAAGAAGATTTTCTGTGTATCTTACTCGCCTCCCATCCAAATATACCCTCTTCCCACCTTCTAATTGGGTCTCTAGGGCTTGTTTTCATGGTGCACCCAATCGATGTTTCCAAATAGACAAGTCTTGCCCAATTTAGCAAGGAATGAGAGGGTATCCCCCGAGCTTTGGACCTTGGCACTTCTTGCCCTTGTCCGGGACACACTAATTAATGGACGAAACTTGGGCTACTTGCTTGGGCGTAGGTTATTATGTCTGACAAATAGAGTCATATATATTACCGGCACTCCTTGTCATCTCTCTTTCAGGTTGTGTGAGAGGATTATCTTCACCACTACTCTTGAAACATCTATTTTTATGCCCCTACTGAGGGATGCTGAAAAGTAACTTTGTTTGCAATTTGTGAATTATTTTTCTTGAGATTCTTTTCAAATTGCTAATTCTTTTTCAGACTTTCATGGTACAAAAGGAGAGGATCCTCAGCAATTTCTTAAAAAATTAGAACTTGGATGCATATTCCTACAAATTACTGACTCGCCCCTGAAACTTAAAATTTTAAAAATTCAGTTGTTAAATGAAGGTAGAAATTGGTTCGAAGATTATGAAAAATATCTAAGATTGAGAAGTTCTTGTATTTATATGGAATATGAAACTACCAAACATGTATTTTTTGATTGATTTAAAGAGATCGAGACTTCCTAGGACCGTAAGCAAAAAATAAAAACTTGTGACAAAAAATAAGATTAGATCATAGAATTTCTCACTTTAGAATATACTCGCCTATGGGATCATTGGAACACATCCGTAGGCTGACGAGAGAGACCACCCAAAATGTAATTAAAAATTAAACATTTTGTGGAAATTTTACAAGGAGAGGTGAGAACAAAATTAGAAATCAAGGAACCAAGTACTTTTGAGGAGGCAGTGATGATAACAATTGAAAAAGAAAGAAAGTTAGAGAAAATAAAAAAGAGAGAACCATATAGAGCACGAGACATAAAAAATAGAGACGAAATGTAATGTGTCCACCTATTCACTTCAGGACACGTCTTAGCAGTCCATCAGAAAGGAGATCTAGAAAGCTCTGCCCGGCACTCCCACGGAATGTCACAGGGTTTGTGATCTAGGACTTTCCACGTCTACCACGTAGTGGAAGTATTCTAGTCGTTCCCACTTAGGACCAACCTGAATCAGGGTTTTTCCTAATGGTCATTTCCTAAACAGCAACTAGCGTCGAACCCCGAGCAAACTACTTTATGCAGAAACGCCAGGGTTGAAGCGGATTCATGCTGCACTTGGTTCAAGGAGAATGGGAAACGAGAGGGATGCAAAGCTCATTCTCTCTGCCATAAGGCATAGTCCCCAGTCCGTTCCCCTAAAACAGTGTAAATCGGGATTATTATAACTTAAACTCTAGGTCAGCGCCCTTGTTGTTCGTGTCCTTTGAACGATCTTCTTGCTGTCATTTATGATTGAGAAAAGTTTCCGGCCAATCGGAACCACCCATCTATAGGATGGACCCATGGCCATATCCACCATATTTTCCTCAGGTTGTTTAAGTTGTCTAATTACCTACCACATTTAGTTGGATATGCATTACGCAGCTTCCTTAATTAGTCCATTAGGCACTGGTTCCTTCGCGTAATCTTAGCATTTTGACATAGAAAAAAAGTGTCAAAACAAGTTCCTTGTCAATAGGTTATAATATTTATCTTTGGAATACATTTATAAAGTCCAGCTCGTAGGCTTATCCATAATCCACCGCCCAACGGCTATCCAGCAATCCACAGGGATCACCAATCCAAGATTCTGCCCATAGACTAGTATGCGGGCCTCGAGATCCAATCTCGAGTAACGTTGGCCTCTTGTGTAGGGCCTGAAAGACGAGGGATTTACAGCTAGAGTCCCCCCTTGGCACCCAAGCATCCTCCTGCTCCAAGTAGCACTCAATGGAGAGACCTCTGGCGGTGAGTTTGATCCACCTTCTCGGTGTGGTTAGCAACCCCCTTGGTTAGGGTCAGGCAAACAAACCGGGGTAATTGAGGGTGCGTCTCCCTTCAGGCCTTCAACTTGAAGCATTAGATATATTTTCATCCTTTAATTCCTTGAGCAAACAAAGCAAACAGTGCTCTCTAAATTGTTACAAGCACAATCATTTCCAGTGGTCGTTATTTTTGGCCAACTGCTAAGGAGTGAATCCTTCTCTCCGAATGCGTCCAGCACTCGATCCGGGATCAATTGGACTTGGCAAGATCCCCAAGGGTTTGTTTGTTAACCCTTATATCCTTGGGTTAGGGTCATACCCTATTAACCCAACTTAACCAATACCTTAAGTTCTATTAGTAGTAACTATGTTATTCCAAATTGTTGATTGGTCTTTTGCTTCCAAGCAATTATCCAATCCCCTTTATCTTGGTCACTTTTCCCAAAAAGGTGCTATGTCAGGATGCTACTCATCCTCTTGCAAGATAAACTTGTGCAAGAATCTGCGAATCTCATTCTGAGGAATTGGCCATTCCCTTGTGATCAAATCACAAGATCATGCGACTCTGCAACTTGTTGCACAAGTGTCGCATCTAATCCATGGGACTATTTTACCCATCGAATGGTGTCTTCTAATCACGAAATCATGATTAGATAGGAAAACAGGGTTAGGGGACTTTATATCCAATCCATTCTTGATTGCACTAGGTCGACATTGTTGGTCCTAGGGTTTCAATTCAAACCGAGTTTCATCCTTTTAGCGAGCGATCCTTAGGGTGAAAACCCTTGATCATTTCTCGCAAGTATGTCCTACTGTCCCTACATTCCATGAATGTGGGCAAGTCTTTAGGATATGAGAGTTTCAGCTTGGCAATAAGAGCGACTAGGTCACGTCTTCAATGTGCTAAATCCCAGTTAGCACTTGGGATATGTTGCATCAATTTAACCATTCATAAGCGAGTTCCTCGCGGTTTAGGTGTTTAGGGTAAACCAATTTACTTGTCTATTCTTGAAAATATTTACGATACCATTCTCGTAATCACATGATTCATTGCCTACGTATGATTAGATTTACAGACCCTAACTTTTCTGGTTAAGATCAAAGCCTATGTTAAGTTACGGCATAATTTCCATTGATGCATTCACGATTCATGCTACTAAGCATTTAGGGTTTATGTTAAAAAGAACCATGCAGCCTTTTCCTAATTTCATTTTTGAATGAATTATTTGTATGGAAAATGAGCATTACACAACCTTTCGTAACTACTTACGTAATTGATTGAGGTTTATGCGAATTGCGTAGAGTTTAATCTACTTCATGCAGCCTAGAGTCATTTCCATGCCTTGCAAATTCCTACTGTTGTTAGCCATCTTATTTAATGAATCATTGCAAAGAAAGAGATGTCTAATAATGCAACATGCGATTTTATCTTTCCATGCATAATCGAAGTGTACAACAATAATTTCGACTTTGTAAAGATGATCATTAGTTGATATAAATTCATTATCCTGCATTGCATAAAAACTACTTGCTAAGAATGCATAGAGATCTTATGCTCTTTTTGTGTTCGTTTCATTGAAAAATACCAATGACCGAACTCTTCAATCGTGAGCTATTTCCTTTAAATTAGCCAAAGTATTTCAATCGAAAAAAATGCATCCTAATTCCATAAATGATCCATGCACAATTGTAATATTACAACGTAAATCAAAATTAGGAAGAAAACCTGGACTTGTGGATTCGGTGAAATGTCCACATGAATACTAGGAGATGAACCTCCTCCGGTTGCGCCTTGTGCCTTTTTAGGAGCCATCACATATTCGACCTTCTTGCCTCGGCTGCAGACTTATGATCTTGGCCCGTCTCCCTCGCACGCGCAATTCTCTTTGAGAATCGGCTTCCTTGACCGATGCTTCATTTTGTGGAATTGGGCTTTGGAAGGCTTTATAGGCTTCCTCCTCGAAGTAGGGATTTCACGATTAGGACTTTACAACCGGCAAAAATGACTTTGGGGAATGTAAGGGAAAGGAGAATTGGAAATTTCGGATATAATAGGACCTTCACAAAAAGGGATACAATGGATTTAAAAGACTTGTAATGGAAGGCTTTAAAAGGAAACGGGGTTAGAAGTTTTGTGGGGATGCTATGAGAAGGGGCTTGAAAAACCCGGCTATTGTGAACTTTATGGGGGATGCAAGGGCCGAAAGGGTTTAATTTCCAGGGATGTAAGGGGAGAAAAGGGGCTTAAATTCCAGGGGGGGTTATAAACACCCACGTGGGAAGGGCCTTATGAGAGCCTCAGAGGAAGGGGGGTTTAAATGGCTTTAAAGAATTTTGTGGGGGGGAAACCCACGGGAAGGGGGGCTTTATAGGGGATGCAAGGGGGGGAAAACCTAATTCCCGGGGGTATAAGAGACCGCTTGAGAAGGGAGAATAAAAGGGTGTTTTAAAGAAACCCGGGGGTTAAAAAAACCCGCTTGATGAGGCAATAGGAAAGGGGGCTTTCTAAGGGGTCCCTTAGAAGCTTCCCAAGAATCTTCGAGGAGGCTTCTGGGAGTCGTGGAGAAACCAGGTGGCGATAGATTTGGTAGCTGGTGGTGACTTCGCGGCCCAGGTGGCATCCTCGATTTGCAATGAATGGCGCTGGCGGGGTACTGCTTTAGGCGACAACTTGCATGGCACTCCAATGCCTTCAGCTCCTCTCCTCCATGGCCTGGTGGTGTCCGATTCCTCCCTCCTTTTGTCAGCCTCACGACCCTTCTCACCCCGAATTTTTCCTCAGATATTCCTCCTCTCTGACAACATTTTTACTCTATTTTCCTCGCTCTTCTCACGACGTTGTGCTCCCCTCTCTCTCACTCATGGCCTGGCAGTGTCCCGACCCTCAGCTCCTTTCATTTGAACACAGGGGGTTTATATACTTCTAAGGGAGGGGGACCTCCCCCACCCACGCGGCTACTTGCATGGCCATTCTCCCCCCCCATGTCTTCCAGCTCGTGCTGAATCAACCGCGCTTCACTCCCTTCCCTCTAGCATGGCCTTCGGCTAGGGGAAAGAAGGGATAATTAAATTTTTTTTTCCATAAGTTAATCAATTTCATCTTGACCTCCTCCCAAGAGGAGGTTCACACGAACATATGCGGTTTCTTAGTCCTTAGTCTTGATTGGCCAATGGAGAGTGTACTTTTTTAATGACCAAACCGTTTGTAACCCCAATGCTAACATTGTCATATGCCCGAGACTTCACATGGCCTCGTAATATTTTTAGCAGAAATATTACATTCTCTCCCCCTTAGAGGAATCGAGATGTCCTCATCTCGAGATAAACTGGGGATATTGATGGTTGAGAGTACCTTCATCTATCCAAGTGGCATCTTCCTCAGGATAATCTTTCCATTGGACGAGGCATTCTCTCAAGGTTTTGGATCTCAGTTGTCTTTCCCTAAGATCTAAGATCCTGTCAGACCGTAGTTCAAGGACTCCTTGACTAGGCATTACAACTTGTTGGTCATCAAGTACATGATTAGGATTTGGTACATACTTCTTCAATAGGCTGATATGGAATACATTATGAACCTTTAGGTTCTCAGGGAGTTGCAGTCTATAAGCATTAGGTCCTAGGCACTTGAGGATCTTGTACGGTCCACAATACCTTGGACTTAGCTTCTTGCAATCTCCTAAGGATAGGGAACTCTTCTTTGGGCATACGCAAATGAAGACCATGTCTCCTTCTTCGAAGATTCTATCTCGACGCTTCAAATCCGCGTATGCCTTCTGTCTATCCTTGGTGTCTTGGATGTCCAAGGTTGGATCTAAGAAATTAAGGGGACTTCGACAGTCATAACCATACAATGCTTGAAAAGGGGTCATCTGAATGCTTTGCTGGTAAGAAGCATTGTAGGCAAACTCAACCAAGGGCAAGTATTGAATCCACCTTTTTGGCTCACGACAGCAGTGTGCCCTAAGCATATCCTCGATAACTTGATTGATTCGCTCCATTTGGCCATCAGTTTGGGGATGGTAAGCTGTGCTAAAACAGAGTTGAATCCCAATGGCTTCAAAGATAGCTCTCGAGAAGTGTGATGTGAAGAGAGAATCACGATCACTAATGATTCTTCTGGGTAGCCCATGTAGCTTGCATATCTCCTTGATAAACAACCTTACAATGGCTAAGGCTTTATAGTTTGTCTTTACTGGAATAAGGTGTGCAACCTTAGTAAGCATGTCAACCACAACTATGATGGAGTTGTATCCTCCTTGAACTTGGGGTAGGCCAACAACAAAGTCCATACTGATAAATTCCCATTTCATTTGGGGAATGTCAAGTGGTTGCAACTTCCCTGGTGTTTTGACATGTTTGGCTTTGATACATTGACAAGACAAACACTCTGTGACATATTTGAGAACGTCACCTTTAAGCCTTTCCCAAAAGTAGCTTTTCCTAACTACATTGAGAGTCTTAGCATAGCCAGGATGTCCTAAGAAAGGGGAATCATGAGCTTCCCACAATATCTTCTACTTAAGTGACTGGCTTGCCGATATACATACTCTCGTTCTATAGTAGAAAAGTCCACTATTGATAGAGAATTCATGATACTTAGCCTGTAGCTTTTGGTCTTGGTCCTTGATAGGGATCTCCCTTAGCATCTTTTGATAGGCTAGATCATGGCATACTTCCTCTCTAGCTAGCTCAAGTATTGGGTTGTTTGGCATGGACACCTTTGTGGCTAGAGATCTAGCTGTTGATGGGTTTTGCAAGATTAGAGAATTAAGGAATGCTTTGTGACTGAGTGTATCGGCAACTACATTATCCTTTCCAGGTTAGTACTTGATTTCAAAGTCATACTGCTCCAGCACTTCAATCCACCGATGTTGCCTCATGTTGAGCTCGTTCTGGGTAAAGATCCACTTGATACTTTTATGATCAGTCACTAGTGTGAACTTGTAACCCAACAGGTAGTGTCTCCAAAGCTTTAGAGCATGGATGGCAGCTAACAGTTCTAGATCATGGGTAGCATAATTCTTCTCATGGCTCTTCAGCTTCCTTAAAGAGTATGCTATAGGATGACCTTCCTGCATGAGGACACATCCTAAGGCAAGCATGCTAGCTTCAGTTACCACCTCGAACTCCTTATTGAGGTCTGGAAGTTTTAGGATAGGTGCTGATACTTTGCTTCAATCTATCAAAGCTAGTTTGTTAGGCAGTTGACCATGCAATAGATGTTTGCTTCTTCAGTAAATCCATCAAAGGTGGTGCTATCAAAGCATAGTTTTTTATGAAGACCCTATACCATCCTGTCAATCTAAGAAAACTACGTATTTCTTTGACAGTTGTTGGTATTGGCCATTCTAGCACATCTCTGAGTCGGATCCACTGAGATTCCTTTCGCTGATACGATGAATCCCAGATATTCAATTTGACATTTGAAGAATGGACATTTCTTCATCTTAGCATACAGCTTGTGTAACCTCATTGTCTCAAGGACAATCCGAAGTTGGGGTTCATGATCTTCCTCTTGTTTGGAATAGACTAAAGTGTCATCGAAGAAGACAAGTACGAAGTCCTCAAGATATGGCCTAAAGATATCCTGCATTAACCTGTTGAAGGTGGTAGGCACATTCATAAGCCCGAATGACATAATTAGGAACTCAGAGTGTCCATATCTTGTGTTGAAGGCTGTCTTTGGGATATCTTCTTCCTTGATTCTTATCTGATAGTAACTAGACCTGAGATCAATCTTGGAGAAGATCTTTGCACCCTGAAGACGATCAAGAAGCTCACCTATTCTGGGAATAGGGTACTTGTTCTTGACAGTTGATTGATTCAACCCTCTATAATCAATACAGAGTCGAAGCGCTCCATCTTTCTTTTTCTGGAACAATACTGGAGCTCTCCATGGTGAACTACTTGGACGGATGTAGCCCTGATCTAGTAGTTTCTTGAGTTGTTCCTTCAGCTCAATTGCTTCGGGGATGGACATTCTATAAGGTCTCTTTGCAATTGGCGCAGCTCCTGGCACTAGCTTGATCTCATGATCCACTTCTCTTTGAGGCAAGAGTTATGTTAACTCTTCAGGAAATATGTCCGCGTATCCCTTTAGCTATGAAGGTCCTTCACTAGACTCCTACTTCTGATCTAACTTATTGAGCTTAATCAAGTAGACAGGTAGTCCCTTTCTAACTCCCTTTATAATCCGAGATGCTTTGGCCAATTTGCTTTCCTGCCTCACCTTGAGTTGTGACCAATTCCCCTTCAGAGCTCTGAAAGGAAATTTGGCCCTTTCCACAATGAATGTGGGCGTCATTAGGTTTAAGCCAATCCATTCCGAGTAGACACTCATGGATGCCTAAGTTCATGACTCTGAATTTGACTGAAGTCGTCTTTCCTCCTAGAAAGAATTCCACCTTAGCAGTTTGCCTGGTACAAGTGACTTCACGACCATTTGCTAATTCCACAAGCAAGGTAGGTGCTTCTACTATGGCTATTCGTAATCTTTTTGCACAAGCTGGTGAGATAAAGGAATGTGTACTGCCACAATCAATTAAGGTCTTGAAACCTTTATGTTGATAGTCCGACGGTGTCGTCGTGTTAAGGGTTGAAGGTCTACCACTGGGGCTTTAGTGCAAAAGAGGAGTTTAGGACTCTAGGTTCAGGAAGTGGAGATAGATTGAGGTTTAATAATATCCGAGATTTAGAAATGTTTTAGGTATGGAAGAAGAGTTCAAGCTTTTTCACTATGTACTTAGCATACATGAATGGAAGAAATAAGTCTATCTTGATTACATCAAATGCCTCTGGATACTTACATCATATCATAAAGGATATTTTCAGATTCTCAATTAAATTATGAATATCAAATGCAAGATCTAATGGCATTTATTTCAAGTACATAGATGGATTTCAGCCCCTTCAAACAAGTATTTTGTTGATAGATTCAAATGCATTCAAGATTTGGGCCAAAGTTACATAAAATAAATTGAAGAAGCATAATTTTAGCTTCAGCCCTATTTTAAAACAGAAAATTCGAGCCCATAATCAAGCTCAAAATGAGTGCATAAACTCAAGAAGAAGCACTTCCAATCATTAATGATCAAAGTCCTGATGAGAAGAGGTCATTTCCTTTCATTACAACCACATAAATTTATGGCTTGTTCATAAAACTGGACCATAACAATGGGCTGCCCTGTTTATGGCTAGTTATTTCAGCCCATAACAGCCCATGTACCTTTAAAATCCTCACCCTTTGCTTGCCCTAAAGTCACTCAAGTACTTGGGTACAAGTCGGGCTTCATTGGACCAAGAATAAGGTAGACAAAATGAGAGAAGTCGTGCATAAGAGTAGGTTGAATACTTTTCTCTCAGATTTTCCTCTTTTATAGACTGTTTCAGCATGCATTTTTGTTAGACCAAATGGGCAGAGAAGTGGAGCTCTCACCATGTTTACATCTTCAGTATTTGGGCCTGTTGATCTTCAGTTTGCATGCTCCAAATCATGCACCATAGCTCCAGCTCTCTCCAGTTTGCTTCAGACTGTGCAGCCCGCATTTTGCGCTGGAAAATGCGGCCTACTCCCTGCTCAGCCCCTGGTCACTTTTTTATCTACCCAGGTCACTTGCTGGTCACTTAAGTCTATTACTTCAGGTCCCATGTGGACCTAGTGGACTTTTGGCAACTTTTGGCAATTTTCTTGAGTTTTGACCATATTTTTGCACCTAAATCAATGTGATTTATCCTGCAGATTGTCAATTACTTCCAGTTGACCAAGTTGTTCCCATAGACTTATTTTTCATAAATATACATGGTATAACTAAAAATTATATGCTAAATACAAAAGAACTTGTGTAACTAAGGTGGTTATTGGATAACAATGTCTGAATTTTGTATGCAAATTCCTCATATAACTTTGAGTGAAGCTCTTCTGTGTTCATAAAAATCCCATAATTTATATTATGAACAGTAAACTCTTTGACATTCACCCCCTCCTAACCTACACATCCTCCGGCATGTGCCATTCCATAAGATTACAGGTCAAGGAGGGTCTTCTTCTTCATCTTCATTCTCTAAGTCTTTTTCTTCCTGCATGCCTTCAAGTAGAGGCCTCATATCTAAGTCATCAAGTTTATAAGTTGAAGATTCTCTTCGTTTGAAGAGTTTGATTTGTTTCCCAGCTATTGGAATCTTAAATCCATTTCAGCCAAAGAGTAAGTAGCATTATTATGTACTACTTTTACAACATATGGTCCAAACCATCGCTTGGCTAACTTCCTATGAGCACTATATTGATTGTCCAGGCTGCTATCATAGACAAGAACCCAATCATTCTCTTGAATAGCTCTTGGACGGAGTCGATGATGCTTGTCAAACCTCTTCTTATTTTTTTAGTCTTGCTATTTTCAGCCTTTCAATGGCTGTTTTGACATCTTCTAGCCTTCTTTCAAGTTGCCTTATGCGCAAAGACAGCAATTCTTCTCTATTCATGCCTTCATCCCAAGGCAAGATCCTCCATGTGACAATGGATTCCTCAATAGGCATAATAGGTGGCTGTCCATATATGAGTTCAGCTGGCATATATCCTGTCACTGCACTATGGGTAGTTCTATCAGTCCATAATGCAAATGGTAGCATTTTAGGCCATTCCCTCAACTTTCCTTTGCATGATTTTGCTAAAGCTTTAAGAATTGGTTGATGACCTCTTTCACTCTTACCATTGCCTTCAGGGTTGTAGGCTGAAGTAAGAGATAGCTTAATTCCCAATTGAGCAAAGAAATGGCGAGCCTCATCGGTATCCAATTCCCCTCTATCAGCAGTTACTTTAGCAACACATCCATACTGCAAATTGCTTCTTCAAGTAAAAATCTACAAACAGCATGAGTGGACTTTGTTGTCAAGGCCTTCCCTTCCACTTGATTTGTGAGATCTTCTCTAGCAAGTACTAGATATCTCATGTTCCAAATTCCTGTAGGCATGGTTACTAAATCAATAACCCATCTATAGTGAATGGATAAAGGATAGGTAGGCTGAAGCCCATCTCTATGCTTTACCATAGAATACATTTGACAAACATGACAAGACTCAACAAAATGCTCAATGTCTTTATACATGTTTTGCCATCAAAATTTCTCTTTTATTTTGGCAAAAGTGCCCCATATGCCTCTATGACCAGCCAATAGGCTTTCATGAAATTCTTGCATGACCTATCTTTGTGTCTTTTTGTCTCCTAAGACACGAACAAGCGCCCTTCCTTTCTTATTCGCATGCCTCCAAAGGTAACCATCTTTAAGAAAAACACCATAAGCTTTTCTCTTAATTCTCTTGAACTCTTCATTAGTCCAATCTTCCTTCTTTATCATAATGCTAAAAATTTGGCCAATTTTTAGCCAATCATCTGCATAATATTCTTCTTTAACGTGTGAACAAACCATAACATAACATTGAACATGCTGTTTACTAGCTGTCCATTGTTCTTCTTTGGTTGTTTCATCCTTCCTTGCTGATGTAAATTTTGTTTTAGCAGCCGAACCTGTTGTACTTGCTGTAATTTTTGTTGTACCTCAATTTTTGACTGCTGAATCAATAGTAGATTCAGCTATACTTGTTGTTTTCATATTTGTACCTGCATTAACAACGTCATTTATAAACTCTGATTCTTCTTCATCCATCATTTCTTCTTTATCCATATATCTGGCACGTGAAAGCATGTCAGCAATTGGATTATCTCTACCTGCAATATGTTTCAAATAAGGATTTAAGGATTTAATATAGGCTATCCATCTTAGCATGGCTATGTCGGGAGTGGAACAGTTGGCGATCATGCCCAAGAGTGGAAGGCAATCTATTTCAACTATAACATGTGCGCCCATAAAGTACTCCCTGTCACATTTTAATGCAGTTACTACTTCCCAAAGTTCTCTTTTAATTTGAGCATACCTTCTTTGTCGTTCATTAAGAACCTTTGCTCCAAAGCGGATTACATATCTGTTGCCTTCAAGGTCCTCTTGACCAACCGCCCATCCTATTCCAATAGGACTTGTGTCCACTGTGAGTTTAATGGGCTGTCCATTAGAGTAATTAGCTCTCTTTAAAGTGGGGGTTGAAATCAGCATTTTCTTGAGTTTTCGAATAGCCTGAGTGTGTTCTTTTTCCCATATAAACCTTTGGTCCTTTCTTAGAAGCTGATAAGGACTTTCAGCAACATGGGCAAAATGTGGTATCCAAATAAGGTAGAAGACACATGCACCAAGAAATCTTCTCACTTCTGAAACATTTGTACATTCTTCCTACATTTTGTTGATAGCATCTATTTTGGATGGGGAAGGCTTTCAACCATATGGACTACACATATGACCGACCACAAGGACTTCTTCGACTCCGAAAATAGATTTAGCTCCTGAAAGAGTAAGATGGACTTCCTCTAATCTAGAGAAGATTCGAGCACAATCATTAATATGATTAGAGACAAACTTTCGATATTCAAGTTCATTTTTCTCATGAACTTCACATCCTTTGATTGGAACATCATCAAGAAAAGGAAGAGTCAATTGAGGAATATAATCCCTCAATACTTTATGCATAGCATTCATCATGTGAGCTACTGAATTTGTAGCCCCTTGAGGTAGAGTATACATGCGGACTAGGCCAAGAGGCGTCTTCATTGTGGTAATGTCACGGCTTTCCAAAGCAAGCTGAAATTGGTCATAGCCTAAATATATAAATCTCCCATGGAATAGATTGCCCTTCTTGCAAAAGCTTCAGCAAACTCATCAACAATTGGCCCTGATCCAACATTTCTAATAGTGACTTTATTGACGGGTTGTAAATCTTGAATGAATCGCAAAGATCCATTCTTCTTAGGTACGGTAAACCATCGGTTGGAATATGGAGCTGAAGATGGCTCCAATATTTGCATTTTTATCTTTTCATTTAGAAGTTCCAATAACTTAGGCAAATGAGCCCTTGGAACCGGAATTGGTTTAAGATTCCAAGGAACATGTGGGACCGTAAAAATCACCATTGGTGCCACAATGCTTGGATCCACACAGCCAATTTCATGTGGCTCAAATGAAAAGGCTTTTCCATGATTCTTTAACATCTGCATGAAGATTTTCTTTTCAGTCAGCAAGAGGAAAGAGTCTTCACCAATTTTCAGTTTTTGTAGACTTTTTGCTGTAAATTGGTGACCAATATCTTTAGGATCACGAAGGCTTGGCTGCTTGGATACCCTTTTTGCCACTCCTTCGCTTTCAGGCGGTAGAGAAGTAGCTACTGCCTTGACCTTCTGATCAACTGTTTTATACTTTGTTTCTACTCTTACTTCATCCTTGTTTGGTTGTCCAAAAGCTTCATAATCTGTGAATTCTTGAATTATGTCATACATATCCAATGTACATACCTATATGGATTGATTTTCAGCTTGATTTTCTGCATGAATGGGTGTATAAATTTCAGCCATTGTATCATTATAATTCAGCCGATAAAATAGTCCTGAAATTTCTTCATCTTTAGGTAAAACATCAATTTGCTTCAGCTCTTGCTCCATATGACTCAAATACTTTCTTTCAGCCCTGTTCATGGCTGAAAACTGTTTATAACAGCCCACTCCATTGGCTGAAAAAAACTGCAAATCAGCTTTTGGCCTTGCCTCCTTCATATGTGGAGGCAATTTTTTGTGACATGATGCACTGCCATAGCCTCCACTTATAGCAGCGCTACCCGAAAACCCTTAAATTATCGAGAATTAGGAGGAACATGATGATCTCTCAATCAATCCCTATTCCGGTGGTGATTAACACAAACAGTTAGGAATTGAAGAACTTTATCATTATCCTTGCTTCTTATCTGAGCATATGATGAACCATCATCAAGAGCCTTTGTCTCTAAACGAGACTCAAAAATAAATGGTTGTCCAAGAATGATAGGATAACTGCAAGAATCTTGAACAAAGAAATGAAATTCATATTTTACATTACCAATAGTAACTTGTATATAAGGACATGCTGCATAAAGATCGCCAGAAAAGTTATTGGCTGCCTTCATGCACCATCCTGGGTCCACATCAATGGGCCATCCACCATTCTCATAGAGACTTCTTGACATAACATTAATTTCCAAACCATGGTCTATAAGGGCAATGCATGCAGTTTCTTTTTCACCGATTTTAACAACAGTTTCAGTAGTCGCCCTTGCCCAATGGGTACGAGAATAGTGACTACTAGGAATAAAGTGAGCTTCACTTTCTTCTTGCATGTTGTGAAGAAGAGTCTCTTTCTTACACATGGGCTGCACTTTAGATTGAGAAGTCCCTACCATTATGGCTTCTTCAGCTTCAGCTTCATAAATGTCTTCGTCTTTGGCTTCCATGGTTGCAATCAATTCTTTGATTTCCTCCAATCGAATCCCTTGAGTTTTCAGCTTCTCTTCATCCTACAAATACACATGAAGTACTTGCAAAAAAGCATGTACAGATTCTTCAGTTTCCTCACCAACATATTGTCGTTTTCGTTTAATTACATCAATTATTACATCATGAAATCCTCGTTTTGCAATACCGAGAATTTCACCTAATGTAAATTCAATTCTACTTCCAAGAATCCTTTCTTCTAGGATCCGTTTAAGATCCATTGTGGTCTCTGTGTCAGACTGCAACTTGTAACTGGGATGTTTGCTTTTTCTTTTTCCTTCTGTCTTCTTTGCTTGAGGGGCATCTACCATGTCAAATTCTGGTGGCGGCGGATTTTCAGCAGCCTTTTGTTGGTCTGGTTTACTTCTTGTTATGCATTTAGTTGGTCCTGAAGAAGAAGGACCAGCAACATCTTCTTCTCTTCTTCTCTTTTCTTCTATCATGGCTTCTTGATTATTAATTTCAGCTAATTGAGCAAAAGTTGAAAATGAATCTACAGGCTCAGACCAACCGGTTCTCCCTCGAATACATTGACTGGCAGTAGTGAAATCATCTTTAGTTGCCTTGCCTTGCTCCATGCGTTCCAAGGCCTGCATCCACACTTTAGATTTTGCATTAGTTTTACATTCTTTAACAATTTCATTAGTTGGCTCAATTTGCAGCCCATAAGTTGCAGCATCAACAGCTGCATAGGCCGTTCTTGTTGCCAAATCCTCCAATCTTTTCTTCATGCCACCATTGCCGAAGTTTGGCTCAAGAGGAAGCCCGGTTTCGGTTGCATGAATTTTACCATCCTTCCAAAAGACTAATTTTTGTGCTTCAGCTTTACGGAATGCACTGCACTCCCTCTTGTCATGTTGAAGGCTATCACAAAAAATGGTGTTGAGATATCGAGCTCCACTCGTGATACGCCAGGGTGACCGTTGAGGACTTATGTCACCGACTTGTCGGTTGCAGATGCGGTTGGTACACCGCCGATGAATAATAGCTACATGATAGCTATCCTTATCTACTCTAGTTCGTCGCTCAGTTAGTATGCCACCTTAGTTAGTTGAGTTTGGTTTGAGACCCATACATAGGGTTCTTCTATTTCTTTGTACTAGAGTTCTTTTGGCTTCCACAACTAAGAAGAGGAAAATTGTTTTCAGCCTCCACCCTTGTGTGTCGTCCCCCATTGTGCAAGCAAGAAAGCTTCAAGCGAGACTCCTTCCTTCTCTCCCACAATCTTGACATGGTATCAGAGCCTTGTTCGTGGTAAGGAGCTCAAGAAAGCAAGCCAAGCTCGCGGTGTTCTGGTAAGAGGAGCAGTGTTACTTTCATTTTCTGTTTTGGGAGCAGATCTCTGCAGGTAGCACAGCCGAAAATTGCAAGAGTGCATTGTCTCAGGTTGAGACGCCCTTCGCGGTGAAGCAAGAGGGCAGTATATGCTGCGGGCAAGAGCTTTAGCTCTTGGCGACCCTGTTTTTTTGATTTGGGGCCATTTCGGGGCCTGTTTTGAAGGCAGAAGTTTTCTGTACGCACTCAGGAAAAGGCCCTGTTTTATGCTGTGCAGCCACTGTTCTACAGGTCGGTGAAAAGTTATTGTAGAAATTGCATCGTATGCTTGTGCGCAGAGACATTGGGAGTTACAGAATCATCCCTGTTGCCTGTTTATGCAAAATCGTCACTAGGAAGTGATTGTGTGGTCAAATACCACTTTTGCCAGTTTTGCAGATTTGCCCTTGTGAGGGTGAAGCTGAGTTTTTGCAGTGACAGAATTTTTCGTAGTGTTCTGTAATGGCGTCTGATTCTCTTTCACAGATTGTAACTGAAAAGCTTGACAAGAACAACTTCCAGGAATGGAAGTTTAGAATGACGAATTTCCTTATGGGAAAAGGATATTGGGAATTTGTTGCAGGAAATGAAGAAGAACCAGTTCTTCCTGATGTTCCCAATCAACAGCAAATGCAGGCATTCAAAGCATGGCATGAGAGAGCCAGGAAAGTTATGTACTGGCTATCTATCAGCATTTCAGACTCTATGATTGTGCATATTCAGGATGCAAGTACGCCAAAGGAGGCATGGGATACTCTGTCAAAGATGTATAGCACAAATACACAAGCCAGGAAAATGCAGCTCAAGCAAGAGTTGCACAATGTGCAAAGAGAAAATATGAGCATCAATGACTACCACATGAAGGTGAAGAAGATTGCAGATGCACTTGCTTCCATTGGGTCGCCAGTGGAAGATGATGATTTAGTTTCTGTGACCTTAAATGGTCTAAGGAAAGGATTATGCACAGTTTCGGACATCCATTTCAGTTCGTGAAAGATTTCCTGATTTTGAGGAGTTGATTGCTCTTCTAATTTCTGAGGAACAGAGAAATGGTGGTGCATCTTCTTCAGGAGGAACTTCAAAAGAAGTTGTCTTCTACTCAAATGCTGGAAGAGGTAGAGGCAGAGGTAGAGGAGGCCGATTTGGAGGCCATGGCAGAAATCAGAATATGCAGCAAACTCAAGAAAATTAGTCCTATGGAGGAGAACGTGGTAACTCTAGAGGCAGGGGGAGCCAAAGAGGTCGTGGTGGATGGCAAAGAGGCCAAAATGCAAACAGTAATGTTGAATGCTACTATTGTGGTAAAATGGGTCATATGGCTAAAGACTGCTACAAAAAGTAGAATGACATCATGAATGGAAAACTGCAACAAGGAAATTATGCATCTTCTAGTAGACAGGGTGATGACAGAAATGAGCATCTGTTTATGGTGCAGCACATGAACAATTCTGTGACAAGTGCAGAAGAAAGCAACGATGTATGGTATGTTGACTCAGGTGCGTCAAACCACATGACAGGTCATGCAGAATGGATGGAGGATGCAAGGAAAATGGAAAAACCAGGATTTGTGGAGACTGGTGATGATACTGCACATCCGATTGTGCAGATTGGAAAAATTCCTTTGTCTATGCAGGATGGGAAAAAGAAATACCTGTCCAATGTATTTCATGTCCCGAATATCACCAAGAATCTGGTTTCTGTTGGTCAAATGGTTGAACAGGGCTTGCAGGTCAGATTTAATCCTCATGGATGCTTTGTTGAGGATATGAAAAATAAAGGTCGCTTGATAGCAAAAGGAAAGAAGAAGGGCAGAATGTTTACATTGGATGCAGACATGTCTGAATTGAGTGCAGCAATGTTTGCACATGGGACCGGTGTAGTTGCAGATATTGATATCTGGCATAAACGCATTGGTCATGTTAATGTACAGCGACTTAAATCAATGCAGGCCCAAAATATTGTTGCAGGATTGCCTAAATTCAAGGTTGCAGAAATGCATAAGGTATGTGAAGCCTGTCAGTTTGGAAAACAGGCAAGGAAACCATTTCCTAGACATGTTCAAGAGAGTAAGAAGCCATTGGAATTAATCCACTCTGATGTGTGGACTACTAAAGCTGCATCTCTTGGAGGCTGTCATTATTTTGTCAGTTTTATTGATGACTATAGCAGAAAAGTTTGGGTGTATTTTATGAAAAAGAAAAGTGAAGTTTTTGGGCATTTCAAAACTCTTAAAGCTATGGTTGAAAAAGAAATAGGCCTGCAAATAAAATGCCTAAGGTCAGATGGAGGGGGAGAGTACCTCTCAAAAGAGTTTGCAAGGTTCTTGCAGGAGCATGGCATAAAGCAAAAATATTCATGCAGTCATACCCCACAGCAAAATGGAATTGCAGAAAGAAAAAATAGACATATTGGAGAGGTGTCTCGTGCCATGCTCAATGAAAAAGACTTGCCAGATTTTTATTGGGCTGAAGCAGTTGCTACAGCAGTCTACATAATGAACAGGACTCCCACTGCAGCAATACATGGAATGACTCCAGAGGAGAGGTATACTGGTAGGAAACCAGATATTTCTCATTTGAAAATTTTTGGTTGCATTGCCTATGTACATGTGCCAAATGAGTTGAGATCCAAGTTGGATCCAAAAGCTGAGAAGTGCATCTTTATTGGTTACTCTCTGCAGCAAAAAGGGTATAGATGCTATAACCCTTCTACTCGTAAGTTTACAGTGAGCAAAGATGTTGTTTTTTATGAGATGAGTAGCTGGTATAAACCAGTAAATGTGATTGATGATGTAGATGCACAAAATGGTAATGCTGCACAGAATTCACAGCAGCAGTCACAAAATATTAGTGGACTTGGAGCGTCCTCTAGCAGTGGTTCACATTCTTCGCCATGGACAGGCAGATTGAGATCAGGAGAATCTTCTCAAAGCAATGCAGATAGTGGTATGCAGGTATCACGAAAAGGAAAAGAGAAGGTTGATCAGCCCATGTTTGATGTGAATGCAGGTCACTCTTATGTGGATGGTGAATCCAGTGGCTCAGAACAGAGCATTGATGATGAGTTGGGTATTCCTTCTATTGTTACACCTGGAGTAAGGAAGACCAGGGATGTTTTGAGAGCACATGGGAGTGAACCCACTTTGCGCAGGTCTACCAGAGTTAGGTATCCTGTGGATAGGCTGAAATATGATGGATTTACAGCCATTCACTATGCATATATGGTCAAGGTGATACAGGAACCAGAACCCACTTCTTTTGAGCAAGCCATGGGAAAAGAAAAATGGGAGAAAGCCATGGATGAAGAAATGGATGCCTTGGAAGCAAATGCTACATGGGAATTGGTACCTTTTCCTAAAGGTAAGAATGCAATTGGCTGTAAGTGGGTTTATAAAGTGAAGCACAATGCAGATGGTTCTGTGAACAGATACAAGGCAATATTAGTAGTCAAGGGGTATGCACAAACATATGGCATTGACTATGAAGAAACATTCAGTCCGGTTGCAAGGATGGCAACCGTAAGAGCAGTCATTGCTATGGCTGCATCAAAGGAATGGTCTTTACATCAAATGGATGTAAAGAATGCCTTCTTGCATGGTGACTTGCAAGAAGAGGTCTATATGGAGCAGCCACCAGGTTATGTGCATGATGTTCATCCTGAGTTTGCTTGCAGGTTGAAGAAAGCCTTGTATGGCTTGAAGCAAGCACCTAGAGCATGGTCTGACAAGATAGGACAGTATCTTGTCACTATTGGCTTTCAGATTTCTAAGGCAGATTTCTCACTTTATGTGAGAAAAACAGAGAAAGGTATTATGCTACTTGTCATTTATGTTGATGATTTGATTATGACAGGTGACAGTGATGAAGATATCCTTCATGTAAAAATGCTATTGAAGCAGAAGTTTGAAATGAAGGATTTGGGAGAGCTGCGTTATTTCTTGGGCATTGAGGTGATTAGATCACTAAGTGGGATACAGCTCTTGCAGAGGCAGTATGGATTGGACATGCTGTCCAAATATGGGATGACAGGCTGTAAGCCTATTTCAGTTCCTTTGGAGCAGAATGTGAAGCTGAGCACATATGCAGGTGAGCTTCTAGAAGACCCTACTATGTACAGACGCATAGTAGGAAGTTTGATTTATATGACTATTACCAGGCCAGATTTGAGCTATGTTGTTGGATTGGTAAGTCAGTTTATGCAGGCTCCAAGGAAACCGCATTTGGATGCGGCTAGACGCATACTAAGGTATGTGAAGTCCACATTGCAGTATGGACTATTTTATGAGACTGGGGTTCAGATACAGTTGCATGGATACACTGATGCTGATTGGGCTGGTAGCATTTCTGATAGACGATCTACCAGTGGATATGTGTTCTCTTTCGGGAGTGCTGCAGTCACTTGGAGCAGCAAGAAACAGCCTACAGTTGCCTTGTCGAGCACAGAGGCCGAGTACAGGGGTGCAGCAATGGCTGCATGTGAGGTAGCTTGGTTGCATAAGCTACTTTATGATATGCATCAGTCTACAGATGGGCCAGTTGTCATTTATTGTGACAACATGAGTAGTATACACTTGGCAAATAACCCAGTCTATCATGCTAGAACAAAGCACATTGACGTGCATTATCACTATGTGCGAGAGAGGGTTTTACTAGGTCTTATTGATCTAGTTTATGTCAGCACAGAGGATCAGGTAGCTGACATATTCACGAAGGCATTGGGCGCAGAGAAGCTGCGCAAGTTCAGAGACCTGCTTGGTGTGCAGGAATTGGGATTGAGCTCGAGGGGGAGTGTTGAGATATCGAGCTCCACTCGTGATACGCCAGGGTGACCGTTGAGTACTTATGTCACCGACTTGTCAGTTGCAGACGCGGTTGGTACACCGCCGATGAATAATAGCTACATGATAGCTACCCTTATCTACTCTAGTTCGTGGCTCAGTTAGTATTGCACCTTAGTTAGTTGAGTTTGGTTTGAGACCCATACATAGGGTTCTTCTATTTCTTTGTACTAGAGTTCTTTTGGCTTCCACAGCTAAGAAGAGGAAAACTGTTTTCAGCCTCTACCCTTGTGTGTCTTCCCCCATTGTGCAAGCAAGAAAGCTTCAAGCGAGACTCCTTCCTTCTCTCCCACAATCTTGACAAATGGAACGTCTTTTGAAGCCCTCTCATGTAGGCCTTTGTGCAGTTGACCGACCCCTTTCTTCTACTTTTACATCAAGCCTTTCTACTTTAGAGTTAATTTCCGTTAAATTAAGATGGAGATCCCGCATGCTTTTAATTAGCTTATCCATGACATCCTTCTTTGGAGAAGAAACAACAAAATTGCCTGGTTGCTCGGCCATAGAAGCAGGAAGTCGATAAACTAGAACAGGCTTCTTCATAGATTCAGTTGTTGCAGGGGTTGATCCCCATCTTAGGCGCAATCGCTCTCTTCGAGCAATCATATTAACTGCTTCAGTGACATCACTCCAAGTAGTCTTCAATCCCGACTCAGAGTCAGGGTCTTCAAGTCGGTCAGTTAATTTCTCCTGAAGAGAAGAATTTGCAGCCTTTAAAAATAATTCAATCTTTTGACTTTCCATACCTTGTTGGTCATCAGGATCTAGTTGGGCAAATTTTCTTTCAAATTCTCGATGAAGAGTCGTAGCGGTTAGATACTTATTGGGCCTTTCGACCCATTCGGTGAAGACTTTCTTTGTCATAAGGCCATAATCTTCAAGGAAAAATTATTCTCGAAGAGCCTTCTTGAACAAATTCCATCCTACATCTTTTTGGAAAAGACCATGAATTCGGTCTTGGAGACCATGCACAGCCAGACGGGCAAAATAACGGCTCCAGGCATGAACTCCAAAGAAGACCATCTTGTCAGTATAGAGGCGGATAAAAGAGGATACATTTTGCCCATTAAATTGCTTGAGCTCATGTCCAACTGCTTCTAAGGCTTTAATGGCAACAGCATCAATCCGCTCTTCTTCTTGTTTTCGTTGTTGTTGCAATTGCAATTGCTGCTGAAATTGCAACTGTTGTTGTTGGCTTTCTTGCATTAGATGAACCAGTTATTGCAAGGCATCTCCTCCCGAACTCGATGATTCTCCCATTGGACTTCTTCTTTCGCAGCGCACCTTCACATCGGGTTCACCACTGTCGTCGTATTAAGGGTTGAAGGTCTACCACCGGGGCTTTAGTGCAGAAGAGGAGTTTAGGATTCTAGGTTCAGGAAGTGGAGATAGATTGAGGTTTAATAAGATCCGGGATTTAGAAATGTTTTAAGTACGGAAGAAGAGTTCAAGCTTTTTCACTATGTACTTAGCATACATGAACGGAAGAAACAAGTCTATCTTGATTACATCAAATGCCTCTGGATACTTACATCATATCATAAAGGATATTTTTAGATTCTCAATTCAATTATGAATATCAAATGCAAGATCTAATGGCATTTATTTCAAGTACATAGATGGATTTCAACCCCTTCAAACAAGTATTTTGTTGATAGATTCAAATGCATTCAAGATTTGGGCCAAAGATACATGAAATGAATTGAAGAAGCATAATTTTAGCTTCAGTCCTGTTTCAAAATAGAAAATTCGAGCCCATAATCAAGCTCAAAATGAGTGCATAAACTCAAGAAGAAGCACTTCCAATCATTAATGATCAAAGTCCTGATGAAAAGAGGTCATTTCCTTCCATTACAACCACATAAATTTCTTGTTTGTGCGTAAAACTGGACCATAACAGTGGTCTGCCCTGTTTATAGCTGGTTATTTCAGCCCATAATAGCCCATATACCTTCAAAATCCTCACCCTTTGCTTGCCCCAAAGTCACTCAAGTACTTGGGTACAAGTCGGGCTTCATTGGACTAAGAATAAGGTAGACAAAATGAGAGAAGTCGTGCATAAGAGCAGGCTGAATACTTTTCTCTTAGATTTCCCTCTTTTATAGGCTGTTTCAGCATGCATTTTCGTTAGACCAAATGGGTAGAGAAGTGGAGCTCTCACCATGTTTACATCTTCAGTATTTGGGCTTGTTGATCTTCAATTTGCTTGCTCCAAATCATGCACCCTAGCTCCAGCTCTCTCCAGTTTGCTTCAGACTGTGTACCCTGCATTTTGCGCCGTAAAATGCGGGCTGCTCCCTGCTCAGCCCCTGGTCACTTTTTGACCTACCCAGGTCACTTGATGGTCACTTAAGTCTATTACTTCAGGTCCCATGTGGACCTAGTGGACTTTTGGCAACTTTTGGCAATTTTCTTGAGTTTTGACCATATTTTTGCACCTAAATCAATGTGATTTATCCTGCAGATTGTCAATTACTTCCAGTTGACCAAGTTGTAGGTTCCCATAGACTTATTTTTTATAAATATACATGGTATAACTGAAAATTATATGCTAAATACAAAACAACTTGTGTAACTAAGGTGGTTATTGGATAACAATGTCTGAATTTTGTATGCAAATTCCTCATATAACTTTGAGTGAAGCTCTTCTGTGTTCATAATAATCCCATAATTTATATTATGAACAGTAAACTCTTTGACAACGGTGTCTGAATCACCGAGAACTGGCGATTCGGGCCTTTCTTGTGTAGAGCGGCATGGACTGTCGCCCTTTCAAACTTTGCTTCCATGGTCGGATCTTCTTCTTCGCACATTTCCCTATTGGCAACACAGGCGGTTCTTCCTCTGCCTCGGGTAGTGGCTCCCTGGCCACGGCCAGTTCCTTGGAAAGGTGCTTGGGGATGTCCTCCTCCAAGCTTGGGACATTGCCTGTTGAAATGACCGGGCTCGTTGTAGTGGAAACATCGGAGGTTTCGACCATTGCTTTGGGTAGGGACAAAGTTGTTGACATTATTAGTCCTTGCTTTCTTTCTTTGTCCCCGATTCTGACCTTGAACTCTCTTCATTTGAGGCCTATATGCTCCTCTATTTGGGTCATTATAAGACCAAGTTTTGTTACCTCTTGGCCTAGCCTGCACCTCCTGAATTATAGGCATGGCTCGAATGAGTGCGTCCTGAAGATCTGATGGAGGTATAGATTTGAGACATGTATTCACTGGTGGATTTAAACCAGCACAAAATTTTGACACCTTGTATGTCATGTCCATCTGTGGCGCATACTTAAGAAGTGAGACGAATTTAGAGTAGTATGCATCAAGAGTGAGTCCCAACTGTTTAGCTCGTAGAACTCATTCATTTTCTGTGTGCGATACACAAGTGGTAAGTATCTTCCCTGCACGGCTTTCTTTAATTTTTCCCAGGTAACGGATCCTTCTGGGATCCCTTGATCTCTACACCATTGCTTCCACCAAAGCCTAGCTTCGCCGGTGAGCTTCAGCTTGGCAAGCATAGCCTGGTTGGCGGGTGCAATACCGGCTGCTTCAAAGTAATCCTCCATGGATTCAATCCAAATTTCAGCATCCGCTTGGACGGGCCTGCCTTTGCCATCAAATTCAGGCGGCTTAATCTACTTGAGAAGAAACTTCTTCTCCTGGATTACGATAGTACTTGATGTAGGAGGCGAATTGGGAATCTTTACCTGGGGTTGTGCCTGGATAAAGGTTTCTTAATGTTATTACTCATTAATTATTATGATTTATATTTCATCTCCATTTCAGCTATCAATCAAGCAATCTAGTCACTTAACTTTTTATCAATTCTCATCGACAAAACAGACATTGATAAAAAGAAGTTTTATTCCATTTATATGGGTCTAGCCCTTTCGAAGTACAACATTTCTTGAGATGATAGAGCAACTGTTTACATTTAGTTTGGGGAGAATAATGTTGTATTACATTTATCTACGGGCACTGGATAATAGTGCGGTTTCGGGTCATGGATCTTTAGGAATCGGTGAGTCATTAGAAGATTAGGGTATCCTTTCCTTTGGAACCCATTCTTCTCGTAGTGCCACAACACCTTGATCCTATCGCGGCGGGGATTGCATGGGTCACTTCCTCATATACATATGAGTTCAGTTCAACCCGCCGACCTCGAATATGTAAAGTTGAGTTTACGTGAGCCTCCACAAAAATGAACAGCTTCACGATCTTCAAGTCCTCCAACCACTTAATCCTCTTTAGGTTTGTTTGAAGGTATGCAAACCGGTGGGCAGCTATATAATAGATTCCTGAGTCACCCGTCCATCTTTGTCCCATGTACAAAGGCGATGGATTATAAATACGATCTAGGATGTTCATCATCTCAACCCTTTGTCGATAATCTGGTGATGCCAGGAGGCATATTCCACGGTGGATTCCGTGAGGTTTTACGGTGGATTCCGTAAACTTAGATGACCGGGGCTCATACACAAAGAGGATTCTTTGTGCGAGAAGTTGATGGGGACGCCTGTCCTTTTCGGGCGTTTCATTAATTTAGTGTGTACATGGGTGATTCCATAGCGGGTGATTCCGCAAAATGCATATTAAATTAATAAATGTTTATGAGTTTAGAGTGCGCACTCGTAATAAATTAAGGTTAGGATTTATTTCTAACCAGTTGATTTATTTATGTAGCTGAAGACTGCTAGGTATTCACTTTTGTCGGTTTAATTGTATTATTTTACTAACGATTGTGAATGCTTCAGTTGATGTGTAGAGATAGCAGCAATGGCGGAGGAAAGCATTGGAGTCTAGCGGATTTTCGACTCTTGGACTATATTTTGATAGGCGCCACACCTATATTTTGTTATGTCTATTGAGACATCGATTATTTATTATTATTTTGTATGCGCTTATGCGCCTGGATATGTTATTTCTATTTGGACATTGAGATTGGGCGTGCCAGACTCTATGGGCACCGTCCATTAGCTTTATTTTCCTATTTTTGTAGAAAGAAAACTCAAAAGCTAAAAAGCTTGTCATATTTTTGTAATTGGGCTATTATTGAGCATGAAGATTGGAAATATACATAAAATACATGCTTTGTGAAGCGCTCACACAAGGCATGGGGGAGATTGAACCCAATTTGTCTCTTGCCTCTTGTCGTGCATGCTTTTACATGGGTTTTTGTGCAAAAAGGTAGAGTACTTTTTCTTGGGGACCTTCTGGGATTCACCACGTGAGCTATCTGCGACCGATCTGTGCACCATCTGGGGAATGCATCGCGGTCATAAACATGACTCGGAACACTAAGAACCTATTCCATGCTTCATAATTCTGCAAGACAGCATCAAAAGTAAGGAAATGTTCGGAAGAGCAACATTTGGTTTTCTTCATCTTGTTAAGATTTCTTAAAAAACAAATCCCTCGTTGGTTTGCTCTGATACCAATTGCAACGTGTCCACCTATTCCCTTCAGGACACATCTTAGCAATCCATCGGAAAGGAGATCTAGAAAGCTCTGTCCGGCACTCCCACGGAATGTCATGGGGTTTGCGATCTAGGACTTTCCGTGTCTGCCACGTAGAGGAAGTATTCTGGCCATTCCCACTTAGGACCGACCTGAATCAGGGTTTTCCATAATGGTCATTTCCTAAATGGCAACTAGCATCAAACCCCTGGCGAACTACTTTACGCAGAAATGCCAAGGTTGAAACGGATTCACATTGCACTTCGTTCAAGGAGAATGGGAAACGAGAGGGATGCAAAGCTCAACCTCTCTGCCATAAGGCATATTCCCATTCCGTTCCCCTAAAACAATGTAAATCGGGATTATTATAACTTAAACTCTAGGTCAGTGCCCTTGTTGTTCGTGTCCTTTGAACGATCTTCTTGCTGTCATTTATGATTGAGAAAAGTTCCCGGCCAACCGGGACCACCCATCCGTAGGACAGACCCATGGCCACATCCACCACACTTTCTTCAGGTTGTTTTAGTTGTCTAATTACCTACCATATTTAGTTGGACATGCATCAAGCAGTTCCCTTAATTAGTCCATTAGGCACTAGTTCCTTCGCGTAATCTTAGCACTTGACATAAAAAAACAGTGTCAAAACAAGTTCCTTGTCAATAGGTTATCATATTTATCTTTGGAATACATTTATAAAGTCCAACCTGTAGGCTTATCCATAATCAACCTGAAGCCTATCCAGCAATCCACAGGGATCACCAATCCAAGATTTTGCCCATAGACTAGTATGCGAGCCTCGAGATCTAATCCCAAGTCACGTTGGCCTCTTGTGTAGGGCCTGGAAGGCGAGGGATTTACAGCCACAGTCCCCCCTGGCACCCAAGTGTCCTCTTGCTCCAAGAAGCGCTCAACAGAGAGACCTCTCGTGGCGGGTTCGGTCCACCTTCTCGACGCGGTTAACAACCCCCTTCGTTAGGGTCAGGCAGACAGTCGGGGGCAATTGAGGGTGCCTCTCCCTTCAGGTCTTCAACCTGAAGCATTAGATATCATTTCATCCTTTAATTCCTTGAGCAAACAAAGCAAACAGTGCTCTCTAAACTGTTACAAGCACAATCATTTCCAATGGTCGTTATTTTTACTGCTAAGGAGTGAATCCTTCTCTCCGAATACCTCCAGCACTCGATCCGGGATCAATTGGGACTTGGCAAGATCCCCAAGGGTTTGTTTGTTAACCCTTATATCCTTGGGTTAGGGTCGTACCCTATTAACCCAACTTAACCAATACCTTAAGTTCTATTAGTAGTAACTATGTTATTCCAAATTATTGATTGGTCTTTTGCTTCCAAGAAATTATCTAATCCCCTTATCTTGGTCACTTTTCCCAAGAAAGGTACTATGTCACGATGACTACTCATCCTCTTGCAAGATAAACTTGCGTAAGAATCTACCAATCTCATTCCAAGGAATTGGCCATTCCCTTGTGATCAAATCACAAGATCATGCGACTCTGCAACTTGTTGCACAAGTGTCGCATCTAATCCATAGGACTATTTTACCCATTGAACGGTGTTTTCTAATCACGGAATCATGATTAGATAGGAAAACAGGGTTAGGGTGTCTTCATATCCAATCCGTTCCTGATTGCACTAGGCGGACATTGTCGGTCCTAGGGTTTCAATTCAAACCGAGTTTCATCCTTTTAGCGAGCGATCCTTAGGGTAAAAACCCTCGATCATTTCTTGCAAGTATGTCCTAATGTCCCTACATTCCGTGAATGTGGGCAGGTCTTTAGGGTATGAGAGTTTCAGCTTGGCAATAAGAGTGACTAGGTCACGTCTTCAACGTGCTAAATCCTAGTTATTACTTGGGATATGTTGCATCGATTGAACCATTCGTAAGCCAGTTCCTCACGGTTTAGGTGTTTCGAGTAAACCAATTTACTTGTCTATTCTCAAAAATATTTATGATACCATTCTCGTAATCACATGATTCATTGCCTACGTATGATTAGATTTACAAACCGTAACTTTTCTCGTTAAGATCAAAGCATATGTTAAGTTACGCCATAATGTCCATTGATGCATTCACGATTCATGCTACTAAGCATTTAGCATTTATGTTAAAACGAACCATGCAGCCTTTTCCTAATTTCATTTCTGAATGAATTATTCGTATGCCGAATGAGCATTACACAACCTTTCGTAACTACTTACATAATTGATTGAGGTTTATGCGAATTGTGTAGAGTTTAATCTACTTCATGCAGCCTAGAGTCATTTCCATGCCTTGCAAATTCCTACTGTTGTTAGCCATCTTATTTAATAAATCATTGCAAAGAAAGAGATGTCTAATAATACAACATGTGATTTTATCTTTCCATGCATAATCGAAGTGTACAACAATAATTTCGACTTTGTAAAGATAATCATTAGTTGATATAAATTCATTACCCTGTAGTGCATAAAAACCACATGCTAAGAATGCATAGAGATCTTATGCTCTTTTTGTGTTCGTTTCATTGAAAAATACCAATGACCGAATTCTTCAATCGTGAGCTATTTTCTTTAAATTAGCCAAAGTATTTCAATAAAAAAAAATGCATCCTAATTCCATAAATTGTCCATGCACAATTGTAATATTACGACGTAAATCAAAATTAGGAAGAAAATCTGGACTTGTGGATTTGGTGAAATGTCCACATGAATACTAGGAGATGAACCTCCTGCGGTTGCGCCTTGTGCCTTTTTAGGAGCCATCGCGTATTCGACCTTCTTGCCTTGGCCGTAGACTTATGATCTTGGCCCGTCTCCCTCACGCGCGCAATTCCCTTTGAGAATTGGCTTCCTTGACCGATGCTTCGTTTGTGGAATTGGGCTTTGGAAGGCTTTATAGGCTTCCTCCTCGAAGTAGGGATTTCACGATTAGGACTTTACAACCGGAAAAAATGACTTTGGAGAATGTAAGGGAAAGGGGAATTGGAAATTCCGGATATAATAGGGCCTTCATGAAAAGGGATACAATGGATTTAAAAGACTTGTAATGGAAGGCTTTAAAAGGAAACGGGGTTAAAAGCTTTGTGGGGATGCTATGAAAAGGGGCTTGAAAAACCCGGCTATTGTGAACTTTATGGGCGATGCGAGGGCCGAAAGGGTTTAATTTTCGGGGATGTAAGGGAAGAAAAGGGGCTTAAATTCCAAGGGGGTTATAAAAACCCATGTGGGAAGGGCCTTATGAGAGCTTCACAGGAAGGGGGGTTTAAATGGCTTTAAATAATTTTGTGGGGGGAAAACCCACGGGAAGGGGGGTTTTATAGGGAATGCAAGGGGGGAGAAACCTAATTCCCAGGGGTATAAGAGACTACTTGAGAAGGGCGAATAAAAGGGGGTTTTAAAGAAACCCAGGGGAAAAAAAAAACCTGCTTGATGAGGCAAGAGGAAAGGCGGCTTTCTAAGAGGGCCCTTAGAAGCTTCCCAAGAAGCTTCCAGGAGTCGTGGAGAAACCATGTGGCAGCGAAAGGCGCTGGCAGCATAATGCTTCAAGCGGTAGCTAGCACGGCACTCCAATGCCTTCAGCTTCTCTCCTCCACGGCCTGGTGGTGTCCGATTCCTCCCTCCTTTCGTCAGCCTCACAACCCTCTTCATGCTAAATTTTTCCTCAGATATTCCTCCTCTCTAACAACCTTTTTACTCTATTTTCCTCCCTCTTCTCACGAGGTTGTGCTCACCTCTATCTCTCTCATGGCCTGGCAGCGTCCTGACCCTCAGCTCCCTTCTTTCCTTCATTCGAACATAGGGGGTTTATATACTTCTAAGGGAGGGGGACCTCCCCCACCCACGCGGCTACTTGCATGGGCATTCTCCCCCCCATGTCTTCCAGCTCGTGCTGAATCAACAATGCTTCACTGCCTTCCCTCTAGCACGGCCTTCGGCTGGGGGAAAGAAGGGATAATTTAAAAAAAAATTGCCATAAGTTAATCAATTTCATCTTGGCCTCCTCCCAAGAGGAGGTTCACACGAACATATGTGGCTTCTTAGTCCTTGGTCTTGATTGGCCAATGGAGAGTGTACTTTTTTAATGACCGAACCGTCCGTAACCCCAATGCCAGCATTGTCATTTGCCCGAGACTTCACATGGCCTCGTAATATTTTCAAAAAAAAAATTACGCGAAAATTGGCAAGGGGATAGGAAAAATTATCGATATGAGCAAGAAGAATACTCAATTAGCTCTAAAATTTGAAAATCTATTCTCTGGGAAATGCAAAACATGAGGTTAGGATTTTTGAGAGGTAGGACTTAAGGAAGAGGTAATGGGGGATTGATGGAAAGACCTAATCAAGAAAATATGAGAGGAGAAAACGGAAGAAGATAATTTAAAAGACCAATGATTTTTTATTCTTGTGAGGAGATGGGTCACATAAGCACAAAATTGTCTATATCCACCAAGAGCAAGAGGGGATGTGTATCATTTACCTCAAAATCTTCCAAATAGACAGGATAGTTATGATATACAAATTAAAGACCATAGTTCTTCTTAAACAATAAAGCTAATGGTAGAAGAGAAAGGCAAGATTACCATAAGTTGCATCCTTGTTGAGAAAAAGGGTGAGGAAAAGAAAATTGTAGATGTGATGGCAACAACCAAAAGGAGGAGAAATGTAGAGAGAGATGGGCATGGGACTAGTAAGGATGGTGAAAAAATATGGAGAAAGATTAAAAAATGGAGAAAAAATTAAAGGATAAAGAAAAATAAAAGGAAACACTTTCATGCTTTTGATATCCCCTTAGAGGAAGGAAAAAGTGACCATGACCTAAGAGAGGATACGATGGGTAGAAAAGCACATATAACTTTTGCTGAATTAATGGATTTGTGCCCCAATATGAGAGGATAGTGAAAAAAATTAATGTATTTGTGCCCGAAGATGAGAGGATAGTGAAAAAAATTAGTAAATCTAAAAGAGAAAGAAAGAAGAAAATGAACAGTAAGAAACTTGAGTGTAGAGGAGTTACCTTATATTTGTCCTATGGTTGATGCCTAGTATGAAAGTCACAGTATAAGAGAGGCGTATATTGATGGAGAAGCACAAGTTAGTGTGATCACATATGCGTGTGAAGAACAATTTGGAATCTAAAAATTTGCATGATTTGGATTTCAAATCAAGCTTGCAAATCATGCTTAAGTAAAATATACATGAATAATTTAGAACTTGGAGGTCAAGGTGTATGGAGTAGCTATGAAAATAGCTTATCGTGTTGTGCTAGCCGGTTTGGGTGCTTTTCCACTTATTCTAAGTAGACCCTAGCCTAGAAAGGCAATTGCAATATAGGATTGGAGGAGATGAACCATAACAATTTATGATTGTAAAGGAATAGAAAAGAAGCTTGATATGGCTTCAAGAAAGCAGTTGGTGTGAATGAGGATATTGATAGTGAAGAAGAAGAAGAAGAAGAAGAAGAAGAAGAAGAAAATGATAGTTTTGAGGAAGATGAAAGTGAGGATGAGAGTTCAGAAAGTGACTCAAATGACCTAGAGCTTCCATCAATAATAATAGAGATAGCAAAGACAAAAAAGTAAAAATTCTTAAACATTAGAGATAAATCAAGGACACATGTTCATCAATCAATCATTTTAAGAGTATCTAACAATTTTTTAAAAATAAAATATTTCCTATAGAAAAGGAAAAATGACTTTTATTTTTGGTAAAGGATGAAGAATTATCATAAAAAAGGACTTTACAAAAAATATCGAGGAAGAAAAAAGAAGAATTCAAGTAAGAAATAAAAAAAAGGAAGAACTTCAAGACAGCATAATGATTGGAGAAGATGAATCAAGAAAATTACAGGAATTGGAAAATTTGATGGAATGACCTCAAATTTCATTTAAAAAATGAGAGCTATTGGGAAATATGTTGAGTCTTGACCTGATTGAAGGAAGCAAAAAAAAACCAAATAATTATCAATAAATATCCAAATCTCTTTGTAACTTCTTATGAAATCAAAGGTATGTAGAGGAAAGGGCTAAAAATTGAACTTAAAGAAGATGCAAAGCTAGTTTGTCAAAAATAAAGCCCTTGAATTTTTTAAAAAATGAATATTTTGAAAGAAGAGGTCAAAAAGTTATTGCAAGCAATATGCATTTATTATGTTGAACATTTTGAATGGGTAAGCACAATAGTCATAACAGAAAACTAGAGGTTGGCAAATTTGTTTAAATTATAAACCACTAAATGTAGCCATAAAGAGAAACCATTATCTACTTCCTTTCATGGATGAGATTTTGGATTTAATTGCAAGATATGAAATCTATAGTGTGTGTGATGGTTATTCAAGTTATTTCAAATTACCAATTGCTCTTGAAGATAATAGACAACTAACTTTTATAACACCTTGGGGATGTTTTTGTTATAGAGTCTCACCTTTTGGACTTAGTAGATATGGTATCAAGGGAGGGTAAACAAAGTGCTAGCTCCTTTCCTACGGAAGTTTGTGAGAGATTTCATTGATGATGTCTGTGTACAACTTGAACATTGTGAAAAGATGGATAAATTGTTTGAAAGAATTGACAATTTTGGTTGTCAATTAAATCCAAAAAAATGTAAGATAGCTCAATTAAAAGTGAAACTTCTTGGTCATGTGGTTTTCAAAAATGGAATAGAGCCAAATCTTGATAAGTTTAAAGCCAAATCACCTGCAAATACAAAGGAGCTTATGACTTTTATTCATAAGGTAAGATATCTATCAAGATTTATAACTTGGCATCTCAATTGCTCTATCCACTACATATGGTAGCTCAGAAGGATCCGTTAGAGTGGACAATACAAGTTGAGGATGTATCTCAACAAGTTAAGGAAACTATAGGCCACACATCATTGATTCAAGCACCAGATTAGGAAATTGATTTTTTTTGTGAATCCATCAATAAGAGAAGATGCTATTGGAGCAATCCTTATGCAACAAGGAAGAATTCTTGATACATAAGACCTATCTATTTTTCAAGTGGAGTGAAGTTTAAAGTTAAAAAAACATATATTGAATTGAATTCATAATTATTAGTGTAATATTTTTATGTAAGAACTTTAGGAGGTATTGGTTATGGCAAAACCCTTTACAATTTTAACAAGCTACACACTATTGCCAAAATTAGTAAATAACTCAAATCTTTCCAAAAGAGTTATAAAATGGATTGCTTAGGTGGAGGAATTCCAATATAAAGTTCAAGTTGAGGATTCAACTCAAGCTACAATAGCAAATATTTTGACGTATAAGGGAAGTTCATTCTTGTTAAAAGGAAAATTTGGAAACAAAGAAGAAGCTAAACTAGAAATTGAAAACGGATTCTTGATGTATTTATGATGGATCATATATGAAAGTACATCAAGCATCATCAAGAGGGATTGTAGTTTATGATCTACATGGAAAGTTGATAAGAAATGAAACTGTTAAACTTGAGTCACTCAAAACAATGAAGATGAACATGCAACCTTGCCAATAGCTATCTTACTCTGTCAAAGGATGGGAATTCAAAGATTAAGGATTGAGGGTGATGCTCCACTTGTAATAAAGCAGTTCCTTGGAGTTTGGAAAATCAAGAATCCTAAACTTAAGAGAATGTGTAATGAAATTTGGTGATATTTAAATCATTCTGAAGCATGCAGATTGAAACACATTGATAAACAAAATTAGGAAGCTTGTAATGCTTCCCAAGTTGCAATCTACCAAGTATATGCCATTAAAGAAGGTTTTCCTTTGTATAGAGGAAGAGAAACTCTTGAATTGGAAGAAGAATTTCTTTTAACTAGGAAAGTACCATCCAATGTACTTAAAGAAAGAAAATATTAGTTTTTAAGGACAAGAAGGTGTAAATTAGTAAATGACATTCTTTATGCTAAGGGAGTGGATATAATTTTCAGAAGAGTGTCTCCAAAAGAGGAAACATATCACATTGTTGATAACTAATAATGAGGGAGCATGTGGAGGACACTATTTCGACAGAATTACTCTTCAAAATTTTTTAATAAAGGATATATATGGCCAACTATACATAAAGATGTAAATCATTGGTATAAATCATATCATGAATATTAGAGAATGAGTAAGAATATATTAAAAGTTGAAATTTAAAAAATAATTATTGCTTATGACATTTGGGAAAAATGGAGAATAGATGAAACTAATCCATTGCCTCATACATCAAGAGGAAATATATACATATTGACTGCAGTTGATTATCTTTCTCATTGGGTAGAAGCTACAGCAATAAAAAAACATCAAAGCCATTGATATGGAGAAATTCATATGAGGACATATGTTGCAAGTTTGGGACAGCTTTAGAGATTTTGTCTCATAGGAGATCTAGCTTCAAAGGAGAATTGATTAATTATCTTTGTGAGAAAATGAAGATAACAAAGCATTTGCTTCATTGTATTATTCTAAGTGCAATGGTCTAAATGAGTGATTCAATTGTGAGTTAATAAGAATGTTGTCAAGAACAATGTAAGATGATCCTCAAACAAGAGATATTGCATTGCCAAAGGGCTTTATAGGCTTACTGTTTAGCCAGGAAAGAGACTACTGGATTTTCTCCATTTAAAATGGTTTATGGAAGAGAATTTTTATTACCTAAAGAAGTGGAAATACTAATTGGGAGAATGTTTGAAAATTTGAATGAGGGTGAGGACAAAAAGTATTTCACATAGAGCAATTACAAGGAGCACAAATAAATAGATAAGAGGTGTGTGATCATTATGAAAGAAGGTAAGAAAGAAATATTCAATATTTTAATTAAAATATAAAAAAGGAGATTGGGTTTTAATATATATAATGGCGATCAATGCAGTGAGACTGTGTATCTCTGTATATCGAGTCTCTAGATTGGTGGGATCACGTTTTGTAATGGAGTGCTGCAAAGAAAAGAAAATACAAATGTTAGAAACACAATTGCAAAAAAAAAGTAAGAAAAACAAAAGAAAATCTTACAAAGTCCTCCAGATAAGTCATGTAGTCGCCACTCCCAAGATAATGGACCACTCCTGCCTCCAGTCATACCCTCTTTGCCTCGTGCTATTGTCTCCAACATCCTAGAGAATCTGTAGCCTCCTCCCTGAGTCAGCCCCAATCATCTGCGTCTAACCACTCGGGCTTTGAGGCCCCACTCTTAAGTTCCTTGCATGCGTCCGATCGTCCATGTGACCTGTATGCATGCATGCACCTCATCATCCAGCCTGTGGAAAACCTATCTGCTACGGCGGGTTTCGAAAACTCCTCATGCAAAGATGCTACTATGTAAACCTTACTCCCCTCTAGTATATTCTTCCAATGATCCAAGACGTTGTGCCGAGGCACTTGTTGGTACAACTCTCTCATACGAGCCATCACCCTCCTGCCCTCATCATTCATGATGATGGCTTATATCCTATTATCTACAAGGTATCTGTACCCCTCTAGGGTATGCGTAAGATGTGTCCTCTCCCACCTGCGACCACGATCTTGGGCATATCAAAGAGACTCCTATACATTTGGTGTACCTACAGGGGTAGTATCTCTCGGAGTAGCACCCATAGGGATGCCACCTACAGACGGCTGAGCAAAAGCTTAAGTGACTGGAGTAGATGTCCCCACAAGTGTGACAAATCCTATAGGTGATACAACTCTAGTAGAACGACAACACAAAGACACTGCATCAGTACATCCACAACAACCACATGAGCCATGCTCTCTCAAACTTGCACGAGAGCGAGGAGTAGCACCTATATCCCGAGCTAACTGCGGGCTCATTGCATCCATGTCTCTGCAGTATCTCCCAAAACCACTCCCTCCATCCAGCCTAAGTCTGGAGTGTTGACCTCATTTACTGGAAACTGAAGCATCAGAGTGCACTGAAGTAGATCCAATAGAATGATATGATGGCGTCCGAGTTAGCTCTTGGTTTGCCATATCTCTAAATCGAGCCATCTGATTTGGAGACATACGTGTGAAGATCTCTTGTAGCTCCCCGTCGCTCATCCCTCGACTCATCGTGGTAATCTAAATATCCACAAAGATCACCTGCACAAAAAATTTTGATGTTATCATAATCAATATAAATCAAGCAAAGCACGTTAATATAAATCTTTAAAAAATGATCTTACTTAAAAATGCATATCTTATGTATCCTTATAAGCAATTTGTTAACGAATTGAGTAGGTGGATGCTCCAAGTATAAAGTACCCTATGGTCCCATGTCAATCTCCTGAACAACTCCGCATACACTGGAAGGTCGATAGATAGGTCATCACAAAAGGATGAGTCCACCTTGTTCTCAAAGAATTCTTGGCCTCTTGTATTTTCATCATTGTTATCCAATTCTGGCTCCTCTACATCCTCGAAGCTTTCGGCGGCCTCCACGCCTTGCAATATGGATCCCTCTATTTGCATACTATCCTCATCTATGTTGGGAACATTTCTTTGATTATATACTCTTACACTTTGGGGAGCTGAAGGTATAACATACTACCATCGAGGTTGTCGAGGGTTTGTATAGAAAATTACATGTTCAAAATCACGTACAAGAGAGATTTAACTTTTGTGACATGTACCATGTTGTAATAAAATTTTAAAAAACATGATTTCATAAACCTTTTCACAATGGGCCAGAAATACAAACATGTCACACAAATCCATCCATCTTTTTTCGGAATCTATTTCAAGAATTCTAGATGGACCTTGTCAAAATATTGCTCCAGGTCCTTCAAGTACCACTTTGAACCACTGCACATCAAATAGGATCATGGAGAAGCTATGGTAATCCACCATGATAATACTTTGCAAGTTTCCAAAATACTCCATCTCATCTATAATAGTGTTTGGATCTGTTGCTCGTCGTCGGCTCTCTTGCTCAAACTTTGCCATGATACCACAATCTATTGTAGAGCGCATTTTGTCGATATGCTTCATGCAAAAATGTCATCTATGCAACCACGCCACAATTTTTATTTTGTATTGTACATTAAAACAGTTAATTAATTATCGTAGATAAAATGTAGATATGACAAACCCTAAACACGTAATCACCTTTAGACTATATCCCCTTGAGAATTCCCACTCCTCAATTGAGACTTCTGCCCCTTCGCGAGACGCTGCAGTCAAAGCTCCATGCAACCATCGCGTTGACATAAACCGTAGCATCTCCTCCATGCCCTCGGGATATTGAATTGGTCCATGGTTCGTACTACATTGAAATTCAAATGGCGCTTCTTCTTGATGTTCCTAGCTTGCTTGTACCTAGCGAGCCAGGTCTCCATGGAGGCATGGTGCAACATACAAAAGTGATTCACTTTCTCCTCCAGTGCATCATCCATTATTTTTTCTACGTCATTTTCAACCACCACATCTCCAGTCAGTCTATTATCGTCCTTCAATGACCATAACATACTGTTGTTTGAATCCACCATTGGTAGCCACTCTGAAATATGCACTAACACCTCAAACACCAACCAACCTTCAACCATGCTATCTTCTGGCCGTGCTCATTGTAACACAAATCCTTTCAGGGTTTTCATAAAGCGCTCTAAGAAGAACATCCATCGCGTATGGACAGGTCCAACAATCTCCACTTCATCTACACTTCATCTACAAGATGCACAAGAAGTTGGATTTTTATCGTGAGCATGTTCACGGGCAATTATTTCTCAAAGAGACAGACCATCTCCACTACTCCCCACCTTGCGGACTCAATAGAGGACATCTTAATCTCCTTCTGTGAGATCCATTGCACTAAATTTGACAACCTCTAATCGCCCCACATATTTTTGGAGTAACGGATTGCAATCGATAGTGCAAATTGCCACAAATGAAGAAGCATTACGAACAACGACAACACTCCAAATAGTAAAATACATAGGCCACTTACAATCCATTCATAGTACAAACTTGATATATCTTATGCCAATCATGGGATTTTAGCCCTAATAATTGGTTGACTTTAGAAAACGTGGACCTGAGAGAACACATTATATCCATCGGAGTGCGGATAGACTTGATAATTTGCTTCACAATGCACTCTTCTTTAGTGGAAAAAACCCAAGGAGCACGAGGTAGCTGTAAGAGACCATCAACACTCGGCTATAGCCAAAGCGCCTCCATCTTGCCTACCTCCTTCAAATCCATTTGTGCCCCTTTATAAGTGTCTCTCTTTCCTGTGATGTGGTCCCATTGTAAGTTTTCCACATTCTTGAAAATATGCATGGGATCCAACAAGTGGTTGATCTGTAAGTGGGTCTAATACGACAACTCGTAGAAAACTGAGAACCGTCACATTTTGTTTGGATATGACTCCGTGTGGACCATTTTCAACTCGTACCAGCATTGGACATTCATGTGTACTGGAGATCGTCCAAGAAAACCTTCCCTCAGTTCATGACCCTCTGGTAAGAAAGCAGTGTATCCTTGATATACCATCTTCTTCATGGTTCGTGACCTTTGGGAGTCTAACTGTGGCCCACACAATGGACATGCATGATAACCTGAGGTAACTAGACCTGTCCCAATACCTCTATCTAGTGAATACAAACTTGAACAAGCTATGATAGATATTACCAATGAGAATGAAGCCTACTTACCTGAGCACTCCTTGAAAATTGAAAAGGTATGCATGGTCCACATGAGAATGGCTCGAAAATTGGCAGACCATCGACCATCGTACTTGCTCATATCTTCCACGTTGACCCCCTCCTCCCACAAAATATTAAGCTCATTGACTAATGGACAAAGATACGCATCCATATTTTTGACTTTGTGACGGTTGCGAATGAGCAAGCTAAGAATGAGGTGTCATTTCTTCGTAGAAAGCCATGGAGAGATATTGTAGTTGACAAGCACTACAGACCACACACTATAAGAAGTTGAGTGTAGACCGAATGGGTTCACGCCATCCATAGCAAGACCAAGTGGAAGATTCCTTGGCTCTCGAGGAAAGCCTAGAAAGGTAGAGTCAATGTAGCTCCATGCACATGAATCCACTAATATTCGTTGAACTCCATCTGTGGATTTATTTTGCGCATGCCACGTTATCAAGCTTGCTATGCCAAACGTACGAAACATGTGATTTATGAAGGGGATAAGTGGAAAGTGTCTAAGAACTTTTTGAGGGATGGTTTTTCCTTGCAATTCCTGTCACTACATGTAAGCACCACATTTTGAACATGTCTCCATAGTCTTGTATTCTCCTTGAAATAGTATGCAATCGTTGACATGCATGGATGCTATTGTAGTTCATGCTAAGCTTTTGTAAAACATGTCACGCATCATCACGAGACTTAGGCATGGTATTTGCAAGTAGTAATATATGATACTTCAATAACTTGAAAGAAAATCATTAAACACCTTGAAAAAGCACAAATTTTTTTAATGATAGTGCTGAAAAGAAATCAACGAAGCGTACGTACACTGTACCTAAACATCTGGGTCACACTCGCATTGCTCCACCCATATTTTGCTTGCACAAGTGTAAGCAGTGTCTTCAGGTGAGATACTTGGCACCCATCATATAATGGTATGGATGCTTCCTCTCTAAGCGGATCAGATGTCTCGACATCCATGGGCATCAACGCATCGATCATTGTCTCCATCTCAGGATCCAAGATTGTAGGAAAGTTTGAAAGGTTGCATGTCTCCTCTAGTATTGACAGTATAGATTGGGTAGTACCTTTCAAGTGGTGGATTGACTCAGACACTCCATCCATCGCACGCCCATGAACTCTTCTAACTGGCCGCAAAGGATCCACTCCTCCTTGGGATGAGACATCACCTCCCTGCAATAAAATTTTCGGCCACATGTAATGTTTTATATATGATATTCAATTAGTTTGCAAATACAATGCATGATTGATATATAATTTTCTTACCATTTGCTCAAAATCTGAGATCACCTGATCAATGATCTCTGATTGAAACTCGCCTCAGCGTCGTACGTATTCTATAGACAATGGACGCTCTTGTCTAATTGCCAGCTTACATTGAGAGCAAGGACATGGGACATGCTGATTAAGATATACATCGCGGTCTTGAACATCACGGCCTTCATGATATTCCATTTGGTCTACGTTACGACAAACAATTTGTTTTTGTTATCATTCTTTTTTTCTTTCTTAAATTATTTGAGATGGGATTTCTTCTCTTGTAACTCAACAAAATTAACATATGTAAAGTTTCCACCCACCAATGAGCGGGCCTACAGTATTAAAATCTAATATGCTATGAATGGGAATGAGGGACTAGCTACCGTATGTCAGAGTATTTTCCATCTTGTGGTATTGTATCGGACCTTGCTAGCTTTTTTCCTTTGTGTGTACCTTTAACAAAACCTCTCTCTTTCTCTCTCTATTACTACTACAAGTAGTAGTAGTACTTGCCTTCTCGAACACACCAAAGAAGCACCTTTAACAAAACCTCTCTTTCTCTCTCTCTCTCTCTCTCTCTCTCTCTCTGTGTGTGTACTACTACCACCACCACCACTGCTATTACCACCACCACCACCATCACCACTACTACTACTACAAACAAGAAAAGAAGAAATTAAAGAACAAGATCTTACCCTCTCTTTGATTTTTATCCATTCATTCTCCTCTCTCCCTTCCTCTCTCTCTCTTTCTCTCTTTCTTTATTATGTTTCATGTTTATTCCCTCTCTCTCTCTCTCTCTTTCCTCCTTTATTTTTCTCTCTTCCTCTCCATCTCTCATTTACTTTAACAAAATCTCTCTCTCTCTCTCTCTCTTACTACTACTACTACTACTACAAAAAGAAAAAATAAAAAAGAAGAAGAGAAAACAACAACAATAACAACAACAGCAACAACAACTACTACTACTACTCCTACTACTACTACTACTACTACTACTACTACTACTACTACTACGACCACCACCACCACCACCACCACCACCACTACTACTACAAACAAGAAAACTACCACTACCACTACCACTACAACAACAAACAAGAAAAGAAGAAATTAAAGAGCTACTACTACTACTACTACTACTACTACACACAAGAAAAGAAGAAGTTAAAGAACTACTACTACTACAATTACTACTACTACAAACAAGAAAAGAAGAAATTAAAGAACAAGATCTTACTCTCTCTTTGTTTTTTATTCATTCATTCTCCTCTCTCCCTCCCTCTCTCTCTCTTTCTCTTTATTTATTATGTTTCATGTTTTTTCCTTCTCTCTCTCGTTCCTTCTTTCTTTTTCTCTCTTTCTCTCCCTCTCTCATTTCTTCTCCCTCTCTCGTTTCTTCTCTTTCTCTCTCAATACACATCATTTTTAACAAAAACAAGAAAAATAAAAGGAGAAAAACAAAAAAAAGCCAAGAGGGAACAATGCACTCACCGCAAAGGCCCGAGGATGGATTCGGTGGCTCCTTGCGATGGCGGTTCCTCTTCGCCCTTCGCGTACTTTCTCCTCTTCTTCGCAAACAGCGGCTGCAGCGGCGGCAAGCTCTCCTTCTCCCTCTTTCTCTCTTTCTCTCCCTCTCCCTCTTAAACAAAAGATGCAGTTTCCTCTTCCTTTCACTCTTTCGCGCAAAATTCCACGCTCAAGTTTCAGCCCACGTTTTTTTGCCTAAGTATTGTCGCTATTTGCATCGCATTTGCGATGCAAATAGCAATGCCGCTAATTTTCATTGGAAATGGCCATCGCTATATTCCTAAATCCTTGTACTAAATGATGCCCGGCCTAGAAGATCTAATGGCCTCAATCGCTTGATAGCAACAATCATCGAAGAAGCTCCATCTCGCTGAAATTGAGGAGAGATAGCCTTTTGGACATTAAACTCGTAGGCCTCACCTTTGCAGCAACATCTGAAGCCTGGCCAAGTATGGCAGCAGCATCCTTGTTGTCTTCATCAACATCATTCCCAAGATTGCTAACCAAGTCAGTTCGGAGGAAAAACAAGATATGTTGATCAATACTTTCCTTGCACCGCAATTAAAGCTCATGGAGCTTTGTTCTGACAAGCTCCTCGTCTACAAATTGCTTTGCCGTCGAATTCAGCGTTTGGCTTCTCTCTGACTTGTTCTTACTGCGTTCATTAATGCCTTCTGCTTATTCATCAACCTTGTCATCACTTTCAGGTCCTCATCTGCAGCTACTGCTATGTCTTCATCACCTCGTTTTTCTTCTGCAGCGATGCTTTACTCGGTCTCTTTTTTGACACGTCGTCATCTGCAGGCCATCGACTGTCATCTGTTTCCCCTTTGTACTGCACCATCCTCTACATCCGCGATCTTCGTCACCTCTTCAGAGCTCGTTGAGTGTCATCTATTTTGGCTGTCGGTCTTCTTTTTCGCCTTCAGCAACATCCTTCGAAGATTCAACACAGTCATTCTCTCGTCGCGTCCTCCGATGTCGCAGAGCTCCTCGGCTACTTCTTTGTAGCAGCAACGTCCACTGATAATTTTGTCGTCGACCTCTGAGGAAGCTTCATCTCCCTCCCCTTTGTATTGCACTATCCTCTATAGCCGCGATCTCCGTCACCTCTTCAAAGTTTGTTGAGCGTCATCTTTTTCGACTGTCAGTCTTCTTTTTCACCTTCAGCAACATCCTCTGGAGATTCAACACAGTCATTCTCTCGTCCCGTCCTCCGATGTCGGAGAGCTCCTCGACTACTACTCTGCAGCAGCAGCGTCCACCAATAATTTTGTCTTCAACTTCTAAGGAAGCTTCGTCTCCCTCCCTCGTCACCTTCGTCCCCCCCACCTTATATAATCAATGCCATGGCTTTTCTTAAACTTCTGAAAAAGATAAAGCATCATGTTTGACACTTTTATTTTAGGTTGCATATTTTTTTTAAATCTTCATCACAGATTATGTCATGCTATGATTTTTTTTGAGTGCTTGCCATGTCACAATAGCAATTAATAGTCCAAATGATTCCTCCCGCCCAAACCACACCAACTATGGAATTCCCATGTCAAATAGCAATTAATAGTCCAAATGATTCCTCCTGCCCAAACCACACCAACTATGGAATTCCCATGTCAAATAGTAATAAGGATTTTGAGTCCTCTATCCCTTCCATTGTACATATTTAAGTGACACGTCCATCCACAATCCTTCCTTTCATAAGCTTCCTGGGAGGAACCAGCCAATTGGATTCTTTATGAGGGTGTTAGAACTTTCGCATCTATATGTTGTGAAAGGGTTATGAAGCAACCTTTCTTTATCACACTCTTGACAAAGCCGTGCACTTCCATCTCTTCCCTCAAATCTTCTAGATTCTCCGATGCTAAAACAGAATCAAACCTTGTCAGATTGGAACTCTGATTAAGTCTCCCATTAATTTGAGATTGAAGATCATCGGTTAAATCATTAATGTGTACTCTTCCAAACAGACATAGACAAATCTATACTTTTAATCCACCAGATCCTGTTAGCACCTTTGATACTTTTTCCCCAATACCCATAAGTGTAGGAGCAAATCTTGACCTAGACAGTTGTTTCTTTATACAAGCATGACATTCAGCACTTTTTTTGCCATTTAATGGTGGTATGAGGACTGGGTAGAATAGCTTTTCCGTATCATCCCCCAATAATGCTTCATTGTTAACATCTTGAAGAGCAAGCCACGTGGGGAAAGACCAATATTTTCCTCAACATGAGAATAGATGATATCAGCAATGTCCTTACTGTGTCTACTTGTCTTTGATACTTCCTTCAACTTCGCTCCTTCATAAGCTCCATTTTGGTGTACTAACCCTCAAAGTCTTCAAAATGAACATTCTCTTCACATGAACCTATTCTTCCATACAATGTGCCTTATCAAAGATAATGAAGGACTTCGTGCCTAATCACTCATGCTTTAAGGAAATACAAAATTTTCGATCTATGATATGCAATCAAATGAGCGATGCTCCACAAAAAAATTATGAATGCATTGAAGAATTTGTGCATAGCCTAACTACATGTGCTTGTGCATCATGCAAACACAAAAAATACACACAACGAAAAATCAACTCATAATGACACTGACTTTAGAGTCCAAAATCTTGGCAGAAAACTTTGCCCTTAGGTTTGCACTGGTAGACACGCAACATCACAACAACGTGGGTGGGTGAAGCAGGGTGCAATTGTTTCTTTCTTTCTCTGAGAATTGAGAGTTGAGGTTAAGGATCATAAAGTAATCAAGGATTTATGTTTGCATCTTGCATAATGCACGACCACTTGTAGACCACGCTAGGCACATAATTTTTTATACATCCATATCTTTGAGTGTAGCATTGTTTGTATGGTTGCATAGCATGGATCAAACTTGGTATTTCTTCTCAAATCAAGAGTGATTGAGTATAGAGTTCATCTTTAAAACATGAATATGACACATTGCATGGAACTAAAAGAAGGTACATATAAAAGATTAGTATTAATTTGAACATGCAAAGTAGACTTCAAAAAGTTACTTCTCTTGACAACTATATACATTTAGCAATTGTTTATGTGGTGTTGTGATGCTAGTTTTGTGATATGTTGAATTTTATTTTTGACTCACTTTCAACTTCTTGTAATTAAGATTTGAGAGTTTAGACTATAAAAATAGAAGTATCGATAAAAATAATCCATATTCTATAACCCGAAACCTTCTAGGACTAACAAAACTATAAACATCTTTACACAAAAATTATCATACGCATGGTGGTCATGTCTCATAAGTCCAAAATTGTCTAAACACATTTAAAACTTTGACTATTATTTTTTACTCTCCCAACTTCTTGTAATTAAGATTTGAGAGTTTAGACTATCAAAAAGAGAAGTTTTGATAAAAAAAATCTATATTCCATAACCCAACACATTCCATGATCGATAAAACTACAAACATCTTTACACGAAAATTGTCATACACATGGTCCTCATGGCTCATAAGTCCAAAATTGACTAAACACATTTAAAACTTGAATAGTCAAAACTTGACTAGTGGGAGACTAAGGAAGAAAGAAAGAAAGGAAAAGCTTTAAGCTTTAATAGAGAAGCTTAAGAAGGAGAAGGAGTTGATGAACTGGCGCCGCCCCCCACCCCTCCTTTTGTGAAAATGGCACATCTCTCTCTCTTCCTTCCCAAATTGGGACAAATGGAAATAGGGAAAAAAGTCCTCAATTCTCCTCCTCAATGATTCCAGCGTAAAACTCCAACCATCCCTCCTATTCTCGGTCGTTCGACAAGAGGCCTAGATTGGAGCAAGATCACCCGAGAGCTGGGCAAATTAGTCATGGTATCTTTGGCAGCCTCTCTAGACCTCAAAATATCAAATCACTACCATCAAATAGCATCTTGAAAGCTTCCAAATAGCTTGATCAGCACTCTCCATAAAGAACTCCTCTTGTTTGCTGCAACCCATAAAACCACCCCCTCCATTTAACTATAAATATGGAGCATGAGGAGCCTTTAAAGACCAGCCGAAAACTAAGAGAAGAGAATCTTCTTGAACCAAGAGAGAAGAGCAAGAGGGAGAGAGATAAGAGGAGAGCAAGAAAGGAAATTCTTGTCATGAAGACAAGGAGGATACTCCACAGGTTCTCAAAATCGAATTCCATCTCTTCTACCCTTCACTTCCTTGTAGAATTGAGACTCTACTCAATTTTCTCCTGATTTCCAATGATTTCCATCTCCATCAATCCAATCGTGATGACTTAAAGCTCTATTGTTAAAGTCTTTTCCACAATCTTTTAATCAACAACCATGGCCCTGAAGAGGAAAACTATGAAGGTGGCAGAAGCGGGAGCTGCTAATAATGCTATGGGAGTGACTATTGCAAACGAAATGGTGAGTACTCGAATTACAAACAAAGCTACAAATAGCAACATCAATCAAGATCTCATCATAAATCCCCAAGTACCATATTTGATTAGTATTTGAAATATTAAATGCAACAAATAGATCATCATCCTAGGAGCTGGTATTAAAAAGCTAAATTCATAAGAATACAATTTTTTTAAAAAATCTCCTTCATTAAACAAATCCTAGAGAAATTCTTAACCACAAATTCCCATGAATAATTTGGGTTTGTATGAGATGGTGTAAGGTACGCTTCCCGAATGAGCTAAAATTTTTAATTTGTATTGAATTGATGGAACCTATAATTGTAAATATGGATGCAAATTCTCCGCAAAAAAAAGTCTTGAGATGAAATTGTTAAAAAATACTTATCATAATAAAAATAACCAAGATTTTTGAATTATTGCTAGATAAGGAACCAGAAAACTCCATTAAGAAAAATAAAAGAATATAACGGGAGTTGCTCTTTAAAAAAAATACAAGTCTGGAAAAAAAAACTCTTGTTTAAGTTTTTGTTCTTGGGCTAGTTTCTAAGGGGATAATAATAGGAGAAAATTATTGAAAGATATGGCCACTTATGCTAAGCTTAGCCCTAATATTGCTATTCTAGAAAAGGGGTTTTCCTTGGAAATAGCTTCATTGAAAATTTTGTGTATAATGCATTTGAAGTAAGTTTGTGGTTGTAAACTTGTCAAGATAGATATCTTATGCCTCGTATTGATGATCTTTTGGATGCTCTAGGTGGTGCTTCTATCTTTAGTAAGATTTATTTAAAAAGTGGTTATCACCAGACTAGAGTAAGAGATGAAGATATTTCTAAAACTGCTTTTCGAACAAGATTTGGTCAATATGAATATTTGATTATGCTTTTTGGTTTAACAAATGCTCCTACTACTTCTATGATGTTAATGAATGATTTACTAAGACCATACATAGGCAAGTTCGTTGTAGATTTTATTGATGATGTGCTTGTGTATAGTAAGAGTAACATTTGGTGACAGTCTTTGAAACTTTGCGGGAAGAAAAACTCTAGGCTAACCCAGACAAGATGATGCTATGTTTAGCAAAGATAGAATATTTAGGTCATATTATATCTGCCGATGGGATCAAGATGGACCTCAAGAAGGTCGTTGTGATACTTAGTTGGCCAACACCCCAAAATGAAGCAGCTCTTCATTCATTTTTGGGATTGTTAGGATTCTATAGGAGATTTATATACGCTGTCAAAGGGTTTTCTGTTCATGGCATAAAGCATGGAGTTCTTATGTTTGCAGAAGAACTTCATTAGGATTCACATGAGAAAATTTCATACATAATCCAGTCATTATTCACCTACATTTGTCTTAGATGCCATTTAATCTCATAAGTTCCTTTGTAACTGGACATGCAATTTTCAATTTGTATCATGTAAATTGACAAAAATTACGCCTATGAGGTCCTTTAACTTGATCAAAAGGAGGAAGTTGACGGTTTACAAGTAATGTCACATTGGTTCATGAGGTGTATTTGCTTGGAAATCAATAAGAGTGCCCAAAGTCCATTTGGTTTGTATGGGACATGAAGGGCTATAAGAGACTTGTGTGACTTGCAAGTGACCTATATCGTCCACTTTTTGTGTGGAAGCAGGAGAGGAGTGCAGCCCGGATTTTTTGGCGCAATTTTTAGGCCTGCACACCTGTGGCAGATGGAGGGAGATTTGAAGACTATGGTGCATGCTCCAAAGCATGCAAACAAGAGCAAACTGAAGATAGAGAGGAGATACAAATAAAGAAGGTGAGAGTCCTTTTTTCCCATCCATTTGGTATCATGAAAATGAGTGGTATGACAGTCCATAAAAGGGAAAAACAGAGATAAAGTATTCAGCCTGCTCTTATGAGTGTTTTCTTCCATTCTCTTACCGTATTCATGGACCATTGAAGCCCTTATTGTGCCCAAGTACTTGAGTGACTTTGGGGCAAGTAAAGGGGAGATCTTGGAGGTGTATGGGACTGATTTGGACTACCAAAACCTATCATGAATAGGGCAGCCCACTGTTCTTGTCTTCTTGAAGGGAAATCAAGTGATCTATGTGGTTGCAAGTGTTGGTAATGACCTCTAAACATTAGGGCTTCATTTGGAAGTGAATAGAGAGGCATATTCTTGAGTTTATGTATGTTTTGGGGGCTTGTTTATGGTCTGGAAATTACTGTTATAAAACAGAGCTAAAGTGAATTAAAAGCTTTATCAGTGCACTTCAAGAGCTTTTGGTTTTATGTCTTGGAAGTAGTGGAATCTACCACTCAAATACTTGTTTCTTGGAGTTTTGTTCATTGGCATTCATGAAATTGTATCCATTTGGGCTTGCATTTGAAATATGTATTTGGATTAAATCTGAGATAAAATATCTACATGTAATGGTCTATTAACCTCACAAGCATTTGATGTAATTAAGTCAAAGTCTTTGATGCCATTCATGTATGCTAAGTATGTGATAAAGCTTGAGGTCTTCTTCTCCAACAGAATCATCTCTAAAACCCAAGACTTATCAAACCCCAATCGTTTCTCTCTCTCCTTACCTTGAATCTCTCACTCCACTTTTGCTCTAAACCCCGGTGGTAGACCTTCGACCCCCCCACACGATGACAGTGGTGAACCTAACGTGAAGGTCGACTGCAGAAGAGAAAGTACAATGGGAGAATCATCAAGTTCGGGAGGAGATGCCTTGCGGTAGTTGGTTTGACTGATGCAAGAGAGACAACAACAACAATTGCAATTTCAGTAGTAGATGCAACTACAGCAACAAGGAGGCAAGATGAAGAGCGGAATGATGCTGTTGCCATTAAAGATTTTGAAGCAGTTGGGCAGGAGCTCAAGCAATTTAATGGGAAAAATGTGTCCTCTTTTATCCGCCTCTATACTGACAAGACGGTCTTCTTTGGGGTCTCTCATCATGCTTGGAGCCAATACTTTGTCCGTTTCGCCGTGCATGGCCTCTAGGACCGGATTCATGGTCTTTTCCAAAAAGATGCGGAATGGTTTGCATTCAAGAAGGCTCTTCAAGAATAATTCTTTCTTGAAGATTCTGGCCTCACGACAAAGAAAATATTCAGCGAATGGGTTGAAAGGCTCAATAAGGGACTAACTGCCACTACTCTTCACCGTGAATTTGAAAACAAATTTGCTCAGCTAGATCTTGATGATTAGCAGAGTACGGAGAGCCAGAAGATTGAGTTGTTTTTGAAGGCTGCGTATCCTTTTCTTCAAAAGAAGCTGATTGATCAGCTTGAAGATCCTGACTCTGAGACGAGATTGAAGACTACTTGGGGTGATGTCATTGAAGCAATTAATATGATTGCTCAGAGAGCGCGGATGTGCCTAAGGTGGGGTTCTACCAGTGCACCATCTGAGTCCATAAAAGAGTCTGTTCATGTATCTCGACCTCCTATTTCTATGGCCGAGCAACTAAGAAATCTTGTTGTTCCACCTCCAAAGAAGGATGTCATGGGGACGAGCTGATCAAGAGCATGACGGATCTCCATCTTAATCTAACGGAGATTAATTCCAAGGTAGAAAGGCTTGATGTGAAAGTGGAAGAAAGAGAGTGGACAACTGCCCAAAGACCCATACGAGAAGGCTTCAAAAGACGTTGTATTTGGTGTGACAACCTACAGTATGATAAGAGGGACTGCAGTGCATTCCGTGAAGCTGAGGGGCAAAAATTAGTTTTTTGGAAGGATGGTAAAATTCATGCGATCGAAACTGGGCTTCCTCTTGAGCCAAATTTTGGTAACAGTGGCATGAAGAAAAGACTGGAAGATTTGGCAACAAGAACAGCCTATGCAACTATTGATGCAGCAACCTATGGGTTGCGAATTGAGCCAACCAATGAAATTGTTAAAGCATGTAAACCTGATGTAAAGTCTAAAGTGTGGATGCAGGCCTTAGATCGCATGGAGCGAGGCAAGGCGTCCAAAGATGATTTGATTATAACCAGTCAATGCATTCGAGGAAGAACCGGATGGACCGAGCCAGTTGATTCATTTTCAGCTTTCACTCGGTTGGCTGAAATCAATAATCAAGAAGCTATGGTAGAAGAAAAGAGAAGAAGAGAAGAAGATGTTGCCAGTCCCTCCTCTTCAAGGCCAACCGAACGTGTGACAAGAAGTAAACTGGATCAACAAAAGGCTGCTCAAAATCCACCACCACCACTAGAGCATGATATGGAAGATGCCCGACAAGCAAAGAAGATGGAAGGAAAGAGACAAGGCAAACATCCCGGCTACAAGCTGCAATCTGACATAGAGATTGCGATGGATCTCAAGTGGATCCTAGAAGAAAGGATTCTTGGAAGCAAAATTGAATTTACATTGGGTGAAATTCTCGAAACCGCAAAATGAGGATTTCATGATGTAATAATTAATGTAATTAAACAGAAAAGACAATATGTTGGTGAAGAAACTGAAGAATCTGTGCATGCTTTTTTGCAAGCTCTTCATGTGTATTTTCAGGATGAAGAGAAGCTGAATACTCAAGGGATTTGATTGGAGGCAAATCAAAGAGTTGATTGTAGCCATAGAAGCCAAAGATGAAGACATCTATGAAGTTGAAATTAAAGAAGCTATTGCAGAGAATGTTATGGTGGGGTCTTCTCAATCCAAAGAGCAACCCATGCATAAGAAAGAAGCTCGTCTTCACAACCTGCAAGAAGAGATTGATGCTCATTTTATTCCAAGTAGTCACTACTCCCGTACCCATTGGGCAAGGGCAACTACTAAAACCATTGTCAAGATTGGAGAAAGAGAGACTCCATGCATTGCCCTTATAGACCATGGTTCGGAGATCAACGTCATGTCAAGAAGTCTCTATGAGAATGGCAGATGGCCCATAGATGTGGACCCGGGATGGCACATGAGAGCACCCAATAATTATTCTGGTGATCTCTATGCGGCATGTCCTTATGTATGGGTAACTATTGGTAATGTAAAAGATGAATTTCATTTCTTTGTTCAAGATTCCTGTAGCTATCCTATCATTCTTGGTCAACCTTTTATTTCTGAGTCTCGTTTGGAGACAAAGGCCCTTGATGATGGTTCATCTTATGCTCGTATAAGAAGTAAGGATAATGACAAAGTTGTCCAATTTCTGACTGTTTGTGTAAATCATCATTGGAATAGAGATCGATTGAGAGATCAACTTGTGCCTCCTAATGCTTAAGAATTTCAAGGTTTTTGGGTTGCACTGTTGTAAGTGGAGGCTATGGTAGTGCTTCATGTCATAAAAATTTTCCTCCACATGTAAAGGGGGCTATGCCAAAGGCTGACTTGCAGGTATTTACAACCAACAGTGTGGGCTATTATAAATAGTTCTCAGCCATAAATAGGGCTGAAAGAAAGCATTTATGTCATATGGAACAGGAGCTTAAGCAAGTTGATGTTTTAGCTAAAAATGAAGAAATTTCAAATGATACATTAGCTGAAATACATGGTTGTTCATGCATAAAATCAGGCTGAAAATCAGTCCATACAAGTATGCACATTGGATATTTATAACATAATTCAAGAATTTGCTGATCATGAAGCTTTTGGATAGCCAAATAGGAATGAGGCAAGAGTAGAAATGAAGTACAAGACAGTTGACAAGAAGGTCAAGCCGGTGGCAACTCCACTACCTCTCGAAAGTGAGGGACTGACTGAAAGGGCATCCAAACAGCCAAGTCTTTGTGACCCCAAGGATATTGGTCACCAATTTAGAGCTGAAAGCTTATGGGAGCTAAATATTGGTGAGGACTCTTTTCTCTTGCCAGCTGAAAAGCAAGCTTTTATGCATATATTAAAGAAACATGGAAAAGCTTTTTCGTTTCAACCTCATGAAATTGGCTGTGTGGATCCAAGTGTTGTGGCACCAATGGTGATTTTCACGGTCCCACACATCCCTTAGAATCTTAAACCAATTCCGGTACCAAGGGCTCATTTGCCTAAGTTTTTGGAGCTTTTAAATGAAAAGATAAAGATGCTAATATTGGACCCATCTTCAGCTCCCTATTCTAACCGATGGTTTACCGTGCCTAAGAAGAATAGATCTTTGCGATTCATTCAAGATTTAGAGCCTGTCAATAAAGTCACTATTAGAAATGTTGGTTCGGGGCCAATTGTTGATGAATTTGCTGAGACTTTTGCAGGTAGAGCAATTTATTCCATAGGTGATTTATATTTGGGCTATGACCAATTTCAACATACTTTGGAGAGCCGAGACATTACCACAATGAAGACGCCTCTCGGTTTAGTCCGCATGTGTACTCTACCCCAAGGAGCTACAAATTCAGTGGCTCACATGATGAATGCCATGCACAAAGTATTGAGAGATTATTTTCCCCAACTTACTCTCCCTTTCCTTGATGATGTACCGATCAAAGGATGTGAAATTCATGAGAAGAATGAAGAGCTCAATGAGCTTGGATGTCGCAAGTTTGTTTCCGATCATATTAATGCTTGTGCTCAAACTTGTCTAAACTGGAAGAATTCCATCTTACTCTTTCAGGAGCTAAATCTGTTTTTGGAGTTGAAGAAGTTCTTGTGGTTGGGCATATGTGTGGCCCATATGGCTGAAAACCTTCTCCAATCAAGATTGATGCCATTAGCAAAATGCAGGAAATATGCACAAATGTTTCGGAGGTGAGAAGATTTCTTGGAGCGTGTGTTTTCTATCTTATTTGGATCCCACACTTCGCTCATGTTGCTAAAAATCTTTATCAACTGTTAAAAAAAGGCCAAAGGTTTATGTGGGAAAAAGAGCATACTCAAGCTGTTTGAAAATTGAAGAAATTGTTGATTTCAGTCCCCCACCTTGAAGAGGGTTGATTACTCTAATGGACAGCCTATCATCCTCACACTAGACACAAGTCCTATTGGGATAGGATGGGCTGTCAGTCAAGATGATCTTGAGGGCAACAGGTATGCAATCCACTTTGGAGCGAAGGTTCTTAATGAACGTCAAAGGAGGTATGCTCAAATTAAAAGAGAACTTTGGGGAGTTGTAACTGCATTGAAGTGTGATCGGGAATACTTCATGGGTGCACATGTAGTAGTTGAAACAGATTGTCTTCCACTCTTGGGCATGATTGCCAACTATTCCACTCCCGACATAGCTATGCTAAGATGGATAGTCTATATTAAATCCTTAAATCTTGATTTGAAACATATTGCAGGAAGAGATAATCCAGATGTTGACATGCTTTCGCATGCCAGATATAAAGACGAAGAAGAGATGATGGATGAGGAAGTAACACAGTCTATATTTGCTGAAAATGATGCTGTAATTGCAGGTTCAAATATGAAAATAGCAAGTACAGTTGTTCTTAATGATGGTACAGCTGTCATAAATGTAGGTACATTATTAATTACGGCAAGTACAATAGTTACTGCTGCTGTAACAGAATTTACAGCAGCAAAGAATGAAGAAACAACCATGGAAGGATGGTGGGAAGCTGAAGAATCAAGAGAAAGGCTTATGGCTTCTTTCTCAAAGACGGCTACCTTTGGAGGCATGCGAAGAAGAAAGGAAAAGCACTTGTTTGTGTCCTAGGAGACAAGAAGACTCAAAGACATGTCATGCAAGAATTTCATGAAAGCCTATTGGCTGGCCATAAAGGCATATGGGGCACTTTTGCCAAAATAAAAGAGAAATTTTGGTGGCAAAACATGTATAAAGACATTGAGAATTTTGTTGAGACTTGTCATGTTTGTCAAATGTACTCTATGGTTAAGCATAGAGATGGGCTTCAGCCTACCTTTCCTTTATCTATTCATTATAGATGTGTTGTTGATTTAGTAACCATACCTACATGAATTTGGAACATGAGATATCTAGTGCTTGCTAGAGAAGACCTCACAAATTAGGTGGAAGGAAAAGCCTTGACAACAAAGTCCACTCAAGCTATCTGTAGATTTTTACTTGAAGAAGTGTTTTGCAGGTATGGCTGTATTGCTAAAGTAACTACCGATAGAGGAGAATTGGATGCCGATGAGGCTCGCCATTTCTTTGCTCAATTGGGAATCAAGCTATCTCTTACATCACCCTACAATCCTGAAGGCAATGGTAAGAGTGAAAGAGGTCATCAAGCGATTCTCAAAGCTTTGGCAAAGTCTTGCAGAGGGAAGATGAGAGAATGGACTAAAATGCTTCCATTCATGTTATGGGCTGATAGAACTACCCATAGTGCAGTGACAGGTTATATGCCAGTTGAACTAATGTATGGGCAACAACCTATTATGCCTATTTGGGAGTCTATTATCACATGGAGTACTTTCATGAAGCGTGTTGTTGAAGCTCTGGCCTCTTAGATCCCACCATTCGAGAGGTGCAAAGGATTTGCCTACCAGTGATTAGGCTAACTTTGGTGTGACCATCATTAGCCTTGTAAAGTTCATAGGTTTTGATAGCTACCGTCTCAACTACTTTGAGCCTTCTTGTGAGTAGTAGTTGAAGTGCTCTCGCAATGCGTAGGGTTGAAGGTCGCCATAGGGGTTTGGCAAGAGAAGAATGTATGGGGGCTCAAGAGCTTAGACTCTAGAGATGGTAGAGATAAGAAAAGGGTTGAAGGTTTCAAGCCAAGTTCTTAAAGATGTTGATAGAGCTTCCAATTGCATGTTCTTAGCAAAGATCACAAGGGTATTATCTCATAAGTTCTAACTCAAATCAAGCTTGTTTTCTTGACTGTAACAGCAATCACAAATTATAAAATCAAGTACAATATGTTGTCATGTATCATAAACAACTCTGCATCTCATCATTCATATGTGATGCCATAGCATGAGTCAATTTTGCATGATTACATTCAATGTAGACAGTTAGAGACAAAAGCTTATGAGTCAATTACAAGGCTTGTAGGACAAAGACACTTGCTTCAAGAGAGATTCAAATTGAGTTCCTGATAAGGATAAGTTACCACAACCAAGAAATAAGAGAAAAAGCTCTTGTTAACTCAACTCAAAGCATCTATGAATGATCTACAAGCATTGCCCTGCCATAGGGGCACATAATACTTGCATATTTTTACAAGATGTCTTTTGTAGAGTAAGAAATGAATTAAAAGAACAATGATGTAGCTAATTCTCTGAATATAGCTGAATATATCAGCCCCAAATCAGCCCAAATATCTTTCAAAATTCACCTCTAATGATAGCATAAACTTCCCCTAACACGATGTCGGTGCATTTGGTGTCTAGAGTCCACCACGAGGGTAAAAGATAGCAGGGTGAAGGTAGATTTAGGGAGAGGAGTAGATGGAAGAGAAGGGGTTCAAAAAAATTTAAGACTTAGAAGAATACTCCCAATTTTTTTTTTTAAATGTAGAATAATACTAACACTGATGAAGCCTGTCAATTTCTTTCAGTATTATGAGAAGATATAACTCTAATAGAAAAAACCGTGTATAAAATAATACCTTCCTCTATGCTGCTCTCAGATCACCAATCTGATGCTTCCATTGGCTCCAAAACGGGGTAAAATACTAGCACACTTGGCTAGAATTCTGCCAGATCACTTCTTCTTCATCTTCCACTTTGGAGTGCTGTTCATTACCTAAAAGCATAGATCGTGCATAGCACGATTTCTCTAATCTCTCTTTTTACATAAAATCCTCTCAAATTGGCAGAAAGCTACATTCTTTCTTTTACATGTCATCCTAATCTAGAAGTTATCTATAGTTTTATGGATTTTTACAAGAGATAATATCTTAAATATCATAAATTGGCTAAGCTTGTCCAACAATCTAATATTTTGAACTATGGAAACTAACAATAATGTCTAAAATGGCATTGGCTCTCTAAATCAATAAGAAATCTACAATCTAGATTTTTTTACACAGTGCGCGTGTAGTGGCACGACATCCACCCCCTCCTAACCTGCACATCTTCTAACATGTGCCAAAGTCTTATAGATATGCAGTGTCAGAAGAAGTATCTTCTGCCATGTCAATGTCTTCATCTTCTACCTCTTCTTCTTCTTCTTCTTCTTCTTCTATGTTTTCATGCTCTTGAATTACATCCAAGTCTTCTAACTCATATGTTGAACTTTCTCTTCATTTGAAGAGCTTGATTCTTTTTCCAGCTACTGGTATCTTTATGCTGGTCCCATCCAATTCAGCCAATGAATATGTGGCATTGTCATGAACAACCTTTACCACATATAGGCCAAACCAACGCTCTACCATATTCTTAGAAGCAATGTAATGATTGCCTAGGCTGTTGTCATAGATAAGCACCCAATCATTTTCTTGAATTACTCTTGGCCAAAGACAATGTCACTTATCAAATCTTCTTTTGTTCTTTATTCTTGCTGTCTTTAGCTTCTCAATAGCTACTTGAATATCTTCAAGTCTTCTTTCTAGCTGCCATATACACAAAGTCAGCAACTCTTCTCTACTTATGCCTTTCTCCCAAGGTAGAGGACTCCATGTGAGAATAGATTCTTCAATTGGAATAATTGGTTGTTGTCCATGCATAATTTTAGTTGGCATATAGCCCATCACTGTACTGTGAGTAGTCTGGTCATCCCATAATGCAAAAGGTAGCATTTTAGGCCATTCTTTGATCTTTCCTCTACAAGACTTTGCTAGAGCTTTGAGAATAGGCTGGTGCCCTCTCTCACTTTTCCCATTGCCCTCAGGGTTGTAGGCTGATGTTAAATCCAAATTAATACCCAATTGAGCAAAGAAGTTGCGTGCCTCATTAGCATCCAACTCTTCTCTATCTACAATTACTTCACCTAAAAAACACTTCTTCAAGCAAAAAACAACAAACAGCTTGAGTGGATTTGGTTGTTAAGGCTTTGCCTTCAACTTGATTGGTTAGATCCTCTCTTGCAAGAACGAAATTAATACCAAATTGAGCAAAGAAGTTGTGTGCCTCATCAGCATCCAACTCTTCTCTATGTGCAATTACTTTACCTACAAAACACTTCTTCAAGCAAAAAACGACAAACAACTTGAGTGGATTTGGTTGTTAAGGCTTTGCCTTCAACTTGATTGGTTAGATCCTCTCTTGCAAGCTCTAAATATCGCATATTCCATATTCCTATGGGCATAGTTATAAGATCAATGACCCATCTGTAATGTATAGACAAAGGATAAGTTGGTTGTAACCCATCTCGATCCTTGACCATAGAATACATCTGACACACACTGACACACATAACAAGTTTCAACAAAATGTGTTATGTCCCACCTCCGCAGTGCCAATCATGGTATCTGAGCCCAGGCATGGCCTAGCTCATCTCCGTCTCCTCTTAGCGCAAGTTGAGTGCTAGATTTCTCTCCAACCTCATTTACATTTCTACCTTCAATAAAGCTTCCATGGCAGCCATAGCTAGTAGTACTGTGTCAGGTTGAAGCTTCTATATCTATCTCCATAGGCCAAATTTCCCTAGATTTCCTTCTAGAGAAGTGTTTCTCTACTTCTAGAACTCCTCCTTTGGACCTACACCTCAATCAATGACATTGGGCAACTATAGCCTCAGCATTACTTGTCTTCAAAGTTGCTACCATATTTGTATCTGGGACAGTAGCACCTATCTTACTTGGAGGAGCTGGATCTCCACATACAAGCTATCTTCCCAAGCTCCCTTCTAAAGAAACATCCCTCAACTCCTTGCGCTCCTAAGGGGTACATCAAAGTGTGACATTGTTGCCTGTGGAGCCTAGCATTACAAAAATTTGACCTCACTACCTAGAACTACACCAATTTCAAGTCGTATAGAGCTCGGTCTCCTACGCTACACAATCTAACCTATAAGAGTAAGGCAATTGAAGCTTACTATATGGGCCATCAGCCCATCAAATATTTCACTGAATGATCCATGCTACAAGCTGCACCAATCAAAAGAACAGTCAGCTGTCTGAAACCCTAGAGGAAGCCATAGCCAGAAACTCGAAAAAGCTTGGCAACCTTGATTTTTTCTCATTATTCCTCCTCACTAAAGCCTTTGCCACTCAAACCTACTCAGATTCTAGCAAGATTTCTTCTCCAAGCCAAGAAGAAAAAGTTTCAAGAAGAAGATTAAGCATCAATGCCCAATATTGAGCTCCAAGATAGTATCTCCTTGATACTCATGCAGTGTTCTTAAACACTAATCATCCCGTGTCTCTTGACACATTGAGATACAACTTATTTGTGGTTATTTGAAGATGATTGCTGCTTGTCAAAATGGCAAAGCTTGAGAAAATAGCAAAGCTTAATAGGGAAGTCTTTCATGCCTAGAAGAAGAAGACCATGTACCACCTTATGCGGAAAGACTTGTGGGACTTGTTTGAAGATGAGGAAGAAGATGCAGATGACAAGAAAGAAGATGCTACAGAAGACTAGCCTAAAACAAAGGCATGAAAGAATATGGATAACAAAGCTCTAGGTATTATTACCTGGGGTATATCAAATTATGTATTACACCACATCTCTGGCATCAAGGATGCAAAGAGGACATGGGAAGAACTTGACAAGATCTTTGGAACACAAGTAAAGAATTCAAAGGTAAAATTACTTATGCATTTATATAAGTTGGATGTAAAAGATAGTTCATCTATGACTGTATACATCAATAAGTTCAAGAGCCTTAAAACTCAGCTAGCAACTCTTAAAAGTACTATTGATGAGGATGAGGTAGTAGTAGTGCTACTTGCTAGTGTTAATCATGAACCGTATGAGAACCTTGTTTCAACACTAAGTAATGTTCCCAGTCTCTCACTCAAAGACATTGAGCACTCACTGTGTGATGGAGAAAGAAAATTTAAAAGCAAAGATGTAAAAGAAATTAGCTCAAGGGAAAATCTCTTATACACCAAAGGAGCTACTGGACCCAAAGGAAGAGGTCGAGGATTCAACATCGATAACAAAAGTCGAATGACATGTCATTATTGTGGTAAGACTTGCCATATTGCTAGTAAATGTTTCCACAAGAAAAGAGCACAGCAGATGCACAATGACCACCACCAAAGTCAATTCATGAATGAAGAAGATGCTTCCCCTACCATCAATAACTCTGACACACTATTCTAAGGAATTTGTTCCCATAGTGGATTTCCTTTGTAAAAACCCTTGCCAAAGATGTAAAGTCTCAAGCTTTAACTTGACTAGGCTGCCTATGAGCTAGTCTCCCAAGCCATGTTATCATGTAGGGGGGGCAAAATCAGCAAGTGTAGGGACTCATCATTTGAGGGGGGGTGTTGAGCTCGGGGGGGTCACTCATGAATATATGTATATATAACGTGAGTTCAAAATAAGGGGTTTTTAAAAACACCATTTTTATATATTTTTTACATACAAAAGGGTGTCACATAAAGGGGTTACTTACAGACTCAATAGAAAAGGGTTGTGTTTTGTTCAAGAAAATTTCACAGATTACGATATTTATAAATAGGCCATGAACGCACGTTATATAGAGAATATATATATACTGAACACCCTGAGGTGTTGAGAAATAACAAATGATGTATAATCCAAGAAGAGATGTCTTGAATCCCGTATGCACAGTGAGGATAGTGGAGAAGCTGAAAAGCTATAAAAGCATGTACTTGGTTCATCTTTCAATATAATATTATGATGCTTTGTACTTTCACTTAGTATCTTGTATGTTGAGTTTATTACACAAGATTATCTTTATGAGTCCAAGCTAATCTATCTTAGAACCTAATTCACTTGTGTAACAACCAGTCTCTCTTAGTCTATGACAACATGAACATAGTCTTCATTTTCCAACCTCCACAACTCCCTTGCTCTAGATTCATGATCTTCAACAAAATAATGCAAGTCAAGTTTTCTAATATCTAGTGGTCATTCACTTACCTATTTATGAATGTAAATTTTTTCTTTTGAGAAAAGTTCTCAACTTACTGAGTCCACCCAACCATAGGTCTCGACCTGTCAGGGATCAATCCTCCCACTTCCCTTTATAGAGTGTTTTTTATCACCTAATTACCTACCACTTTAGATTTGACAATAAAAACAACTTTTTTAATTCTCTCTTGGCACAAATTCAGTGCAGATCTTTATCTCACGACACAAAAAAAGTGTAAAGTAATTCTTTCTCAATAGTTACTTTAAGAAAAAATATCTTTTTATAGTTTTTTGTATCCTGGGCTAGACGTAATGTCAACCCTAAGGTATTATTATTTCCATGTTTAGTTCCTAGACCAATATTTGAACTTTGAGAATACTATCTAGGTTCCAAGGCTAATTGACAATTCTTTGTAAGAGTCTAAGGAATTTGTGACCAGAGCCCCCCCTAGTATCCTCACCTCCTCTTGCTAACTAGAGTTCCCTACGATAGGACCTTTTGTGTCATGATAGGTTTGTACTCACTAACACAAAAACAAAGACCCCTTAGAGTAGGTTTTATTCATGTTGACCTTGGGGAGATCTAGTGCCATCAGAGAACATTGCCTCACTTGGTGCTTATGTGCCCATCGGAATATTGCCTCAATATTTGTGATATTTATTCAGTTAACTATCTCTTAGCCTGATAATTTAGGAAAGATTAGTACCTAGTTTAAAATCACAAATAGCTTACTTGAAATGCATTATACAAAAACTTGTCAATGAATTTATTTCCAAGGAAAACCCCTTTTCTAAAATAACAATATCAAGGCTAAACTTAGCATAAGTTACCATATCTTCCAATATTTTCTCGGATTATTCTCCCCCTTAGAGTCTAGCCCTTGATAAACTTCAACAAGAAATTGTTTCTCCTAAACATCTATTTTTTTAATAGAGAAAATCTCGTGATAATATTTTTCTTTTCCTTTACGTAATTCTATAGGTCCTTATCTAGTGATAAGTTGACATTCTTGGTTATTTTTATTATGAAAAGTATTTTGAATAAATTCATCTAAATATTTTTTTTGAATGAGAATTAGCATCCATGTTTATCAATTAGAGGTTCCATCAAATCAATACAAATCAAATTTTTAACTCTTTCGAAAAATCTAGTATCTTCCTTGCATCCTATTTCCAATACATCTTGTATAAACCCAAATTATTCCTTGGAATTTGTAGTTGAAAATTTCTCTAGGATTTGTTTTATGTACGAGATTTTTTTTAAAAATCCTATTCTTACGAATACAATTTTTTGTTACCAACCCGTAGGATGATGATCTATTTGTGGACTTTAATATTTCGAATAATAATCAAATATGGTAGCTAGGGATTTATGATGAGCACTTGATTGATGTTAGTATTTGTAGCTTTGTTTGTAATCCTAGTACTCACCATTTTGTTTTTAATAGTCACACCCGTAGCATTATTAGTAGCTCCCACTTCCACAACCTTCATAAATTTCTTATTCGGGCCCATTGTCATCATTGATCAGGAGATTGTGAAGAAGACTTTTACAATAGAGATTTGATTCCTCAAGGTTGGATTGCAAAATATGGCAATTATTAGAAATTGGGAGAAAATTGAGTCGAGTCTTGATTCTATAAGGGAGTGAAGGTAGACGAGATAGGATTCGCTTTTGAGAGCGGAGTATAAAGTATCCTCCTTGTCTTCACAACAAGAATTTCCTTTCTTGCACTCCTCTTACCCCTCTCCCTCTTGCTCTTCTCTCTTCATTCGAGAAGAGTCTCTTCTCTTACTTTGCGGCTGCTCTTCAATGGCTCCTCATGCTCCATATTTATATTTAAATTGAGGAGGGAGTTTATGGGTTCTGGCCAAGAAGAGGAGTTCTTTATCGAGGGAATCTTGCCAATCCAACTATCTCGAAGCTTTTAAGATGCAATTTGATACTCGAGATATGCAATTTGAGGTCTAGAGAGGCTGCAAGAGATACCATCACTGATTTGCCTAGCTCTCGGGTGATCTTGCTCCAATCTAGGCATCTTATCAAACTAAGAACGGGAGGGGGGGGGGGGAGATTGCTGGAGCTTAATGCTAGGATTGAGGAGGAGAATTCGGGTTTTTTTTCCCTATTCCAATTTTCCCAATTTGGGAAGGAAGAGAGAGAGATGCATTGTTTTCACAAACAGAGGGGGGGCGACGCCAATTCATCGACTCCTTCTTCTTCTTAAGTTTTTTAATTAAAGCTTAAGGATTTTTTCTTTCTTTCTTTCTTCCTTAGTCCCCCACTAGTCAAGTTTTGACTATTAAAGTTTTAAATGTGTTTAGTCAATTTTGGACCTATGAGCCATGACCACCATGCGTATGATGATTTTCATGTAAAGATGTTTACAATTTTATTGGTCCTAGAATGTGTCGGGTTAAGAATAACATATTAATTTTTATTAAGACTCCACTTTTTGATGGTCTAAACTCTCAAATCTTAATTACAAGAAGTTGGGAGGGTCAAAAATAAAAGTCAAAATATCACATCCTCTCCCCCTTGGAGGAATTGAGTTGTTCTCATCTTGAATGAAACTAGGGATATTGGTTACATAGTGATTTTTCATCAACCCAAGTGGCATCCTCTTCAAGATAGTCTTTCCACTAGGATGAGATACTCCCTAAGGGTTTTTCTTCTTAGAACCTTTTCTCACATGTGAAGTACATTTTCTGGTTAAAGTTCAAGGATTCCTTGACTTGGCATCACCGTTTGTTGGTCGTTAAGTACATGGTCAAGGTTGGGAACATAGGCTTTCAATAGACTGACATGAAATACATTATTCGCTTTCAAGTTGTCAAGGAGTTGCAGATTGTAAGCATTAGGTCCTAGAAACTTTAGCACCTTACATGGTCCAAAATGCCTGGGACTTAGCTTCTTGAATTCTGCTCTAGAGATAATGAATTTTTCTTTGAGCGAACTCGAATAAAGAACATGTCATCGTCTTTGAAAATGTGTTCTTGTCTTCATTGATTGGCATATGCCTTATGTCAATCCTTGACAACTTGAATATCTTGCCTTATAGCCTTTACTTTCTAATCCATTTCTTCCAGCATTTTCTTAGATGCTTTTACTCGTAGGGTAGGATTAGAAAAAATTAGTGGTTTAAGACAACCTTGCCCATAGAGTAGTTGAAAAGGAGTAATTTAAATACTTTGATGGTATGATGCATTGTAGCCAAATTCAACTAAGGGTAGGTATTGGATCCGTAGTTTAGGTTTCCTGTTGCAATAAACTCTAAGTATATCTTCAGTAACTTGATTGACTTGTTCTATTTGACCATCAGTTCGGGGATGGTAAGCAGTTTTGAAGCTGAGCTAGGTTCTTAAAGGTTCCAAAAAACTCTTCCAAAATTTTGATGTGAAAAGAGAATCATGGCAACTAAGCATTCTCTGGGGTAATCCATGTAATCTAAAAGTTTTATTAATGAAGAGTTTGGCGAAAAGAGAATCATGGCAACTGAGCATTGTCTGGGGCAATCCATGTAATCTAAAAGTTTTATTAATGAAGAGTTTGGAGATATGGGAAGCCTTGTAATTGGTTTTTACAAGAATAAGGTGTGTAACTTTTGTTAGCATATAAATGACTACCATTATTGAGTTCTATCCTCCTTGTACTAGGGGAAATCCAACTATGAAGTACATGTTGATATATACCCATTTCATTTGACGGATGGCAAGTGGCTGCAGATTTCCTAGAAACTTGACACATTCATCCTTAATTCGTTGGCAGTTTAGGCATTTGGTAACATACTTGAGTATGTCACCCTTGAGTCTTTACCAATAGAAGCTTTTTCTAACTACATTAAGAGTCTTAGCATATTCAAGATGACCCAAAAATAGAGCAATTGTGAGCTTCCCACTGTATTTTCTTCTTGAGTTCTTGGGTTGCATGAATACATAGTCTTATCTTGAAATAGATAAGATCTCCACTTATGGAAAAATCTTGATACTTAGACTTGAGTTTTGGACTTGAATCCTTAATGGGAATTTCTCATAGCATTCTTTGATACCTTGGATCCTTCAGTGCTTCTTCTTTGGCCATTTCTATGATAGGGTTACTAGGCATTGAAATTATTGTAGCAAGAGTTTCTACCCTAGAGGGTTCCTCTGGGATTAGAGTGTTAAGAAATGCTTTACGGCTTAGGGAATACATATAATCTTTTAGCCAAGAGGGTTGGTTCTTGGCTTCACTATCTTGCTTGGCCTTGTTGGGTTTTATTAGATGGATTGGTAATCCTTTCTTTAGCCCTTTAACTATTCGGGAAGCTTTAGCCAACTGAACCCTAGGGTTCCTTGCTTCTCCCTAAGTAGTTACTTTTTCTCCTTTTAAATCTTGAAATGTAATTTGACCCTTTCTGCAATGGATATGGGCATTATTTGAAATTAAACAATCCATACCTAGTAGGCATTCATAAGCCCTGAGGTTCATAATCTCGAAACCCATTTTGGAAGAAATGCCACCCAAGATAAATTCTATCTTGCTACTTTGTTGTGTTGGAAGAACTTCTTTACCATTTTCTAGCTCCACAAGAAATCTAGGTACATGAGTAGTATTTATGCCTAGCTATTTTGCACATCTTGCTGATATGAAAGAGTGGGTACTTCCACAATCGATAAAAATCGAAAGGGTTTACCTTGATAATTTTCTATTGTCTCAATCATTGAGAATTGGTGATTTGGACCATTCTTACAGAGAGTGGCATGTACTCTTGCTCTTTCCATATTAGATTCCATCATAGGATCTTTATCATTACTAATCTCTTTCGGGTTTACTCCAGCAGCTTTGCCTCTCACAACTTGGTTTTGCTCACAAAAATGACCTTGGTGATTTTTTGGGCCAGGCTTCAGTCACTATATCCTCTTAAAATATCCTCGTTCTTTGTAATGGAAACCCCTTGGAGCCTCATTGTCTTTCCTATGGGTAGAAAGATTCCCACTACATTTGACTTGGCTCTCTTTGTCTTGTTTGGTTGATACTTTCCTTGGGTTTTTTTTCATATTCTTGGAATTTTCCCTTATTTGGATGGTTTTCGTTCCAAATATTATCATTTCTTGGCCTTTTTTCAATTTCCTAAATTGTTGATACTCGAATCAATGCATCCTGTAAATATGACGATCTCATTGACTCAAGGCACATATTTAGGGGCAGAGTTAGACCATTGCAAAATTTGGATACTTGCTGTGAAATATCCATTGTAGGTGCATATTCTGGAAGCATTACAAATTTGGAGTAGTAACCTTCTAGGCTTAGGCTTAACAGCTTTAAGTTGAAAAATGCATTCATCTTTTGGGCTTGATACTTACGCACAACGTCCTTATGCTTGTCCTAGGTGATAGTGATTTTAGATGTTCTTTGGTCCTTGCATCATTGTTTTCACCAAAGACAAGCATCTCATGTGAGTTTTAGTTTTGTGATCATTGATTGATTCGACGGTGCAGTCCCTATAGCAATGAGATAGTCTTCCATAGATTCTATCCATGTTTCTGCCTTGGTTGGAATATCCTATCCTTTACCATCAAATTTCGGTGGCATGTACTGCTTGAGAAGAAATTTATTATCTTGAGCTTGTGTAATATTGAGATCTAAGGTGACGTCCTAGGGATTTGAAAAAAATTCATGATCAAATTTCCTCTAGTAATAATATTTAAAAAGATGTTAACTTACTTAATCTATCTCCTTAATTTAGGAGGGGAAGTATGCAATATTTAGCTTTTCTAATAATGATCAAGGCTTACACATTTAAAGTGAGTTTTAATTTTAGTCGGGAATTATTTTGACTTACTTGTGGGTCTTGGGTAGCTTAGCAGACCCTATGGGCTAGAATTGCGATGTGTATATCAATATTTTGGTATTTTAGTGCGAAGGTCTAGATATCCTTCTTTGTAGAAGTTATGATGAGGGTTACTCCCTAGAATAGAAATTCTATCGATTGACATGAACTTAGTTGGTTCTCTGCTTATGCAATGATTTTAGTAATCTAGTTTGTTATTGATGTGAAGAATGGGATCATGTTCAGGGTGGTCAAGGAGAGATAGCTCAATGAGCTTTTAAGCTCTCCATCTATTGGATTCACCTAAGGTTGATCTTTGGTATAGTCAGAGTGATTAGCCTCAACGTATCAATCTGTCCCATATGGCCATTCTAGATAGGAGAGATAAATACCGTATATTCATTATAAGATAGTTATAAAATTATTTCAATGTTCGTAATGGATGCGTGGTAGATATATACATGATTCTCTTCTGACCTCGTCACCTCGAAATAATTTGCTAATAGTTAACTCTATTTCCACTAGGGTTTAACCAATCCAAATTTCATTTTAATTTCTTTTTCAAAAAACGGATAATTTTTTTTATTGTTCTCTATTGCTAAGGCGACAACCAATTTCGATTACAATGGATGGACAAAAATAAATATTTACGTCAATAAGAACGGAGTACATTATTTGAGTAGCTCAGAGGCTTATATTATTTATCTTTCTTATATATATATATATATATATATATATATATATAGCAAGAGAGAGAGAGACAAAGAGAGATCCCCCACCTCTCACAACCTACATTCTTTTGTAGTAGAGGCCGCTTAAATGCGGATTTTTCCTTGGCATTAGAAACAATGTATGACCCCTATTTTCCTTTCCTCTACTGAAAAATGCATTTTTCTTAGCAGCAGGATACACATCGTTTATCTCGACACAGAAATGATAGTTCTTCTTTCTTTTATCTTCGAGATCTTGCACAGCTCTATCCTGCTTGCAAGGGGAGTCCTACAACCATCACTTCGTTAGCTGGTATAACCTTTGTGACCTCCTCATAGATGCACCAATTTAATTTGACTTGTCATCCTCCAGTGAACATGTTTAAGTTTATTGTGGCATCATAGACTAGATAAATCTTGGCAACCTTAAGGGTTTCCATCCATCTTAGCCGAGTCTTAGCCTCTTTAAATTGTTATGAAGGTAATCAAGACGGTTTGCATCAATGTAATAGTACCCTCCACTTAACATTCATCATCTTTCATAATACAAGGGCAAAGGATTGTATGTCTGATCTAACATTTGCATCATCTAGTTTCTCCAATTGAAACTAGAGGAGTGCATTCCTAACATAAACATGACTTGGAAAATCAAGAATCAATCCCAAGGTTTGTCCCTCTACCATGAATCAAAAACATATATTAACAAGAGAAGAATTCACAACTTAAGGAAAAGATATCTTATGCTGTATTTGTAAATCTTTATTAGTTTTTATACTTGTGTCCTATCCTATATCAACATAGGCTCTCATACCAATTGTGACATGCTTGCTACCCGAGCCACTTTCTCACTAGCACGTTGTCGTCGCCTTAAGAGTTGAAGGTCTACCACCAGGGCTTTTAGTGCAGAAGAAGAGTTTAGGATTCAAGATTTGGAAAGGAAAAATGGATTGAGGTTTAATAAGATCCGGGATTTAGAAATGATTCAGGTATGGAAGAAGAGTTCAAGCCTTCTCACTATGTACTTAGCATACATGAACAGAAGGAATACGACTAACTTGATTACATCAAATGCCTCAGGATACATACATCATATCATAAAGGATATTTTCAAATTCTCAATTCATTTATGAATGTCAAATGCAAGCTCTAATGGCATTTATTTCATGTACATAGATGATTTTCAACCCTTTGGAACAAGTATATTGTTGATAGATTCAAATGCATCCAAGATTTGGGCCAAAGATACATGAAATGAATTGAAAAAGTATAATTTTAGCTTCAGTCCTATTTTTAAAATAGAAAATTCTAGCCCATAATCAAGTTCAAAATGAGTGCATAAACTCAAGAAGAAGCACTTTTTATCACCTATGAACAATGTCCTGAAGAAAAGAGGTCATTTCCCTCCATTACAACCATTAAAAACCCATGTTTGCTCATAAAAATGGATCATAACAGTGGGTTGCCCTATTTATGACTAGTTATTATAGCCCATAACAATCCATAAGTCTTCAATATCCTCACCCTTTGCTTGCCCCAAAGTCACTCAAGTACTTGGGTACAAGTCGGGCTTCATTGGACCAAGAATAAGGTAAACAAGATGAGAGAAGTCGTGCATAAGAGCAGGCTGAATACTCTTCTCTCAGATTTCCCTCTTTTATAGACTGTTTGAGCATGCATTTTCGTCAAACCAAAGAGGCAGAGAAGTGGAGCTCTCACCATGTTTACATCTTCAGTAGTTGGGCCTGTTAATCTTCAGTTTGCATGCTCCATTTCATGCACCATAGCTCCAGCTCTCTCTAGTTTGCCTCAGACAGTGCAGCCGCATTTTGTGCCGAAAAACGTGGGCTACTCTCTACTCAGTCCCTGGTCACTTATTGACCAGCCTACGTCACTTGCTGGTCACTTAAGTCAATTATTTCTAGTCCCATGTGGACCTAGTGGACTTTTGACAGTTTTTGGCATCATTCTTGGGTTTTGACCATATTTTTGTACCTAAATTAATGTGATTTATCCTACAGACTGTCAATTACTTCCAGATGTCCAAGTTGTAGGTTCCCATAGACTTATTTTTCATAAATGTACATGGTGTAAGTGAAAATTATATGCTAAATATAAAAGAACTGGTATAACTAAGGTGGTTATTGGATAACAATGCCTGAATTTTGTATGCAAATATCTCATATAACTTCTAGTGAAACTCTTCTGTGTTCATAAGAATCTCATGATTTATATCATGAGCAGTAAACTCTTTGACATTCACCCCCTCCTAACCTGCACATCCTTCGACATGTACCATTTCATAAGATTACAGGTCAAGGAGGGTCTTCTTCTTCAACTTCATTCCCTAAGTCTTTTTCTTCCCGCATGTCTTCAAGTAGAGGGCTTATATCTAAGTCTTCAAGTTCATAAGTTGAAGATTCTCTTCGTTTTAAGAGTTTGATTCGTTTCCCAGCTATTGGAGTCTTTATCATGGTCCCATCCATTTCAGCCAATGAGTAAGTAGCATTATGATGTACTACTTTTACAACATATGGTCCAAACCATCGCTTGGCTAACTTCCTATGAGCACTATGTTGATTGTCGAGGCTGCTATCATAAAAAAGAACCCAGTCATTCTCTTCAATAGCTCTTGGACGGAGTCAATGGTGCTTGTCAAACCTCTTCTTATTCTTTAATCTTGTTGTTTTTAGCCTTTCAATGGCTATTTTAACATCTTCTAGCCTTCTTTCAAGTTGCCTTATGCGTAAAGACAACAATTCTTCTCTATTCATGCCTTCATCCCAAGGCAAGATACTCCATGTGACAATGGATTCCTCAATAGGCATAATAGGTGGTTGTCCATACATGAGTTCAGCTGTCATATATCCTGTCATTGCACTATGGGTTGTTCTATCAGCCCATAATGCAAATGGTAGCATTTTAGGCCATTCCCTCAACTTTCCTTTGCATAATTTTGCTAAAGCTTTAAGAATTGGTTGATGACCTCTTTCACTCTTACCATTGCCTTCAGGATTGTAGGCTGAAGTAAGAGATAGCTTAATTCCCAATTGAGCAAAGAAATGCCAAGCCTTATCGGCATCCAATTCTCCTCTATCAGCAGTTACTTTAGCAACACATCCATACCTGCAAAATACTTCTTGAAGTAAAAATCTACAAACAGCATTAGTAGACTTTGTTGTCAAGGCTTTTCCTTCCACTTGATTTGTGAGATCTTCTCTAGCAAGTACTAGATATCTCATGTTCCAAATTCTTGTAGGCATGGTTACTAAATAAATAACCCATCTATAGTGAATGGATAAAGGATAGGTAGGCTGAAGCCCATCTCTATGCTTTACCATTGAATACATTTGACAAACATGACAAGACTCAACAAAATGCTCAATGTCTTTATACATGTTTTGCCACCAAAATTTCTCTTTTATTTTGGCAAAAGTACCCCATATGCCTCTATGACCAGCCAATAGGCTTTCATGGAATTCTTGCATGACCTGTCTTTGTGTCTTTTTGTCACCTAAGACACGAACAGGTGCCCTCCCGTTCTTTTTTGCATGCCTCCAAAGGTAGCCATCTTTAAGAAAAAACCATAGTCTTTTCTCTTAATTCTCTTGAACTCTTCATTAGTCCATTCTTTCTTCTTTGTCATAGTGCTGAAAAATTGGCCAATTTTTAGCCAATCATCTGCATAATATTCTTCTTTAAAGTGTGAACAAACCATAACAAAACATGGAATATGCTATTTACTAGCTGTCCATTGTCCTTCTTTGGTTGATTCATCCTTGCTGATGTAAAAATTGTTTTAACAGCTAAACCTGTTGTTCTTGCTGTAATTTTTGTTGTACCTGCATTAACAGCATCATTTATAAACTCTGATTCTTCTTCATCCATCATTTCTTCTTCATCCATATATCTGGCACGTGAAAGCATGTCAGCAACTGGATTATCTCTACCTGCAATATGTTTCAAATCAAGATTTAAGGATTTAATATAGGCTATCCATCTTAGCATGGCTATGTCAGGAGTGGAATAGTTGGCTATCATGCCCAAGAGTGGAAGGCAATCTGTCTCAACTATAACATGTGCACCCATGAAGTACTCCCTGTCACATTTTAATGCAGTTACTACTCCCCAAAGCTCTCTTTTAATTTGAGCATACCTTCTTTGTCATTCATTAAGAACCTTCGCTCCAAAGCAGATTACATATCTGTTGCCTTTAAGGTCGTCTTGACCAACTACCCATCCTATTCCAATAGGACTTGTGTCCACTGTGAGTATAATGGGCTGCCCATTAGAGTAGTTAGCCCTCTCTAAAGTGGGAGCTGAAGTCAGCATTTTGTTGAGTTTCCGAATAGCGTGAGTGTGTTCTATTGTCCATAGAAACCTTTGGCCCTTTCTTAGAAGCTGATAAAGACTTTCAACAACATGGGAAAAATGTGGAATCTAAATAAGGTAGAAGACACATGCACCAAGAAATCTTCTCACTTCCGAAACATTTGTACATTCTTCTTGCATTTTGCCGATAGAATCTATTTTGGATGGAGAAGGATTTCGGCCATATGGACCACACATATGTCCGAACCACAAGGACTTCTTTGACTCCGAAAACAAATTTAGATTGAGCACAATCATTAATATGATCAGAGACTAACTTTCGACATCCAAGTTCATTAAGTTCTTCATTTTTCTCATGAACTTCACATCCTTTAATTGGAACATCATCAAGAAAAGGAAGAGTCAATTGAGGAATATAATCCCTCAATACTTTATGCATAGCATTCATCATGTGAGCTACTGAATTCGTAGCCCCTTGAGGTAGAGTACACATGCGGACTAGGCCAAGAGGCGTCTTCATTGTGGTAATGTCATGGCTTTCTAAAGCAAGCTGAAATTGGTCGTAGCCTGAATATAAGTCTCCCATGGAATAGATTGCCCTTCCTGCAAACGCTTCAGCAAACTCATCCACAATTGGTCTTGATCCAACATTTCTAATAGTGACTTTATTGACGGGTTGTAAATCTTGAATGAATCGTAAAGATCCATTCTTCTTAGGTACGGTAAACCAGTAGTTGGAATATGGAGCTGAGGATGGCTCCAATATTCGCATTTTAATCTTTTCATTTAAAAGTTCCAATAACTTAGGCAAATGAGCCCTTGGAACTGGACTTGGTTTAAGATTCGAAGGCACATGTGGGACCATAAAAATTACCATTGGTGCCACAATGCTTGGATCCACACAGCCAATTTCATGTGGCTGAAATGAAAAAGCTTTACCATGGTTCTTTAACATCTGCATGAAGATTTGCTTTTCAGTCGGCAAGAGAAAAGAGTCTTCACCAATTTTCAGCTTTTGTAGACTTTCTGCTGTAAATTGGTGACCAATATCTTTAGGATCACGAAGGCTTGGTTGTTTGGATACCCTTTCTACCAGTCCTTTGCTTTCAGGTGGAAGAGGAGTAGCTACCGGCTTGACCTTCTTATCAATTGTTTTATACTTTGTTTCTACTCTTGCTTCATCCTTGTCTGGCTGTCCAAAAGCTTCATAATCTGCAAATTCTTGAATTATGTCATACATATCCAATGTACATACCTGTATGGACTGATTTTCAGCTTGATTTTCTGCATGAACGGCTGTATAAATTTCAGCCATTGTATCATTATAATTCAACCCATAAAATAGTCCTGAAATTTCTTCATCTTTAGCTAAAACATCAATTTGCTTCAGCTCTTGCCCCATATGATTTAAATACTTTCTTTCAGCCCTGTTCATGGCTGAAAACTGTTTATAACAGCGCACACCATTGGCTGAAAAAACCTTCAAATCAGCTTTTGGCCTTGCCTCCTTCATATGTGGAGGCAATTTATTGTGGCATGATGCACTCCCATAGCCTCCACTTATAGCAGCGCTACCCGAAAACCCTTAAATTCTCGGGAATTAGGAGGAACACGATGATCTCTCAATCGATCCCTATTTCGATGGTGATTAACACGGACAGTTACAAATTGAAAAGCTTTATCATTATCCTTGCTTCTTATCCGAGCATATGATGATCCATCATCAAGAGCCTTTGTCTCTAAACTAGACTCGGAAATAAATGGTTGTCCAAGGATGATAGGATAACTGCAGGAATCTTGAACAAAGAAATGAAATTCATCTTTTACATTACCAATAGTAACTTGTACATAAGGACATGTTGCATAAAGATTGCCAGAAGAGTTATTGGCTGCCTTCATGTGTCATCCTGGGTCCACATCAATGGGCCATCCACCATTCTCATAGAGACTTCTTGACATAACATTAATTTTCGAACCATGGTCTATAAGGGCAATGCATGGAGTTTCTTTCTCACCGATTTTAACAACAATTTCAATAGTCGCCCTTGCCCAATGGGTACAGGAATAGTGACTACTAGGAATAAAGTGAGTTTCACTTTCTTCTTGCATGTTGTGAAGAAGAGTCTCTTTCTTATGCATGGGCTGTACTTTAGATTGAGAAGTTTCCACCATTATGGCTTCTTCAGCTTCTGCTTCATAAATGTCTTCTTCTTTGGCTTCTATGGCTACAATCAATTCTTTGATTGTCTCGAGTCGAATCCCTTGGGTTTTCAACTTCTCTTCATCCTACAAATACACATGAAGTACTTGCAAAAAAGCATGTATAGATTCTCCAGTTTCCTCACCAACATATTGTCTTTTTCATTTAATTACATCAATTATTACATCATGAAATCCTCATTTTGCAATACCAAGAATTTCACCTAATGTAAATTCAATTCTGCTTCCAAGAATCCTTTCTTCTAGGATCCGTTTAAGATCCGTTGCGGTCTCTATGTCAGACTACAACTTATAACTGGGATGTTTGGTTTTTCTTTTTCCTTCTGTTTTCTTTGCTTGAGGGGCTTCTCCCATGTCAAATTCTGGTGGTGGCAGATTTTCAGCAGCCTTCTGTTGGTCTGGTTTGCTTCTTATTATGCGTTTAGCTGGTCCTGAAGAGGAAGGACCAGCAATATCTTCTTCTGTTCTTCTCTTTTCTTCTACCATGGCTTCTTGATTATTAATTTCAGCTAACCGGGCAAAAGCTGAAAATGAATCCACATGCTCGGACCATCCCGTTCTTCCTCGAATACATTGGCTGGCAGTGGTTAAATCATCCTTAGTTGCCTTGCCTTGCTCCATGCGTTCCAAGGCCTACATCCACACTTTAGATTTTGCATTAGTTTTACATGTTTTAACAATTTCATTAGTTTGCTCAATTTGCAACCCATAAGTTGCAGCATCAATAGCTGTATAGGCCATTTTTGATGCGAGATCCTCCAATCTTTTCTTCATGCCACCGTTGCCGAAGTTTGGCTCAAAAGGAAGCCCGATTTCGATTGCATGAATTTTTCCATCCTTCCAAAAGACTAATTATTGTGCTTCAGCTTCACGGAATGCACCGCACTCCCTCTTGTCATGCTGAAGGCTATCACACCAAATGTAACGTCTTTTGAAGCCTTCTCGTGCAGGTCTTTGGGCGGTTGACCGACCCCTTTCTTCTACTTTAACATCAAGAATTTCTACTTTAGAATTAATTTATCTTAAATTAAGATGGAGATCCCGCATGCTTTTAATTAACTCGTCCATGACATCCTTCTTTGGAGAAGGAACAGCAGAATTTCTTGATTGCTCAGCCATAGAGACAAGAGGTCGAGAAACTGGAACAAGCTCCTTCATGGATTCAGTTGTTACAGGGGTTGATCCCCATCTTAGGCACAATGGCTCTCTTCGAGCAATCATATTAACTGCTTCAGTGACATCACTCCAATCAGTCTTCAATCCCGACTTAGAGTCAGGGTCTTCAAGTCGGTCAATCAATTTCTCCTGGAGAGAAGAATCTGCAGCTTTTAAAAATAATTCAATCTTTTGACTTTCCATACCTTGTTGGTCATCGGGATCTAGTTGGGAAAATTTGCTTTCAAACTCTCGATGAAGAGCAGTAACAGTTAGACCCTTATTGGGCCTTTCGACCCATTCAGTGAAGATTTTCTTTGTCATAAGGCCAGAGTCTTGAAGGAAAAATTCTTCTCGAAAAGCCTTCTTGAACACAGTCCATCCAGCATCTTTTTGGAAAAGACCATGAATTCGGTCCTGGAGACCATGCACAGCCAGGCGAGCAAAGTAACAGCTCCTGGCATGTTGAGGAACTCCAAAGAAGACCATCTTGTCAGTGTAGAGGCGGATAAAAGAGGACACATTTTGCCCATTAAATTGTTTGAGCTCATGCCCAACTGCTTCTAAGGCCTTAATGGCAGCAGCATCAATCCACTCTTCTTCTTGTCTCCGTTGTTGTTGCAATTGCAACTGCTGCTGAAATTGCAGCTGTTGTTGTTGGCTCTCTTGCATTAGACGAACCAACTGTTGAAAAGCATCTCCTCCCGAACTTGATGATTCTCCCATTGGACTTCTTCTTCCGCAACGGACTTTCACATCGGGTTCACCACTGTCGTCACGTTAAGAGTTGAAGGTCTACCACCGGGGCTTTTAGTGCAGAAGAAGAGTTTAGGATTCAAGATTCGGAAAGGAAAAATGGATTGAGGTTTAATAAGATCCAGGATTTAGAAATGATTCAGGTACGGAAGAAGAGTTCAAGCCTTCTCACTATGTACTTAGCATACATGAACAGAAGGAATAAGACTAACTTGATTACATCAAATGCCTCAGGATACATACATCATATCATAAAGGATATTTTCAGATTCTCAATTCATTTATGAATGTCAAGTGCAAGCTCTAATGGCATTTATTTCATGTACATAGATGAGTTTCAACCCTTTTGAACAAGTATATTGTTGATAAATTCAAATGCATCCAAGATTTGGGCCAAAGATACATGAAATGAATTGAAAAAGTATAATTTTAGCTTCAGCCCTATTTTTAAAACAGAAAATTCTAGCCCATAATCAAGTTCAAAATGAGTGCATAAACTCAAGAAGAAGCACTTTTTATCATCTATGAACAATGTCCTGAAGAAAAGAGGTCATTTCCCTCCATTACAACCATTAAAAACCCATGTTTGCTCATAAAAATGGATCATAACAATGGGCTACCCTGTTTATGACTGGTTATTACAGCCCATAACAGTCCATAAGTCTTCAATATCCTCACCCTTTGCTTGACCCAAAGTCATTCAAGTACTTGGGTACAAGTCGGGCTTCATTGGACCAAGAATAAGGTAAACAAGATGAGAGAAGTCGTGCATAAGAGCAGGCTGAATACTCTTCTCTCAGATTTCCCTCTTTTATAGACTGTTTCAACATGCATTTTCGTCAGACCAAAGAGGTAGAGAAGTGGAGCTCTCACCATGTTTACATCTTCAATAGTTGGGCCTGTTAATCTTCAGTTTGCATGCTCCATTTCATGCACCATAGCTCACGCTCTCTCCAGTTTGCCTCAGATAGTGAAGCCCACATTTTGCACCGAAAAATGCGGGCTGCTCTCTGCTCAGTCCCTGGTCACTTTTTGACCAGCCTAGGTCACTTGCTGGTCACTTAAGTCAGTTACTTCTGGTCCCATGTGGACCTAGTGGACTTTTGATATTTTTTGGCATCATTCTTGGGTTTTGACCATATTTTTGTACCTGAATTAATGTGATTTATCCTACAGACTGTCAATTACTTCCAGATGTCTAAGTTGTAGGTTCCCATAGACTTATTTTTCATAAATGTACATGGTGTAAGTTGTTGAAATGACAAGCTCAACACATGCGGACATTGATGATGGACCGCCTAGCATGTCGGTGGTCATTATGACTCTCACATGGCCACTGACTCATTACTTATTATATTCAGGTTGTTACACCTATTTACAGCTGGCATAGTTATAGCGCCAATCGACTAGTGTAGTCGGTTATGCATTGTTTGACTTAGTAGGCCACTTTCTTTTTATGTTGTATCTTATCTATACTTTGTGTACATTGTAAAGAGTGTGGTAGAAGAAGAAAAAATCAGCAAGAAAACGTTTTGGCCTCCATCTCTCTTCTTGTCTCTTGAGTGAGCTTCTCCTTGTGCATTCTGTGTGTGTTCGGTGCAGCATCTTGAGCAACCCCCTCCACCACGCAATTCTTGACATGGTATCAGAGCCGCGCCATTGAGAGAGGCTGATTTCGAAGGTTGAAGCAAAGGATAAGAAGCAAGGTTCGAGCAAGCAAGCCACGGGTAAGAAGCTCTCCCATCCTTCAACTCTTTCTCTTGGATAGTGCCTGTGGAGGCACTGGAAGCAAGGCAGAGCAAAAATCTCAGATTGCAGTGAGATTTGGTGTGCGCGAAGAGCACTGTGTATTCTGCAAATCAGCCCTTTAGGGCTATCTCGCTGTTATTTTGGGCATCTGAGGCCATTTCAAGGCCCGTTTTAGAGCCGTAAGGTTGCGGACAGCAGTTTCAGGGTACGCTGTGACTTTGACTGTATTGACCGAAAGTGGGTGCGCAGGTTACAGATTTCAGATCTGTAAGTTCAAAGGTGTTTACCAGTGAGTAAACACAAGGTTTATCTGCAAAAAGGTTGCAGATTGCATGTATTGTTGAGCAGACAGTTAAAAAGGCTGTCTGGTGTATTACTGTGCACTACAGGTCCAGGGTTGCAGAAGATTTACTTGCTGTTGGTATTAATTTTGTGATAATGGCAGAGAACAATGGAAGCCCTATCATTGAGAAGCTCGACAAGAACAACTACCCTTCATGGAAGTTCCGTGTCACGAACTTCCTTATTGGAAAAGGCCTCTACGAGTTTGTTTCAGGTGAAGAAAAGGAATCGAAGATGAGTGATCCTCCAACTGCAGAAGAGACAAAGGCACGGAAGGAATGGAATGCAAAGGATAAAAAGGTCATGTATTGGTTGTCTGCAGTAATTGACAATAATATGCTGGGACACATTAGAAATGTAGAGAATTCATATGCATCTTGGACCATACTTGAAAGTATGTTTTCTGTAAATACAAAGGCACGAAAGATTCAACTCAAGCAAGAGTTGAATACATTAAAGAAAGGGAAGATGTCTATCAATGAGTATGCACTGAAGGTAAGAAGCATTGTAGATGCATTTGCAGCGATTGATGCAATGCCCGATGATGATGATTTGGTGTCGTCTACCTTGGGTGGACTTAACAATGAAAAGGCTTGGAAGTCTTTTGTAACTTCTGTATATGTCAGAAAGCCATTTCCAGATTTCGATGAGTTGGTCTCCCTTATGATCACTAAAGAGATCAACATGCAGAGTGAGACATCTGAAAGAAGTGGTGAACAGGTCCAAGCTTTCTACTCCAAATCAAGAAGGGGACGTGGCAGGTTCTCTTCAAGAGGCCGTGGTACAGACGTGGTAGTGACAACCAGCAAAACAGATTGAATCCGCAATTTGGCGATATGCAGGTTTCAGGAGGTCGTGGTATCTTTAGAGGCAGGGGGAGCTTTAGAGGAAGAGGTGGATGGCAGAACAGAGGTTCTAACAACTCTGGTATTGTGTGCCACTACTGTGGCAAAACAGGTCATATTGCAGCCCAATGTTATGCTAAGAGAGATGATATCCGCAGTGGTAAGTTGCAGCAAGGAAACTATGCATCGTCTTCACGACAGAATGAAGACAAAAATGAACATTTGTTCATTATGCAGCATATGCTGAATGCTGTTACAGGAAAGGGAACACATGAAGATGTTTGGTATGTTGATTCAGGTGTATCCAATCATATGACCAGCCATGGAGAATGGTTTGGAGAGATGCAGGATTTGCAGAATGCAGGTTATGTGCAGACAGGTGATGACTCATGCCACCCAATTTCACACATTGGAAAAGTTCCCTTGTCCTTGCATGATGGTAAGACAAAGAGTCTTTCAGATGTATTACATGTACCATCTATTACAAAGAACTTGGTGTCAGTCGGTCAAATGGTAGAGCAAGGGCTGCAAGTCAGATTTAATGCAAAGGGCTGCTTTGTAGAAGACTTCAATGACAAGTGCAGGTTGGTAGCAAAGGGAAGTAGAGTTGGACGTATGTTCACTCTAGATGCTGGAATTCCTACTATGAATGCGGCTATGTATGCCAAAGGAAAAGGTGTTGTTGCAGACATTGAAATTTGGCACAAACGCATTGGACATGCAAATGTACAAAGGCTGAAATTAATGCAGTCCAAAGGGTTGGTTACAGGTTTGCCTACATTTAAAGTTGTAGAATTTCAGAAGGTATGTGAAGCATGTCAGTTTGGTAAGCAGGCAAGACAACCCTTTTCACATGACAGAGATGTAAGCAGAAATATCCTTGATGTTGTGCATACAGACATTTGGGGGCCTACACAAAATGTATCTCTTGGAGGTAGTTCATACTTCGTCACATTCATTGATGATTGTTCTAGAAAGCTGTGGGTATATTTTATGAAGGAAAAGAGTGAAGCGTTTGAGCACTTTAGAACTTTCAAGGCTGCAGTTGAAAGAGAAACAGGCTTGAAAGTAAAGTGCCTGAGGTCAGATGGAGGGGGAGAGTACCTCTCAAATGAGTTCAGTGATTTTCTGAGGTCTCATGGGATAAAGAGACAGTTCACATGCAGGTATACCCCACAACAAAATGGGGTTGCAGAAAGGAAAAACAGGCATATTGCAAAAGTTGCACGCGCCTTGATGGCTGAAAAGAATATGCCTAAGCATTTTTGGTCTGAGGCTGTTCATACTGCTGTTTATATTATGAACAGAACTCCCACAGCTGCAGTTCATGGTATGACCCCCGAAGAATGTTTTACAGTTAAGAAGCCTGATATTTCACACTTGAAAGTATTTGGCTGCATTGCATATGTTCATGTGCCAGATGAGTTGCGGAAGAAACTGGATCCAAAGGCTGAAAAGTGTATCTTTATTGGATACTCTTTAGAGCAGAAAGGGTATCGCTGTTACAACCCTGTCACATGTAAGTTCAGAGTGAGCAGGGATGTCATCTTTGATGAAATGAGCAGTTGGTATGCATCTAGTGGTGATGCATTGGATGTTGATGATGATCATGACACTCATATGCAGGCTGAAAGGCAAGAATCACGGACTCTTAGTGGACCAGAGACATCATCTGGTAGTCCTTGGTCTAGGAGACTAAGGAGTACCTCTACATCTTCGAGTGCATCTAGTAGCACTACAGGTAAAGACAAAGGAAAGAATAAAGTGTCAGATGGCATTGATGCAGTTCTTGATGGAGACTCCAGTGGCTCAGAGAGCTTGGATGAAGCTTGGCATTCCTTCAGTGAGGACTCCAGGTGTGCAGAGAGCACGTGTTAATGCAAAGACTCCATTGAGTGATCCAGTGGTACGCAGGTCTAGCAGGGTGAGATACCTTGTTAAAAGATTTGGTTTTGAGGGTTATGCAGCTCACCATTATGCTTATATGGTGAAACTAGTTGAGGATGTTGAGCCCACATGTTTTGAGGAGGCTGTTGGTCATGCTCATTGGGATGCAGCAATGGATGAGGAGATGGCTGTATTAGAGGCCAATAAGACTTGGGATCTAGTATCATTGCCGAAGGGAAAGAAAGCTATTGGATGTAAGTGGGTTTAAAAGATTAAGCACAATGCAGATGGTTCTATTAGCAAGTACAAAGCTAGGCTGGTTGCAAAAGGCTATGCCCAAACATATGGCATAGATTATGATGAAACCTTCAGTCCAGTTGCTAGGATGGCAACTGTCTGATGTGTGATTGCTTTGGCAGCAGCCAAAGGTTAGAGGTTGTAGCAAATGGATGTAAAGAATGCCTTCTTGCATGGTGATTTGCAGGAAGAAGTGTATATGGATCAGCCAGCAGGTTATGAAGATTTAGAGCATCCCACGTATGTGTGCAGGTTGAAGAAGGCACTCTATGGGCTCAAGCAAGCACCTAGAGAATGGTCTGACAAGATCAGAGAGTATCTTGTCAATATTGGCTTTTATGTTTCTGATGTTGATCACTCACTTTATGTGAGAAAGGGAGATGCAGGTTTGGTCATCATAGTCATCTATGTGGATGGCTTGATTATTACAGGTGATAGTGATAGTGGGATTGCTGAAGTCAAGGGCTGTTTGAAGATGAAGTTTGAGATAAAGGATTTAGGTGAACTAAGGTACTTCCTTGGCATTGAGGTGATCAGATGTGATGATGGTATATGGCTATTCCAAAGACAGTATGGCTTGGATATGTTGTCCAAGTATGGTATGACTACATGCAAACCACTTTCAGTCCCGTTGGAGCAGAATGTAAAGCTGAGTGCTGATGTTGGGGATGAGATAGAAGACCCTAATATGTTCAGGAGGATAGTGGGGAGTTTGATCTACATGACCATTACAAGGCCAGACTTGAGCTATGCTGTTGGTCTTGTGAGTCAGTTTATGCAAGTACCTAGAAAGCCACATTTGGATGCAATCAGACGCATATTGAGATATGTGAAGTCCACATTACATTATGGACTTTTCTATGAGGCAGGTACAGATGTACAGGTGTTTGGATACACAGATGCAGATTGGGCTGGTAGTATGTCTGATAGAAGATCTACCAGCGAATACATGTTCTCTCTTGGTAGTGCAGCAGTTGCATGGAGCAGCAAAAAGCAATCTACAGTTGCTTTGTCGAGTACAGAGGCTGAGTATAGAGGTGCTATTGTTGTAGCATGTGAGGTAGTATGGCTGCAAAAGCTATTGGCTGATTTGGATGTCCAGGTGGAAGGTCCAGTTGTCATTTATTGTGACAACATGAGCAGTATACAGTTGGTTAGGAACCCTGTGTTCCATGCCAGGACAAAACATATTGAGATACACTACCACTTTGTGAGAGAGAAGGTACTAGCAGGTGAGATTGACTTGGTGTATGTCAGCACACAGGATCAGATAGCTGACATCTTCACGAAGGCCTTGGGTACAGAGAAGCTTCAAAAGTTTCGAAGCTTACTTGGAGTTGCAAAGATGCAGTTGAGCTTGAGGGGGAGTGTTGAAATGACAAGCTCAACACATGCGGACATTGATGATGGACCGCCTGGTTAGATGGGTCCACACGTCTACACTTAGCATGTTGGTGGTCATTATGACTCTCAGATGGCCACTGACTCATTACTTATTATATTCAGGTTGTTACACCTATTTACAGCTGGCATAGTTATAGCGCCAGTCGACTAGTGTAGTCGGTTATGCATTGTTTGACTTAGTAGGCCACTTTCTTTTTATGTTGTATCTTATCTATACTTTGTGTATATTGTAAAGAGTGTGGAAGAAGAAGAAAAAATCAGCAAGAAAACGTTTTGGCCTCCATCTCTCTTGTTGTCTCTTGAGTGAGCTTCTCCTTGTGCATTCTATGTGTGTTCGGCGCAGCATCTTGAGCAACCCCCTCCACCACGCGATTCTTGACATAAGTGAAAATTATATGCTAAATACAAAAGAACTGGTATAACTAAGGTGGTTATTGGATAACAATGCCTGAATTTTGTATGCAAATATCTCATATAACTTCCAGTGAAACTCTTCTGTGTTCATAAGAATCTCATGATTTATATCATGAACAGTAAACTCTTTGACAACGTTATTAGTAGCCAATCAAGAGATATCCTAGATAACACCGTCTGACGTTCCATGGAATACCGCAGAGTTTGCTATCTAGGCTTGCTCAAGTCTACCTCGCATTGGAAGTTTTGACCATTCCCATGAGGATTGACTTGAGTTTTAGGTTTCTATTATGGGTCAAGTCACCTACTAACTTTCAGTTAGTGTTAGTAATTCAAGTTTCCACTTCTTATAGGATTACACCAACTGAAGTGAACTTGCATTGCACTTGGTTCAAAGAGAATGGGAGATGAAGGGGAGTGCGCCACATCAATCCTTCTGCCCACAGGGAAAAACCCCATTCCAACCCCCTAAAATGATGCAAGTCAGGTTTGCTAATATCTTCCAGTCATGGGTTTACCTTTTTATTCTATTGAGAAAATCTCTTGGCTTACTGAGTCCACCCAATTGTAGGTCTGGACCCCATCCTCCCTGTTCCCTCGATAGAGTGTTTTTAATTATGTAATTACCTACTACTTTAGGTTTGACATATAAAAATATATTCTTTGATTATCTCTTGGCAGAAAATTTGTTATACATCTTTATTTTATGACACAAAAAACAATGTAAAGTAATTCTTTCTCAATAGTTCCTTTAACAAAAATATCTTTTTACACTGTTTTATATTTCTTGGCTAGATGTAATGTCAACCCGAATGCATTCTTCTTTCCAAGTTTAGTTCTTCCTAGACCTGTATTGAAACTTCTAGAATACTATTTGCGTTCAAAGGGTAATTGACAGTTTGTAAGAGTCTAAGGAGTTTGTGATTAGAGCACCCTTAGTATCCTCACCTCCTCCTAACAAGTAGAGTTCCCTATGATAGGACCTTTCACGTCATGATAGATCTATACTCACTAACATGAAAACAGAAGCCTCTTGAAGTAGGTTTTATTCACATTGACCTTGGGGAGGTCTAGTGCCATAAGAGAACATTGCCTCATGTCAGTGTTCTATGTCTATCAGAATACTACGTTAATCAACAATTTGTACCTGGTTAGCCACCTTTTAGCATGAGAATTTAGGAAATATTAGTATCTAGTTTACAATCACAAACTTACTTCAAATGCATTATACACAAACTTTTCAATAAATTTATTTCCAAGGAAAACCCCTTTTTTAGAATAGCAATATTAGGGCTAATCTTAGCATAAGTGGCCATATCTTTTAATAATTTTCTCCAATTATTCTCCCCTTGGAATCTAGACCAGGATAAACTTAAATAAGAGTTTGTTTTTTTTTTTACTTCTATTTTTTTTAAAGAGAAACTCCCGTTGTCATCGCGTTAAGGGTTGAAGGTCTACCACTGGGGCTTTAGTGCAGAAGAGGGGTTTAGGATTCAAGGTTCAAGAAGGGAAAATAGATTGGGGTTTAATAAGATCCGGGATTTAAAAATGATTTAGGTACGGAAGAAGAGTTCAAGCTTTTACACTATGTACTTAGCATACATGAACGGAAGAAGTAAGTTTATCTTGATTACATCAAATGCCTCTAGTTACATACATCATATCATAAAGGATATTTTCAGATCCTCAACTCATTTATGGATATCAAATGCAAGATCTAATGGCATTTATTTCAAGTAGATGGATGGATTTCAACCCTTTGGGACAAGTATTTTGTTGATAGATTCAAATGCATTCAAGATTTGGGCCAAAGATACATGAAATGAATTGAAGAAGCATAATTTTAGCTTCAACCTTGTTTTAAAAAAGAAAATTCCATCCCATAATCAAGTTCAAAATGAGTGCATAAACTCAAGAAGAAGCACTTCTGATCATTGATGAACAATGTCCTGATGAAAAGAGGTCATTTCCTTCCATTACAATCATATAAATCCCATGTTTGCTCATAAAAATGGACCATAACAGTGGGTTGCCTTGTTTATGACTGGTTATTCCAGCCCATAACAGCCCGTATGCCTTCAATATCCTCACCCTTTGCTTGCCCTAAAGTCACTCAAGTACTTGGGTACAAGTCGGGCTTTATTGGACCAAGAATATGGTAGATAAAATGAGAGAAGTCGTGCATAAGAGCACGCTGAATACTTTTCTCTCAGATTTCACTCTTTTATAGACTGTTTCAGCATGCATTTTCATCAGACCAAAGAGGCAGAGAAGTGGAGCTCTCACCATGTTTACATCTTCAGTAGTTGGGCCTGTTGATCTTCAGTTTGCATGCTCCAAATCATGCACCATAGCTCTAGCTTTCTTCCAATTTGCTTCAGACTGTGCAGCCCGCATTTTGCGCCGAAAAACGCGGGCTACTCTGTGCTCAGTCCCTGGTCACTTTTTGACCTATCTAGGTCACTTGCTGGTCACTTAAGTCTTTTACTCCAGGTCCCATGTGGAGCTAGTGGACTTTTGGCAACTTTTGGCATTCTTCTTGGGTTCTGACCATATTTTTGCACCTGTATCAATGTGATTTATCCTGCAGATTGTCAATTACTTCCAGTTGACCAAGTTGTAGGTTCTCATAGACTTATTTTTCATAAATATACATGGTATAACTGAAAATTATATGCTAAATACAAAAGAACTTGTGTAACTAAGGTGGTTATTGGATAACAATGTCTGAATTTTGTATGCAAATTTCTCATATAACTCTTAGTGAAGCTCTTTTGTGTTCATAAGATTCCCATAATTGATATTATGAACAGTAAACTCTTTGACATTCACCCCTTCCTAACCTGCACATCCTCTGGCATGTGCCATTTCATAAGATTATATGTCAAGGAGGGTCTTCTTCTTCATCTTCATTCTCTAAGTCTTTTTCTTTCTGCATGTCATCAAGTAGAGGGCTCATATCTAAATCATCAAGTTCATAAGTTGAAGATTCTCTTCGTTTGAAGAGTTTGATTCGTTGCCCAGCTATTGGAATCTTAATTATGGTCCCATCCATTTCAGCCAAAGAGTAAGTAGCATTATTATGTATTAGTTTTACAACATATGGTCCAAACCATCGCTTGGCTAACTTCCTATGAGCACTATATTGATTGTCCAGGTTGCTATCATAGACAAGAACCCAATCATTCTCTTGAATAGCTCTTGGATGGAGTCGATGATGCTTGTCAAACCTCTTCTTATTCTTTAATCTTGTTGTTTTTAGCCTTTCAATGGCTGTTTTGACATCTTCTAGCCTTCTTTCAAGTTGCCTTATGCGTAAAGACAACAATTCTTCTCTATTCATGCCTTCATCCCAAGGCAAGATACTCCATGTGACAATGGATTCCTCAATAGGCATAACAGGTGGCTGTCCATATATAAGTTCAGCTGGCATATATCCTATCACTGCACTATGAGTAGTTCTATCAGCCCATAATACGAATGGTAGCATTTTAGGCCATTCCCTCATCTTCCCTTTGCATAATTTTGCTAAAGCTTTAAGAATTGGTTGATGACCTCTTTCACTCTTACCATTGCCTTCAGGGTTGTAGGCTGAAGTAAGAGATAGCTTAATTCCCAATTGAGCAAAGAAATGGCGAGCCTCATCGGCATCCGATTCCCCTCTATCAACAGTTACTTTAGCAACACATCCATACCTACAAAATACTTCTTCAAGTAAAAATCTCCAAACAGCATGAGTGGACTTTGTTGTCAAGGCCTTTCCTTCCACTTGATTTGTGAGATCTTCTCTAGCAAGTACTAGATATCTCATGTTCCAAAATTCTTGTATGCATGGTAACTAAATCAATAACCCATCTATAGTGAATGGATAAAGGATAGGTAGGCTGAAGCCCATCTCTATGCTTTACCATAGAATACATTTGACAAACATGACAAGACTCAACAAAATGCTCAATGTCTTTATACATGTTTTACCACCAAAATTTCTCTTTTATTTTGGCAAAAGTGCCCCATATGCCTCTATGACCAGCCAATAGGCTTTCATGGAATTCTTGCATGACCTGTCTTTGTGTCTTTTTGTCTCCTAAGACACGGACATGCGCCCTTCCTTTCTTTTTCGCATGCCTCCAAAGGTAACCATCTTTAAGAAAAAAACCATAAGCTTTTCTCTTGATTCTCTTGAATTCTTCATTATCCAATCTTCCTTCTTTGTCATAGTGCTCAAAAATTGGCCAATTTTTAGCCAATCATCTGCATAATATTCTTCTTTAAAGTGTGAACAAACCATAACAAAACATTGAATATGCTGTTTACTAGTTGTCCATTGTCCTTCTTTGGTTGTTTTATCCTTCCTTGCTGATATAACATTTGTTTTAGCAGCTGAACCTGTTGTACTTGCTGTATTTTTTGTTGTACCAACATTTTTGACTACTGAAGCAATATTAGATTCGGCTATACTTGTTGTTTTCAGATTTGTACCTGCATTAACAGCATCATTTATAAACTCTGATTCTTCTTTATCCATCATTTCTTCTTTATCCATATATCTAGCACGTGAAAGCATGTCAGCAACTGGATTATCTTTACGTGTAATATGTTTCAATTCAGGATTTAAGGATTTAATATAGGCTATCAATCTTAGCATGGCTATGTCAGGAGTGGAATAGTTGGCGATCATGCCTAAGAGTGGAAGGCAATCTATCTCAACTATAACATGTGCACCCATGAAGTACTCCCTGTCACATTTTAATGCAGTTACTACTCCCCAAAGTTCTCTTTTAATTTGAGCATACCTTCTTTGTCGTTCATTAAGAACCTTTGCTCTAAAGCGAATTACATATCTGTTGCCTTCAAGGTCGTCTTGACCAACTGCCCATCCTATGGGAAAAATGTGGTATCCAAATAAGGTAGAAGACACATGCACCAAGAAATCTTCTCACCTCTGAAACATTTCTACATTCTTCCTGCATTTTGCCGATAGCATCTATTTTGGATGGAGAAGGCTTTCAGCCATATGGACCACACATATGTCCGACCACAAGGACTTCTTCGAATCCAAAAACAGATTTAGCTCCTGAAAGAGTAAGATGGACTTCTTCTAATTTAGACAAGATTTGAGCACAATCATTAATATGATCAGAAACAAACTTTCGACATCCAAGTTCATTGAGTTCTTCATTTTTCTCATGAACTTCACATCCTTTGATTGGAACATCATCAAGAAAAGGAAGAGTTAATTGAGGAATATAATCCCTCAATACTTTATGCATAGTATTCATCCTATGAGCTACTGAATTCGTAACCCCTTGAGGTAGAGTACACATGCGGACTAGGCCAAGAGGCATCTTCATTGTGGTAATGTCACGGCTTTCCAAAGCAAGCTGAAATTGGTCATAGCCTGATTATAAGTCTCCCATGGAATAGATTTCCCTACCTGCAAAAGCTTCAGCAAACTCATCCACAATTAGTCCTGATCCAACATTTCTAATAGTGACTTTATTGACGGGTTGTAAATCTTGAATGAATCGTAAAGATCCATTCTTCTTTGGTATAGTAAACCATCGGTTGGAATATGGAGCTAATGATGGCTCCAATATTTGCATTTTTATCTTTTCATTTAAAAGTTTCAATAACTTAGGCAAATGAGCTCTTGGAACCGGAATTGGTTTAAGATTCCAAGGCACATGTGGGACCGTAAAAATTACCATTGGTGCCACAATGCTTGGATCCACACAGCCAATTTCATGAGGTTGAAATGAAAAGGCTTTACCATGGTTCTTTAACATATGCATGAAGATTTTTTTTTCAGTCGGCAAGAGGAAAGAGTCTTCACCAATTTTCAGCTTTTGTAGACTTTCAGCTGTAAATTGGTGACCAATATCTTTAGGATCACGAAGGCTTGGTTGTTTGGATACCGTTTCTGTCAATCCTTCGCTTTCAGGCGGTAGAGGAGTAGCTACCGGCTTGACCTTCTTATCAACTGTTTTATACTTTGTTTCTACTCTTACTTCATCCTTTTATGGCTGTCCAAAAGCTTCATAATCTGCAAATTCTTGAATTATGTCATACATATCCAATGTACATACCTGTATGGATTGATTTTCAGCTTGATTTTCTACATGAACGGCTGTATAGATTTCAGCCATTGTATCATTATAATTCAGCCCATAAAATAGTCCTGAAATTTCTTCATCTTTAGCTAAAACATCAATTTGCTTCAGCTCTTGCTCCATATGACTCAAATACTTTCTTCCAACCCTGTTCATGGATGAAAATTGTTTATAACAGCCCACACCATTGGCTGAAAAAACCTTCAAATCAGCTTTTGGCCTTGCCTCCTTCATATGTGGAGGCATTTTTTTGTGACATGATGCACTACCATAGCCTCCACTTATAGCAGCGCTACCCAAAAACCCTGAAATTCTCTGGCATTAGGAGGAACAGGATGATCTCTCAATCGATCCCTATTCTGGTGGTGATTAACACAGACAATTAGGAATTTAACAGCTTTATCATTATCCTTGCTTCTTATCCGAGCATATGATGAACCATCATCAAGAGCCTTTATTTCTAAACGAGACTCGAAAATAAATGGTTGTCCAAGAATGATAGGATAACTGCAGGAATCTTGAACAAAGAAATGAAACTCATCTTTTACATTACCAATAGTAACTTGCACATAAGGACATGCTGCATAAAGATCACCAGAAGAGTTATTGTCTGCCTTCATGCGCCATCCTGGGTCCACATCAATGGGCCATCCACCATTCTCATAGAGACTTCTTGACATAACATTAATTTCCGAACCATGGTCTATAAGGGCAATGCATGGAGTTTCTTTTTCACCGATTTTAACAACAGTTTTAGTAGTCGCCCTTGCCCAATGGGTACGGAAATAGTGACTACTAGGAATAAAGTGAGTTTCACTTTCTTCTTGCATGTTGTGAAGAAGAGTCTCTTTCTTACACATGGGCTGTACTTTGGATTGAGAAGTCCCCACCATTATAGCTTCTTCCGCTTCTGCTTCATAAATGTCTTCATCTTTGGCTTCTATGGCTGGAATCAATTCTTTGATTGCCTCCAATCAAATCCCTTGATTTTTCAGCTTCTCTTCATCCTGCAAATACACATGAAGTACTTGCAAAAAAGCATGTACAGATTCTTCAGTTTCTTCACCAACATATTGTCTTTTTCGTTTAATTACATCAATTATTACATCATGAAATCCTCGTTTTGCAATACCGAGAATTTCACCTAATGTAAATTCAATTCTACTTCCAAGAATCCTTTCTTCTAGGATCCGTTTAAGATCCGTTGCGGTCTCTATGTCAGACTGCAACTTGTAACTGGGATGTTTACTTTTTCTTTTTCTTTCTGTCTTCTTTACTTGAGGGGCATCTCCCATGTCAAATTCCGGTGGCGGCGGATTTTCAGTAGCCTTTTGTTGGTCTGGTTTACTTCTTGTTATGCGTTTAGTCGATCATGAAGAAGAAGGACTGGCAACATCTTCTTTTCTTTTCTTCTATCATGGCTTCTTGATTATTAATTTCAGCTAACCGAGCAAAATCTAAAAATGAATCTACAGGCTCGGACCAACTGGTTCTCCCTCAAATACATTGACTGGCAGTGGTCAAATCATCTTTAGTTGCCTTGCCTTGCTCCATGCGTTCCAAGGCCTGCGTCCACACTTTAGATTTCGCATTAGTTTTACATACTTTAACAATTTCATTAGTTGGCTCAATTTGCAGCCCATAAGTTGCAACATCAACAACTGCATAGGCTGTTCTTGCTACCAAATCCTCCAATCTTTTCTTCATGCCACCGTTCCTGAAGTTTGGCTCAAGAGGAAGCCCGGTTTTGGTTGCATGAATTTTTACATCCTTCCAAAAGACTAATTTTTGTGCTTCAGCTTCACGGAATGCACCACACTCCCTCTTGTCATGCTGAAGGCTATCACACCAAATGCAGCGTCTTTTGAAGCCTTCTCATGCAGGCCTTTGGGCAGTTGACCGACCCCTTTCTTCTACCTTTACATCAAGCCTTTCTACTTTAGAATTAATTTATGTTAAATTAAGATGGAGATCCCGCATGCTTTTAATTAGCTCGTCCATGACATCCTTCTTTGGAGAAGGAACAACAAAATTTCTTGATTGCTTGGCCATAGAGACAAGAGGTCGAGAAACTGGAATAGGCTCCTTCATAGATTCAATTGTTGCATGGGTTGATCCCCATCTTAGGCGCAATCGCTCTCTTTGAGCAATCATATTAATTGCTTCAGTGACATCACTCCAAGCAGTCTTCAATCCCGACTCAGAGTCAGGGTCTTCAAGTCGGTCAGTCAATTTCTCCTGAAGAGAAGAATCTGCAGCCTTTAAAAATAATTAAATCTTTTGACTTTCCATACCTTGTTGGTGATCAGGATCTAGTTGGGACAATTTGCTTTCAAATTCTCGATGAAGAGCAGTAGCTGTTAGACCCTTATGTGGCCTTTCGACCCATTCGATGAAGACTTTCTTTGTCATAAGGCTAGAGTCTTCAAGGAAAAATTCTTCTCGAAGAGCCTTCTTGAACACAGTCCATCCTGCATCTTTTTGGAAAAGACCATGAATTCGGTCCTGGAGACCGTGCACAGCCAGACGGGAAAAATAACAGCTCCAGGCATGTTGAGGGACTCCAAAGAAGACCATCTTGTCAGTATAAAGGGGAATAAAAGAGGATATATTTTTCCCATTAAATTGCTTGAGCTCTTGTCCAACTGCTTCTAAGGCTTTAATGGCAGCAGCATCAATCTGCTCTTCTTCTTGTCTCCGTTGTTGTTGTAATTGCAACTGTTGTTGAGATTGCAACTGTTGTTGTTGGCTCTCTTGCATTAGACGAACCAACTATTGCAAAGCATCTCCTCCCGAACTTGATGATTCATCCATTGGACTTCTTCTTCTGTAGCGGACCTTCACGTCGGATTCACCACTGTCGTCGCGTTAAGGGTTGAAGATCTACCACCGAGGCTTTAGTGCAGAAGAGGAGTTTAGGATTCAAGGTTCAGGAAGGAAAAATAGATTGGGGTTTAATAAGATCCGCGATTTAGAAATAATTTAGGTACGGAAGAAGAGTTCAAGCTTTTACACTATGTACTTAGCATACATGAACGGAAGAAGTAAGTCTATCTTGATTACATCAAATGCCTCTGGTTACATACATCATATCATAAAGGATATTTTCAGATCCTCAATTCATTTATGAATATAAAATGTAAGATCTAATGGCATTTATTTCAAGTAGATGGATGAATTTCAACCCTTTGGGATAAGTATTTTGTTGATAGATTCAAATGCATTCAAGATTTGGACCAAAGATACATGAAATAAATTGAAGAAGCATAATTTTAGCTTCAGCCCTGTTTTAAAACAGAAAATTCCAGCCCAAAATCAAGTTCAAAATAAGTGCATAAACTCAAGAAGAAGCACTTCTAATCATTGATGAACAATGTCCTGATGAAAAGAGGTCATTTCCTTCCATTACAATCATATAAATCCCATTTTTGCTCAAAAAATGGACCATAACAGTGGGTTGCCCTGTTTATGATTGGTTATTTCCGCCCATAACAGCCCGTATGCCTTCAATATTCTCACCCTTTGCTTGCCCCAAAGTCACTCAAGTACTTGGGTACGAGTCGGGCTTTATTGGACCAAGAATATGGTAGATAAAATGAGAGAAGTCATGCATAAGAGCACGCTGAATACTTTTCTCTCAGATTTCCCTCTTTTATAGACTGTTTCAGCATGCATTTTCGTCAGACCAAAGAGGCAGAGAAGTGGAGCTCTCACCATGTTTACATCTTCAGTAGTTGGGCCTGTTGATCTTCAGTTTGCATGCTCCAAATCATGCACCATAGCTCTAGCTTTCTTCCAGTTTGCTTCAGACTGTGCAGCCCGCATTTTGTGCCGAAAAATGCGGGCTGCTCCCTGCTCAGCCCCTAGTCACTTTTTGACCTATCCCGGTCACTTGCTGGTCACTTAAGTCTTTTACTCCAGGTCCCATGTGGAGCTAGTGGACTTTTGGCAACTTTTGGCATTCTTCTTGGGTTCTAACCATATTTTTGCACCTGTATCAATGTGATTTATCCTGCAGACTGTCAATTACTTCCAGTTGACCAAGTTGTAGGTTCCCATAGACTTATTTTTCATAAATATACATGGTATAACTAAAAACTATATGCTAAATACAAAAGAACTTGTGTAACTAAGGTGGTTATTGGATAACAATGTCTGAATTTTGTATGCAAATTTCTCATATAACTCTTAGTGAAGCTCTTTTGTGTTCATAAGATTCCCATAATTTATATTATGAACAGTAAACTCTTTGACACCGTGATATTTCTTTTTCTTTTTCTGAATGGAGTTTTATGGGTCATTATCTAGCGATAATTTGAAATTCTTGGTTGTTTTTATTATGAAAAGTATTTTTAACAATTTCATATGAATACTTTTTTTTTCAGAGAATTAGCATTCGTATTTACAGTTAGAGGTTCCATCAATTCAATACTAAATTTTTTGACTCTTTCGAGAAGTGTAGTATCTTCCTTGCACCATCTCATACAAACCCAAATCAGTCATCGGAATTTGCGGTTAAGAATTTCTCTAGGATTTGTTTAATGAATGAGATTTTTTTTAAAATCCTATTCTTATGAATTTTGCTTTTTGTTACCAGCTCATAGGATGATGATCTATTTGTTGCCTTTAAAATTTCAAATACTAATCAAATATCGTACCTGGGGATTTATGATGAGAGCTTGATTGATGTTGGTATTTGTAGCGTTGTTTGTAATTCGAATACTCACCATTCTGTTTGTCATACTCACACCCATAGCATTATTAGTAGCTCCCACTTCCGCCACCTTCATAGTTTTCTTCTTCAGGGCCATGGTCGTTGATTAAAAGATTGTGGAAAAGACTTTAACAATAGAGCTTTGGGTCATCATGGTTGGATTGATGGAGATGGAAAGTATTAGAAATTGGGAGAAAATTGAGTAGAATCTCAATTCTACAAGGGAGTGAAGGTAGAAGAGATTTAATTCGATTTTCAGAACCGGCAGAGTATCCTCCTTGTCTTCATGATAAGATTTTCCTTTCTCGCTCTCCTCTTACCTCTCTCCCTCTTGCTTTTCTCTCTTAGTTCAAGAAGAGTCTCTTCTCTTCATTTTGAGTTGATCTTTAATGACTCCTCATGATCCATATTTATAGTTAAAATGAGGGGGTGATTTTATGGGTTGCAGCGAAGAAGAGGAGTTCTTTATGGAGGGTGCTGATCAAGCTATTTGGAAGCTTTTAAGATGCTATTTGATGCTAGTGATCTGATATTTGAGGTCTAGAGAGGCTGCTAGAGATATCATCACTGATTTGCTTGGCTCTTGGGTGATCTTGCTCCAATCTTGGCCCCTTGTCGAGCCAAGAAGAGGGGGGGATGGTTAGAGTTTCTCACTGGGATCATTGAGGAGGAGAATTTAGGATTTTTTTCCCTATTTCCATTTTCCCCAATTTTGAAAGGAAGAGAGAGAGAGATGCACCATTTTCACTAAGGGAGGGGTGGGGGCAGCGCCAGTTCATCAACTCCTTCTCATTCTTAAGCTTTTTTATTAAAGCTTAAAGCTTTTTCTTTCCTTCTTTCTTCCTTCCTCCCCCACTAGTCAAGTTTTGACTATTCAAGTTTTAAATGTGTTTAGTCAATCTTGGACTTATGAGCCATGACGACCATGTGTATGACAATTTTCGTGTAAAGATGTATGTAGTTTTGTCGGTCGTGGAAGGTGTCGGGTTATGGAATATAGATTTTTTTAATCAAGACTCCTCTTTTTAATAGTCTAAACTCTCAAATATTAATTATAAGAAGTTGGGAGAGTCAAAATAATAGTCAAAGTTTTAAATGTGTTTAGTCAATTTTGGACTTATTAGCCATGACCACCATGCGTATGATAATTTTCGTGTAAAGACGTTTGTAGTTTTGTCAGTCCTAGAAGGTGTCCGGTTACGGATTATAGATTATTTTTATCATGACTCCTCTTCTTGATAGTCTAAATTCTCATATCTTAATTACAAGAAGTTGAGAGAGTCAAAAATAAAAGTCAAAATATCACAAAACTAGCACCGCAAAACCACATAAACAATAACTAAATATATATAGTTGTCAAGAGAACTTTTTGAAGTGTGCTTTGCATGTTCAAATTATTACTAATCTTTCATATGTACCTTCTTTTAGTTCCATGCAATGTCTCATATCCATGCTTTAAAGATGAACTCTATACTCAATCACTCCTGATTTGAGAAGAAATACCAAGCTTGATCCATGCTATGCAACCATACAAAAAATGCGACACTCAAAGATATGGACATATAAAATTTTTTTGTGCCTAACAGGGTCTACAAGTGGTCGTGCATTATGCAAGATGAAAACATAAATCCTTGATTACTTTATGATCCTTAACCTCAAATCTCAATTCTCAGAGAAAGAAAGAAAAATTTGCACCCTTCTCCACCCACCACGTTGTCGTGGAGTGCGTGCAAGAGCTACTGAACACGGGGTTCAAGATGTGCCAAGGAAAGAGAATAACAAGAAGATCTCAATTTTTTATCCCAAAGTTCACTACATTACTTGTCAAGTGAATTACAACAAAGAAACTGCCAACAAACAAATTTTGTTCAAGTCCTTTTTTTCTTATCACTGCATGTAACTTTTGGCCTTGCTCCAAGGCTCCTAAGCAAGCTCAAGCTTTCAAGCCACTAACAAAGGTAAAAGCATTAGGGCAAAGATCTTGCAGCTTCATCAGTTCATAAAGTGTCAGAGCTTCCTGTGCAAGCCCATATTCAATATATGCTGTCAACAAAGCTGTCCATGATACAAGATCCTAATACCTTGGCTTGAATTAGAAGAGTTGATCGATCACTACTCACAGCCCTCTCGACTGAAGAATAAAAGGAACAGTAGCTCCCTCGTCGTTTTGCTCATGTGGCATATCTGCCGCTTCATGGTGAGCACAAACAACACTATTCAGTACAATAGCAAAATAGTCCAGAAAACAGGGACCTCGAATATAGATATAAATGTCAAGCCAAATGCCACATAGAAGGCTTTGATCAATGCATACCAGAATTTGAACTCTGGAAGCTGGCAGATAAAAGGCTTGAACTCATCACTGTCTTTGGAAGGGAGGGTAGGTTTTTCACTTTTCGGATCAACTTGTGGAAACACGAAACCAATCAGCAGATTAAGAATGTAGATCCCAAGCCCATACGTGACGACATAGAAGCCGTGCAAGTAATAAACATGCAAGCAGTAGATAGATGCAGCCACGAAGGATCCAAGACACCGTGCCAGAGGATTCGGAGCTGACTTATCAAGTAACCACTGGAACAAGCAAGAAAGCTCGCTCCGCCAAGATGGTGTTATTCATATCAATCTGCTTGGCAGAATCTAGCTATGGCTCAGCTATATGCAAGATATAATGGAAGTTAAAAAGGTGAAGCTGGTTCTTTCCATCGATGGTCCATAGCAATCCCAATAGTTGGAGCAAGTTTATTTGAAATACCTACAGACTTGAGTTCCTCCAAAGTAAATCCATGGCCAGCTTTGATCTTCGAGTTGTACTTTAGAGTCTGAGAGTGCACTACAGGCTGGAGAGGCTAGCTAGTAGGTCGTGGGAATATTCTCACGGCCTTCTTTTACTTTGCTAAACGTCTGCACTTCTTGCAAGCAGGCTGATTGAACCATGTTCGGACATAGTTCTGCCAGTCCTTCTTGAAATGGCCGTTCGGAACAACATTGTTATGCTTCATCTCTACAGGTGAGGGAGGGTAAAGAAGTCGGTAAAGAGGCCATGGCAGGTGCCCGAGAGCACAGGATAAATCCTGAATCAGCACTAGGTGTCCTCTCCCACTGCAATTAATGATAATGCATAAGCAGGAGACAAGATGACTTCTTCCTTGATGCCTTCGACATATGTTCCCTGAGTGTCTTAGTCAAAGACAACATCAAAGAAGAGCAGACGAGGCGCTCTCCTCCAGATCTTGCTCCAGTAGTTGCATTTCAGTCACGAGCTCCTCAAGCAATCACTTTTCTCCCCCACTTTTTTTTGTTTTTTTTTTTAAAACCTCATAATCGTCCTTCCTCGATAAGCAGCTGCCTGTTCGGTCTAAAAAAAAACAATCGGCCTTCAGGAAAAGCTCCTTCCCTCTAATATCAGCCCCCCTCAAGAGAAGCTCCTGCCCTCCAATATCAGCGCGTCCTTTTTCGACCTTCGGCAAGTGCTTCAATTTGTCTGCCACCAAACCAGTGACCATTCATAATCTGAATACACTTTAGGCCACTTTGTCTATCTTTAAATTTGACCAGAACTAGCCCTTGTGAGTTATTGTCATTGATACATATTTTCTCAATAGCACCAAGTTTGCTATACTCTTCAGTTATGTCTACCTCCAAATCTGAGAGCAGATTCGGGTCCTCCACCAACTCCTGCTGTGTGAACATGTTTTTTAGAAGCACACCCATTGCTTGCTACTTCTTAGCATCATCAAAGCCACCGACGATAGAGAACATAGCCCCAGATCCAATGGCAGCTACCATGCTGGTTTGAACATCTTCCACGCCACCACGAGCTCTTCTCATTGCACATGATATTCCTGAATTTACACCTTCATAGCTTAAATGTCGGCTTCTACAAAGCTTCCTTTGATTCCACGGTATCCTGCACTTTTCTTGGAGTTCATCATTGAAATTAACAGCATGATAATATTATTTGGCATCAATTTTTCATATTTTTCTGACACACACACAACATGCACACAAATAGAAACACACAAGTGGAGTATGTACATTGGATGCGGGTGCTAAAAAGGACAGAAAGATAACGCAGCAATCAAACACAATGAAACACATGTGAAAAGATAACACAAATGCAGAACAAAAATGGAGGTGTTTACGGCTCGGATGCGCAATAGCACGACATCCACCCCCTCTAAACCTGCACATCCTCCGGATGAGCCAACTATCCATGATCATCTAAGTCCACAAACACGTCCAGTTCTTCATCAGTTTCCGGTAGACCTGTTTCTCCATCAGCTACATCATCCATATTCTCTGCTTCTTCTACTAGAATTTCTTCTGACTGCTCTTATTCTGCCAATGCTTCAAGTGCATACTCTTCATCTTCTCTTCTCTTGAAAATCTTGACTCGTTTTCCAGCAATGGGCACCCTCAATACCATCCCATCCAATTTAGCCAACTCATAGATAGCATTGTCAAAAACTTGTTTCACTTCATACGGTCCAAACCATCTTTGAACCATTTTCTCATGTTGCTATGTTGATTCTCTAGGCTACTGTCGTAGACTAGAACCCAATCTCCCTCTTTTATGGCTCTAGGCCGCAAGCGATGCCTCAAATCAAACCTGTCCTTGTTTCTGATTCGAGCTGCCTTCAAACGATCAACTGCTAGCTGCACATCTTCTGCCCTTCTCTCTAGTTGACGAATCCGAAGAGCTAGAAGCTCCTCTCTTGATAAATTCTCATGCCAAGGAAGAGCACTCCACATGAGAGCACATATTTTGGTAGGCATAACAGGTTTTTGCCCATACATCAACTCCACAGGCATATATCCAGTAGTCACGCTATGTGTAGAGCGGTCTGCCCACAATGCAAAAGGTAGTAATCTTGGCCAATCTCCAATTCGACCTCTACAAGCTTTTGCCAATGCCTTCACTATTGGCGGATGCCCTCTTTCGCTCTTGCCATTCCCCTCTGGATTATAGGTAGTAGTAAGAGCCAACTTAATCCCAAGTTGTGAGAAAAATTCTCTAGCTTCATCTGCATCTAACTCTCCACGATCAGCAGTAATCTTGCCTATACATCCATACCTACAAAATATTTCTTCCAATAAGAATTTACATACTGTAGTGGTGGTCTTCGTCCGCAAAGATCTGCCTCAACATAGTTTGTAAGATCCTCCCTGGCCAAGACAAGATATCTCATCTGCCAAAGTCCCATTGGCAAAGTAACCAAGTCAACCACCCACTTATAATGCATACATAGCAGCGGATAGGTCGGATGCAACTCATCGCGATGCCGCACTAAAGAGTAGAGCTGACAGTCCCTGCAAGTCTCCACAAAGTGGGAAACATCCTTATACATCCCTTTCCACCAGTATCTTTCTTTGATTTTCTCATAGGTAGCCCACACACCTCTGTGTCCAGCCCAAGAACTCTCATGAAACTCTCGCATAATCTGTATCTGCATCGCTGCCTCACAAACTGCTCTCAAGGGTAGGCCGCCTCTCTTCTTTGGGTGCTTCCAAAGAAAACCATCTTTCAAGAAATACCCATAAGCCTTTCTTCTGATTTTCTTGAATGCATCATCTGTCCAATCAGCTCTTCGAGTCAATGAACTCAAATACTGACCAATTTGCAACCACTCGCCAACATAGAGTTCTTTAGTAAAGGCTTCAAAAATAGATACATGACAATCATGAACAAGGACAGAAGCCACAAACTCTCTCTCATCATCTTCTACAAGCAATGACTCCTCATCCTCATATCTCACTCTAGACAGCATGTCAGCAATTGGATTATCTTTTCCTGCTATGTGTCGAAATTCTGGAATCAATGATTTGATGTAGGCAATCCACCGAAGCATCGCTATATCTGGAGTCGAACTGCTAGTAATCATGCCAAGCAAAGGCAAGCAATCTGTTTCCACAACAAGTGGAGCACCAATAAAATACTCTTTATCACACTTCAGTGCAGTGACTACTCCCCACAACTCTATTTTAATCTGCGGATATCTTCTCTGTCGCTCATTAAGAACTTTAGCTCCAAAGCGGATTGCATATCTGTTCCCATCAGCATCATCCTGTCCCATTGCCCAACCTATGCCAATAGGGCTAGTATCAACTGTCAACATGATTGGCCGTCCACAATTGATAATCCATCTTGCGAAGAGTAGGAGCTGACTGCAACATCCTCTTGAGTTTACGCATGGCTTTCGAATGCTTCTCATCCGAATGAAACTTCTGCCCCTTTTGAAGCAGTTGATAGAGAACATCTGCTATGTGAGCAAAATGAGGAATCCAAATCATGTAAAATACACAAGCTCCCACAAATCTCTGCACCTCTGAAGTAGTTGAGCAATACTCTACAATCCTGCTTATGGCATCCACCTTTGCAGGTGAAGGCTTCCTGCCACAATAACCAACAATATGCCCAACTATGATGACTTCATTAACACCAAAGACAGATTTCAGCCCTGAAAGAGTCAAATTCACCTCCTCTAATCGTGTCAATATTTGCTCACAAGCAACCAAGTGTTCAGCCACAAACTGTCTACATCCTCGCAAATCAAGACTCTCATTCTTTTCTTCTTCTTCACAACCCTTAATAGGCACATCATCTAAGAAAGGCATGGTATACTAAGGAATATAGTCTCGCAGAACTTTATGCATAGCATTCATCATATGAGCAACTGAGTTGGTGGCACCTTGAGGCAAGGTACACATTCTCACAAGACCAATAGGTGTCTGCATAGTGGTAATATCCCTGCTTTCCAAGGCAAGCTAAAACTGATCATAACCAGAATACAAGTCACTTAGGGAATAGATGGCTCGTCCTGCAAAAGCCTTGGCAAACTCATCCACAACTGGTCCTATTCCCACATTCCTGATTGTCACTTTATTCACGGGCTACATATCCTGAATAAATCTCATGGTTCCATTCTTCTTTGGTACACTAAACCATCTGTTAGAATAGGGCGCAGAAGAGGGTTCCAAAATCCCCATCTTAATCTTCTCATTCAGCAACTCTATCAGCTTTGGCAAGTGTGCTCTAGGCACAGGTATAGGATGTATATTCCATGGCACATGAGGAACAGTGAAGATGACCATAGGCGCAACCAATTCGGGACTAATGCAGCTAATTTCATGAGGAAAGAAAGCAAATGCCTTACCATGTCGTCCAAGCATTTCTCTAAAACATTCTTTTTCCACTGGAAGCAAGAAATCATCATTTCCAATCTTCAATTCTGCAAGAGTTTCAGCTGTAAATTCATGGCCAATATTTGCAGGATCTCTCAATATAGGCTGCTTCATAGCTTTTTCTATCTGCTCATCACTATCAAGAGGAAGCGGCCCTGCAACCGGCTTAACCTTCTTATCAAATGTTTTATACTTCGTGTCAACCTTGGCATCAGTCAGGCACTCTTTTCTTTGCTCCAATTTCTACAATTTTTCAGCAACTCTCAACTCTGTTGGTGGTGGCTGAAAGATTTCGGCCATTTGCTCTATGGACTACATGGGTGCAGCCTGAAACTCTGTATGCTGAAATTTTTCAGCATTAAACTCTGTTGGCTGAAAGGTTTCAGCCCTCTGCTCTGTGGACTGCCATGATGCAGCCTCATACTCTATATGCCAAACTTTTCTAGCATTTAATTCTGCTGGCTGAAAAGTTTCAACCCTCTGCAACTTTGTGGACTGCCATGATGCAGCCTCATACTCTATATGCTGAACTTTTCCAGCATTTAATTCTGCTGGCTGAAAGGTTTCAGCCCTCTGCAACTCTGAAAGCTGATCAAGATCAGCCATAGATTCGGTTTGCTGAGTTTTCTCAGTCTTTGACTCCGTTTTCAGCATAAAATTAGAAATTTCCTGATACATATCCAAGGTTTGCACAAGTATGATCTTTGAACCCTTACATACATCAGTTTTCAGCATATTTCTCATCTCAGACAATGTATCTGTATAAGACATCCCTTCATACAACCCATCCACATGCTCTTCTGCTTGCAAAATACCTGCAGTCTTCAACTCTTTCTCCTTACGACCAATGTACTGCCTGGCAGCTCTAGACAAATCTGAAATTTTCTCATAACTCACTGAACTATCTGAAGAAAAACCAAAAAAATTAGTGGAGAAAGACTAGCTGCCAGGAGGCGAGATCTCCTCTTTTCTCCGCTCCGTACCACTGGCGTCTCGCAAGACAGCGGTACCTAATGAAAATCCAACTCCTTCGTAGGTAGTGGCGCCTCACACAAGGAGTCCCTGTTTCTCGGATGATTTACTCCAACAGTCATAAACTGAACAACTCACATACCATCCTTACTGCGTATCCGTGCATAGGCTGAGCCATCATCCATCACTTTCGTCTCCATTCTTGCTTCTGTAATGAAAGGTTGTCCAAGAATAATCGGATAAGAGCAAGAATCCTGAACAAAGCAATGATAATCCTCTTCAACATTGCCAATAGAAATTCTGATGCTCGGACAAGCAGCATACATATCACCAGAAGTATTATTGGCTAGTCTCATGCGCCAGCCATGCTCTGCATCCATAGGCCACTTGCCACTCTCATAAACACCTCGAGCAATAAGATTAATCTCGGAACCATGATCGACTAAAGCAACTAAAGGAATCTGTTTCTCTCCAATCCTTACCACCGTCTCAGTGGTTGCTCTAGCCCAATGACTACGTGAAAAATGGCTACGAGGAATGAGGATAGGGGTATCATCATCCTCATACTGCATAGGCTGAACTATTTTATCCAATTGCGGGTTGATAGAAGCATTCTCAACCATCACTGCATCATCTTGCTCTTCCCCAAGAGCTCCATGCCATAACCCATGTAAAGCAAGTCCTTCCATTGCATGTCATTTCCTCCGCAAAAGATCCTGCATCTGATCCTGTATTTCTCTTCTAGAAATCCCAAGAGCTTCACCAACAGTAAAAGTGACTTCACTATTTAAAATTCTTTCATGAAAAATCTTACTCATATCCGTCTACATGTCAAGGTCTGACAAGAGCTTGAATCCTGGCTCCTTTCTTGGTTGTCTCTTTTCTTTCATCTGTTTGTCTGCCATAGGTTGTTCAGGACCTGATTGTGCTGGAGAACTTGTCATAGGTGGAGCTGTAACAGGTGGTGAAACAAAGTCACCCCCTCTAGTCTTTTTGGAGGTGCTGAGACCCTCCTCATCTCTTCTTCTCTTTTCCTCAACCATGGCATCTAAACCCTGTGTTTTTGCCATATAAGCAAAAATAGAATACCTGTCAACAGGAGAATCCCATCCTGTTTCTCCTCAGATGCTGGAGCTCACACAAGTCATAGTGGATGCCTGAACTTTCCCTCTTCTCGCTATCCCCAAGGCAGAGGACCATAAGGCAGAGTCTACATCTGATTTCTACTCAAGCTGGACTCCATAAGCTGAAGCATCTCCTCTAACACTCACATAAGCTGATCGCGTAGCCATATCATCAATGAGCTTCTTCATGCCTCCCTTACCAAAGTTCATGTCAAGAGAAGCACCAGTCTCTGTCAGCCATATCTTCCCATCTTGTCCCCAAAACACTACGTTCTTCTTACGCACTTCCTGAAAAGCATCACAATCTCTGCAGTGTTGGTGCTCTGTACTATCGCACCAAATACATCGTCTCCCTTTTCTTTGGCCAGCTAGGAAAGTAGTCACTAGAGCAAGTGCTACAGTAGGTACTGACATAAGTTGCTCTTTTAACTTCCCAACTTCAGCTTTGATTGCCTCTATCATCAAATCTGCCAAGCCTTTAATAACATCATCTTTTGATAAGGGTACTAGAGCAGCAGGAATTGATGGATTTACAACAAGAGGAGTAGGCTTAGGCATAGAACTTGCAACAGGGGTAGAAGTAGAGGTCTCCAAGGATTTTTCAGAAGCAGATCCTGTATTACGATGCAATCGTACCCTCGTGCACTGCTTCTTAACAAGCGCATTCACAGCATCAATGACATATCTCCACTCGGTCTTTAAGCCTGAATCGATAGCTTGATCTTCCAAAAGATCATCCAACTTTTCCTGTAAATCAGCATCAGCAGCTTGTAAAAATAATTCCACCTTCTGCATCTCCAAAGCTTGCTGCTCAGTCCCGTCCAACTGATCATAGCGGCTCTCAAACTCTCGCAGAAGGGCGGTAACTGAAAGTCCCTTATTAGGCATAGAAACCCATGCTAAGAAATTCCTGCCGTTCATAAGACCTGTATCCTCTAGGAAATATTCATCTTTTAATGCCTTCTTAAACTCTGTCCAACTAGCATGTGTTCCTTGAATTTCTGAAATTCGGACCTCAAAAGCGCAAACCACGATCCGCAAGAAGTAGCAGCTCCAAACGTCTTGAGAAACCCCAAAAAATTCATCTTTTCTTCATACAAATGCAGGTAAGTTGAAACTTGTTGGCCGTTGAACTGCTTCATCTCTTGTTGGACAGCCTTCAAGGCATCCATGGCATCACTATCGCGTTTCCGTGTGTTTGCTGCTGCATATAGGATGTAAACGACTGAAACAGATGCTTCATGACATTCTCATCCGTCATCTCTTCTTGCGATCTCCCATCTTGCTGGAAATTGACGCAGCGCTTTTACGTCGGATTCACCAGAAATGCCGTGGAGTTCGTGCAAGAGCTGCTGAACACGGGGTTCAAGATGCGCCCAGGAAAGAGGCTAACAAGAAGATCTCAATTTTTTATGCCAAAGTTCACTATATTACTTGTCAAGTGAATTACAACAAAGAAACCGCCAACAAACAAATTTTGTTCAAGTCCTTTTTTTCTTATCACTGCATGTAACTTTTGGCCTTGCTCCAAGGCTCCTAAGCAAGCTCAGGCTTTCAAGCCACTAACAAAGGTAAAAGCATTGGGGCAAAGATCTTGCAGCTTCATCAGTTCATAAAGTGTTAGAGCTTCCTGTGCAAGCCCATATTCAATATATGCTGTCAACAAAGCTGTCCATGATACAACATCCTAATACCTTGGCTTGAATTAGAAGAGTTGATCGATCACTATTCGCAGCCCTGTCGACTGAAGAATAAAAGGAACAGCAGCTCCCTCGTCGTTTTGCTCATGTGGCATATCTGCCGCTTCATGGTGAGGACAAACAACACTATCCAGTACAATAGCAAAATAGTCCAAAAAATAGGGACGTCGAATATAGATATAAATGTCAAGCCAAATGCCACATAGAAGGCTTTGGTCAATGCATACCACAATTTGAACTCTGGAAGCTAGCAGATAAAAGGCTTGAACTCATCATTGTCTTTGGAAGGGAGGGTAGGTCCTTCACTTTCCGGATCAACTTGTGGAAATAGGAAACCAACCAGCAGATTAAGAATGTAGATCCCAAGCCCATACGTGACGACATAGAAGCCCTGCAAATAATAAACACCCAAGCAGTAGATAGATGCAACCACGAAGGATCCAAGCCACCATGCCAGAGGATTCAGAGATGACTTATCAAGTAACCACTGGAACAAGCAAGAAAGCTCGCTCCGCCAAGATGGTGTTATTCATATCAATCTGCTTGGCAGAATCTAGCTATGGCTCAGCTGTATGCAAGATATAATGGAAGTTAAAAAGGTGAAGCTGGTTCTTTCCATCGATGGTCCATAGCAATCCCAATAGTTGGAGCAAGTTTCTTTGAAATACCTGCAGATTTAAGTTCCTTCAAAGTAAATCCACGGCCAGCTCTGATCTTCGAGTTGTAATTCAAAGTCTGAGAGTGCACTACAGGCCGGAGAGGCTCGCTACTAGGTCATGGGAATATTCTCACGGCCTTCTTTTGCTTCGCTAAACGTTTGCGCTTCTTGCGAGCAGGCTGATTGAACCATGTTCAGATATAGTTCTGCCAGTCCTTCTTGAAATGGCCATTCGGAACAACATTGTTATGCTTCATCTCTGCAGGCGAGGGAGGGTAAAGACGTCGGTGAAGAGGCCATGGCAGGCACCCGAGAGCACAGGATAAATCCTGAATCAGCACTAGGTGTCCTCTCCCACTGCAATTAATGATAATGCATAAGCAGGAGACAAGATGACTTCTTCCTTGATGCCTTCGACATATGTTCCCTAAGTGTCTTGGTCAAAGACAACATCAAAGAAGAGCAGACGAGGCGCTCTCCTCTAGATCTTGCTCCAGTAGTTGCATTTCAGTCACGAGCTCCTCAAGCAATCACTTTTCTCCCCCACTTTTTTTTGTTTATTTTTTTTAAAACCTCATAATCGTCCTTCCCCCATAAGTAGCTGCCTGTTCGGTCTAAAAAAAAACAATCCGTCTTTAGGAAAAGCTCATTTCCTCTAATATCAGCCCCCCTCAGGAAAAGCTCCTCCCCTCCAATATCAACGCGTCCTTTTTCGACCTTCGGTAAGTGCTTCAATTTGTCTGCCACCAAACCAGCGACCATTCATAATCTGAATACACTTTGGACCACTTTGTCTATCTTTAAATTTGACCAGAACTAGCCCTTGTGAGTTATTGTCATTGATACATATTTTCTCAATAGCACCGAGTTTGCTACACTCTTCAGTTATGTCTGCCTCCAAATCTGAGAGCAGATTCGGGTCCTCCACCAACTCCTGTTGTGTGAACATGTTTTTCAGAAGCACACCCATTGCTGGCTGCTTCTTAGAATCATCGAAGCCACCGACGATAGAGAACATAGCACCAGATCCAATGACAGCTACCATGCTGGTCTGAACATCTTCCACGCCACCACGAGCTCTTCTCATTGCACATGATATTCCTGAATTTACACCTTTGTCTTCATAGCTTAAATGTCGGCTTCTACAAAGCTTCCTTTGATTCCACGGTATCCTGCACTTTTCTTGGAGTTCATCATTGAAATTAACAGCATGATAATATTCTTTGGCATCAATTTTTCATATTTTTTTGACACACACACAACATGCACACAAACAGAAACACACAAGTGGAGTATGTACATTGGATGCGGGTACTGAAAAGGACGGAAGGATAACGCAACAATCAAACACAATGAAACACACGTAAAAAGATAACACAGATGCACAACAAAAATGGAGGTGTTTACGGCTCAGATGCGTAGCAGCATGACAACGCCTCGCAAACACTCATGAAAATAGTGCTCCTGAAGATGCTGACCAAATAAACAACCCATCTCACAACTATAGGTATCATTCACGACCCTCAAACTCACGCATCCACCTTTCCACTCATCCAATGATTCCTACTTTGGTGATGAATATTCCGATTCTCGTGCATGCAAAAAACTATCTGTGCACAATGAAGGTGCTCTCTCAAGTGCATGTGCATCTAAGATTTACTGTATATAGCTACAATGGGCATCATGCCATGCTAGTGCTCAATGATGGTGCAACAAGTGCCGACAAGTTCAACGTGAAGTGCTCGTGAATCCAAAAATCCCCATGATGTGCAAAGGTATTGACAACAAAATATAACTATTTTAGGATGTCCAGTATTAAGTATAATTAAAGTCTAGCTCCAATCTATCCAAAAGAATACCAATCTCGACCAAAGCTATCAAGTTTTCAAGCTCAAAAAATCCAAAAATAATGATACAAATAATTCCTACTTTAAACGAAGACAACAAATCTAGCTACAAAAGAGCAAAACAAACAGTTACACAAATGAGTAAGCTAAAATAATCCTATCTATCTATCGTTTATCCAGGGGTTTTTAGTCTATGCAGAAGTGCTTGATATATTTAGCCCTCTCCCTAGTTTGCAAGCATTTATGCACAACAATTGCTTTCATAAAGTGATGCTACATCTATCATCCATTCAATTTCCTCATTATTTTATTTTTCTTGTTTTTGTCTTTGACATTCTTCTAGTTTAATTATCATCAACCTTGAGACATACTTCTTTAATCTATATCCATTGATTCTTTGTTTATGTTCCTTTCCATCTAAATCTTTTAATGCATAAGTTCCATTTTTATATGTTTTTGTGATCATGAATGGTCTCTTCCATTTCATTTGAAATTTCTTTTGAAAAGTATGATCCAACTTGCCATTATATATATTAAAACCCAATCTCCTTTTTTATATTTATATTTTTGATTTTTGATTAAAATATTGAATATTTCTTTCTTAGCTTCTTTCATAATGATCACATACCTCTTGTCTATTTAATTGTGCTTCTTGTAATTGCTCTCTGTGAAATAGTTTTTATCTTCACCCTCATTCAAATTTTCAAACATTCTCGCAGTCAATATTTCCACTTCTTTAGGTAGTAAAGGTTCTCTTCCATAAACCATTTTAAATGGAGAAAATCTAGTAGTATCTTTCTTGGCTAAACAGTAAGCCCATAAAGCCCTTTGGCAATGCAATATCTCTTGTTTGAGGATCATCTTATATTATTCTTAATAACATTCTTATTAACTCACAATTGAATCTCTCATTTAGACCATTACACTTAGGATAATACAATGAAGCAAATGCTTTGTTATCTTCATTTTCTCACAAATATAATTAATCAATTATCCTCTGAAGCTAGGTCTCCTATTAGACAAAATCTCTAAAGTTGTCCCAAAATTGCAACATATGTCCTCATATGAATTTCCCAATACTGATGGATCTGTTGTTTTTTTACTGCCTTAGCTTCTACCCAATGAGAAAGATAATATAATCAATTGCAGTCAATATCTATATCTTTCCTCTTGATGTATAAGGTAATGGATTAGTTTCATCTATTCTCCATTTTTCAGAAATGTCATAAGCAATAATTATTTTTAACATTTCAAATTTTAATATCTTATTACTCATTCTCTTACATTCATTACATGATTTATACCAGTGATTTACATCTTTATGTACACTTGGCCATATATATCCTTTAGTAAAAAAAATTGAAGAGTAATTATGTAGAAATAGTGTCCTCCACATGCTCCCTCCTGATTATTTTTGAACAATGTGATATGTTTCCTCTTTCCGAGACACTCTTCTAAAAATTATATCCACTCCCTTAGAATAAAGAATGTCATTCACTAATTTACACCTTTGTCCTTAAAAACTCATATTTTCTTTCTTTAAGAACATTGGATGATACTTTCCTAGTTAAAGGAAATTCTTCTTCCAATTCAAGAGTTTCTCTTCCTCTATACAAAGGAAAATCATCTTTAATAGAAAATACTTGATAGATTGCATCTTGGGCAGCATTACGAGCTTCTTAATTCTCTTGTTTAGCAATGTGTTTCAAACTCCATGCTTTAGAATTATTTAAATATCACCAAATTTCATTACACATTCTCTTAAGTTTGGGATTCTTGATTTGCCAGACTCCAAGGAACTGCTTTATTAGAAGTGGAGCATCACCTCTAATCCTTAATCTTTGAGTTCCTATCCTTTGACAGAGTGAGATAGTTGTTTGCAAGGTTGCATGTTCACCTCACCCTTGCACACAAGTCAATATCCACATCATGGTGTCATTTGGATCTTGCACAAAAGCTTACAAGCATGGACCCCTTTTGTCACATGCTTATATGTATTTATATACATATGGGATACTAAAGTCAAAGCAGCTTTTGGAAGCCCTTTTTTATAATCTCAATAACTCCCAAGAAAAAGCAAATTTCAAGAAAATTCCCGCGAAGGCCGATCGGTTTCAATCTGGTCTACAAAGTTGCAGAAGAAACTTTTTCCAAATTCCTCACGGATTTGAAGTTACGAAGGCGCAGACTGCTGGCTATATGCAATTTTCTTCTCTCTTTCACCACACCAACTTTCCACTCTATCCTTCTTGTAAATATATTATAATAATGTGCTTTGGGCATCCACCTCTTGTAATCTAGCTCCATTTCTCTATTTTGTCTACCATCACCCTTGGCTTCTTGCATGATGACCAAGGTGGGGACTTGTCCCATCCACTACTCTCCATATTTTCAAAGATGCCATACATCATCTAGGATTATGTTAATCAAGAAGATTAGCTTAATCTAATCTCTCATGAAGGCTATATAAAGAGCCCATGGAGAATGAAGAAGGGAGGGAGGAGGGAGAATGACAAGTCCATGAGAGCACTCTACAATACCCTCATCTCTTTGAGGTAAGCTATGAGTGAGTTCTTTTATTATGTAGCATAATGGCAAGCTTCCTCTACCTCTTCTCCTATTATCTCCCTCTCTTCTCATCTTCTCATTTCATGTAGCATAATGGCAAGCTTCTTCTACCTCTTCTCCTCTTGTCTCCCTCTCCTCTCATCTCTCTCTCTTATATTCCAATATGGTGTCTAGCACATATATTCTCTCTTGTAAATTTGTGTCTTGGCTTTCTTGATTCTCTTTGAGAATAGGGATGTCCTAGCCCATCCTCTCTTTGGTTAGGTGGTGCCCCTCTTTAGTTCTCTTAGTGAGGATTGGAGGTTGGATGGGTAAGAGGCAACCCGTTCATCATTTCAGCCCTCATTTTTTGTGCCCCCGCTGAGGAGTTCTCAAGCTATGCTCTACAACTTCCATGAAGAAAGAAACATCTAAGGAGTTGTCCTCTTCTTCAACGAGTGTTTGTTAAGAAATCACTAAGGAGGAATCTTCATCAAACCCTATTCAAGGGATTTGCCGCTCAAGAGTACCGCAATGGTCTCCAAAAGAAGCTCAAGAGAAGAAGGACCTTTATCGACAAACGGCACGTATGCGGGTAAAGCAAGTTAATTACACACATCATTCTTTGCTTCATGAGAAATCTTGCTCTCATCAAGTCTCTACGTCAAGGCATTGTGTTGAGTGCTTGGTGTCTAGTGTAAAGACACTCCCTACGGAGCTTCGTCTTCAAGTGGTGAAGGCGCTTTCAAATTCGGGGATTAACAAGTTTTTGGAGGGTGAGTTACACATCAATGGTGTGCGGTATTGGCGAGAGGCTACATATGGTGATGCGCTTCAACTACTACTAGCAAGAAGACTCAAAGTAATTGAAAAGATAGCTATCGAAGCCTATGAACTTTACAAGGCTGATGATGGTCACACAAAAGCTACGCTAATCAGTGGTGAGCAAATCCTTCGCATCTCTCGAATGGTGGGATCTAAGAGGCCATAGCTTCAACGACACGCTTCATGAAAGTTTGTAGTGTAAATTTGTAGTTAATGCATAAATGACTACTCCTACTTTCTACAACTTTCAATCGGTTCAAAACATTCGGGTGGATGTGTGCATTAGTAGAAAGATACATTTCCAGCAAAGGTTGGTCTTCTATTTTGGAGCTGAGAGGTTGAGAGAGATCTTGTTGTCTCCTGATCCCATAATACTCCCTATTTTGGATTATAACATCTCCTTCAATGTGCACATATTCATTCTACTCTAAGTGTATCCCATGAACCATAGGGACTTGTACGGACCTATCCGTCCACTTGCTAGACAAACCGTGCATATAATCGTTAGCACAAAGATCAGGTTTCAAAATATTATAAGGGGCTTATTGGGCCCTCGTCGTCTTGCTGAGATTAATGCATCTGTAAATCCATTTATTCTACCCTTAATAAGATATGACTTGGGCCTAGACGTGTTCATCTTTATTTTGTATTGAGCTAGGCCAACATCTTTCTATCATGGCTTTTCCAAGTTTTTTTGGGCACAAAGGGGAGAAATCTCTGGACTTTTTGGATGACTTAGAAATGGCATTCCTAGTCACAGGCCGGGATGACGAAGCAACCAAAGTACGGGCCTTCCCTTTAGTTCTAAAGGGTGATGCTCGAGTGTGGTATCAAGCTCTCCCAGAGGCTACAAGGGGTAATTGGGAGAATCTCAAGACCGCATTCATGCACAAGTACCAAGATACAGAGCCACCTGAAGATATTTGGAGACAACTCTTAGATCTTTGCCAAACCATAGCAGGGGAGTACCAAACCTATGAAGGCATGTTTATAAAATTGTGGAATAAATGGACAACATCTTTAGCCGAGGGAGAAAGAGTACCTGATTGCCTTAAGAAAGATTGTTTTCTAGCCGGACTCCATCCTCTACTAAGGGAGAAGGTCAAAGGAAAGTTTCCCACATCCTATGAAGAATCAGTCACTTATGCGAGAGAGAAAGATAGAAAATTGAAGTATCAAGCCCAGTTAAAGGGGGGAGTTGAGCCCATACAGGTTTTACCAACCATGCAAAGGCCTAGAGAAATAGCAGAGGCCCCACCTGAACCAGAGATACCACAGCAAGAGCTCCTACAACGCATTACTAATCAACTCGAAAGCCTTTCATTAAATTTGGTGCAAGGAGTGCGGCCCCCTCCCCTCATAAATGAAGGCAATCGAGGTCCAAGAAGACAAGAAAGAGAGTATGTTTGCTATAATTGTGGGGAGACTGGCCATGGTATGTACTTTTGCCCTCATCCTAGGCGTTTTCCAGGAAATGGGTTCCAACCAAGAAGGAGGGGACAACAAGTGACACCACCTAGGGAAAGGTTTGTTCCACCGAATCCAAGGCCTCCACCACCGGTTCAAGTTCTCCAGCATCCTCGACCACTTGCAGAGGTGCCGCCCTTGCCTGTTCAACCGCCAGAGAATCATGATGTAAGGATAATTAGTTTAGATGAGAGTGATGTCAAAGGAAATGACAAAGTAGTAGAGGTTGAAGCAATGCCGGTGAAGAAGGCCCGGAGAATTGAGAAGATGGAGCCTACACCACAAAAGGAGGTTGAAAATATGGAAGAGGAGGCAGAGTCATCAGTGGCTGCAAAGACACGCAACAGTAAAAAGAGGAGGGCTTGCTCACGCCGACACATTGAGCCAGATGATTTTCCCTTGGGTAAAGGTACTAGAGCTTATGATTTGCTTGCTGATGTGAGGAATCAAGGGCCAAAAATTTCATGGCCACAATTACTACATCTATCTCCAACAGTGCGGCGACAATGGTCAAAGATGGTAAGCATTAGACCCATGAAGAATAGACATGTAAATGCAATCCAGGCTAGAAAGATGAAAGATATTGTACCTCTAGTGGAAGCCGAAATCAATGGACAGAGAGTGTCAAAGACATATGTGGATGGAGGTGCAGAGATTTGTGTCATGACGGAAAAGTTGATGCATCGTTTGGGATTAGAGTTAAATGAAACTACTAAATTTGGGGCCAAAATGGCTAACAATGTGGTAGTAAATTGTTTGGGAGTTATAAAGAAAGTCAAGGTAAAGGTGTGTGGAGTGCAACTAGAGCTTGACATGTATGTGATGCCAGTGAAGGGGGATGGCTATCCGCTCATTCTTGGGCGACCATGGCTAATGGGAATGAAAGCCAGACAAGATTGGGAGACAGGGGCTTTAGAGCTCAGGCCACAAAAGGGGCTGCATAAAAAATGGAAGAGCACTATCTACAACATGAAGGAGGGCCGACAGGAGGATCTTGTGTTAGAAACCACCGCTGATGAATGGAGTTCCAGCGAGGGTTGGTCATCTATGACAGAGGGAGAGTCTTCTAATGAGGAGGAAGAAAGCTCTCTAGAAGTGATGGGGATTACATTAAAAGGGCCTTCTGGTAGTGAAATTCCGCAGCAGCTTCCAAAGGTCGAGAAGGAGGGGTTAGAAAAAATGTTGGCTAAGGATCTATCAGTTGAGGAGAAGGCAGCCTACATGGAAGTGGTGATAAAACACTCTGCACTTTTTATTTCTGATTATGAACACATCACAGGTGTGACAGCAGTAAAACATCACATTAATCTAAAAGAGGGAGCACGACCAGTGGTGCAGCGACTACGACGATTGGGAGTAGTTCAACAAAACGCTCTACTCACTGAGGTGCAACGACTTTTAAAGGCAGGCTTTATCTATCCAATAGGGGATTCAGAGTGGGTTTCACCTGTGGTGGTGATACCCAAGAAGAATGGAAAATGGAGGATTTGTGTGGATTACAAGCCGCTAAATGCCGCAACTAAGAGATATCACTTTCCTCTTCCCTTTCAAGATGAAATACTCAACGAGGTGGCTGGGCATGAGAGATACACTGTTTGTGATGGGTATTCAGGTTCTTTCCAGATCCGAATAGCTGAGGAGGATCAACAGAAGACCACCTTCATTACACCTTGGGGTTGTTTTGCTTACAAAGTAATGCCATTTGGATTAACAAATGCCCCAGCTACCTTCCAGCGATTCATGAATTATGTCTTCCAGCCATATTTTGGGAAATCCATCAGGGTCTTTATTGATGATTTTTGTATTTATAGTTCTAAGGCTCTACATCTAGGGAAGGTGGATGAAGCTTTCAACCGACTCGCACAAATGGGGGGGCAGTTAAACCATAAGAAGTGTCGCATTGGCGAAAGCAGTGTAACTTTGTTAGGGCATGTCGTAAGTGAGAGGGGCATTGAAGCAGATCCAAACAAAGTTAAGGCCCTATTGGCGGTGCCATCACCATCTTCTGTGAAGCAACTAACCTCTTTCATTCAGAAGGTGCGATATATGGGGCGGTTCATTCATCTTCTCTCCCAATTAATATTTCCATTGCAACAGTTAACCCACTCTGAGGAGCTCCTGTGGAGTGACGAAAGTGAAAGGTGCTTTCACGAGGTGAAGAAGGCTCTTAGCACCCTTCCTATAATTTTACAGCCTTGTTGGGATCAAGAGTTTTTTGTCAACCCGAGTTTTGGGGAAGATGCTCTAGGGGCAGCACTAATACAAAAGGATGCTAAAACTGGCCTAATGAGACCGGTTTACTTTTCTAGTAGAGTAATGACAGCATCAGAACGAGGGTACAAGATGGTCGAGGCGATGGTTTTGTCTCTAATGTTTGCTGTAAGGAAGTTTCGTCCTTATCTTCTCCCTAGGCCATTCACAGTGATCACGACAGAAGAGCATTTTCCCTATGCCTTACAGCACATGGATGTTTCAGCTAGAATTGCTAAGTGGGTGATACAACTCCAAGAGTTTGACTACACCTTCAAGGTGGAGGATTCTACTCGAGCTTGCCTAGCTGATTTGTTGACCCATAGATGCCATCAAAAGAAGGAAAAGGAGAAGGGAAAGGTAAAAGAGGAGACACCTCCTCTTGAGGAGCCGCCACGGGTGGAGAATGCCCATGCCCTCTACTTTGATGGGGCCTACAAGCGTATTCAAGACAGAGCGGCAGCAGGAATAATGGTGTTCAGTCCCGAAGGTGACAAAATTTATGGAGAAGGTATCAGCTTGGAGGATGTCCATTCTAACAATGAAGCAGAATATCAAGCCTTGCTTTTAGGTTTGAAGTGGTGTCTCTCACATGGTGTCACTCGACTTAATGTTTTTGGGGATTCTATGCTAATTGTTAAGCAAATGAAAGGAATCTGGGCTTGTAAAAATGATAACTTAGCAGTGAAAATGAGAGAAGCTAAAACTCTCATGAGAAAGCTACAGAAAGCCCAAATCTATTTTGTGCCAAGGCGCGCAAATGGCGAGGCAGATGCTCTAGCAGCTGAAAAATTGAAAGAGGCAATGGTGGGCATCATTGCCGTAAAGCTTCCCTTGTTTCAAGGCAAGTTTCAACTACAAGATGTGCTTTATTTTCTAGAGCAAGGTGAGGCACCTACACATATGAGTAAAAGTGAGAAAAGGTGGTTGGCTACTAAGGCCACTAAATACCGCTTGATAAATGATGTGTTGTATTGCAAAGGAAAGGATGCAGTGCTTAGAAGGGTGCCAACAGCAAAGGAGATTATAGATGTGATTAAGAGCTGCCATGAAGGGGTTTGTGGCGGACATTTTGCTCAAGAAATAACCAACAGAAAGATTCTCCAAGCCAGTTTTGTGTGGCCTAGTCTACATCGAGATGTGCAACATTGGTGCCGCACTTGTGACGATTGCCAAAAGGCCGGACCAAGGAAGCTAGTGCATGAGGAACAAAATCCCATAACTACATATGGCCCATTTGAGAAATGGGGGATTGATGCAATAGGACCACTCCCACGAACTCAATCTGGCAAGGAATACATCATAATGGGAGTGGACTACATGACGAGGTGGGCAGAGGCTTCAGCAACTAGTAGGATCACAGCCCAAGAAGTGGGAAAATTTGTGTTTGAAAATATTTGTTGCAGGTTTGGCACACCTTTGGAAATTATCTCTGATCGGGGTCCTAGTTTTAGGGCAAACCTAGTAGGGGAGCTAATGGAAAGGCTAAAAATCAAGCACAGGCATTCTACTCCCTACTATCCACAGTGTAATGGTTTGGTCGAAAAAGTGAATGGGCTGATTTGTAAGATAATTACCAAGCAGGTACACATGCACCCCAAGCACTGGGATAAAAAATTGAGTGCAGCTCTTTGGGCCTACAGGACTTCATTCAGAACCTCACTTGGCTATACTCCATTTCACCTCGTTCATGGCCAAGAAGCTTTGCTTCCTATAGAGGTGGAACTGGCCAGTTTGCGTGTTTTAGTAGCTAGTCAAGAGAAGAATCAAGATAAGAAGTTAGAGGAAAGGATCTTGGATCTATAGAGGCTGGAGTTAGATAGAGAAGTAGCAGTCCAACACTATTCCATGCAGGCTGAAGAGAGGAGGAAGACCTTTAATAAGAAGCTGGCTAGCAAACACATAAGGGAAGGATCACTTGTGCTACGCTATGATAACCGCTTCGATAACAGAAAGGATGCTAAACTTGTGTTTAAGTGGGAAGGGCCATTCATGGTCATAAGGAGATATCCAAATGGCAGTTATAAGCTAGGTGACATGGATGGGAAGGTTCACAAGACAAGGGTAAATGGATGGCGACTGAAGCCTTATTTTCAAAGAAATATGAACACTTTGGAGCAGTCATTCAATGAAGAGCCATCAATGAGGGGGGTGCAGTCCTCCTTGCTCTATTGGACCATCATTCTCAAGCTAGAGGCATGAATACCTCTAGCCTAAGGGGAGGGCTAATGATCCGGGTTTTTTACAACCCGGATTATTACCATAAAATTTGGCCAAGGCCCCTATCAAGAGCTTACCATATCACTTTAGGTTTACTCTTCAAGCACTAGGTATGCTACATTGCTTCTCGATTATGATAACTCTAGCAAATGGGGGGAACAAGTTCTTAGAAGGCATGTCAATGTAAAGGGTAAATGGGATGGTTATCTTAGTGAAGATGAAAATGGATTACACCTAGGAGTTGAGTGAATGCATAGATTTTTCAAAGGACTAGCCTCCAACTACATATGGGCTCCGTTTGCATCACTAAGATTTGGAATCTATCACCATCATTAGAGGACACCTCACCCTTGCACACAAGTCAATATCCACATCATGGTGTCATTTGGATCTTGCACAAAAGCTTACAAGCATGGACCCCTTTTGTCACATGCTTATATGTATTTATATACATATGGGATACTAAAGTCAAAGCAGCTTTTGGAAGCCCTTTTTTATAATCTCAATAACTCCCAAGAAAAAGCGAATTTCAAGAAAATTCCCGCGAAGGCCGATCGGTTTCAATCTGGTCTACAAAGTTGCAGAAGAAACTTTTTCCAAATTCCTCACGGATTTGAAGTTACGAAGGCGCAGACTGCTGGCTATATGCAATTTTCTTCTCTCTTTCACCACACCAACTTTCCACTCTATCCTTCTTGTAAATATATTATAATAATGTGCTTTGGGCATCCACCTCTTGTAATCTAGCTCCATTTCTCTATTTTGTCTACCACCACCCTTGGCTTCTTGCATGATGACCAAGGTGGGGACTTGTCCCATCCACTACTCTCCATATTTTCAAAGATGCCATACATAATCTAGGATTATGTTAATCAAGAAGATTAGCTTAATCTAATCCCTCATGAAGGCTATATAAAGAGCCCATGGAGAATGAAGAAGGGAGGGAGGAGGGAGAATAACAAGTCCATGAGAGCACTCTACAATACCCTCATCTCTTTGAGGTAAGCTATGAGTGAGTTCTTTTATTATGTAGCATAATGGCAAGCTTCCTCTACCTCTTCTCCTATTATCTCCCTCTCTTCTCATCTTCTCATTCCATGTAGCATAATGGCAAGCTTCTTCTACCTCTTCTCCTCTTGTCTCCCTCTCCTCTCATCTCTCTCTCTTATATTCCAATATGGTGTCTAGCACATATATTCTCTCTTGTAAATTTGTGTCTTGGCTTTCTTGATTCTCTTTGAGAATAGGGATGTCCTAGCCCATCCTCTCTTTGGCTAGGTGGTGCCCCTCTTTAGTTCTCTTAGTGAGGATTGGAGGTTGGATGGGTAAGAGGCAACCCGTTCATCATTTCAGCCCTCACCATCAATCCCCCATTACCTCTTCCTTAATTCCTGCCGCTCAAAACTCCCAACCTTATGTTTTGCATTTCCTAGAGAATGGATTTTCAAATTTAGAGCTAATTGAGCATTTTTCTTGCTCATATCCATAATTTTCCCTATCCCATTGCCAATTTTGTTCTCTATTTTTGTATGTCTCTCTTTTTTATTTTCTCAAATATTCTTTCTTTTTCAATTGTTATCATCACTGCCTCCTCAAAAGTACTTGGTTGCTTGATTTCTAATTTTGTTCTCACCTCTCCTTGTAAATTTTCCACAAAATTCTTAATTTTTAATTACATTTTGGGTGGTCTCTCTCGTCGGCCTAGGGATGTGTTATGCGAATATATTCTACAGTGACAAATTCTATGATCTAATCTTATTTTTTGTGGCAAGTTTTTTTTTTTGCTTAAGGTCCTAGGAAGTTTCGATCTCTTAAAATTGATCAAAAATTACATGTTTGGTAGCTTCATATTCCATATAAATACGAGAACTTCTCAATCTTAGACATTTTTCATAATCTTCAAACCAATTTCGACCTTCATCTAACCACTGAATTTTTAAAATTTGAAGTTTCAAGGGCGAGTTAGTAATTTATAGGAATATGCATCCAAGTTCCAATTTTTTAAGGAATTGCTAAGGATCCTGTCCTTTTGTACCATGAAAGTCTGAAAAAGAATTAGGAATTTGAAAATAATCTCAAGAAAAATAATTCACAAATTGCAAAAAAAGTTACTTTTCAACATCCCTAAGTAGGGGCATCAAAAACAAATGTTTCAAGAGTAGTGTGTAAAGATAATCCTCTCACACAACCCGAAAGAGAGATGACAAGGAGTGCCGATAATATATATGACTCTATTTATAAACAAAACACCCCTATTAATCAAATTTGCAATAAAAAGGAAAAGATGGGACAATGTGCTCTAGTGAGTTGTCCTACATCTCAAATGATCTTCAATGGAAATGCCATTTTTTCAATGGATTCTTAGGGAAAGTTTGGAGATTCAAATATTCCAGGACCATATGTAGTGCGTAAGTAGAAGAGGGATGCATTTGACGCCCACAATATGTCATGAAATTTTGGTGTATGTGAATGATGGATGATTTGAAAATCTAATGGCTTGAAATGAAATGAAAAGGATAGGCCTTTACATAAAGAAATTTAGTGACTCGCTAAATGTACTTCGATGGTTAAAGAAAGAAGTAGCTGAGATGAGGAAGAGGTCATTCAACGAGCATAACAAGAGGTCATTCAAGTATGCATGGATGCTAGATAAGCTTAAGTCCAAGTGTTAGCATTGGCATTGATGCCATTGGTGAACATGAATTCATCAAGAACATGATTTTTGGGACCTCTCAAGTTGATTGTTCATGCCTTATCATCAACTCAAGTGTTGGTGGTTTTGAAGCTAGTATTTATGAGGATGGATAGACTTGTGAGAATTCCCTCCTTGCATGTTACCTACACATTTTGCAAGTGGTGTGCAAAAATAATCCTCTCACACAACCTGAAAATGAGATGACAAGGAGTGCTAGTAATATATATGACTCTATTTACGAACGAAACACAACTACCAAGTTATTAATTCAAGATAACCAACAACACTTGTGTCTTATGTAGCAGAGTAAGAAAATAATATTAAGAGACAAAAAACATACCTTTATTCTCGTAAATCCACAACTTTTATTACTACTATGATGTTTGAAGTTTACATGAACCAATCTCTTCCAAAAAGAACGTTTATCTTCCATACCTACCTCAGCTTTGGTGTGACCTCACCTCTCAATTCTCAAAGAAAGAAAGAAAAAGTTACACTGTGATCCACCCGCACAAGTCTCACAAAGATTCATAAAATAGTGGTCCTCAAGTTATTGACCAAATTAACAACCCACAACTATAGACATCCTTCATGACTATGAAACTCACCCATCCACCTTCTCTCTCATCCAACGATTTCTATTTTGGTGTTGAATATTCCAACTCTCGTGCATGTTAAGAATTATGCGTGCCCAATGAAGGTGCTCTCTCAAGTGCGCACACATCTAAGATGTGCTTCATATAGTTGTAATGGGCATCATGATGTGCTAGTGTTGAATGATGGTGCAATGAGTTCATCAATCCAACGCATGGCATGGAAGTAGTTCAAAAACTTATGAGATGACCCTTGAGTGTAGTGTTTTTGACTAGTGTAATTTGAAGCACTCATGAATTCAAAATTCCCCATGATATGCAAAGATTTTGGTAAGAAAATATACTTGTTTCACAATGTCCAACAACTTTAACTAAATTCATGCTCAAATCTATCCAAAAAAATACCAATCTTGACCAAAGCTATCAAGTTTCCAAGCTCAATAAATGCAAAATAAATGACACATATAATTCCTACTTTTTACAAATACAAAAAATCTAGCTACGAAACAACAATATAAATAGTTATACAAATGACTAAGCTAAAAAAATCCTACCCATCTATTATTTCTCTAGAGGTTTTCAATTTAGGTGAAAGCACTTGACAATGTGAAGCAAACAATTGGCCCTTGCAAGAAATAGATAGCTGCAACAACTCCAAAACGCTTAAAATCTTGTTATGATGGAATCACTAAGGAGGTAGTCTGCCTACTTGAAGAAAGTTGTCTTTAACCCTAGCAAGGTCCTCTTTGTTCCCATATTTGAATACGAGGATGATAATTTAATTTTGAGAGGTGTGCTAAATTGGACATGTACAAGGGTTCCACCCTTTAAGAGGCTCTTCATATGAATCCAAAACCTAAGAGGCCTTTAGATAAAACTTTGAGGCTTTCCATTAAAGATTTGTACAAGATTGGTGGCATTCAAAATTTTCCTATTGGTATAATGGAGAGTGGTGTGCTCAAGCTTTGTATAGTTGTCACTTTTGCTCCCATTGGCCTGAGCATTGAGGCAAAGTCTATGGAAGTAAAAATGTTGGATTCAATGTTAAGAATGTTATTGTGAAGAATCTCAAGAGCAATTATGTTTCCTCTAACTCAATGATGAATGATCCAACTAAGGAAGTTGCCAATTTCACTTCTCAAGTGATTACTATGAATCATTCTAGTCAAACTCGTAATGGATATGCCCCTTGCCTCAACCGTGACACTTTCATATAGATGTGAAGTTTGTTGAGATTTTGACAAAGATTGATAGGTGATCCAGTAGAGAGCTTGTGAAGGAGCCACATTCCTTGAAGAATGGAGATGTTGGAGATTTTTGAAAATGATTTCCACCAAGCCAAGGATTGGATGTTTTCTTACTCATGATGTGATACAAATTGTGGCTATGGGTGTCATCAAGGTAGTTGAGCATTCTATCTATGCATGTAGTATCTCTTCTAATTGCCTTCACACTCTAGTTATAGTGACACAATAACTTGGCATGACATGCACAAGGTGCACAATGACTCTTCTAAATGTGGAAGTAATTCTAGAATTTGTCTCAATTACAAAAGTAATAAGAAAGCTGTAAAAATAACTAGCACTACCACAACAAATTTATTTGCACATGCACTGACAAATATCTCTCTCCCCCTCCCATCAGATGTCTCTATTATTATTGGACAACAGTAGTAGCCACAAAAATATCTAATGACGAAAAACTTGGTAGGTAACAATATGCCCACTTGAATGCTACCCCCACCTACTCAATACCCAAGCATACATAACCTTGGAGATCAACATTCTAATCATTCAAAAGTACAAAATAAAGTAGATACTAACAAAACCAAGTTAAACATATCAATTGAAAGGATTTGTACTCCTCACTTCTTCTTAGCTATAGCCTTTAGAACATTTTCTCCTATGGGCATCATCTTCATCATTTTCCAAGGCTATTGAACTACAATTTCTATGAAGGTGTCATGGAACCTTTAGAGAAGAAAAATTCTATGGCAATGGCTTGAGCAACATATTCACTATGGAATTGCATAATGTAGTTAATGTTGGAGATACACATGTCTAAAAAATTCTATATGTCCTTGTCATGTAAGTATTTGGTTTCAATACTAACTTAAAAATATTGGCTCTTCTATTTATCAGTTGTGACAAATGGAAAGCCATGTATTAGTTTTAGAAAGTTTCTAATTCTCACATGTTTTTCCGTATTCTTTTCTAATTTTAAAACAAAGTGACAAGTTTTGTCTTAAGTAGAGAGAGAGAGAGAGAGAGAGAGAGGAATTCTTCACCTATACTATTTTTTCTTTGTTTGAATTGCACATAAGGCCAAATGCTATTACCATGGTGTGGTGACGAGGTGTTGCTTGTCCCAAAAAAGTCCTCACTAAACTTATGTTAAGATGCTCATGCTTTGCATGTGTTGATCTCTTGATTTTTGAAAAAAAAGGGCTTGTTTTAGAAAATAAAAAAATTAAAGGTTGACTAGAGCTCAAGGGAGGCATGGTCATGCACAAACTAGAGATGTGTGTGCTCCAAAGAAAGATAGTTAGGACTGATAGTGCATACATGGTGATGATGATGATGATGATGATGATGATGATTCGTGGTGGCCTTAATGTGGATTTACCTTGACAATTTCTACACAGGATAGAAGGAATGGACACATATAAGTTTGATGATTGATGAGAGAGAGAGAGAGAGAGAGAGAGAGAGAGAATGCAAAGTTAGACACCTCACCCTCTCTATGATGGAAGAATTCCAAGATGTTTTGTCTTGACTCTTGCCTGTACTACATGCTATACTATTACTCTCACTATTTGATCATTCCATGTGCAAGAGTAGATCACTTGTTACTTACCTCCATAGATGTGAATGAATAGTCACTTGATGAAAATAGGTTGAAAACTACACCTTTGCCAATTGATCTAGGAAAACAATATTCTATCTATCATAGTTCTCTCATTGTGGTTCTAAATGTACTATTGTTAGGATATTAATCAAGGAATTTTTATGTCTGTTACTACAAAAGTTGGTTTGTATATAGTTCCATGGTTTGATACTAGCCATTACGAGCTTGCTCCCATTGTTTGCAATTCTTCATGTGTTGCAATCAAAACTCAAATGATGATGAGGAACTTCAACTATTACCAATGTTGTGGCCATCCCAAGTAATTAGGGGACTCTAAAGGCAACATGCTTGATATTTGCAAGCATCATCACCATGGCTAAGAAGGCAAGATTTAGGATTACAATTCCTCTTTTATGCTTAATCTATGATCATCCATCTAGTTGAATTGGTCTTGCAAAGGCCTATTTTCCAAGCTCTACATTGCTCCAATTTTAGCAAACACCTAGCAGCACTACTCCACACTACATTTAGCGAGAACAAATAATATACCTCCCAATTTTAGAAAACACGACCAACATATTCACTCACACTAGAGATTATCTATGCATAAAGGTTTGACATAAACACAAATTTTGCAATCCCCTCATCTTCTAATCACACTATGCTTTTGAAGGCTTGTTTTCCAAGATCTATAGTACCCTACTTTTAACAAGAACCTAGTTGTGTATGCCACACAATAAAGCTAGGCTAGAAGCTCACTTTATTGACTAAAGTCGTAACCTCATCCCCTCATCTTGCATGACCAAGAAGATAAACTATACAAGTATAATGATTTAATTGTTAAAATAATGTAATAATATTTGAGCCAAGTTAAATTACTCCCTATCCTCACCTAGCAAACCCACTTGACTTGTAGAGTGAGAACATTACGTAATCTAACATTGTCTAGTTGTACACCTTCTACTCTCATTCTTTCAAATAGACTAAATAAAATAGCATTTGAAGTATAAATTTTCCAAGCACATTGAGAATCCAAAGCCTTATATGGAAAGCATGCACATACACTTTCCTTTCAATAGCAAGATTCTTTTATTTATTATAATCCTATAAAATACACAAGAAATCCTCCACATTGGGGAGCTTTGTGCCCTTTTTCATATTGGGGGTGACATATCTATGGATTGGTGCATCATGAATGGTTGGTTTGGTAGAGACAAATAGTTGGTGGAGTGAGGGCTCACTCCTAATTCTTGTAAGAGTTGCAAACAATCAAAATGCAAAGATTTCTTTTGTTTGACATCAAAATGGTGCCCTCTAAGGTTTTGAGTTTCATCAAGGTAGTCCATACTTGGAGGGTGTCATATTTTGGTAGGTTTCTTGCCTATGGAGGTCTAGCAATTGGGATTTGGTTGGCCCAAACTAGTGAGATGGAGTTTGCAAGAAATACTCATAGTGGCACTTGGAAATGGAAAAGCATTATTGCCTTTTTCATACAAGGTAACACAGTTGATGTGGAGAGGAGCTTGCCATATTCTTTGTCAACAACTAGCACCTAGCATGTGGTGTATGTCTTTAGGGGGGTTTTCTTTTAAGGTAGTTTGCTAGGACTACCACCTATTGTAAGAGGTTCAGATGCACAACACAATTTTCATCATTATTGTTGTAGAATCCTATGTTGTGGTTGGATTGGATGCACTACCTATTCATTTCGTATTGGATCCCACTACAAAGCACTCAGAGGTGTGGGGGATCCTTGGGAGCCTCATAAGGTGGCACATTTGGAAGGCATGCTAGCAAATTATCTTAGGTGGAAAGTGTCTCTTAGCATATACAACCTTGGTAGAGATTTTTACTTTCATTATCTACTCCCTTTATAGCCACTGGAACTAGGTGCACGGTGATACTTCAGCTCACCAAAAGCTCCATCATAATTTTTTGCTCACTTGGGGCAGCTATGATCTATTTCCCTTGATTTCTTTAAATCCTAGTTTTATCCATAAAAATAAACACTTACCTTTATATTTTATGTTGTAGAAATACATTTTGTAAATTTCCATAATGACTAAAAATAGTAAATTTCTCTCTATAAACCCTTAAGTTTGTGACTGATTGTATATTGAAACTATTATAATGTATTACTTTGCATTTATTACATAAGGATCTATTCAATTCTTTTGCCAAAAAAAAAAACTTTTATAGTAAGGGATTCATAAATTTTACTAAAAATTCACACAAGGGTGTAAAAAATTTCACAAAATAGATTACATAGGGATATACAAAACATGTATTAATGCATGTGATGCCTAGGATCTATACATAGTAACTTATTGAGACAATGCAGAAACTCCAATGTTGAGGTGGCTTGAAATTCTCTACCGGCACCGTGGGGTGTAGGTCTACCATATGTTGCACCCTTCCCCCTTTTCCTAACTTTGTTTGCCATGTGTCATCGCTACCCTTGGACTCAAAAAGGTTTTCAATCAGATACCTTTCTCAATCCGGACCCTACAGCATGTAAACAACAATGCTAAGTTGCCTTGAGATTTTTTTCTTATGCCATATGGTCTAAGTCTAAAATGTTCCAACTCTCCCTTCATGTATAAAAAAAATTATGAACTTGTTACATTCAAAGAACTTACTAAATCCTATAATTTTCTCATTTATACTGACCTTTATTCACATATGTGAGCCAATTAACACCTTTTTTCCTTTAAAAATATATAAAGAATAGCTATCAGATTACATGTAACTTACTTATAAAGATTACAAATCTTTTAGAGATGTTTTAATCTTACTCAATCACATGCAAATATTCTCTTACTCTTTAATGAAGACTAAGACCCATTTAAATTGTAAATTAGGTTGCAAAAGCATAGGCAAAGTGTCTACAAGAGTTTCTCAATAACTTTAACCTCATGAATGTTGCATGTTTATGAATATCACATGAAATATATCTCCACGTGTATTCTCCATCAAAAGGCTTCCCTATAGACTCGCATGCTTGAAACTCAGCCCCAAGCTTCATCAAGCATTGGTATCATGTAAAGTTTACTAAAGGAGAGAGTTTGAGCTCTTACAACACATGCATACAGACACACACACACATACAATGACAATTCCCATAAGCCCTCAGTACCCATAGACATCCCTACTTCCTCTTCAACTATATCGATTGACTATTTATTCTTATTTCTAGTTCTTTATCCATGTTTCCCTTTGCGGTGTAACTTTCCTCCTCCAATTTCTTATAATAGTAGTCTTGGATTTTATTATCTTTATTTTTACAATGGAAGGATTCTCCCTTCAACTTCTTCTTACTACTCTTCTTCTAAAACCCATCCTTGAGTCACAACTCTCACTCCAAGGTTGATGTACAAAAATTCTCAAATGCCAAAGGGTTAGGTATTACCCTAGTGTTCAATCTAGTTACTAAACCATTATACTTGTTTGACATATCCAAAGGAAATGCTACATAATCTCCTTACTACTTTTTTTTTCCTTAATACTACTATCATTTGATCACGTAGAATCTTTATTATAATGATAAAATTTTATGCGAATTCTCCATCAACAAATGTTTCTACTACAAGTTAATTCTCAAGATCATGAATATTTGTTTAATTATGAGTCTTATAATTATTCCATTTTGATATCGAATCAATATTACCATGTTATCAAATGTGATTGTAAGAAAAATATAGTGTGCATCTATATTCTTATGTTTTCATTCTCATATAAGAACACCTATATTGGGAAGGACTATTAAATTTAGGTTATTTGTCTCAAGAGCTTCTCAAGGCTCTTGTTTAATCCCAAGCACTATATGAAGAACCTCATGGAAATCAAGAATACATGTAATCTTGAAAGCCATAGGGTGTATTTTGTATCATCTAGCTTCCCTTCATGAATATTGGTCGAAGAATTTGTAGTATTTGATTTATTGGCATAGGTGTATCAAGAACAACTACCATAACCATATCTCATTCACTCCCAATTATTGCTGTGGATAAAGAAGACCCATCACTTATTGAGGAAAACATTGCATTTCTTGCTATTGAAGCCTTTGCCTCCCTTTAGCTTTCTATGTCTCCAATTATTCCGTGCTCTAATACCATGTAAAATAACATGGTATGGTGGAATAGAATAACATGATAACAAAGAGAACACAACAAAAATTGGCAATGATAAAGATTTCTTCTACAAAAATTTACGAAACAAATGGCATTTATGGTGTGCTCCCAAAGTTGAGTCTAGATGGAAATCTGTACACTTATTAGATTAAGAACTAAGAAAACATTGGATACTTAATGTGATTGGATGCTAGAGTCCCGTAAGTGTTGGTATATTATAGGGATTGAGTTTTCAATCTTTCAAGAGCTAACCCTCATGCACCTCACTAACCAATTTCATATCCGCATATCTATTATGGAATGTACCTATATTGGCATACACTTCTAATAGTCCTTTGTAGCTCAATATTGTAGCTCAATATCACTAGTTGGTGCACCAAGTTATGATATAGCCATCTAGCTAGCTCACTAGTTAGCAAGCTCACATTATTTACTACATGTTCATTAGGATAGATGTCACCACTGAGAAGAATCTCTATAGTTTCTTTATGGGTGTTTGATATTAGAGCCTCTTGAGAGTTGAAAAGATGAGTGGGTTGCCTCTTACCCACCCAGCCTCCAATCCTCACTAAGAGAGCCAAAGAAGGGCACCACCTAGCCAAAGGGAGGATGGGCTAGGACAACCCTTTCTTGAGTGAGTGGAAAGAACCAGAACACAACTTCACAAGGGAGAATTTGCAACCTATCTTAAGGGAAATGAAGGTGATGGAAGGTTAAGAGAGGAGATGGCTCCTAATTTCTCCCATGAACATATATATAACATGAGGGAATAAGGATTCCCGACCAATACAACATATGGAAATTCTTACTTAATAAGTTTAAGTATGAATATAAAGGGAGAAATAGAAGAGAGTACATAAGATCTGGACATCATATTAGAATATGAGACAGAGGCAGAGAGACGAGAATAGATGGAGACAAGAGGAGAAGAGGTAGAGGAAGCTTGACATTATGTATTCATGGAATGTTACATAAAAAAAGGAGACTTACTCATAGCTTACCTCAAAGAGATTGACTAGCATGAGGGTGTTCCATAATGTGCTCTTAGTGGCTTCCCTTTAGGTTTGGTGATCTAGAGTGCTCTCATGTGCTTGTGATTGTGTTTCTTTACATCTCAATGGGCACCTTATATAGCCTTTATGAGAGATTAGATTAAGCTAATCTTCTTGATTAACATAATCCTAGATTATGTATGCAGTCTTTGATAATATAGAGAATAGTGGATGGGATAAGTCCCCACCTTGGTCATCATGCAAGAAGCCAGGGGTGGTGGTAGAAAAGCTAGAGAAAGTGAGCTAGATTACAAGAGGTGAGTGCCTAAAGCACATTATTATAATATATTTACAATAAGGATAAAATGTGAAGTTAATGTGATAAGGGTGGAAGAGAAGAAAATTTTGTACAGCCACTAATCTGCGCCTTCGTAATTTCAAATCGTTGAAGAATCTGAAAAAAGTTTCTTTTGCACTCGGGGGTTCACTATATGTATATCCTCTATATAATGTGCATTCATGGCCTATTTATAAATATCATAATCTTTGAATTTTTCTTGAATAAAACAAACCCTTTTTTATTCAATCTGTAACTAACCCCTTTACATGACACCCTTTTGTATGTAAAAAGTATATAAAAATAGTGTTTTTAAAATTCCTTATTTTGAACTCACGTTATATATACATATATTTATGAGTGACTCCCTCGAGAGCTTCTGCAACTTTGTAAACCATGTCCAAACCGGTTGGGCAATGCAAGAATTTTCTTCAGATTACAAGTGGTATGAGAGCTTCAATCTTTGGTCCTCTTCTCCTTTCCCCTTCCTTTCTTTTCAAATCCCAAAAACCCTAGTTACTTAGCTTACAAGTACAGGTACAGTAAGAAGGACTACAATTAACTTCAACTTTTTGGAGCAAATAGGAGCTCTGGCTGGAAACTCAAACATATCTGGAGGTAAAACGGTTAAAATAGCTAGTTGTCACTTCTTTTCATGTAAATTTTAAGGGTTCTAGGCCAAGTTTAGAGTCTGAGGAGTTGAAAGAGGGAAAAATCTCTATTATTTTTGCCTCAGCAACACAATATTAGTGAGTTTGGGAATCTCCCAATTTCCATTTTTTGAATACTAAAAAGGTGGCACCCGGATAACATACCCATAAGTTTCTCAAAACCATATGATGTGACTTATCATTGGAAAGCGTTTGAAAAATGGAATCTATTGAGCTATAGAGCACTCGATTTGGAGTTATAGTGTTCAAGTTATGACAAATCCAAAGATTTGACCACGTGTCCTAAACTTATGGGAAATTCCCATATTCCCCAATATGGTGGTGTTCAACCCCTTTCTCTCTCCTTCTAGGAAAGCTCCCATAGCCACACAGCAAAGAAAACCTCTTCTTTTCCCTCGCAGCAGCCATGGGAGTGCCCATCTGAAGTTCCAAGAGCCTTCCCCACTTTCCCCTAACCAAGGGCACCACCCTTATGAAGGGGCATAGCCAAGAAGAGAGCCCACGAAACAACACACAAATTGTGGTGCATTTTGCGCTGGTGTTCCCTGCTCTACCTGCCGAGTCTCCAACCATAGCTCCTGCTTGCTCCAAAAAGCTAAAGTTAACTGCATTCCTTCTTGCTATATCTATACATGTAAGTTGAGTAACTAGGGTTTTTGGGATTTGAAAAGGGAGAAAGGGGAAAGAGGAAAAGGACAAAAGCCTAAAGCTCTGATACCACTTGTAATGAAACAAGCTGAGAGGAGAGAGAAGAAGAGCTGAGGAGAGAGAAAGAGAACAAGAAGAAGAATGAAGAAGACTAAAAGAGGAGAGAGAAAGAGAGAAAAGAGAAGAGAAGGGAGAAGGAAGCCATGGAAGCTGGAGATGAAGGTGAAGAGTGTGATCTTGATAATAACTGGCTACCCTAATCTAGGGCTCTTACACCTTAAATACCCCGGTTAGTGTGACAGGTGTCCAAACCCTAGTCCGTGTGTATCTCGCTTGTTACACGTCGAATACCACCTTTCTTGACAATATTCACTCCCATAATCAAGGCTTCATATTTCACCATGTTGTTAGTGAGTCCTACCCCGAGATAAACCGCTAATTTCATTGCAACTCTACATCGAGGATCTCAGATAACTACTCCAACACTCCCTTTTTTATTAGGCCCCCGGGATGCTCCATCAAAGTATAACGTGTATGTCTATAATGGGTTTACACAGCCAGCCATCAAGAAGTCCCCTGTTCAAAATTATGATAGTCAAAATTCAACATGTTTAGAGGATGAACTGGCGGCTCCATCCCACCTTCTTCATTAAACTTAATATGGATGCTTGTCAAAATTTGTAAACAGTGATGGCAGAAAACTTTGATCTCCCACACAAAGATACCATCTTCTTGCTCAATCACTTTGTATCCCTTTCTCCACCAGATAAGATCCCCTTGATGATATCTTTGCTCAAGATATGGGTGCTCCAAATAAGGGATTAACCGCCCCATCAACTAGTTTAAGCTCTCCTGTAGGTCTCAAATCAACCCCAACATAGACCTGCAATGCATTTAGTGTGGTAGCATATTCAGAAATAATAAGGTAGGTCCCACAAAATCGATGCCCCACTTCTCAAATGAAAGGGTAGCCATAATCGGCGTAAGTGGATGCTTCCTATTCTCTCTACTGTCATATCCTTGGCATGTATCACATCTCTTATATATTCAAATGAATTGTGGAAGATGGAAGGCCACCAATACCCAGCTCTTAAAGCCTTCTATGCCATCAACCGCCCAGAAAAGTGCCCTTCACAAGCGGAGTCATGGCTCTCTAGATCTTCCAATATAAATGGAACCTTATCAGCCATCACACATCGGCGATAGATATCATCAACACCCTGCCGATATAGTGTTCCTGCGATCAAGGAAAATTTCAATGTCTTCTGTTTAATTTTTCTCTTCTCCGATTTTGATAAAGTAGCTCCAGTCTCTCTCATAGAAAGATAGTGCATTATAGCAGCATACCAGGAGGGAATAGATGCCATATCAATCTTGAACAAAGTTTCCATGTCACTTCCTTTAGCCGAGACCTCTTTTGGCTCTCCAAAACCCACAGACACTCTACAATGCCCTAAAGCTTTAGCGGCTTGCTCTTAATCTCATAATCAAACTCTTGCAAAGTGATTAACCACTTTGCTAAATGATCAGGCGACTATAACTTATTCATCAATAATCAAAGTCCTTCTGCCTTCGTATAGAAAACCACCTCCTCATAAATAATGTAGTGCCTAAAATTTTTGGTAACCATCGCAAGGCACCACTTCTCCATATAGGGGGTAAGCAACAACTAATACTATACATGGTTGCTGTTGAAAATATATAGAACATTTTTCCCCTTTTAGGTGCGTTTAAAATAGGTGCTTTGGCAAGCTCCTGCTTCACATAGTCAAAAGATACTTTGCAAGCATCACTCCATGTAGACTGACAGTTAAAGGATAATAAGTTTGTCAGTGGTAACATTCTTTCTGCCAAAGCATTGATAAACCTCCGATAATACCCTATCAATGACAGAAAGCTATGCACTTCCTTTGGAGTACATGGCAGACTCATAGCGACTATGACCTTGACTTTTTCAGGGTCAGTCGCAATCCCTACCGAATTGACCACATAGCCTAATAGTAGCCCATAAGGCACTCCAAAGATGCAATTCCGCGGGTTGCGAGCTATGCAAAATTTTTTGCAATGCTTGAAACACTTCCGCAAAATAATCAACTACCTTTCTCTTACGGTGGTTGCCCCCAGGTCATCAATGAATACTTTCAACTCCTCTGGGGAGATGTCACCAAAGGTCTTGTCGACTGTTCTTTGCCATGAACCAAGTGCATTACATAAACCAAATGCCATCACATGGTATGCAAAGGTACCGAAGATAGTGATAAATGTCATTTTTAGCTTGTCTTGCTCAATAATCACCATTTGGTTATACCCTGCAAAGTAATTCATGAACGAACATATTTTCCTACCTGCCAATTGATCCAAAATTTGGTCAATAAACAGTAATGGGTAGTAATCTTTAACAGTTTTTTTATTTATCTCTCTAAAGTCTACACAAAGACGAATTTGATTATTCTTTTTCTTTCTAATCACAACTGGTGAATACCATTCAGTATGCTGAACTGGGAAGATCAAACCCGCCTTCCGCAACTTCTGAAGCTCTCCCAATAGCCCGTCCCTTAGTTCAAAAGGCATACACCTTACTTTTTGATGTACAAGGCGGGTACCTTCCTTTACAAGAATGATATACATAGCCAGACTAGGCGGAATACCCCTAAGTTTGTCATAGCTCCAAGCAAAGATGTCGTGGAACTCTTGAATTAGGGACACATAGTCCTCTCTCTCTTCCGAACTGAGCATGGAACCTAATTTGATTTGCCACGAATCATTAGGTGTGCCAAGGTCCAACTCAATAACGTTTGCATCTCTTATTCAATCTTGAGGCTAAATCGGCTCATTCAAGGTTCTCTGATAAATATCCTTTGTAGTGGACCCTTCTTTAGATCCATCACTCGATGATGCCTCACTGCTAGATGGATCATCTATTGTTTCTAGTTCACTCGGTGGAGGATAATGGAGCTCTCTCACTTTGAGGAGACTCGGGATAAGCATCCACTATTACACGATGGGCATCTCGACCTAGAATCACTCAACCAGTGGGTATATCGATTTGACAGTCTATCCGTAGAATCCATGGCCTACCTATCAGAACTCGATAGCTAGAATGTCCTGCAAACCTTATTACCCTAAAGTCCAGATAGCATTCTAGGCTCACAACTGTAATGTGGACTTTAGTGATGCAACCTTTCGGTTGTCTTAGACTATCATCAACCATTTTAAGAAGTGTGGAGCCGTCTTTTTGGATCTCTAAACCTAACCTCTCCATCAAATCTGAACTCATGATATTGACAAAGGATCCAGTGTCCATGATAGCGTGCTCCACTAATATTCCATCCACATACATTAGAACCCTACGGCAATGCTTTTCAGCACAATTGAACCAATCTTCTTCCACTCTAGCTATGCCCAAAGGTTCTACAATATACCTTATACGTAGGATTTTCTTGAATTTCTTGCGTACTCATAGAGAAATTTTAATCAATTGTAAGAGATTTACATCTAGTTTAACTTTGCAAAGAGAAATTGCTAGGTCAAAATTGTGGTAGTTAGCCAAAGTTCTCTTCTCTTGCCAAACCATTCTCTCCTTTGGTCTTTCAATCAACTTTGGTGCCTCTTTTTTAGCCTTTACCTTCTTTCTTGGCAATCCTTTATCCTTCTCGGGATCAACTTTATTACCAATAGGTCTTAAAGTTCCACCTTCCATATCAGGATTCAGGACTTCCTTTTCCCTAGCATCTTGCTTAGGGCTTCCCTCGACAGGTTTTACAATTCCTTTGTCACCCTCTTTGATCTTTTGACCTCTTGTTATGGCTCGTAGATTAGAAGTTTCAACATCATTGACACATATGGCCTCAATAAGGCTGACTCCACTACCATGAGGCAACTCCTCTACAATAGCCTTTCATCGTTGTAGTATTTGTCTTGGTCCCTCATCTTGCTGGAGATTATTTCCTTGTGCATGATGGTTAACTGGACCTGGTTCTTTACTCCCTTGTTGGAGAGAACTAATCTTACTCCAACAGGTAGCAGCTAAGTGGCCAAACTTTCTGCAAATATGCATTCAACATTCGGGCAATTCCAAGGGAAATGTTGGCCACCACACCACTTATAGCTAAATCTTGAGGGGGCACCCTCCTTAGGGTGTCGACTCCCTATCAAATTCTGTTGCTTTTTAAGAAAATGACGTCCACAACTATTTGTCTGTATTGTTCAGAAATCATATTGGTATAGTGCTTCATCATGTCCTTAACTTCACCAAGGACATTAGAGGCACTCAACTCATAGCCACGATCATCTTTCTGTCATCCCATCAACCTAATCACTTGATTAGGAATTGACCGCTGACCTATTGGGACAACATTAGAATTCATTGTTTGGCTTCCACCACTTAGTGGGCCTGTATGACTAGCCAGAGGCATAGTCATACTAGGAGGAGCTGGTAACATAAGTAAATTCAACATGATACTCCCTCTCCCATTTGCGTTTGACATGGGGTATCCTTGACTGCCATTGGTCAAGGCCAAATTATTACCATTCTAAGTTACCCTTGCTGCATAAGCCACTTGCAAGGGCGACTCTACTCCTTCTGCTTGGGTAATAGCAGTGTCAGTGTCGGTCAAAGCGACACTACTAAGCTACACTTGGATATTGAAATTCAATCCATGTAGGAAATATTGGAACTGTGCAGCCACTGGAATGGGAATATAAGTATTAACTTTGCGAAGAACTTGCTTTAGTTTCTTGGCATAGGCCTGGACATTCTCATTTGGCTCTTGGCATGTTACATTCAAGGCATGCAACCAATACTATCCACCCTTCTCAAGAGCAAACTCTCTACGGAAAGCCGTAAAGAATTGGGCACTTCTAGTTATGGTTTTGGCTTCTAGACCATGATACCATACTGTCACTCTTCCTTTTAACATCATGTTGAAGAACATCATTAGGTATCCTTTGTCTTGGATCCATAGTTGAACATGAGAATTTGAAACTCCTTAATATGGAATTCTCCATCTTCTTCTGCTAACCCATGGAAAATGGGAAAAGGTGCTCCTAATACCGATAAATCTTATATACCTGCTGGAATTGCAATGGGTTGTGCCATAGCTATAACCAGATTGACAACATAAGTTTTTGTAGGTACAGCTATACCCCCACTTGAAGTGGGTTGATTAATTGGAAGAAGGGAAGTACCAAGACTTCCACTTGCACTCAAAGGGCTACTTGTGACACTTAGATTACTAGAACCATTGCCACTTATTTGTAGTTGGCTGATTTATTGAGAAGAATATCACCTTACAATCTCCAACCGCCATATAGCCCTCTCAGCACATTTCTCTTTTTGTGTTTTAGCTTAATGGTCCTTGTTAGAGGACATAAACCGAATATTTGGTCCCTAAAAACCCTAGATTTGGAACCACCACTTGTTGGTGGCTCCCAGAAAATGCACCAGTGATGGTACCTAAAATGGATCGACACTACCTATAGCACTAGCCGGACCTCTAACATACACAAGACAACCCCATGGCCTTGTGGTCAGGAGCATCTACAGGACACATAGCCTTGCCATCGTACGTACATTTTGTGTTTGTATTGTATTTGTAGTCCAACCCTTAACCTTCTCAGACTCCTCAGAGGAAGACCCTACACACTTTGGTGTAATTCACCATGTAGAACAACATAGGAGGAACCCCTTGGTTGATTGTCGCGGCCCCACTGTGACCCTCTCAAACCTTGGGGCTTGGCCCCTTGATGTGTCGCTAACACATATAACATATACGAAATAGACTCCACTCTTGGTAAAAATATTATATCATTCCAAGAATATACCAATCCTCACTTACTTGTCCCCTTGGACCCATCGTCTAGACCTACAGCTTGGATACCTTACTCTCTCTAGCGTGGGTGATTTATACTTTAACCAATTGCTATGCATGCCAGGAATAGATACCATGTGTATTATTCATGCAATAGTGGATACCTTTTTGTGCACAAACAATGATGGTTTGAAATCAGCCTGTGTCATGCAAAAACAACCCCGTCACACTGACAGGGGTATTTAGGGTGTAAGAGCCCCAGATTAGGGCAACCAGTTATTATCAAGATCATACTCTTCACCTTCATCTCCAGCTTCCATGGCTTCCTCCTTTCTTCTCTCTTCTTTTCTCTCTTTCTCTCTCTTCTTCTAGTTTTCTTCCTTCTTCTTCTTGCTCACACTCTCTCTCTCCAGCTCTTCTTCTCTCTCCTCTCAACTTCTTTCATTACAAGTGGTATCAGAGCTTCAGGATTTGGTCCTTTTTTCTTTTCCCCTTTTCTTCCTTCTCAAATCCCTAGTTACTCAGCTTATAGGTATAAGTACAGCAAGAAGAACTACAGTTAACTTTAACTTTTTGGAGCAAGTAAGAGCTATGGCTAGAGACTCAGACATATTTGGAGGTATAATGGTTAAAATAGCAGGTCGTCACTTCTTTTCATGCAAATATTAAGGGTTCCAGGCCAAGTTTAGGGTCCCAATAGTTGGAAGAGGACAAAAACACAGTTACTTTTTGCTCCAGCCCCCTTTCTCTCTCCTCTCAAGTAAGCTCCCATAGCCATACAACAGAGAGAACCTCTTTTTCCTTGAGGCAGCCACATGGGAGGTCAAAATTAAAGCCCTAAGAGCCTTCCCCTCTTGCGCCTGACCAAAGGCCATACCCTTGAGAAGAATCACAGGTCACGAGAGACCTCAAGGAACAGCCCGCAATTTGTGATACATTTTGCGCTGCTGTTCCCTACTCCTCCAACCTCCCCCTTCTGCCCCAACCTTCCTTCCCTGCTGCCCTCTGCCATTCCAGGCCTTGAATTAGCACACTAACCTCCTCCTGATTGATACTCTTGCTCCTGGGATTTAGCCCACAAGGTGGATAGCATTTGGACTATTTGGAACAGTTTGGGGTAGCCATGGATTCTTCAAGCTAAACCATCTCTAACTTTGAGAGCTCATACCCCACAAGCCCTTCAGCCCGGCCAAGCGAAGGGGTGCACAAGCCGGCCCGAGGGGGACAATGCACCCCGGGGGAAACTTTATCCACCTCCCGATGATCCGGAGCCCGATACTTGTATGCAAGTGCAGGTACTCCCATGAGCTCCACTCCCCTATCCCAATGATCCCTCTTGGATACCCCACAATGCTAATGGCGCCCATGTATGACACTTGAAGTACATGTAGTCAAAGGAGATGTATGGCACTGAGTGTACTTATGCATTAATGGCTGAGCTGATGGGTATGCAATGATGCTCTGTATGCTCAAGATGCTATTAATGTGGCTGATTAGGCCCCTTGAACTATGCTCTATCCATGTAAGACCTTGGTACTAAGGGACAGGCAGTGTTTTTGGTCACAATCCTGCAAGACTGTCACAAAGGTCCCATTGCAAAATAATTCTATTCTAAATTTGGGGCTCAACACTATAGCTCACCTCAAAAAGCTCTTTGTCCCCTTCAGTTTTAATCAAACAACTCCCCAATCAGAGCTACGGTGTGAAAGTTATGCCCATTTTTGTGCGCTAGGGTCACTATGGATAGGATGCAAACCGCTCTAGGACATGCACAATAGACCCTTTACAGAAAATTCTGATAATTTTGTGTAACAAAGCCTTTTACTGACAGTAGGTCATGTGGACTGCATCTAGATGGCTAGCCAAAAAGGCAAAAGCAAGGCCCAAGAGGAACTCCAGAGGGAGATTAGAGACTCCCAGACCTCCATGAATGTGGAACCAAGCTCAGCATAAGATTACCATGGTGACATACAAGAGGAAATGCCTGAAACAGACCCCTATACCATTCTCAATCACACCCTCTACCAACATGAGCTCCATCATATGGAACGACACAATGATATGGTCACCAACCATCGCCAAATGATGTCCAAGTTCGATGAAGTGATCGAGCACATGGCTATCTCAAACTCAAAGACTCAACAGACCTTGAAATAGGTCACTGCTCTTGTTTCTCAATTAGCAACGGCTTCATCCCAATAGAAGACAAATGTCTCTAGCTATGAGTCTAGACGTCCTCCACATTAGAAATTGTCGCATGGTCCACAAAGTATACTTGGCCCTAAGGGAATCTCCCCTTCTACCTATGAGATTTGGGAACCCTCTCATATGTATAATGATCCCCTATTGAATTACCCTGTCCACCATGCCGGCAACATCCATTTGAGGCCTTCTCCCACCTTGGGTCAGATTTCACCTGCTCTACCTAGGAGCCCCCATGCACCCCATATGAATCAACCCCATCAAGGACAATATGGTACAAATGTCCAGCCTGGAAATCATGGACATCATGGTTATAATGGACAACATGGGCTTAATGCACCACAAGGGATATATGGACAGCAAGGCATGTATGGCCACAACAGGCTGCATGGACAACAAGGATTTTATGGGCAGCATGGCCCCTATGATCTGCATGACAAGGTCATCCTAACAAAGTACAATGGGCAATCCCCCTCATCATCTGACTTGGAGGAATGGACGTCCAAGTTAAAGTCCTACTACCCCACACTGATGATCAAAAAATACTTTTTGCCTCTCTCTACTTGGAAGGGTTTGCCCACACATGGTGGCACTATATCAATCGGGAGAATCAACAGTTCATTGACCAGGAAGATTTTTAAATGCATATGGTCCAAGTTTTGCCTCTCTCTACTTGGAAGGTTTTGCCCACACAAGGTGGCGCTATATCAATCAGGAGAATCAACAGTTCATTGACTGGGAAGATTTTAAAATGCATATGGTCCAAGTTTTTGTGTCCCTTGTGAAAAGAGTGTTGAGATGGCAAGCTCAACACATGTGGACATGGATGATGGACCGCCTGGTTAGATGGGTCCACACGTCTACACTTAGCACGTCGGTGGTCATTATGACTCTCACATGGCCACTGACTCATTACTTATTATATTCAGGTTGTTACACCTATTTACAGCTGGCATAGTTATAGCGCCAGTCGACTAGTGTAGTCGGTTATGCATTGTTTGACTTAGTAGGCCACTTTCCTTTTATGTTGTATCTTATCTATACTTTGTGTACATTGTAAAATAGTGTGGAAGAAGAAGAAGAAATTAGCAAGAAAACGTTTTGGCCTCCATCTCTCTTCTTGTCTCTTGAGTGAGCTTCTCCTTGTGCATTCTGTGTGTGTTCGGCGCAGCATCTTGAGCAACCCCCTCCACCACGCGATTCTTGACAAAGAGAACGGTTGGCAAGATAATGGTACACTCTTGACCAATGTAACCTCACTGTACATGAATACACAAATCACTTCATGAACTTGACCATGTATGTGGAGAGCATTAGTGACAATGCTAAATTGCACAAGTACATCTATGGGTTGGAACCGAGTCTATTGGCCGATGTCATGGCCCAAAAACCTACCACACTGTTTGATGCAATCAAATTGGCTGAGAGATATGCAAGAAAGTATCGTAAGAATGAGCATCTTCAGCAAGGTGTTGGACATCCCCGCATTCCTTCATGATTAGCCCCATACGGAGGTGGTTTTCGAGGCACTTCTATGCCTAAGAACAGCCCCAAAGTACCCAATTCTCCGCCTTCCATGTTGAAAGAAAAATGGGCACTTTTGGGACAGCATCGGGCTCTAATGCTGAAAATAGGTATGTTGAAAATAAACAGTCCACTGCATCATGTTCCCATGGATCCAATAGTCAACGGTTCATCTCCCCAGATGTTGTGAAGGAATGGAAAGAAAAGGACCTATTCTTTAAGTGTGGAGATAAGTACACTATTGATCATGCCTCCAAATGTTCGTACAAGATAGCTAAGGTGAAAGTTCATAGCATGTATGCCATGGAAGATTGGCACACTGAGGAGAATGACCTGCCCATCGACCAGGCTGAGCCTACGGAGGATGTTGGTCACGAGTAGTTCTATGACCCTGAGGATGGGTTTCCCTTTGACCTGGGCGATGCTCCATCACAGATACTTGATTTAACATCCCACCCACCTCCCACTTCCCTTTGATCGATCTCCTTGGATGCTTGGACGGGTTCCCGCATCCCTAGTACCCTTTGCATTCAAGGCACTATCAATGGAAAGCATGTTTTTATCCTTGTGGATAGTGGAAGCACTCATAGTTTTGTCAATAAATCAGCCATTGATCGGTTGAAATGTACCCCTATGGCATTACACCACCCCTTGAAGGTCCAAGTAGCAAATGGAGAAGAAGAAATCAGCACACATGTATGTCCTACAGTTCCCTTATGCTTGGATGAAAATTATGTGGCACTGGTTGATCTGATTGCCCTAGATATAGGCCCCATTGATATTGTCTTGGGCTGTGGTTGGCTGAAACTATTGGGGAAAATTGCCATGGACTTCTCTCAGCTTTACATGGAGTTTATGATGCATGGACAGCCTATCCACCTAGAGGGAGTTCAAGATCATGCTGATTTTCAGCTCATTACAACAAAGCAACTCAAACAGGAGTTAAAGAAATGCTCACAAATCTTTGTTTTGCAATTAAATAAGGACAATTCTCATATGCCCTCCGCAATATCTCTTGATTCAGCCTTGCAAGCCTTACTTGAGGAATACAATGACTTATTTTAGATGCCTACATCCCTCCCTCCCAAGAGACAAGTGGACAACCCACTTGACCTAGAGCCCCATTCCAAGCCACTGAATAAACCCCCCTATAGACTCTCTGTTGAGATATCGAGCTCCACTCGTGATACGCTAGGGTGACCGTTGTGTATTTATGTCACCGACTTGTCAGTTGCAGACGCGGTTGGTACACCGCCCATGAATAATAGCTACATGATAGCTATCCTTATCTACTCTAGTTCGTGGCTCAGTTAGTATGCCACCTTAGTTAGTTGAGTTTGGTTTGAGACCCATATAGAGGGTTCTTCTATTTCCTTGTACCTGAGTTCTTTTGGCTTACACAACTAAGAAGAGGAAAACTGTTTTTAGCCTCCACCCTTGTGTGTCTTCCCCCATTGTGCAAGCAAGAAAGCTTCAAGCGAGACTCCTTCCTTCTCTCCCACAATCTTGACATGGTATCAGAGCCTTGTGCGTGGTAAGGAGCTCAAGAAAGCAAGCCAAGCTCGCGGTGTTCTGGTAAGAGGAGCAGTGTTGCTTTCATCTTCTGTTTTGGGAGCAGATCTCTGCAGGTAGCACAGCCGGAAAGTGCAGGAGTACATTGTCTCCGTTTGAGACGCCCTTCGCGGTGAAGCAAGAGGGCAGTATATGCTGCGGGTAAGGGCTTTAGCCCTTGGCGACCTTGTTTTTTTGATTTGAGGCCATTTCGGGGCCTGTTTTGGAGGCGGAAGTTTTCTGCACGCACTCAGAAAAAGGCCGAGTTTTATGCTGTGCAGCCACTGTTCTACAGGTCGGTGAATAGTTACTGTAAAAATTGCATTGTATGCTTGTGCGCAGAGACATTGGGAGTTACAGAATCATCCCTATTGCCTGTTGATGCAAAATCGTCACTAGGAAGTGACTGTGTGGTCAAATACCACTTTCGCCAGTTTTGCAGATTTTCCCTTGTGAGGGTGAAGCTGTGGTTTTTGCAGTGACAGAATTTTTTGCAGTCTTCTCTAATGGCATCTGATTCTCTTTCACAGATTGTCACTGAAAAGCTTGACAAGAACAATTTCCAAGCATGGAAGTTTAGAATGACAAATTTTCTTATGGGAAAAGGATATTGGGAATTTGTTGCAGGAAATGAAGAAGAACCAGTTCTTCCTGATGTTCCCAATCAACAGCAAATGCAGGCATTCAAAGCATGGCATGAGAGAGCCAGGAAAGTTATGTACTGGCTGTCTATCAGTATTTCAGACTCTATGATTGTGCATATTCAAGATGCAAGTACGCCAAAGGAGGCATGGGATACTTTGTCAAAAATGTATAGCACAAATACGCAAGCCAGGAAAATGCAGCTCAAGCAAGAGTTGCATAATGTGCAAAGAGAAAGTATGAGCATCAACGACTACCACATGAAGGTGAAGAAGATTGCAGATGCACTTGCTTCCATTGGGTCGCCAGTGGAAGATGATGATTTAGTTTCCGTGACCTTGAATGGTCTAGGAAAGGATTATGCACAGTTCCGAACATCCATTTCCGTCCGTGAAAGATTTCCTGATTTTGAGGAGTTGATTGCTCTTCTAATTTCTGAGGAGCAGAGAAATGGTGGTGCATCTTCTTCAGGAGGAACTTCAAAAGAAGCTGTCTTCTACTCAAATGCTGGAAGAGGTAGAGGCAGAGGTAGAGGAGGCCGATTTGGAGGCCGTGGCAGAAATCAGAATATGCAGCAAACTCAAGAAAACCAGTCCTATGGAGGAGGACGTGGTAACTCTAGAGGTAGGGGGAGCCAAAGAGGTCGTGGTGGATGGCAAAGAGGCCAAAATGCAAACAGTAATGTTGAATGCTACTATTGTGGTAAAATGGGTCATATGGCTAAAGACTGCTATAAAAAGCAGAATGATATCATGAATGGAAAACTGCAACAAGGAAATTATGCATCCTCTAGTAGACAGGGTGATGACAGAAATGAGCATCTGTTTATGGTGCAGCACATGAACAATTCTGTGACAAGTGCAGAAGAAAGCAACGATGTATGGTATGTTGACTCAGGTGCATCAAACCATATGACAGGTCATGCAGAATGGATGGAGGATGCAAGGAAAATGGAAAAACCAGGATTTGTGGAGACCGGTGATGATACTGCACATCCTATTGTGCAGATTGGAAAATTTCCTTTGTCTATGCAGGATGGGAAAAAGAAATACCTGTCCGATGTATTTCATGTCCCGAATATCACCAAGAATCTGGTTTTTGTTGGTCAAATGATTGAGCAGGGCTTGCAGGTCAGATTTAATCCTCATGGATGCTTTGTTGAGGATATGAAAAATAAAGGTCGCTTGATAGCAAAAGGAAAGAAGAAGGGCAGAATGTTTACACTGGATGCAGACATGTCTGAATTGAGTGCAGCAATGTTTGCACATGCGACCGGTGTAGTTGCAGATATTGATATCTAGCATAAATGCATTGGTCATGTTAATGTACAGCGACTTAAATCAATGCAGGCCCAAAATATTGTTGCAGGTTTGCCGAAATTCAAGGTTGCAGAAATGCATAAGGTATGTGAAGCCTGTCAGTTTGGAAAACAGGCAAGGAAACCATTTCCTAGACATGTTCAAGAGAGTAAGAAGCCATTGGAATTAATCCACTCTGATGTGTGGACAACTAAAGCTGCATCTCTTGGAGGCTGTCATTATTTTGTCAGTTTTATTGATGACTATAGCAGAAAAGTTTGGGTGTATTTTATGAAAAAGAAAAGTGAAGTTTTTGGGCATTTCAAAACTCTTAAAGCTATGGTTGAAAAAGAAACAGGCTTGCAGATAAAATGCTTAAGGTCAGATGGAGGGGGAGAGTACCTCTCAAATGAGTTTGCAAGGTTCCTGCAGGAGCATGGCATAAAGCAGCAGTATTCATGCAGTCATACCCCACAACAAAATGGAATTGCAGAAAGGAAAAACAGGCATATTGGAGAGGTATCTCGTGCCATGCTCAATGAAAAAGACTTGCCAGATTTTTATTGGGCTGAAGCAGTTGCTACAGCAGTCTACATAATGAATAGGACTCCCACTGCAGCAATACATGGAATGACTCCAGAGGAGAGGTATACTGGTAGGAAACCAGATATTTCTCATTTGAAAATTTTTGGTTGCATTGCCTATGTACATGTGCCAGATGAGTTGAGATCCAAGTTGGATCCAAAAGCTGAGAAGTGCGTCTTTATTGGTTACTCTCTGCAGCAAAAAGGGTATAGATGCTATAACCCTTCTACTCGTAAGTTTACAGTGAGCAGAGATGTTGTTTTTGATGAGATGAGTAGCTGGTATAAACCAATAAATGTGATTGATGATGTAGATGCACAAAATGGTAATGCTGCACAGAATTCACAGCAGCAGTCACAAAATATTAGTGGACCTGGAGCGTCCTCTAGCAGTGGTTCACATTCTTCGCCATGGACAGGCAGATTGAGATCAGGAGAATATTCTCAAAGTAATGCAGATAGTGGTATGCATGTATCACGAAAAGGAAAAGAGAAGGTTGATCAGCCCATGTTTGATGTGAATGTAGGTCACTCTTATGTGGATGGTGAATCCAGTGGCTCAGAACAGAGCATTGATGGTGAGTTGGGTATTCCTTCTATTGTTTCACCTGGAGTAAGGAAGACCAAGGATGTTTTGAGAGCACCTGGGAGTGAACCTACTTTGCGCAGGTCTACGAGAGCTAGGTATCCTGTGGATAGGCTGAAATATGATGGATTTATAGCCATTCACTATGCATATATGGTCAAAGTGATACAGGAACCAGAACCCACTTCTTTTGAGGAAGCCATGGGAAAAGAAAAATGGGAGAAAGCCATGGATGAAGAAATGGATGCCTTGGAAGCTAATGCTACATGGGAATTGGTACCTTTGCCTAAAGGTAAAAATGCAATTGGCTGTAAGTGGGTTTATAAGGTGAAGCACAATGCAGATGGTTCTGTGAACAGATACAAGGCAAGATTAGTAGTCAAGGGGTATGCACAAACATATGGTATTGACTATGAAGAAACATTCAGTCCGGTTGCAAGGATGGCAACCGTAAGAGTGGTCATTGCTATGGCTACATCAAAGGGATGGTCTTTACATCAGATGGATGTAAAGAATGCCTTCTTGCATGGTGATTTGCAAGAAGAGGTCTATATGGAGCAGCCACCAGGTTATGTACATGCTGTTCATCCTGAGTTTGTTTGCAGGTTGAAGAAAGCCTTGTATGGCTTGAAGCAAGCACCTAGAGCATGGTCTGACAAGATAGGATAGTATCTTGTCACTATTGGCTTTCAGATTTCCAAGGCAGATTTCTCACTTTATGTGAGAAAAACAGAGAAAGGTATTATGCTACTTGTCATTTATGTTGATGATTTGATTATGACAGGTGACAGTGATGAAGATATCCTTCATGTGAAAATGCTATTGAAGCAGAAGTTTGAGATGAAGGATTTGGGAGAGCTCCGTTATTTCTTGGGCATTGAGGTGATTAGATCACCAAGTGGGATACAGCTCTTGCAGAGGCAGTATGGATTGGACATGCTGTCCAAATATGGGATGACAGGCTGTAAGCCTATTTCAGTTCCTTTGGAGCAGAATGTGAAGCTGAGCACAGATGCAGGTGAGCTTCTAGAAGACCCTACTATGTACAGACGCATAGTAGGAAGTTTGATTTATATGACTATTACCAGGCCAGATTTGAGCTATGCTGTTGGATTGGTAAGTCAGTTTATGCAGGCTCCAAGGAAACCACATTTGGATGCGGCTAGACGCATACTCAGGTATGTGAAGTCCACATTGCAGTATGGACTATTTTATGAGACTGGGGTTCAAATACAGTTGCATGGATACACTGATGCTAATTGGGCTGGTAGTATTTCTGATAGACGATCTACCAGTGGATATGTGTTCTCTTTTGGGAGTGCTGCAGTCACTTGGAGCAGCAAGAAACGGCCTACAGTTGCCTTGTCGAGCATAGAGGCTGAGTACAGGGGTGCAGCAATGGCTGCATGTGAGGTAGCTTGGTTGCATAAGCTACTTTATGATATGCATCAGTCTACAGATGGACCAGTTGTCATTTATTGTGACAACATGAGTAGTATACACTTGGCAAATAACCCAGTCTATCATGCTAGAACAAAGCACATTGAGGTGCATTATCACTATGTGCGAGATAGGGTTTTACTAGGTCTTACTGATCTAGTTTATGTCAGCACAGAGGATCAGGTAGCTGACGTATTCACGAAGGCATTGGGCGCAGAGAAGCTGCGCAAGTTCAGAGACCTGCTTGGTGTGCAGGAATTGGGATTGAGCTTGAGGGGGAGTATTGAGATATCGAGCTCCACTCGTGATACGCCAGGGTGACCGTTGTGTATTTATGTCACCGACTTGTCAGTTGCAGACGCGGTTGGTACACCGCCCATGAATAATAGCTACATGATAGCTATCCTTATCTACTCTAGTTCGTGGCTCAGTTAGTATGCCACCTTAGTTAGTTGAGTTTGGTTTGAGACCCATATAGAGGGTTCTTCTATTTCCTTGTACCTGAGTTCTTTTGGCTTACACAACTAAGAAGAGGAAAACTGTTTTCAGCCTCCACCCTTGTGTGTCTTCCCCCATTGTGCAAGCAAGAAAGCTTCAAGCGAGACTCCTTCCTTCTCTCCCACAATCTTGACACTCTCCAAGTGTGAGCGTGAAGAGGTTGCAAAGCAAATCAAAGAGTCGTTGGAGATGGGTTTCATTGAACCGACTTCGTCCCCCTATGCATCCCCTATCCTCTTAGTAAAAAAGAAAGATGGCTCCTTTCGCATTGCATTGACTACAGAGATTTGAACAAAATTACAGTGAAGAACTGCTACCCCATCCCACGAATTGATGTTTTTCTGGATGAGTTAAAAGGGGCATGCTTTTTCACTAAGATTGACTTGCGCTCTGGCTACCATCAGATTTGTATGTAAGTAGAAGATGAGGTCAAAATGGCCTTCAATAGTACTGATCCTGGACTTTATCATTTTCTTGTGATACCTTTAGGGTTGACTAATGCCCCTGCCACCTTTCAAAGCCTCATGACCAAAATCTTACAGCCCTTTCTGTTCAAGTTCGTGCTTTTTTTCTTTGATGACATCCTCATTTACAGCAAGTCATCTATGGAGCACTTGACACATGTTCAGAGGGTGTTTGACATATTGAGAGATTATCGACTCTTTGCTAAGGAGAGAAAATGCATATTCATGCAGACATTTGTGGAGTACTTGGGACACATTGTGAGTAAAAATGGTATATAGGCTGACCCGAAGAAGGTGCAATGTGTTAGAGATTGGCCCACTCCTTCCACCACCACTTCTTTGCGTGACTTCCTTGGTCCCTCTTCATTCTACAGACGCTTCATTAAGCATTGTGCCACCATTGCAGCACCTTTGACTGATCACTTAAAAAAAGAGTCATTCTTTTGGAATGTCACTGCGAATCATAGCTTCAAACAGTTAAAGGATGCGCTTACTTCAGCCCCCATCCTTGTTTGCCACGACTTCTCTAAGCTATTTACCATTCATTGTGATGCTAGTAGCCAGGGTATTAGTGCAGTATTGTTGAAAGAGCATGGTGTGATTGCATTTGAAAGTGCAAGCTTGATGAGAAGGAGATGCAAATGAATGTATATGACCAAGAGATGTTGGCCATCCTCCATGCCATCAAGAAATGGAACCACTATTTGTATAGTATCCGCTTCCAAGTAAAAAGCGACCACGGAGTCCTCCAGTACTTCTTGACTCAGTCTACTTTGACTCCTAAGCAAAGGCGATGGGTGGTAACCTTATAGAACTATGACTTTGATATTTCACACACTCGGGGCAAGGACAATATTTTGGCTAATTCACTCTCTCAAATGTGGGCATGCAGAGTGTCCTCTATCTCAATTTTGCACAGTGATTGGGTTGAAGAGCTCCAAGAGGCTTACTTGTTAGATGATCACTTCAGCCACATCTTTCAAAAATTACAGCATGAGGTTATGGTTGAAAACTCCCAATATAAGCTCAAGCATGGCCTTATTTTGTCCCATGGCAAGATTGTCATCCTGCACACTTCTCCTTCACGTAGAAGATCATGGAAGAGATGCATTCTTGCCACACTGTTGGTCACTTGGATGTTTTCAAAACATATGACAGAATTTCCAAGAGCTTTCATTGGAAAGGCTTATAGAGGGATGTCAAGGACTTTGTGACCAAATGTATTCCATGCCAACAGAACAACGATAGTACACTCAGGCCTGTTGGCCTCTTGCAGCCTCTCCCTATCCCTGAAGGGAAATGGACTCACATCACAATGGACTTTATCACTAGCCTTCCTGCGACTAAGAAAGGGTTGAATAGTATCTATGTCGTAGTTGATTGCCTCATCAAAGGCGCCCACTTTATCCCCACTAAGATCAAATATACTGCCTCTCAGGTGGCCATGCAGTTTATGGAAAATGTCTTCAAGATGCATGGCTTACCACAAGTCATAGTACATGATCGGGATGCAAAGTTTATGAGTAACTTCTGGCAGACACTTTTGACCTCCATGGGGACCAAGCTTGTTCCATGCACTGCATACCACCCTCAGACTAATGGCCAAAATGAGAGAATGAACAAATGGCTTGAGACATATTTGAGGCACTTTTGCCATGATGTACATCATAGTTGGGATACGTGGCTTGACTTGGTTTAGTTTGCATATAATAACTCCACACACTCTAGCATTGGAGTTTCCCCTTTTGAGGCCTTATATGGGTATAAGGTTCTCCTTTCCATAGTCTTGTTTATTGATAAGATCAACCCTTAGAGTCAAGCTAAATTGGATCGCATGCAAGCTTTACTTTAGCAATGCAAAATGAACCTTCAAAAGGCCCAAACACACATGGAGCTCTATGGTGATGAAAAACAAAAGCATTTGGAATTCCAAGAGGGGGAATTGGTCCTTTTGAAAGTGCCTAAGTCCCGCTACTCAACTCTCAAAGAGGGCAGCAGTAACAAGCTAGCCCATCGCTTCTATGGCCCATACCGGATCATGAAGAGAGTTGGTGGCTTGGACTACCGCTTATAGCTCCCCCCTATTGCCAAAATCCACAATGTGTTTCGTGTCAGTTAGCTGAAACCCTTTGTAGGCTCCTCTTTGGACTATGTGGAAGGACTTCCCCCCATAGATGAAGAGGGCATCACTCAATATGTCCCTGAAGCAATCATTGGGCGCAGTGAGATAAGCACTTACGGTACCGATCCATCAAAGAATACCTCATTAAATGGCAATGCATACCCTTGGAAGAAGCCTCTTGGTGCCCAGCAACCATTCTCAATGAGTTTCCCTACCTCCATGAACCCCAACGACTAGAAGACTAGCCAGCCATGCCCCAAATTGACCACCGTCTGCCCGCAGACTGCACACTATTTTAGAACAGTTTTGTACTTACTCAAATCACATGCATGTGCATTCTACATAGACTAAATTACTCGTCATAAGCTTCATTTTGACATAGGTACGCCCTATTTGGAGCAACCTAGCAAAAGTTATGACCAGTTTACTTCAGCAGACCGGTCCCGGACTGCATGTTGTCCCTAGTCTCTCCACACCTAATTTTCACTGTTAAAGGGCTCTGAGTAGTACTCTACAACCCTCCCTTAGCCCACCCATCACTCCCCTCTATTTCTCATTATTTGATAGAGAAAAAGTCTTCCGAGTGGGGATGGATTGTAATAAGCGGGATACACACCGACTAGGGTTTAGACACCCCGTCACACTGATTGGGGTATTTAAGGTGTAAGAGCCTCAGATTAGGGAAACCAGTTATTATTATCAAGATCATACTCTTCATCTCCATCTCCAACTCCCATGGCTTCCTCCTTTCTTCTCTCCTCTTTTCTCTCTTTCTCTCTCTTCTTCTAGTCTTCTTCCTTCTTCTTCTTGCTCACTCTCTCTCTCCAGCTCTTATTCTCTCTCCTCTCAGCTTTTTTCATTACACGAACCTCGTGCTGCTAGATCCATTATTTCCAAATAAACCACATCCTAAATGCTATGCATAAAGAGAATAATCAGACTTTGTATTATTTCAGTGCTTAAACCGTTGTATAACATCATCCTCCCCCTCATTGTTTAAATTTTGCTGCGTTGCATAGGTGTAAAGGTTCTTATATGTCATTTTTTGTATGTAAAAGCAATAAATACACACTTCAACACAAAGGACAAGGGCCGTTAACCTCATTCTTCAGCCCCGTTAGACATCCACATACATAGATCTCATTATTCCATTTTTTTCGAACACAAGAAAGTCATTTTTTTCTTTTTTCTCTATGTTGTTCTATTTATTTTTAATAGAAAATGGGTATTTTCTAGTTTTTTTTCCAATGACTGATCATTGGAACTGAAACTCAGTATTTTCCCTTATTTTACCCCATGTCCACTCATTTTTCCCACTCAAAATCATAGAAACTATCAATTTCCATCAAAATTTATGTTTTTTCAAGTTTTGATCTTTAGCCCATCTCCATCTCCATCAATCGTGGCAAAAAATGGCGCCTTCTTTTGGCCTGCACAAAAAAAATTGGGGGGGTTATTTGTGCCATAGCCCATCTCCATCAATCGTGGCAAAAAATGGCGCCTTCTTTCGGCCTGCACAAAAAAAAAGGATGCCCCCCCCCTACGCCCACAAAATTCTTTTTTTTTTTGGGTTCCAAGGGGAGCCCCCAAAAGATATACCCTTTGGGCCCCTTAAATCCTATTTACACTCGGCCTTTTGCCCTTGGCCTTCCGGGCACTCCCTTTTCCTCATCTGGTATCCAATTCGTGGTTCGAAAAATCCTAGGCGTTTGTCTTGAAGTCCTTCACTGCCCGGCATCTCCCAGGGTTTTTTTTCTCACACACCAAAAAATTATGAAAATTCACCAATTGTCGTCTAGTAGGTCTTTTAAGCATTTTCGAGCATTGTTGCTTAAAATCGTATTGATTGTAACCGCCGCCTTCACGAAGTCTATTTTTTCCCTGAAATTCAAAATTTTTGACTATTTTTAAGCACTTATCGACATCAAAAATCATCCGTCAAGGTATGATGCATGCACACGAAGAGGATTGAACTATTAAACCTATGCAATCTTGAATATCTCCAACAAGGAATTCAACTCAGCAAGTGGCTAAATTGATAGATTAATATAAGATTGGCATACCTCTTTAATGCTTTGGAGAAGACTGCTGAAGGATACATCATCATGATGCCCGAGTGCACCATCCATCAAGTCCAGTTGGTTGGGGCATCCGTGGAAGAATAATTCAGCATTCAAATGCTCTTTAATGAAGGAGGCTCCCTTGCGTGTCCCCAAGCTTGAGCTTGTTCCCGAGCTTGAGCTTCAAAGATGGGAAGCTTCAAGTGAAGCTTTCATGGCTGGCCATGAAATCTCTACATGCTGAGCTCCATGTTTTCAATCCATTTAAGGGAAAGCAAAATGGGTTGACAGGTTGTATGAAGGCTGTGCTTCTAGATGTTGTGAGCCAAAGGAGTGGAGCTTCAATGGGTGTTCATGGTAGGGTACATCAACAAACTGAGCCTTACTAGAGGAGGGGGTTTCAAAGGTTGGACAAGAAAGCCCAAACTTGGTCAAGAGGGTAGGGGGGAGCTATCAATGCCATGTGGAAGGCTAGGATGGAGGAGGTTTGAGCTGAAAATAGTAGGTCGTCACTTCCTTTTATGCAAATTTTAAGGGTTTCACGCCAAGTTTAGAGTCCCAAGAGTTGGAAGAGGGCAAAACCTCATGCCTTAGCCCTCTTTCTCTCTCTTCTCCTGCAAGCTGCCATGGCTGCCAGCCCAAAGAAACTCCAAGAAATATGACCTGAGGGTGCTCCCCGTCCTCAACCAGCCCCCGGACTTCTTCCCTGACCCCCCAAGCTCCTGATCAAGAGGTGGACTGGGGGGATTTGGTGCCCAAGAGGCCTAGAGGACAGTCCCGCAATTTTCGGCGCATTTTGTGCTAGCTATCTTGCTCCTCTCCAACCCTCTTGCCACTCCTCCTCTTGTTGCTCTCCCCTCCCTACCACTCTAGGGCACTGCTCGAGCACATTGGCCTTCCCCCCTTGGCACTTTTGTTCCCGAGAATTAACTCCCACGGTGGATAGCAGCTAGGACTATTTGAAACAGTTTGGGGCAGCCATGGATTCTTCTAACTCAAGTTTCCTCTGACCTAGATAGCTCAACCCCACAACCCCTTCATCCTGTGAAGGATTTCTCTTGCCCGAATGAAGCCATTGACCTTAGCATGCATGGGAGCTTTGCGGGCATCCATGAAAGCTTCACTTGAAGCTTCCCATTCTCGAAGCTCAGGCTCGGGGATAAGCTTGGGAGCCTTCTTCATCATCAAGAGCACTCAAATGCTGAAGCACTCTTCCACGGATGCCCAACCAGCAAACTGGACTTGATCAATGGAGCAAGCGGCATCATGATGATTTGGGCTTCAAGGGTCGTCACAAGCATCAAAGAGGTATGCCACTCTGATCTTAATCTATCAATTTAGCCACTTTCTGAGCTTAATCCATTGTTGGAGAGATTCAAGATTGCATACAAGCATCATACCTCTTCCCGAATTTCATTGTAATGGCTGACACTAACCCCTACTTTGTCTTATGATCTTGGATGTATATTAGCCATTGTAAATTGGGTAAGAAGTAGGCAATGAGTCACTGGACTGCCAAGGTAACCCCTACCCTAACCTTCATCATTGCTTGCATCTCATGAAAAGGCCCAATGTCTTCTTTCCAATGCATCTCATGTTGATGAGATGAGGTCAAAACGGCCTTCAGAACTGATTGTAGAATTTACCATTTTCTTGTGATGCCTTTTGGGTTGACTAATGCATGTGCCACCTTTCAAAGCCTCATGAACAAAATCCTACAACCCTTTTTGTTCAAGTTCGTGCTTGTTTTCTTTGATGACATCCTCATTTACAGCAAGTCATCTATGGAGCACTTGACACATGTTCCGAGGGTGTTTGACATATTGAGAGAGCATCAACTCTTTGCTAAGGAGATCAAATGTATATTCATGTAGACATCTGTGGAGTACTTGGGACACATTGTGAGCAAAAATGGTATAAACACCATATTGAGGAATATGGGGATTGCCTATAAGTTTGGGACACGTGGTCAAATCTCTGGATTTGTCATAACTTGAATACTATAACACCAAATTGAGCGCTCTATAGCTCAATAGATTCCATTTTTCAAGCGCTTTCCAATGATAGGCCACATCATATGGTTTTGAGAAACTTATGGGCATGTTATCCGGGTGCCACATTTTTAGTATTCAAAAAATGGGAATTGGGAGATTCCCAAACTCACTAATATTGTGTTTATACAAGCTGACCCAAAAAAGGTGCAATGTGTTAAGGATTGGCCCATTCCTTCCACCACCACCTCCTTGCATGGCTTCCTTGGTCTCTCTTCATTCTACAGACGCTTCATTAAGCACTATGCCACCATTGTAGCACCTTTGACTGATCGCTTGAAAAAAGAGTCATTCTTTTGGGATGCCACTGTAGATCATAGCTTCAAATAGTTAAAGGATAAACTTACTTCAGCCCCCATCCTTGTTTGCCCTAACTTCTCTAAGATCTTTACCATTCATTGTGATGCTAGTGGCCAGGGTATTGGTGTAGTAGTGTTGCAAGAGATGGTGTGATTACATTTGAAAGCCACAAGCTTGATGAGAAGGAGGTGCAAATGAATGTATATGACCAAGAGATGTTGGCCATCCTCCATGCCATCAAGAAATGGCACCACTATTTGTATGGAAGCCGCTTCCAAGTGAAAAGCGATCATTGAGTCCTCCAATACTTTTTGACTCGGTCTACTTTGACTCCTAAGCAAAGGCGATGGGTGGCAACCTTACAGAACTATGACTTTGACATTTCACACACGTGGGGCAAGGATAATATTATGGCTGATTCTCTCTTTCGAATGTGGGCATGCAGAGTGTCATCTATCTCAGAATTGCACAATGATTGGGTTGAAGAGCTCCCGGAGGCTTACTTGTTAGATGATCACTTCAGCCACATATTTCAAAAATTACAGCATGGGGTTATGGCTGAAAACTCCCAATATCAGCTCAAGCATGGCCTTATTTGGTCCCATGGCAAGATTGTCATCCCACACACTTCCGCATTCACGTAGAAGATCATGGAAGAAATGCATTCTTGCCCCACTGCCGGTCACTTGGGTGTTTTCAAAACATATGACAGGATTGCCAAGAGCTTTCATTGGAAAGGCTTATGGAGGGACATCAAGGACTTTGTGACCAAATGTGTTCCATGCCAAGAGAACAAGGATAGTACACTCAGGCCCGCTAGCCTCTTATAGCCTCTCCCTATCCCTGAAGGGAAATGGACTCACATCACAATGGAATTTATCATTGGCCTTCGTGTGACAAAGAAAGGGTCAAGTAATATCTATGTGGTAGTTGATCGCCTCACCAAAGCTGCCCACTTTATCCCCACTAAGGTCCAATATACTGCCTCTCAAGTGGCCACTCAGTTTATGGAAAATGTCTTCAAGTTACATGGCTTACCACAAGCCATAGTACATGATCGGGATGCAAAGTTTATGAGCAACTTCTGGTAGACAGTTTTCACCTCCATGGGGACCAAGCTTGCTCCATCCACTGCATACCACCCTCAAACTGATGGCCAAATTGAGAGAGTGAACAAATGGCTTGAGATATATTTGAGGCACTTTTTCCATGATGTACAGCACAGTTGGGATACGTGGCTTCACTTGGCTAAGTTTGCATACAATAATTCCACACACTCTAGCATTGGAATTTCCCCTTTTGAGGCCTTATATGGGTATAAGGTTCCCCTTCCTACAGTCCTTGTTTACTGATAAGATCAATCCTCAGAGTCAAGCTGAATTGGATCGTATACAAGCTTTACTTCAGCAAAGCGAAATGAATCTTCAAAAGCCCCAAACACATATGAAACTCTATGTTGATGAAAAACGAAGGCATTTGGAATTCCAAGAGGCGAATTGGTCCTTTTGAAAATGCCTAAGTCCCACTACTTCACTCTTAAAGAGGGCAACAGTAACAAGCTAGCCCATCGCTTTTATGGCCCATACCGAATCCTGAAGAGAGTTGGCGACTTGTCCTACCGCTTAGAACTTCCCCCTACCACCAAAATCCACAATGTGTTTCATGTCAGTCAGCTAAAACCCTTTGTAGGCTCCTCTTTGGACTATGTGGAAGAACTTCCCCCAATAGATGAAGAGAGCATCACTCAATATGTTCCTGAAGCAATCATTAGACAGCGAGACAAGCACTTACGATCCAGATCCATCAAAGAATACCTCATCATTTAATGGCAAGTCCTACCCTTGGAAGAATCCTCTTAGTGCCCAGCAACCATCCTCAATGAATTTCCCTACCTTCGTGAACTCCAACGGCTAGAAGACTAGCTGGTCATGCCCCAAATTGCCCACTTTCCACTCACAGACTGCACATTATTTTAGAACAGTTTTGTACTTACTCAAATGACATGCATGTGCATTATACATAGGCTGAAAATACTCGTCATAAGCTCCGTTTGGATATATAGTACGCCCTATTTGGAGCAGCCTATCAAAAGTTATGACCAGTTTACTTCAACATACCAGTTCAGGACTGCATGCTGTCCCTAGTCTCTCCACACCTATTCTTCATTTTCAAAGGGCTTTGAGTAGTACTCTGCAACCCTCCCTTAGCCCACCCATCAGTCCCCTCTATTTCTCCTTGTTTCTTAGGGCAAAAACCTTTCACATGGGGATGGATTGTAACAAGCGGGATACACACCGACTAGGGTTTAGACACCCTGTCACAGTGACCGAGGTATTAAAGGTGTAAGAGCCCCAGATTAGAGCAACCAATTATTATCAAGATCACACTCTTCACCTTCATCTCCAGCTTCCATGGCTTCCTTCTCCCTTCTGTCCTCTTTTCTCTCTTTCTCTCTCCTCTTCTAGTTTTCTTCCTTCTTATTCTTGTTCTCTTTCTCTCTCCTCGGCTCTCCTTCTCTCTCCTCTTAGCTTCTTTCATTACACGATGGTTGTTGGTAAAGGGGGATTCCCAGCTGATCTTAAATCAACTCAATGGGACATATACAGTCCGGAATCCTATCCTTCGTATGTATCATCGAACTGCTATAACCCTACTTGATGAATTTAAGAGCGTATCTCTTCAACTGATTCCACATTATTGGAATCAGTTTGCAGATTCCTTAGCTAATTTTTCTTATGAAGAGGACCTCTTCTTCAACTATGGTCCTAGTCTAGATGTTGCTCTTGATAACGAGACATGACGTGGTCACTTGTGGGGAATTTAATCAGACCATGTGTTATATGGTAGGTGATGGTTGATATGGGTAATGCGAAGAGTGGCCAAGACCCATCTACCACTATTATCTTGGACCCATAGGTTGATTAGACGACATGTTATGCGTACACCTCTTGCTATATATGCAAGAGGTATGGGTCACAACTTGATGCATTTAGTTTAGGGCTAAGAGTCCAAGGAGGGACCTATATGAGCTGGTTTGCTTAATTTCCCTAGGCCAAGAGGGCCAATTGTTTTAAGGTTTACTAGACGAGGAAAAGGGAACGCTCAGAAGGCTAAGGGCAAAAGGCCAAGTGTAAATAGGATTTAGGGGGCCCAAAGGGTATGCCTTTTGAGTCCCCTTGGAGCCCAAACAAAAAGCAAAGTTTTTGGAGGGGGCATCCGTTTCTTTCGCGTAGGCTGAGAGAAGGCGCCATTTTTTGCCACGATTGATGGAGATGGGCTATGGCACTTGCAAACAACCCCCCAACTGACTAGATGGCTGATCTACATCATCCTATCTTTGCTCCTCATTGCCTATTTTTGCGTGTGGAATGGCTGCCCAGTTGTGGAGATACAATTTCAGTATTTCTCTCTCCTACATACAGGCACTTCATGTGGCAAGAATCAAGAAGAGAATCAGGAGATGGATGCTTGTCCGGGAGGCACCGGATTGTTCCAAGAGGCTGAGGAGGCTGAAGGCTGAAGATCTACGCTGAAATCCATGGCTTGTTGTTGGATACATAGTCCCAATTAAATATTCAAAAAAACCTAAAACACGCAAAAAGGCGGTATGCTCTATTTTATGAAAGAATTTTGTTTTTTTTTAAATCGTTCATGGTCTAAATGGTGTGCACATGGACTGAAATCTTATTTAAATGTTTCTTGCATTATGTTTGAGAGCTACAATCACTGTTATGCAGAACCCGTATTGATTTATAGCAATTATAAATTTTCAAAACCTAAAAAAAACACAAATTTTGATGGAAATTGATAGTTTCTTTGATTTTGAGTGGGAAAAATGAGTGGACATGGGATTAAATAAGGAAAAGTACTGAGTTTCAGTTCCAATGATTAGTCATCAGAAAAAAACTATAAAGAAACCTATTTTCTATTAAAAATAAATAGGAAAAAATAGAGAAAAATGGAGAAAATGGCTTTCTTGCGTTCAAAAAAATGGAATAATGAGATCTATGTATGTGAAACTCTAATGGGACTGAAGTATGAGGTTAAGCCTTATTTTGGCCCTTTTCCTTTGTATTAAAGTGCGTATTTATTGCTTTTACATACAAAAAATGACACAAAAGAACCTCTATACCTTTGCAACACAGCAAAATTTAGACGGTGAGAGGGAGGATGATGTTATAATACAGTTTAAGCACTGAAATAATATAAATTCCGATTCTTCTCTTTATGCATAACATTTAGGATGTGGTTTATTTGGAAATAATGGATCTAGCAGCATGAGGTTCGCCTTGGTGCTTGGTTCCTGCAACGAAGCAAGTGAAAATTCATTAAAAGGGCTATTTTTGCATGACACATAGGCTGATTTCAAACCATAATTGTTTGTGCACAATAAGGCATCCACTATTGCATGAATCATACACATGGTATCTATTCCTGGCACACATAGCAATTGGTTAAAGTTCAAATGACCCACGCTAGAGAGAGTAAGGTATCCAAGCTGTAGGTCTAGACGGGGACCCATGAAGAATAGGCACATGAATGCAATCAAGGCTAGAAAGATGAAAGATATTGTACCTCTAGTGGAAGCTGAAATCAATGGAGTGTTCTTTACAACATAAAATATTGCAACTATCATAAGCTAGCATTATTATAATGATGGTACAACAACAATCCTAATAAGAATGAGTTTTGATACTTTCAGAATGGAATATCTCCCTCTCTGTAGTGATTTGAAAGCTGAATTCAGAGATGTTGAAAAGAAGGAAGTAGAATAGATGTTGGACATAGAGTCCTCTAGAGACTAAAGCCCCTTTGATTCTATTCCGTTGAGTATAGACCAACTGTTTGGAGCCAACCCCTTGATGAATGACACAATCAAGAGGCAAGTGCTAGAACGAGCCTAGAGGTATGTGAGAAGAGAGAAGGAAAGAATCAAGGCTAAGAACAAGCTTGCATCAGAAGCCTCCTTTGATGCGCTAAAAGCACTCTTTACAGAAGTCCCCATGGCAACTCAAGGTCCCCTTCCTAGTTAGATTTGTCCTAGAAATATTGATGATAGGCTAGCAAATGTAGTTCCATTGCCAATTTTTAAGGGAGCGTACAATGAAGACCCCGATCTTCATATAGCAGAATTTATGGTAGCATGTGTGGCTAACAATGCTAGAACCCTTGAGCATCGTTAGCGATATTCCCCACCACTTTCAAGGGCACGACATTTCAATGGTATGAGAGATAAGTAGCAGGAACTTCTTGCACATGGGACGACCTAAAGTTGGCTTTCCTCACTAAATTCAAACGTGAAGGTTTTGAAGAGTGGATGCGAGAGGAGTTCATGAACCTAAGTCAGTCCTTTTTTGGAGAAAGAGTAGAAGCTTATGTCTCGCAAATGGAATCCATCCTGAAGAGATGGACAAACCATCATTTGGTTGAAGGTATCCAGAAAGGAGTGTTCCTCAGAGACCTACAACCAAAAGTTTGCAAGTTCGTGGAATTAAGAAGACCAGTCAATCTGCAAGCTATAGTGGAAGGTGCAAGATCGTATGACAAAGTTGAAGGAAGGTTGTCAATGACTCCAGGAAGAGGAGTCTTACCTCCTCCCATGCTAGGAATGGTATACCCACCAAATGCAGTCCCAGGGATAGTTCCCTACCCCTATTCCCAGATGCAAACAATGCCGCAGTACGATGCACCTAATCCACAATGGCTACAAACAACAATGCCTCAAATGATGGTTCAACCACAACAACAATGGCCTCAAACAATTTCTCCAATGGTGATTCAATAACAGTGGAACCCTAAAAACTGGAATCAACAACCCTAAGTCTCAACAAGAGCTCTGAATTAGAATCATAACATCTCCTGGATCAACCCAACCTGTATATACAATAATTACAGAAGCTTCCCAAAACCTACTACAAGTACATCAAGAGGTGAAAATTTGAAGGACTACCTATCCAACTTAGTCGCAAGTATCAAGAAAGAGCTTATGGATGTGATTACAGAGCGACTACAGACGCCAAAAGGTGAATACCGCCAATATATCCACTCTTGCATGAGGTGGGAGAGAGGTGATGTGTTCTAATACATGGTGTAGAAAGTGCCATCAAGCAGGACATTTAGCCACTGAATGTATGCAAAAACGAACTATTCCTAGAGCCTTATATTCCTACTATTTGAGAAAAAACCATACAAAAGGATATCTGCTCTTTGAGAGAGATGTACTAACGAAGACAGAAAGATGAAAATGCAAGATTCAACTTACTAGAATCTAAAATGACAATGCAAGACATTGGACCAAAGCCTAGGGAGTTTGGTCCTAATTTTGGTCCAAGGAGGTCTCCCTCTCAAAGTTACAGAGGAGGACAGTTTGGCGGTTGCCAGAGATCAGAAGTGGAGTATTATAGATGTGGAGAAAATGGTCATATCTCATCAGATTGTCCAAACCCTAGAAGATCTGTGGATTACAAGCCCTTATGCAGCCATTGTAGAATGCTGCACTACAAAAGATTGTCCAAGTCCAGTCCCTGTGAAATCTACTTTTGATAACCAAGAGAAGATCCATGAACCTGCTTCCAATTTGGTGGAATTGGAAGTGGCCGCAATACCGCGAGCAAAGAAAGGAGAATCCGTAGTTCTAAAAGAGAACATTCCTTCTGCAAAGATGGTGACATTCGACCTCCCTCGGGAAAAACAGAACATTGCAATCCAAAGTAAGGAAGTACATAGCCACAGAGAGCTACAGAGACAGTTGTAGAGATAGGACAAGAGATTCAAGAAATAGAGGATGTGGAATCACCTCCTCATGAAGAAGAAGCATAGATGTTGCCACTCCTGGAAGAAAAAGGAAAGATAAAAGTGGATGTGGCCCCATTTCCTAGTCGATTGGAAAAGCTTGTGGATCATATCAAAGAGTATGATTTGGTCAAAGACCTAGACACCTTTAAACCAAACCTAACATTCTAACAGTTACTGATGTTATCTCCTAGTTTCCGAAAGAGATTTAAAAGCATCTTGACAAGACAGCCTAAGGATTGCTCCCCCAACAACAACAAATTCCAAGACAGCCTCAGAACCTATGAAGCAAGTATATGTGGGTAACGCCTTCCTAGATTCTAGAACTCTAGAGACTAGTGTATGGATAAAAGGATGCTTTATTTCAAATGCATTGATTGATGGAAGCTCATCAGTAAATATAATGACGGATGTGACCATGAAGGATCTAGGTTTGCAAGGAATTCAACCTATGCAGTGGCTTATCAGATTGGCAGACCAAAGCAGAATCAAACTGTTGGGCATCTTCCCATACGTAAAAATAACCCTTGCAGGAAGAGACTATTGGCTAATATATTTGGTGGTCAAACCAAATTCTTATGGGACCTCATACCCTTTGTTGCTAGGAAGACCTTTTCTTTTCGAAGAAAGAGCCAAATGGACTGGTTCAAAGGAACCCTAACCCTAGGCAGGGGACCCAATAAAGTGGTGTTGAAATTGTATGGATCACAAAAAGGCAATGGATCCACATCCATCAAAGACATAATAGACTCCTCCAATGAAGTAACAGATGGTACATTAGGAGATGAAGAGGCTGTCAAACAAATCTTTCCCAAGAAAACAGAGGCACAGTCCCTAAAAGTGGACATTGTAAGCCAACTACCAAAGGAAGCAAAGTTCTCGTCCATGGGAGAATACCTCCTACCTCAACCTGAATTGACTTCTAAAATCACCTCTAATAGTGAGATAGAAGCATGGATGTATTATTCTCCCTATTACATAGCAATTGTTTGCAGAGTCAGAAGCAGAGACAGAGCTAGAGTCAAAGGCAAACACAAAGGCGGATGACCTGTTCTTCTCCTACAAAGCCTCTACCAAAGCAAAGACAAAGTCTCCAGAGGAAGAGGATGAAAATGATAAGGAAGAAAAAGAAGCAAGTTATGGAAGTGCAATTGAAGAATTTCCTTTGATAGCGAACGATCTTGTTGATGTCCCTACAAAGACCTTGGAGGCCGAAGATCTCAGGGTGTTGGATGGAATGACCATGGTTCCATTTGGGTTGACCAATGGACCAAAAAGTTGAAGGGGAGTTACAAGCTCTACCCCGAGACCTACGGACTGCTTATTGATCAAGCGTTTCAAGCCGAGTGGCCATGGCTACCTCTCACATAGCCGACACACCATGCCTACCTTACGAGTGTAGTGAGCTTACCTTGATGCTCGATCAAGTACCCTCCTCTCTCTTGCACACCGATAGCTCCACGATCCTTGTGGCAAGCTCAAGCAACCTCAATCCCTCTCCCATGAGCTCCATCCTCCATAGCCACACACGAGACAAGGGAAGAGAAGAGAAGAGAAGAAGATGGAGAGAGGAGATAGAGAGCTTCTTCTCCATGATCCCTCACTCTCACACACTCACTCCCTCACCCTCTCACACTCCCTCACTCCCTTCCTCAAGCATAAGTAAGAAGGCAAGAAACAAGAGAAGAAGAAGAAGAAGCTTTAGCCACACACAAGAATGAGCTTCTCATTCACTTTTGAACTTCATATACATGCCCTCCCTTCTTTAGGTGGTCATCCCCTTTTTTACATGGCCGGCCATTAGCCTAAGCCCATTTCTCATTTCCCACCATTCTAATTTATCCTATTCCCAACTAATGCATACAATTTGCACAGGAGCGAGCCTAGCACTCTTTTACAAGGATTCGGGAGCACTTCCACATTTAATGGTGCGCTTTTTACTCTTTTGCTTTCTCGGGGTGACACTGAGATTTTCTCGAGGTCGTGCCCGAACAATTAAAATTTTCAGGGTCTGGTTACCGGTCAAGGTGCCTTTTCCTTCTTTTATCCTGCACCTTTTTTGCTATTTCCTTTTTTTTCATTTTCCCGCTCCTTTGTGCTGTGGTAAACACGGTAAAAATTACCCCCTCCTAGCCAAGTGCCAGTCCCATGGCACTGCGGTGGGAAGTAGTGGGATAGTTGGTTCTGCTACTAAGCGGAACTGGTGGGTAGATGACACTAATTCAAAGGTGAGGGTGTGAATGAGAGGTGATGGAGTTTAATGACGATGACCAGGAGAGATTCCGACGTGCTTTAGGCTTCATGAAGATGCTCAGTATTTCTCACACAGTTGTGGCTTCCATTCTGCCTGATAGGGGTTCCAGTTGGCTGGCGAAAAATATGTAGCCGGTCATCCCTTGAGCATCAGAAATGCTTGATCAATAAGAAATCCCTTAGGAGGATGGTGTTGGAGGGATTTATCCTGGAGAAGCCCCCCCGAACTCTACCTTGAAAAAGATATACTTTGTCTTCGCATTGAAGATCTGTGTCTTTGACTTGAAGATCTTTGTCTTTTATTTGAAGATCTTTGTCTATGATTTCAAGATCTTCAGTGATGCATTGAAGATCTTCAACCTTGCATTGAAAATCTTCAGGCTTGTGGAATCAATAAGAGATCCGTAGATCTTGAGGCATTAGGCATGCATCTTTGGAAGATGAGGTTCCAAAATCTATGCCAATGGTAGATCTATTACTGAGTACTCCTTTTGCTTGATTTGATTCAGTCATGGTAGCCATCAGTAGGCGGATGGTTGGCAACATGAAGCATGTTGGTCCATCCAATCCAATGCAAAAAAGCTCCTAAAACAATAGCAATGGTGTCATGTCCGACACATGGAAAAAGTTTTGGTCATTAAAGGATGCCATGGATGATCTTCTTTAGCTGAGTAGCCAGTTCTTGAAACACGAACATAACCTGAAAGAAAAGTTGTGTACTCCCTAAGGGGTGTGTCTACCTCACCGTGTAGTGCATGGTGCCCGTGGCAGTAGAACTGGAAGATGGGTCTAACCTTGGGCAAGCCCTTGGTAATGTCCCACACTTGAGGACCCAGTTCGTGTGTCGTTGGAGGTGCGGTGCAAATCTTAGGGTGACAGGTCTGAAAGTCTTGCCCTTGATGTGCCCTAAGTTTGAAGTGGGAAAGGGGCTAGGGAGAACCCTAGATGCAGTGACTGTGGTGCACAACAAGACGAAGGGAAGTTGCAAGCTCATCATGTGAATTCTTCTCTCTCTTATCTTTGCTTAGTAGTAGATTCATCCCTTGGCTTTGCTATTCTTTGCTGTTGTCTCTTCTTTCCACTTCATCTTTTCTTTTGTTGCCTTGTGGCTTTTTTTTTTTGGAAGAGGTTATACATAGATGCATGTGATACAAGGTCATGATGGGAGTTTAATCCTCGTCATTCGAATGGCGAGTAGGGGATGGTGGAGGGCGAGGGGCTTTGTTAAGGAATCAGCAGCTTAGGCATGTAGCCCTTGAGATTGAGGCAGGTCTTGAGAGTGGTGGTGGAAAGGAAAGGGTGGTTGCACTGTGTGAATTTACTATCGCTCATATCCTCAAGCAGTGCAATATAGAAGGATGGCAGAAGAGTAGCGCACATCATGAGGCGAGTCATGGTGTTGCTATCTATGGCATTGGGGTCGAAGTAAAGGGGTGGAAGGTGGCATTCTTGAGGTGCAAGCTCTTGGTAGATTAGGACCCTAATTAGTCTAAGATAATTACAGGTTGTTATGAAGGCGGGGTTAGGACAGGATGTGAACTCACTAAGGAATCTATCTATGGAACTGTACAAATTAGGGAGGGTAAATACAAGGGCATCTTTATAGGAGGTGCTATTGGCGTTATAGATGATAGGGAAGTCAAACCTACCGTGGATGGATGGATTAAAATCCATGCCTACCCTTCGAGGATACGGCATGAATGTGGGATCATTTCTCTAAGAAGGAAGGGTGTTACAAAACGCCACCCAAGTGTCAAGGTTGACTTCAAAAATGTGTCTTCTCCAGGTGGGTTGGCAATTGTAGCCCTCCACCAATCTAGGCACCTGGAAGACTTTATCAAACCAAAATTTGCGGTCCTCGGTTCCCCAAGGAGTTGGGTTGGCCTCTCGCTCTGCTAGCCACTTGTCCTTGAGCCTTGCACCCATAACAATTATATCATTTACAACTTCAATGGGCATTACTCTATTTAGCTTAGTGGGAAGCTCGAAGCTCAAGTCGAAGGGGTTGCAGGCACATTCTTGCTATTCCCAGGTGATTAGCTATGCATGGAATCCAACGAGGAGGTCCTCAGGGCATGGTGGGAGAGGAGCAGGTTGCCTTGGGACAGGTCTAATGTTCAGCTTCTTCCTTGCCTTCTCCACCATTTCTCTTCTGCGCTTAGCCAGGGCTGCTTTCCTCTCAGCATGTTTCAGTGGATTGCACTTCATCTTGTCGTGGAGGAGAGGGTGGTGGGACGTAGTCCTCCTCTTGAGGTCCCAGATCAAACTCTGGTCCACCCCCTTCTGCTTGCACTTCTTCTTGCACCTTCTCTTTTGTGAAACCAAGTTTGTCAATTTCTTGCACCGTCAAGCCTACCTGTGTAAGGTATTTTATTTGCTCCTCCAGGCTCTGTGGCGGGCCTCCTAGTTGCAATGGTACGTGCAGGCCTACTATTAGGGCTCTGCATGCAATGGCTAGCTTCTTCTACAAGCTAATCATTGGCCTCGTTTTCTTCTATTTTGGTGGAGTGAAGCAGCGTGTTGAGGAAAGTGTGATGTTGGGCCATCATAGAGAGCTGGTCAGCCTTTGCCTGATTTTTAGCCAACACTCTATCTCCTTCTGCTTTGGACAATCGACGTGCCAGGTCTCGTACCCTCCTTTTGTTGTGGTCAGCCATTCCTTTGCTCTCTTCTCCATATCTTCCAAGCTCTCCCCCTGATGGAGGGTCATAGCCATGAGTCGTTGCTCTTGGTCTTCGAGCTCGCGGTATAGGCAGGACTGCTCCTGGTCTTCATTGGCGATCTACGCACTGAGCTGATCCAGGTGCACCTACATTCTTTGCACCTGCTCTTCTCTTAGCTTTTCTAGCTCTGTAGTCTCCTGTTTGATCTTCTCAAGCTGGTTTTGTGCCTCCTGGTTGACTGCACTGAGCTGATCGTTCTTGCAGCGCAAGTGAGCAGTGGTCTCCATCTCTCCATTGAAGCAATCCATTAGGATTTTTCTTCTTCCCTCCCAGGCAGCATCATGTTCCTTTAGGGTTTTTGCTTCTTCTGCATCTCTATTGCTGGCTTCCTCCTTTAGCATAAAAATTTCCTTTTGGTTCTCTGCTATCTGTTTAGTTTTCTCTAGCTGGAGAGTGGCTCTTGATTCTCGCTCTGTTGTCAACTCTTCCATGGCAGTTCTCTTTCCTTCCTTGGCCTTTTCTAGCTGCGAGAGCAGCTCTTTAAGGTACTCATCGTACTGGCCTGCTGGAGGTGGGGGATGGGACATGGTGGCGGCGGTGGTAGTAGCTTCTGTTTTTTGTATTTTAAGCTCTGGGCTTGGCTCCACATCAGCCGTGGCTTCCCTCTTCACTCCTGACACTGGGGTGGCTACGCTAGCTTCTCTTGATAACTCCCTTTCCACCAGGAACTGCAACCATGTGACCATATTTCTCTCATCAACCTTTGGCGAAGTTCCTGGGGTGGGGATGGTTATTACGGAAGCAACAAGGCTAGTTGGCACAAAACTAGTAGGGACAGGTGTGATGGTCTCCTTTCCCGTGCCCTCTGTGTGACCGGTGGCGGGATGGGATCTGGCACATTTAAGCTCGTGTCCGGGTTTGTATCCTCCTGGGGCGGGGTTTGATTTCTTTGTCGTTGATGTTGTTCCACAGATAGGCAAGTTGCAAGTTCTATATCTTCTTGTTTCTTCTTCCTCAAGGCTTCTTTCTCCTCCTGAGCCCTTCTTTTCCTCTCCTCTTTTGCCTTTCTAGACTCCTCTTCCACTCTTTGTGCATCCTCTTTTTCTTTCCTTTTCCTCTCTGTTTCCTAGGCTCTTGACACTCTTTGTGCTTTTTGCGGTTCTTCTTTCTCTTTCTTCCTCCTTTCTTCTTCCCTTTGTTGTTGGAAGCACTTAGTGCGCTACTCTCTTTGCTGCTGTTGGCACTGTTCTTCTTGCTTTTCTTCTTCATCACTACTCTCCTCAGTTTCTGTTTCCTCGTCAGAGCCAAAGGATTCTTCGTTGTGTGGTGAGGGTGGCGGTCTCTCCTGCTCCTCCTCTGCTACTCCTGCCTCCTTTACTGCTTCTTCAATGAGGGCGGTTAGTACACCTCCATATCCAATGAATGATGCTTTGGAGGCGGCCTTCTTCCTGTCTTTTGCTGCTGGGGATTCACCTCCAACAGGTTGGCTTCCCAGATCAAGCACTACGGCAGCCTTCTCGATTGTGTGTCTTACATAATCATTCCAGTCGATCTCTTTTGGTGCATTGGCTGTAAGGCTTTCGAGCACAGGCACATTTATTCTGCCCATATAGGCAGTGTATTGATGGCTGGAGAAGAGGGTGTGCATGACTTTAGCACACATGCAGATTTCGTCATTAGGGATGTCCTGGATATTGACTCCGTCGTTGGAATGCACCTAGCTCCTGTCCATTTTTAGCATGGCAAAGACATCCCTTTTTGGTCTTTTTATGGCCCTTGATTCTAGGCCTAGTGCCTTTTCTACTAGTTCCTTGCTTAAGGGTACCCTGAATTGCCTGGCAACATCCCCCCTTCCCACAATCACTATGGCACTCTTGGAGGCAGAGTCGAAATTTTGTAAGAACTCAACACACCTTGCATGATCCACATTTTACTCCGCCTTCTCTACATACTTGGTCATATTGCACTTTTCTATGACCTGCTTAGCTGCTTCCTCCGTTTCCACGACCCTGGATAGGTTGTGGACAGTTCGGAAATTCAGCCGTCCGTAAGCTTGAATTTGAAGACTCTGCATATATTTTTGCTTTTCTTCTTCCGTGAAGGGAAGCTTATGAGCGCGATCTTGATGAGCCATCTTGGGTTCCTACCCAGCAAAAATACTTTTCATTAATCACAAGTGGAAAAGAAAAACATGGCTAAATGAAGCTAAGCATGAAAACTACGCAAAACAGGAGTGCAAAGAACTTGAAAATTTTTGCAAACTAATTTTTTTTTATTTTTTTGATATCTGAGTTCAACCTTTCAACAATTATTTATGCCTTCTTAGCCTTATTCCTCCCCCTCGGAAAGATGAAAATCCTTCCTAGGATTAAACGAAGTGGTGAGGATATCAAAGATGATTGTGATGGGGTGTTCCAGCCAACAGCCACTCATAAAATGCAGGGTTGTACTCAAGTTGAGCGTGACGATCGAGTTCATAGGGTTGTACAGAAACTTGGGAGATATAGGTCAAGACATCGTGAAAAATATCTCTGGTATTAAGGCGGCTTGCAACGTGCAGTTCTTCTTCCGTAAGGAATTGGTCAATGTAAGGATGGGCTAGGACCTCGTCATCTAAGTGTTGGTTCTGGGTAATGACCAAAACTCTAAATGAAAGAGCTGCCACATAAGTAGGATCGTACTCAATGGTCTTGATTGCCCTCCTTTGTTCAGCATTTGTCATGATACAACAGCCTTTCTTTTCCCATTGGGTCCGCTAAGTGAACCACTGCTGTAAGAACGAGGAAGTTAAGCTTGCAAGTTGCGTGAGCTCATGTAATTCTTGTTCGAGAGCAAAATGAGGAGGCTTATAGTATGAGGTGATTAGTCGCCTGAGAGCAGCTTGCTCCTTTGAGATTTCTTCATTTGCTATTAGTTCAGCAGCAATCTTGGAAAATTTGACGGCCGTATTCCTCCCAAGTGCATGGTAATGCATGAACATCAGAAGCAAGTGGTTCATCAAGAAGACCTAGGTCCAACCACTCATAACTCCTAGCAAATGTGGTGAAAGTGTGGTCTAACACCTTAATGCAGGTCACAAGGTCATCTCCCTAAGTTTCAGCAAGGTCTTTAGCCAAGGAAAGGAAAGATTGTACCGCATAGGAAGGCCTAAGACTTGCTGGTGGTGATTGTGCAATTGAGGTGGACAGCAGTGACTCCATTGCTAGTGTCATGGGTGTGGCTTTGCACTCCGAAGCACTTGGAAGTGCTATAGGAAGCTCTGGTGGCATGGAAGTTATGCTAGGTTCTGAGTGCACAGTCACGGAAGTATTCAACTCTTTTGAGTGAGGTAAGCTTGAGGCTTTTAGCGATTGCTTTGGTTGATAATTTAGCTGGGACTTATTAGTCACAACCAACAGTGGTTTGCTAACTACAGCCTGGGCGCTATGTTTGCAAGCCTCTCTCACTAGAGTGAGGTTGCTTGGAGATGAGCCTTTAGACTTGCCATTCTTAGGCACCCAAATCCAGGGGTTGCCTTCATAGTAGCCTTGCGCTTGCAAGAGATCTTTGGGGATCCAT